>NC_134403.1:292117103-292734603 GCF_038048845.1 Mixophyes fleayi | reverse complement strand
TTATATAGAAGAAAGGCAGATTGAGTTTTGGAAAAGGCAGGGTTGGTATATAAGTAAAGACTTATACCTGCCAATAAAATTAGAAAAGTTATTAAATGTGATTTTGCATGTTGGAGAGATATTTTGCAACCATAGACTTTCACAAAGCAGAACGAATATGCATCCATAATTCTTGACCACCAACTAAAACGAGTTTAAAGCCAGTAAGTATTTAATTATTGTAGGGTAAAAGATGGTCACAAATGAAGCTTACCTCACTGATGCTTGGGGTAATTGTAGGTGCAGCAATGAAGACAACAAAAGGAGCAAATTCTGCTGTTCTCAGGACTTTAAGAGCCTTTAATATAAGAAAAAAAGAAGGCCTGTTAAATTCATAATTGTAATAGAATAAAAATAGTAGCTTTTAAAAATCATTGTAGACACAGCAGAATTATCACTACACACAACATTTGTCATAAATTAAACATGTAGAAAAAAAATAAATAATGTTTTTCTATACAATATATATGTATTTCAGATGAAAAACATCTGATGCAAAGCTGATGGATATGTTTAAATTACACATTTACCATGAGGTATTTCCAACAGTTTGTAGCAACAGATTTAATTTTAGGTGGAGTTCAGTAAATGTTAGAATATATAGTTCTATTTACTTGGTGTCAGGTGTTCTCCAGATTTGGCTGTTTTCCAGAAGTCTCCAATAGTCCAGCAAAACACTCATCTCGGCTACTTAGGTGGGCTTATTTAAAACACATAGGGGGGTATTCAATTGACGGTGGGAGCCCGCGCTCAAAAAATATTACCGTTAATACTGCGCGTTAATATGGTAATTTACTCCCTGAGCCACGAGCTGAAATCCAGCGATATTACCGTATTAACGGTAATATTTTTCAAGCGCGGGCATTGTGGCGATCCCGCTGTCAATTGAATACTCCCCCCCATAGGGTCTGATTCATCATTAAGGAAAGTAAAGCAAAAAAAAAAAGTAACTTTGCACCTTGGCAAAACCATGTTGCATTGGAGGGGGGAGGTAAATATTAAAATGATTTAAAGTTGTAAAAGTATTGCATGTCCTAGATCAACTTTAAATTTCAGTGTAAAAATAAAGCTATCAAGTATTTCTGTGCTACATGAAAAAGCTGCCAGTTTTTTCATTATGTGCAAAGTAATAAACTAATTTGCACAGATTGTATTGTGACATGGTTTGTCCATGGGCAAAATTACTCCTTTTCTTGCTTTGTTTTTCTTAATGAATCAGACCCACAGTGTTGTCCACCCCGTTAATTTTACACTTGCAGTTTTAACAAGACAAGTGGTAATATGAAACAGTAGTGCATTTCTATGGCATTTGGGGAACCACCAGAGTGGGAGAAATGCCACACTTCAGATAAGTAGAACTATGTGATCTAGCATTATTTATTGAACTCTGTCTAAAAACTTTTACATTCTAAGTAGCATTCCCTCAAGGAAACATCACTTTGAAACAGAGGTGCTGAAAACTCATCAGGAATTAAAAACATTGCTTTTTATTACAAAATATTACAGATGTTGCCTAAATAATCTAAAGGCAAACAAAATCTAATTAATTTATTGTTAAACACTTACCGGGGGGAGAAGGGGGTGTTTGGGGAAGGGGGCGTGGCTTGGCGGCCATCCGAGACGGCTGCACTTTACCTCGCCTCTGAGTGACTGGCCACAAAAAAACTAAAATATAGGGCATATATCAGTCAAGGAGTGGCCCCCCTTGTACAGCGCGGTCGCTGGACCTGCCCCCAAACATCTGTGGTGCGGTTGCTCCAGGGTGGCTGGCTTTGTATCCCCCTGTACGCCAGACCTCCGACCTGACATCCCTGCAATCACCGCTGCCGATTGCTGTGCTCTGACAGGAGAGCGGGGCTGACCTCTATACCGCTGATCCGGCGCTCTGCTGGTGGGGTTCTCTTTGGCTTCACTTACCTGGGGCAGGTAACCAGTCGGCTCCGCGATCGTGGGACCGGAAGTGCCTTCCCCTCCATTGCTGCCTTCTCTTCTGGGACACAGATCCCGACTACAGGCACTACAAATTGCTATAAGGAGGAGGATACCTCAGCAGACCTTCACCAATCCCTGGGTGACAGTGGCCCAGTGTTGGGGCAGCCCTAGACTGTCCTCATAACAGGTACCTGCCACATGTTTGATCTCACCACAGGTGTGTTTGCTAACTCCTAATTACAGCCTATACAAGTAAGGGCTTGGATCTAACTACAGGTTCCCTCGAGCCGCAATGCTTCCACCGAGTGGTGGTTAAACAATATTACATCTGACATTTAAAGGTTTTGAGCCTGCACCTCTGATCCTGACTATCTTTCTAGAGGGGTGCTTTGTGATCACACTGTGATATTCTTCCATGTAGACCCCGTGCTATGACCGTTGTGATGGCTCCCAAGACCAAACGTGAGGGGACGGGAGCAGCGACAACCCTCTCTTTGCATTATGTACCAATAGAAATGACTTTCACAACTTTTACAATTTGCTGAACACGATTTCTAAATCGCCCTGATGGGCAAGGACCGGAACAGCTCTGCTAAGAAAGACCCTAAAAAACCTTTGGAAACTCACAAACGCTCTGATCTTCGTACTTATTTGAAACCTCCCTCGGCTTCAGAAGAACCTGAAATGGCATCTTCCCCTGCCGCCTCTTACTCATCTTCCCCTGATTCACATCAGGAGGGTAAACGTTGCCAGGGCGGGTCTGTAGCAAAGGAACAACCTGATCTATCTCAAGTCCTGCAAATGCTTAAATCACTCCCAACTAAACAAGAACTACCATCCAAAAAAGATTTTGAGGCACTAGAAGCTAAACTACAAAACATTGTTCACCAAGAAGTGGCTTCGCTGAAAACGGATATTGCTCACCTCGGTCATCGCTTGGTAGCTCTAGAGGAGCACAAGGAAAAGGGTGAAGATCGCTTTACAGCTCTACAACACACAGTGGCTGAACAGGCGAAGGTCCTGCAATGGTTTCAGCATAAGGTGGACGACCTGGACAACCGGGCCGTCGGAATAACTTACGAATTTGAGGACTACCGGAGGATGTTCCCACTCAAGGCCTGATAGACGCTCTAACAAAGGTGTTCAATGAAATCCTGGAGCTACTGCCAGACAATGTAATTACATTTGATAGGGCTCTACGTCCTAAGGGGGCTCCCTCAGCACGACCCAGAGACGTCATCTGTCGTCTACACTATTATACACAGAAAGATGAGAGAGTGCACAAGCTGAGGGGTCTTCAAGGCCTTGCGTTCAATGGTCAAGAAATCCAAATTTTTCAGGATCTTTCCTGGAATATACTACAACAACGGAGGATGCTCAGACCTCTCATGGAGCTTCGGAAGAAGACCATTAAATATCGGTGGGATTTCCCGTTTCAACTGCAGGTTACTCATGAAAGGAAATCGGCGTTGCTCAGGGAACCGACGGATCTGCCGGCCTTCTGTTTCACTCTGGACATTCCGCTAGTTTCACTTACTGAGTGGCAGAACTGCCATCAACGTCTATACCCGGCAGCAGAGGGTCTCCAAGAAGAAAGGATCCAACCATCAGGGAGACCAAAATGGTCACCACAAAAACGTATAAATCAGCAGACTCAACATACATTCTGAGTGTTGACTTCCAATGTCTGACTGAGGACTTTTCCCAGGATTTGCAGCTAGTGGTCCTTGACAATTGGGAGTGAATATTTACCTCTCTACCTGATGTTCCTGGTTCTCTAGGAAAATCTGTTGACAGACATTTATATTTCTCCAGGTTTACACTTCTTGTTTTGCAGGTGCTCAAGTTGGGAGCGGTAGCCTGCTGTGCGGACCTTGCACCGCTGTTGGAACGACATAACCAGGACTTTGGTGAAATCCTCCTCCCATAACAAAATCCTCTGGTTTAGCTTCCTGTTGACCCACTTGTCCTCATTTTGCCTACTCTGGTGAGGGTTGACTTGCAGGAATAGCTCAGTTTTGATTTGTTTGATATACTCCGTTCTTTTTTCTGCATCTAATGTGGAGTTCTCTTGTTCCTTATATACAATTTTTTTTTTTCCCTTAACAATTTATAAGTTATGTGTTCATTCCATGCTGTATCATTATTATGGTTATGAAAGTACATATGCGCTTTTAAAGTTGCTGCACTGCTCTTCTATGCTACTGCCCTGGGCTCGTCCCTTCCTGGGCTGGCCCAGAGGGGTAGCGCATTCCGATTTGTATGTTCAGTTGTTGATCCCCTCAGTGATCCTAGACCGATTTTTCTTTTCCGGGTCATGTCTGGAATGCGATCCCACATGGCTTTCCAGAAGGGTCTCATACATTTGTTACACAATTTTGTTTTATGCTTCTATTGTCATTTTACTGTAAGCATTTCTACTTCCCTAATCATCTTTCCCCCCCTTCTTTCCCTAGTTTACCTCTCTTCCCTTTTCTCACTTATACCAATGTGACTATTTTCGTCTCTATTCCTTGGGTGCTCACATGTAACTACTCAGTGTCGATTGGTAATGGCGGGTAGTCTCAGATGTGTTACCCTCAATGTTAAGGGTTTAAATGTACCATAAAAATGGTCCCGATTGCTCCGAGATCTCATAGCAAAGAAAATTGATGTGGCCTTCCTCCAGGAAACGCACTGTAAACAAGGGTCGGCTCCTCAGTTGCAGTCTCTACTATTCGCATTCATTCATGAGTAACAACTCAGAGAATAAGTCCTTGGGAGTGGCAATCCCCTTGTCCAGACGTTTCCCTGTCCAAAACATAGTTACGCACACATTGCAAAAGGGTAGGAGCTTGGTGGTGACTTGCACAATCTCCACTCAAATGTATACTTTTGTGAATGTATATGGCCCGAATTCTAACCAACCTGTTTTTTTAGATACGCTCCTGGATAAGGTAGACCCGTTTAAGAAAAGCATTCTCATAACGGGAGGCGATTTCAACTGGGTCCTACACCCCGCGATGGATACCTCCTCGGGGACCGCCAGATTTTCCGGTAAGTTGTGTCGTAAGGTGAGACACACCATGCACGAACACCAGCTGGTCCATATATGGTGTCTTAAGCACCTCACGGACAGAGACTGCACATTCTTTTCACACCCACATAACACTTAGGCGAGACTGGACTACCTTTTTCTCTTACATAACCATTTGTCTTTGATCATAGACGTTTCCATAGGTCAGGTTACCAGGTCAGACCATGCCCCGGTATACCTTACGTTTTCTACCCACAGGTCCGGTCACCGGCATTTTACTTGGAGGCTAAACAAACTTTTGATCGAGGATGCACATAACAAATCACTGAGAGACGGCCCTGAGTATATCCAAACTAATAACACCCCTGACGTCTCCAAAATCTCACTGTGGGAGGCTCATAAATGTGTAATCCGAGGCAAACTCATCAAACTGGGAACGATCAGGACGAGGGAGAAGATAGCATACAGGAACCCCCTTCTGGAGAAAATAAAGTATCTTGAAGCGGGACAAATCCTTCCCGGAATCCACTGTTATGGCTGAATTAACAGACACTAGAAAGGCTCTGAACCAACTAATGTCTGACAAAATGAAATTTGATCTTAGCAAATGCCGAAACAAATTTTATCAATGGGGGGGGGGTGTCAAACCGGGTAAAAGTTTTAGCTCATGCTCTGCGAACCCAGAGAGCCCAAATCTACATACCTGAAATTAAATCGGAATCAGGGACCCTGTTGATCCACACGTCTGATATTGCCGTGGCATTTCATGCCTATTATACTAAACTCTATAACCTTTCCAGCACCTCTTCCGCAGATATGCGTTCGGCTAAACAGTCCCGTATAGCAGATTATCTCCAACGGACTGACTTCCCTATGTTGGATGCGGAATCTGTACAATTATTAGAAGAACCTTTCACCATAGAGGAACTTGAAGAGGTGATCAAGATGACGCCTTCGGGGAAAGGATCGGGACCCGATGGGTTTACTACCTCGTACTAAAAAACTTTCAAAACCCAGCTAGCCCCTCTCATGCTTCAAGCCTTTAACTCGGTCTCTGCTCATACACACTTTTCCCCTCAATCTTTAGCTGTACATATATCTTGTCAAAAGAAGGGAAAGACCCAGCACTGTGTTCCAGTTATAGGCCCATCTCTTTACTCAATGGGGACATTAAGCTATATGCTAAGTTGATAGTTAATAGGTTGAAACCATATCTGCCTCAAATCATCCATTCTGATCAGGTAGGGTTTGTCCTGGGAAGAGAAATGCAAGACAAAACTACAAAACTAAACAACTTAGTGTAGTTTGCAACCGCCTCCAACATACCAAGAGTTCTTTTTTTCCTGGAGTAGTTGAAGGCCTGAAGCCATCTCTCTCATTTACATGGCATCCCACACGACTAAAATATTTGGGGGTAATTAATAGAGACAATTCAAAGATTTTTGAAGAAAACTTTATACCAATCACCAATACCGTTTGCAACGACCAGAAAAATTGGCTCCTGAAAGGCTTTTCCTTGATAGGCAGAGTCAACGTGGTAAAAATTAACATACTTCCACGGATCCTTTACCTACTTCACACGCTGCCTATACACCTTCCAGCCTCATGGTTCAAGACATTACATAAAGCTGTTCGGGACTTTGTATGGGGAGTTAGGCAACCCCTCTTTAGACACGACATGTTATACATGCGTAAGCATGCTGGAGGTCTACAACTCCCGCACTTTGCCACATACTACAACGCTGTTGTGTTACACCGAGTTTTGGACTGGATGAGACAGTGTCCCGATAAATAATCGGTCTGGATAGAGAGCTATATCTCTGGTAAGCCACTTCAGTACACACCCTGGTTGTCATCACTCCCTAGATTTGCCCACCTGACTGTTACCAACTCTGACTAGATGGTCCAAACTACGCTCGTTCCCACATATCTCCTCTCGACACTCACCTTTGACAATCCAGATTTTCCCCCAGGCCTTATTAGATGGACCTTTAGATATTGGACTGAGGCGGGACTTCACAGTGTCAGCCAGCTGGTGGGTGTCTCTGGGGCTTCACCTTTCGCCGATCTTCAGTCCAAATGGGAACTCCTGGACGCGGAGATATGGAGGCATCTACAGCTCCGCCACCTTCTGGGTTCCCCAGGGATTCGTGAGTCTGCGGGATGACCTCTTACTAAATTTGAATTCCTATGTACCACAGCACTGTATCCCAGACATACACTCTCTCTTATTTATAGTATCCTTATTGAATACTCCTTCAATAAACAGCCCACCTTCATACGAGAATGGGAGCACGAATTGAACTGCTCAATAACAGAGCAGGATTTGAGTGATATTTGTTTACGCACACAGTCTAGCTCGGTTAGTGTATGAATAATTGAAACACAGTACAAAGTTTTGACCAGATGGTACCGATGTCCCATCCTGTTAGCAAAGATGTTTCCGTGGAGGCCAAACCTATGCTGGCGATGCCAGATGGTGCCGGGTACCCCCATTACACATATGGTGGGATTGCACAGCACTTAGGCCTTTCTGGGATGAAGTTCTTGCCAAAGCAATCGTAGGTGTTGAACTACCCAATTGCCCTAAATATTGATTTTTTCTGTACTGCGAGATTTTTGTTGTCATTTACTAACCAACAGTTAAAAATCTCTAATGCGGCAAAGGCCGTGATCCCAGTCCATTGGAGATTGCCAAATGCCCCTACCATTAAAGAATGGTTTGCTCGTTTGGAGTTTTACAGGACAATGGACAATGTTTATTCTTCAATGGATAAATATAGAGAATATTATCTTTTTTGGTTTGAATGGCTTAAATTCAAGGATACGTCATTATATACTCAGTGGAATAGCTGAACCCCCTAGACTTGCCTTTCCTTCCCCCACTTACCCGTCTTCCTTCTATCCCCTACCCCCCTTAATTACTCCTACTAAATAATATATTTCACATTGTTGTTCTTTGATGTCCAGTAACACTTTTTATCTATTGTCTGCTGCAAGTCAAGAACGCTTGTACAAGAGGTTTTATTTTTTAATAAAAAAAGATTTACAAACCCCCCCCCCCCCAAAAAAAAAAACAACCACACTTACCTGAGGTTCTACATCAAGTATTGCAATAAGTCCCTGTTCGTGGATCTTTCTTATAGTTTCCAGTTTTGTCCCATACATAGCATCCTCATGGCTGCCATACTCCAGGTATTCATTGTTCGAGATATCTTGCATCATTTGGTCATGAGACACAAAGAAGTAATTTTTTCCATTTTCTTCATCTTTCTTTGCGGGTCTGGTTGTATCTGAAATTTAAAAACAAAGGATGAGTGTTATACACCAAGGAACTGTACTGCACAACAGTTACCAAGACCCCACATAGCAGCAGTGTAAGTAATTTACCTCAATTTGTTTAAGGAATTACATTAGACTCAAGATGGTCACACATGAGCATATGGTTAGTGTAGAATGTGTAAACAAGGTGTTCAAAACTAAACCCAAACACGCTTTCCAGCAAAGGTGCTGGATACACCTTTGCTAAGCAGAAAACCACCAGTGAGATATGTGCCTGGTCGGTGAAGTTCTGCTTCAGCAGTAGGAGAAATACTTGTATGATTTCAAAAACATATAATAGGTAACGGCACTCTCTCCAAAAGTTCTTTGATCAGCCTCCTCCAAAATATGTGAAAAGCATAGTGGCTACTTCTTAAAGGCACGCATAATTATCCAGACAAAGTGGAGACAATTCTAAATATTGTAGAAGCTAGACCAACAAATCTGCATCATTGGAGGCATTACCTAGTAAGAGTGTCATAGTGGACAACCTCTAAGACTGATCTTAAAGTTCATAATGAGGTCACAAACTAGTAAAGCAATGATCAATATCGTATGTGGGATCCTCATTGTTTAGTATAAAATTAAATCATATGTGGATCTTTATGTAATGGTTTTCAGGACTATAATAAATATCTAGCATCGATCTGGAGGTAGTCCATTTATTGATAAGTGTGACAGTGAAGTCATCACTTTAGAATGGTATTGAATTCCCCCCCCAATATGTATTTTCATAGCTACTGCAGTATATACTGAAAACATATGCATGACTTTGGAACCAAATTGAAAATCCATCAGTTAAAAAACATCTCAACTTACGTGGGATAGGGTAAGCAAATCTGTCAGGATGTTTAGTTATCAGCGTATTCTTTATGTGTCGCCTGCCAACGCCATGTGCACCTAATAAAAAAAATAACAAATAAAATGTATGTATATATATATATATATATATATATATATATATATATATATATATATATATATATACATATATACGTATACATATATATACATATACATACACATACATACACACACACACACACACACATTTACAATTTTGATTCACAAAATCAGGAAAGAACAAAGATATATTTGATAAAACTTATTACCTAAAAGGACTAATGTTTTCCTTTTGAAAGCTGGCAGTTTCACTACTTCTTCATATGTGACCAGATCTAATTGATCAAAGACTAAGGGGAACAAAAAATCAAATAAACATTAGCATCAATCTGTCAATAATAATATTATGCAATTTTCTCATCAACTAAGAGACGGGTTCCTCATCAAATTTAAGAATTCTCCTATCCCCCTTAATGGAAATTATATTAATTCAATGCTTACCTGGTCAGCAATTTCAGCAGTTATGAAGCAGTCTACAAGGACTGTACTCCACTCACCTAAATGCATGGAAGTGATTTGATGGTTCTTTAGACCCAAGTTTTCCACACAGCTTTCCTGATACTAACTGTAACTTGCTATACTTCAGAGCGTTTCATTATAATGTCCTTTGAAATATAGCAGGTCAGTGTATTAGAGAGGAAGCACAGCTGCATGGAAGGTGAGTCTCCAAACAAGTGAAAAGGTTCCATTCAGGCTGAGAGCATAGTGTCTGCATACCACTTGATCACCACTGGAAATGCCAGCAAAGTAAGTAAAATAAAAAAAATATCATGGGGGAGTCATAAATATGAGAATACTTAATTTAGCTGAAGAAATCCTTTCAATAGGAACTCCACACCCAGATATAATCCTCATAGTTGTCACAGCCACTCTTATGTAAACATTTACTCCTCCTGCTCGCTGCTTCCATTGATGCAAGACTGCAACTCTCCATCTTTAAACAAAAATGGACAGCTCTTGGCTGTTCACAAAAGTATGTGCACCTCAGTAAAAAACCCATGCAGAACCACCACCATGCCGGCTCTTGGTTAAAGATGGGGATCCTAGAGTACGATGATGTGTATCTCTGGAGCAGCAAGAAGGCTAAGTATTTGCTTATTGATTTACTTTCACTAGAAGCTGCCTAAAGGAAAATAATGTGTGAGATAGGAGTTCAATAGGGGTACAATAAACCATGTAAATTGTACCAAATTGCATTTCAGAAGGGCGTTGTTCATTGTAATGAATTCTAAATGATCTTCAAGCAACTAATGTATTAAAGCATGCAGAATAATCTTATTTTTTCATGCATTATAAATAAAACCATGCTATTACAGATTTCTTTTATTTTAGAACAGTGATTTCTTGAGATTTTTTTTTAGTGTCAAGACATATGGATATGCTTATTGGACAGTGAAAAAAAGAAGAAAAAAAAGTGGTAAAAAAAAAATCTAGTTTGCAGAAAATCATTGGTAAAATCAGTTTACTATACAAATAAATATTAAATATATAAAATATATATCAATATCAAATGCATACAAGAGCACTGTTCTATAATAAAGTTACAAGGTGATTAACAACTACAGAAGGAAAGTGAACACAATACTTCCCTAACACTTAATATATTACCTCAGATACTTAATACACAACAGAATAAAAAATTGTATTGTTTGATATTTTGGATTTCTGTGACTACTAAAAAGCAGACAACGTGTTCAATCTATAGGCAAAGTGTACAGTTGTTTATTAGAACATGAGTTTTCTTTTGGGACATGAACTGGGAATTCATGGCAGTACAGTGACTGTTCATGTTGGCAAGGTTAAGACAGACTGAATATCAATCTTTTCCCAAATCGCTATGGTAATGTGTTTACTGTTCAAACGAGGAAATGGTTTATCCAAATCAGCACAAAGTTCTCATATACTTGTATTCAAACCACCCAATGATGACTTTGGAGTGTAGGGAACTGCAAATTAGGACTCAGAAATAATTCAATACAAAGACAGGTCTACAGCCAAGGACTTCTGTCATAGGCAGCATAATAGACTTCGTAAAAGGCATTTTGTACTGTAAGGCCTACCTAAATGTTCCAAGCTTTAGGTACTGAATTAAGGTTTGCCTTGTGGATAATCCAGGCCTACCTTACTAGATTCTCAAAGAATCAGTTTGATGTCTTACTGCCAGAGGCAAATGCAACCTTTATGCAAAATGGTTGGAAAGCTAGAACTACGAAATGCAATTCAGTGCCACCTTCTAGCAAAAGCTTAATATTTGTTCTATTTAAGCCACCCCCTTTTTTTCCCAAAATGTAAAATTACATGCAGAGTTTCTAATGAATACTGACAATTTACACATAAATGTAAATAAATTTTTTCTGTTTTTTTTTTTTTTATTCAGTAATTTATGAACATTTTTATATTGTAGGTAGACAGCAACAACCCTTTAATGCGAGTGTGTTGAATGCTTTTATAAAGTGTGGCTTAGAAAAACAAATGAAATAAGGAGCCCTTGCATTTGTATGTGGATATGAACATATGAGCATTGTGCTGTATTAAAAATGACAATAAGGTCATTGTACTATAGAAACACTAAATAAAGCTTTGGGTATACTCTGAGGTTTTAAAAGCTCAAGTAAAATGGGCAATAACATGAAAAAGGAGCAAATCTCTAAACTGAGAATTCATAGGCTTCCAAAAATAAAAAAAAGCTCACCACAAGAAAAAACGAACAAACATAATGGCAGTATTGAAATACACAAGTATATTGAATTTGACATACTGCATGGACAAATACATTTATTCTAACCAGACAGGATAGTACAAATCTGGAAATTTAATGTTTCACGTAATGACCAATTATTAACTATAATAAGTGTAGTCTTGTTGTCGCTGTTTTATTTGCATATGCCATTTTAAATAAGATTTTGCAGGTTTATGTAAGTTTGCATATTTATTACCTATGCAGGACTATGGTTCACTTGTGGTGCTAAAAGACTAAGCCAGACAGAATATATATGACAGGAGATACTCTGTGTACATGTGTGCGTGAAACAAAGGCCCAGGACATCTGCATTAATCTATAAAATATCAGATGTCTTTTTCTGGAGCTTCTGTTCCTATAGCTTGTAACAGATTTCATAGCTTTATAATTCCTTGCTTTTTTAAGGTGACTAACCAACATAGGCCTACATGTTTTTATTCTAATTAAATGCTGTACTGGGCAGTGTTACAGAAACAGTGGGGCAAGTAGCAAGAGTGCAGCATCCAACATCTATGACACTTCCTCTTCTCCAGCACTGTACAGCCCAACATCAAAACCTGATCGGTAACACACCAATATGAATAGAGAAATAACTTTCAAAACCCCTTTACAAAATATAAAAAGTTCAAATGGTTGGAATCAACTATACTATATGAAGCTTAGGAAACCAAATTTTTACAACTTGTCATTATAAAACTAAGCTGTAAACAAGATTGTCGGCCTGACAAACAGCTTAGAGTTCTCAAAATATCCAATGTTTTCTTATGGTGCTTGCCATTAAAGCATACTTACCAACTTTAGAAAGTCGGTTTCTGGGAGCCTACCGGGGGAGGTGGGCGTGATGGGGGGGGGGGGTTTCCCAAAATGCGTGTCATTTTGGACCCGCCCCCGTGATGTAATGACGCAAACGCGTCATTTGACAGTGGGGGCGGGGCCAAACAGCGATTCACCGGGAATCGCGGCGTTTGGGACCTAATTCTGCCCACTTCACTAGGAAGTGGGCACTTCTTAGTGAAGTGGGCAGATCCGGGAGATTGCCACACTCTCCCGGGAGTCCGTGAGACTCTCGCAAAATGCAGGAGTCTCCCGGACATTCCGGGAAAGTTGGCAAGTATGCATTAAAGACAATCGGTTATTTTAGGCATGCTTGGAAGACAACTATAGCATTTCCTTGATTAGTCTGCCTGTTCTGTATTGGGTTTCCTCAATTTGACTTCCCCAATTCATTTATCAGGCTCCTTTATAAAAAGTAAAACAAATAATAAGATGATGTTCATATCACCAACAACATGTTTTTAATTATAAGAAGTGTTTCACTCTCTGGAGGTTGAGAAAAAAATAAAAAAACTTATTTGCTGTGCAATAAACACTAAAAACAATAAAAATGGAGACTGCAAATCTATGATCTTAAAATTAATCTGCAAATGCTACAAAAACAAAAAGCAGTAAATTGTGAATTTATCAGTACCATGGAACTGTATTTCATGGACTAAAAACACTATTAGCAGTAAAACTAGTTTAATTGTGTGAAACTGCACTGGCCTATAGGTTTCACAATCAATTAAAAAGGGCGCATTAATTTCAATACTTCTAAATGCACACATTTTTTCTTCCCCATTTCACTGTTCTTGAAGCAATCTTGAATGTCTGAAACTACGATAACATTTTGGCGATTTCCTAAAATGATGTTTCAGAAAGTTACCCTATTCTATACATTTGTAATTTCAGTGGTTTTGTATTGTTTGACAATTGTTGGGGAGGTTTAGAAAACTGGAGATTTATAGGTTGATTTTCTAGTAATAAATTAGCAAATCACCCTTTAAATCACAACATTTTATCACTATTTCTGCAAACTGACCTCTTTTACATGCCTTTCTTAAGGGAAAATCCACTAAAATGTCAATTTTTGCACCTTGATCAAGATGGCTTCAAATCAATTATAAAAAGAAAGCAATTTTATTTTTCCATGTTAAACAGAGATTTCCCATTGATTTAAGAAACATGATTTTAACAACAATGTTTTAAAATGTTAGAAACATCCTATTCCTTTTGAGGTCTGTTCACCTTAATTGCATTTTTCCATGTGTACATATGCTGAAACCCTCAGTGAAATGAATGGGAAAAGTTCTGGTAATAAACAAAAAAAACCCAGTAGGCATCTTTCCTCTTTTCCCAAATCATCTACCAGGTCAGGCTGCATACAACCTGGGCTGATTTCCTCAATAGTGATCTCCCTATGATATTGAAAGATAGCCCAAGGCTAAGTAACAACTTTTACACTAGTTCTGAAATCATCCTTTAGTAGAGCCCCGCCACTTAGTATCATTTTGCAAAAGAGAGTTGAAAAACCATAGCTTGCACTGGGCATCATAACAAATGTAAACTGCATGTGAAACATTAATTCTGTGAAGCATTGAGAACTTTTGCATACATAAGTGGAACTCTTCAGCACATCCAAAAAATATATAAAGTTTAGTGTAAGAAGCCTGAATTACCACACAAATTAAAAAATAGCAGTACAACATTAATGAACTACTCTATAAATAGTTATAAACGTTATTACTACATACAACACTAAATAACTCTAGTGATTAATTTGAAAAGATAATTGCTTGGTGTACTCTCATCATTAACCTTCTACTAAAGTTATTTTGATCATTAAAAATAAACGTTCTTTATGTAATAACCACTAATACTATATGAGGGACAAAAGGCCTTCTCCTAGTTCAGAACTAATCCACAAAATCAAAGTTCATCTGTACTATTAATTATGCTAAGGCTCTAAGCAAGTACGTAACTACCAGAGGTGCAAAGGATGCAACTACTATGGGGCCCATAACTGAGGGGCGCCTGTTTTCCATTTTAGTCCTATATGTGTTTTTCACCACTGGGTGGTACAAGGGGTGTGACTGGATCACTTATAAATAACTTATGGAATAAATTTATTTAAAGGAAATAGCGCAGGGAGCTTATTTATAGAATAGCAAATATACTTATTTTTGATATTGTGTGTATTTTGGTAAAGGAAATATCTATTTCTGAGAGCAGGGGAGGAAATTCTCTTTTGTTTTAACTTTGCTAGAGAAAATGCATTATTCCGGAGGTATATATCTGATGCAATAAGCATTTGTTGAGGAAATCTTTTGTGTATTTTGTTGTAGAGAAATGACTTGTTTCGGGGTTCGCAACTTTTCTTTGGAAATTCTCAAGTGGAGGAAATGTGTATTCTGCAACTGTCTGAAGAAAGGACCCATGTTAATTAGACCTTTTGATGTGTGATTTCCAAACACACCTGGAGGCACAGGAAGGTTTAATTAGACTTGCTGTTAGATTTCCTCTGTGTCTAAAACAAGATGCAGGAAATCACAGCAGGTTTTAGGATATCACAGAAAAGTGTAAACATTGTTAGCTTTGCATTGCATGTAAATCCATGTTTGTGTAAAAATACTGCACCCGATACTAAAAATAGCTCATACCTTCAGAGTGCTGGCTTACCCTGTGAGGCTGTGTTCAAAACTGTATAAAAAAAAAAAGCACTGTTTTGTATTGAAAATTGGTTGTTCTTGTTTCATCTGACCTGCTCACTGGTACCTTCAACCAGTGTGAGCAAATAATCACTTGCTTCAAAGATATGCTTGGATTCTTCTCTATCCCTGTGACCAACAGTTCAGACCCAGATTTGCGGTACCACCACTCTGCCCGCTACCCAGCAACTCTGGCCAGTGTGATAGGCCAGGGGGGATCCATCCACAGCAACCCTGATCCTTAGGAAGATGTCAGGGGTACCAGCCCAGGTACACCAATAACAGGGTACACTAGCAGAGTCAGTTATCCAGAATAAACCCGGTACTGGATGCCGGTAAGGAGTCCAGTGGTGACCACATTTGTATGCCCCTCCTACTGCGGTTAGAGGGTCTATTTGGGATAACGAAAGGGAACAGTGGCAAAGTAAGCCCGGCCGGTTCCCAGCAACAACAGACAGGGTGGCATAGGCAGTCCATCCTGTCACAAGGGGGCTCAACACATTTTTGCTATGGGGCCCACAAATCTCTACTTACATCTCTGGCTCTAAGTAGTGTTGCCCTTTACAATTATGTTCTGGTTCTACTTATGTCAGTTTCTTTCAATGTGCCTTTGTTTGCTACCATCATCTTCTGTGTAACCACTGTTGGGATTTTTAATTGGCTAGAGCTTACTTGTGATATAAGTAGTACGTTAAGGGTGTAGTACACAAGTTTGTCTGATATCACTTATAGGTAGTCTCTTAACTTAGTGGAAATCATTATGCCATCTCAATTTTACTATCTTTGTAGACATTTTCTGAAGAACTGGAATTCGGGATTTTAACCACTTCAGCACCCAAGGAGGCGATGAGTCTAGAGGTGAGCTCTTACTGTGATAGGGCTGATGGCTGCGGTCACAGCTGTGTCTGCTTCACTCTCACTCTACTCCGCCCTCTATCTGACACATTGCTTACCATTTCTGCTTCCTACTCAGCAAATTACTTCTCTATTATTTAACCCCTAATGCTTTCATTCTCTATACTAATCTATCATTTCACTATTTTGTCAAAAAAAAAAAAAAAATCACTTGTCAGTTTCTTCTATGTTGCTAACCTTATTAACTATCTCTATATTTAAAAATGCCAGCTCATTCTCTATAAAAATACATGCACTACATGGCCAATAGTATGTGGACACTAAGGGCCTGATTCATTAAGGATCTTAACTTAAGAAACTTCTTATTTCAGTCTTCTGGACAAAACCATGTTACAATGCAAGGGGTGAAAATTAGTATTCTGTTTTGCACATAAGTTAAATACTGACTGTTTTTTCATGTCCAGGACAGTGAAATAAGAAGTTTCTTAAGTTAAGATCCTTAATGAATCAGGCCCCAAAACATCACATCCATGTGTGCTTGTTGTATATCTCATTCCAAAACCTTGGTCATTAACATGGCGTTGGCCCCTCCCATTGCTGTTGTAACAGATTCCACTCTTCTGGGAGGGTGTTCAACTAGATTTTAACACATGCCTGAAGGAGTTCATATCCTCTGATGAAACAGCCTACAATTGACATATGATTATACAGAAGTAGTCCACAAAGGGGACCAAGTTGCAGTAAATGATAAGACCTGGGTCTACTTACAATCCACGTAGCAGGGGCCAGACTACTACATTTAGAGTCAGATTATATACATTTCAGACTGATGGATTCAATACTGCTCTGCCTAAGGCAGTGGTCAGGGAACAGGGGTAAATTACCCCAAATGGGGTAAAAATTAAATTCCTGGGGTTAATGCTGCCAATTCACATGCTGTCAGTTGGATTGTAGACCCCTTTAAATGTGAAATTGCTGTTGTTCCAGAAGAGCCTCAAGGGTTGGCAGAGGCACTTCTTGAGCTTCGATGCAATAATGAAGCACGTATTGTATTTGAAAACAAAGCAGATCTGTCATATTTTAGGATGTCAACAGTTGCAAAGGCATTCAAAATTGCACATGATGAGGCAGTCAAAAAGTTGCTGCCTTTTGCAACAACCTACCTTTGCGAACAAGGATTTTTCACTCTAACGAACATAAAAACAAAGCAGAGAAATCGATTGGACGCTGAAGACTGTATCCAAATTGCTCTGACATCAAAATGCCCCAATGTTGATGCTCTCGTATCACAAATGAAGCAACATCATTTCTCCAAAACCTGAAGTTTTGAAGTTGAAGCTTTCAAAGAAATTTTGAATAGATTCAATACAATTTAGAATTCCAATAATTAATAATATATGATTTCCTTCCTTTCAAATCAAGGGGGTAACATCGACGTATCTAAATATATTTTGGGGTAAAAGGTAAAAAAGTTCCCTGATCCCTGGCCTAAGGGAATACTGATTCATCTTAAGTTGGAGATTGCTTTATGTGAAAAAGCAACATGCCTACACTATTACACGATTTCAAAAGCAACACGCTGATGAGATACTTGATTTATGCTGCTTATCAATTAACCTGCAGCCGGTTTGGGGTCTGAATATCGCCAAACAGGAGGGACTGATGAGTTCCAGATTCACCATTTCATTTTCTGAGTAAATATCCATATATTATATTTGTTGACTTTATGGTTCTGATTAATAATGTCTGATATTATGCTGCAGCTGGAGTAAAGGGAAGCAGTGAGTTCGCTTGTGCATATTTGAATTACTTTTGCAAAATGTACAGCAAATGATTTTTGGTTTTATTTATGTATTGCAAATAATATTTGAAGTCAATATCTAGAAATTTTAATAGATGGTGGGGGATTCAGTTGTCTTCAACTGTGAGCAGCAGGGTGAAAGCTACATAATTTTCTGTCAGAGCAGTGGCAGTCCAATCTGTTTTTTTTAGTCTCTTTTAAAAAAAACTGATGTTTGCATTATTTTCCACCCTGCTGGCCACTGAAAAACAAAAAATGATTACTAGTGCTTGAGTCACTGGAACTTAATTTTTAAAATCTCTAAAAACTTCTAAATAGTTCTGTTATAGGAATCTACATATTTTCTAAGATGCTGCTAGTCAGTATAATTGCAGGACACAATTCAGTAGTGTTGCTATTAATTGACTTCCCTTCCCCACAATCCCTTTATCTCCACTCAGGACTCTCCTATAAAACTTATTGAGCTGTGATGATCCTCTAATACTCTGAGGACATGACCTAGTGGCAAAGCATATGTGCCATCACTGTGTGCATATTCAGGTTCGGAAAGGACTGAAGATATGACAGAGCAGGCAAAGAGGTAGCAGACAAGACTCTCATAGCTTACTAAAGTCTGTGGTATGTTTACAATATCCATTTCCTTGCGCTAAAGCCCTTTAAGCAAAAAAAAGTCCTATATTTATGTGGTTTTTCTCCACTGGGAGGTACAGAGGAGCTCTTAACACATTATTGCTATGGGGTCCACAAATGTCTAATTATGCTCTGAAGGTACTGATGGTGATCTAACATTTATTTTAGCAAATGTAGACTTTGTTATATTTGGCCTTCTTTATAAACAAAAAAATACAATAGAAAGTGTTATGGCTTTTAACAATTTTTTTATTAACTCTAAATCAATCTGTTAAACCTATTTTACCATGCGTCCTTGAGATAGACAATGGCCGAAAGAGGGTACGTGTTTTCGATATAAATTAAGATGAGAAAAATGGAGTTGGCAAAAATTCACAAAGGTATGTACTAAACAAGCGATTCTTCAAAGCATCTGTCTGAAAAACATTTTTAACATGGTAGCTTTACCTATGTGTACCTCCTTCCCCCACTATTGTTTCTTTCTTGCCAGGCAGAGAAACTGAACAAAGGAAACCATCCAGGAGTTATCACAGAGCAGTAAGTATACTGGATCTCAAGCTGAGCCAGAACATATGCATGCACCATTCTCCTATGCTGTCTTTTGGGAAGGATGTGGTATAAATTGTCTTTTCTACAACTCCATAGTGCTCAAATAACAAATTTACTCCAAAATGACAAGTTGTTTTTAAGAGCAGTTATAGAAAATAAATAAATATAGTAATGTTTATGTGCGAATCTATTAACACTGTACTTAATGGCAGTGTACATTCTTAAAAGTGATATGCACTAGTATGAAGAGCTTATAATCATTGACAAGGTCTCTGCACATAAATAAATGTAAGACGCTAATACGCAAAACAGAACAAAGTGAAGGTGCACACAAAAACAAAGTTTTTTCAATAAAATAAAACTACAGGGTTCAGTTATGTTTAATTTTACACATCATTTAAATATGTAATTTGTGTTTATAGTTCTTTAAGCGATACTTTACACTTGAGAAGAACGGACTTACCATAAAGTCAAAACCTTAACCTCAGTCACCTTGGAAAGTGACTGCATATTTATCACCTTCTAGCAGGATTAACTCGCCACTGACAGGAAGCGTGATGCAAAAACCATGTCAGGTAACATATTATGTCTGACTCTGAGCACCACAAGCTACTTTTTGACTACACCAATATGCAATATATTTGTGTTTAAATGATTAATTAACACTAGACAAGGTACATGTAAGGATAGGTGAGGGTCTGTGATGCATAAATAATATAAGGCTATTTGTCAATAGCGCAAAGATTTACGGAACAAATTTTGTGTTCTTTGATACTCTTTTTTAGAGACAAAGTTATCACAGCTAAATCGTGGACAGCAATACAATGTACATCATTGTTATTATGCTTTGTACATGTTAAAGTTGTACCAAAATATTAAAAATCAATTTCAGTTTAAGTAGCAACACAGAACCAATAACAAACAAGGAAGTATGAAAGTATTGTGAAAAGGATAAGCATACATAAGTATGATGTTTAAAAAACACAAAACAATGGATGTAGATATGTAGTGAAATGACAGCATAGTCAGCTAGACTGTCTTTTTATTCTGTTAAAAGCTGAGGAAGAAAATTACTGAAAGGAAAACATTAAAAAGTAACAAACAGAACAAAATAGCAGGCATCATCACTTGACAGGTTACTTACATGCACAGAGGCCAGTGGGAGAAAGACGGCATGAAAAATGCACAGGGGTCATTGAGATATGGTTTGCAATATATTAGGGAAATCAAATTTTCTAGTATACACAAACAATTCTAAACACAGAGCAAATTATTCACACTGACACACAACACTTTCAGATAATCTCAATATTAAACTTTTTTAATAGCTATGAGTTTAAAAAAAAAATACACGTCAACCATTTGTTAGGTTTTTGATAACTCAAGTTAAAGCAAATGAAAGCAAAAATAAATATGCAAATAAAAAAAAAAGCAGCTTAAGCAAGGTACATGTTCTTGCCGAGTCCTGTAAAGCATTTGTTTCATATTTACAAATAAATAAAAATGTAAAATGTAAACATAACTGGGACTCATCACCACAAAATACATTATATAATACTTTTCAAATTGCAGATGTGCAATGTTTCAAAACTTCTCAAGTATTGAAACAAGTCAAAACGAAGTTTATATAATGCAGTTTACTTTAGAACATTGGTTGCAATATAGTTTACAAGCATTTAGCTTCTAAAGTATAAACAATGTGCATATAGTTTTTAACAATCTAGGTAATGTAAATAAATGTTCTGTTTTCATGGGAATCCTAAGTAAACCTGAGACCTTGAAATCAGAAAAAACAATCCTTTCGAAAATAAATCTGAAATGTGGAAGGTAGGTATTGTGTGTGTCAATCCAAGCACAAAATGGCAGTAAATATACTGTAGAAAACACTCCTATGAAGAGGGATCCATCTTGGTAGCATGCTTCAAGTAGACCAACATATGTTATGGCCTTTATATTAGTGAATACTCTTGCAAACTGTAGGGAACTGATTATATAGAGCTTTGCTGCCATCAATTTTGGAAGCGTCAAATTTGCTATGGATTAGAAACAACTGAATAATACTAACTGGATAAAAAAAAAAAAAAAAAAAGAAAAAGGATGTATATATTTATACCACTTCACCAGTTTTATGTTTTTTGAAAAATCCGGGGAGTATAATCTAAGCGAAACGAAATATTATGATTGTTTTCTTTTTTTATTTTTATCAGTTGTAGCAACCTGGTAGAGTATGTGTCTTGGTGATGCGTAGAAATTACTTCTGAATGGTTTTATGAGTAAACAGCAGTTCAAGAGAAAGCAGGAAACTATATCCATATCTTGTATTGATGAGAGTTAATCAGCACAAACATCTGCAAGTAGTATATATGGTTATTATTTTCTGCCTAGGTCGAAACCTACTATACTTGAAAGAATAAGGAAAATATTCCTCCACTCATAATTTGTTAAGCAATGATTTAACTCCTATTTTTTTTTTACTATGTGAGGAAAAGCCATGTTATAGCTGGGGCATGTCAGTATCTTGGGTACATCTATGAAAACTGGTAATCGTGTGAAAAAAGTATTTGCAACAAAGTAAGAAAAGAATATGAAAAATGGTTACTTGAGGCTTACAAGGTTTTGCACAGTTACTTGTATACTAGCTCCATAAATACTCCTACCCCTTGTTTGTTTTACGAAAGACTTTCCTTTTCTTACAGTAGAATAGTAAAGGTAATACAGTCCGTCCGTTTTTTCAACATATACTTTTTACAGCTGTCACTTTAAGTAACCACAATAATCACCAGCACCTCCTCTTCGCAGATATGTCACAATGAATATGACTCTGCACTATCTTCCCATTATAGCCTCAGTAAGAATGCATGGGAAACACGGTTACCCAACAGTAACTAGATACCTTTTTTTTGGTTGGACAACCAGACATGCAAGTGCACACTGTGCTGGTCTTCTGGTCAGCTTGGAATCACAACCGCAACACTTTGGGAGTCATCTGATGCCTACTAATGTTTAAACTCAATACATTGCCATCCTGGGATGTAATGACGACAACCCCTGCCACCCCTAAGTGTGCACTCGCATGCTGGGTTGCCCAGTTGAAGATGGACATCTCGTTTCTGTAGGGTAACAATGTTAATGTAGCAGATCTTCCCACTTAAGTCCTACACATCTGGTGGAAATTGGTTAGACATCTTTTTTTGTGACTGAGTTGGTGGTGTATTCATTTTTCTTTTTCCTTTGAGATTTAGCATTCCTTTAAAAGACTTACCTCACCAAAAAATAAACAAAAATGTTTTATTTTGCAATATGTAAATAGTTCACATATCATTGCTCCTGCTTCAAAACAGAGAAAAAACTAAATGCCTCTAAATGTAGAGAGCTTTGCTTTTTTTCCGGGATTTTATGTGCACACCTCATACACAACCACCATAAAACAACCTCCTGTACATTTGTGAAGTGATTTACACTGATCACCACTCACATTCCACAGCCTCAACTCTGGGCTCTCACATTATCCTTCTCTCACCAATACAATCAGCTATTTAGGGGAGAATTCAATTCACAAAATATATGTGCAAGCTGCCTCCGGAACGGCCGCAAGACGACTTGCGCAGATTTTATTTATGTTCTAAACAGAAGTAACGCTTATTTTAGCTTAAATTAGCGTTACTTTTTACCAAGGTAACAGTAAAAGAAAAGTGTCTGCGAAGAACAATTGAATATGCCCCTAAGTGTCATACAAGCACTTGTCTTAAATCACAAATAAAAAGTTAATTAAGCCTATTTGCCATTCTTTAACAATATTCAGAGTAATCAACACATTCAATCCTTTAGTACCTTTTCCAAATTATCATGTATTCACAGGATTTTTAATTTTTTTATTTTCACAGCCATTGTTTTGCCCTTACTAAATTCTTTTGTTTCATAACTCTCACTGCAGAGTTGAAAATAATGATATCAGAAAGCAATAAAGTCACTTTCCCAGGTTTGTCTGTGTCTAAAACCTACTAGACATTTCTGTGTACTTCTAAATGTGGCTCGATTTCCGTGTCACTTTACCTCCTCTGCACAACACAGTGAGGTCCCGCAGCATAGCAAAGGAGGAGGGAGTGCAGTGTGCTCTCCATTCTTCTGTACAAGAAGGCTTGTGGAGTGGTCTGAGGGACATGGCCCTTTGTAGTACATATATATATATATATATATATATATATATATATATATATATATATATATATATATATTTATTAGATATTTTTCGGCTCTTAGTCTGACTGGTCACACCTCTAGCTAGATTACTGGAATCTTTTTCGTCTCCTTGAAATCCTCACGTTTTCATAAAAATCAAACCTTACAATAGTAAATAGAGAAATGATTGTTACAAGTGATTCCAGGAGTGAATTAAAAACAAAAAACATTCATTATACAATAATAAAATGCATTTGTAACTGTCCCACTGGTAGAGATGGATTAAAAAAATTTATTTAAAGTGGAGGGGAAAATTTAAATTGGAGGGAACAACTCCCTCCCCCTCAAAAAAAACAAACTTTGGAGAGCCACAAACTTTTCAGGTATGCAGCTTCAGTATTATTACTTCAACAAAAATTTTGTAACATTCAATATGCAGTTACAGTTATGAGTTAAGGCTTATGCTTGCGTTAAAGCAAAAGACAATGCTGTGACATTGTACGAAGTCCTTTTTTTAATTAATGCAGAGAAATCCAAAGCAGTGTTTCTGGATTTCCTATATAAAACAGTTACCAGTGTTAATTTAATTATGCCAATTAAAATTGTAATTCAGCTTCTACTTTACCTGGCTTTAATTAGACAGCCTGAAACTGCAATTACATCAGCAAAGTAAATTGTTTACAAGTGAAATCCACTGATAGCAAAGTCAACTCACTTGTACATAAATAATATATAAAGAAATCCCTGTAGTTAGCAAATTTGCTCTGCTTCCTACTTAGTGCATACATTTCAAATGAACTCTAGTTTTGTCCACAAGAGCAGTTTTGAAAGCCTCATTCCAAACAGAATACACCTTGAAATAACTGCTGGAGAAATAGCGTTACCTAGAGATGTATTGATAACTATGTTGCACTAACTCTGATGTCCAGAAGCATTATGGCATAGAGATTAATAAATCTCTATGTCACACTATTTATCGTTTACTTGAGGGGGTGGATTTCTTTTTGGATTACATTTAGCATGCACACTTGTTTAGAAAAAAACCCTCCCCAAAACACAGTTACATGCAGGATGAAGCACCACTATCTATACTGTGCACATGAGCCAACACTCTACAGGAGTAGATTCAATTGTCCGCGATCTTCCTAAGAACATCGCAAATTACCGATATTACGGTAAAAAGTAACGCTCCTTGTTGTTTGTACCTCTATGGGATGCAACCAAAAATGAGTGCTTCTTCTGTTAAATGTGCGGCCATTCAGGAGGCACCTTGTGCAGATATTTTAAGAATTGAATCCGCCCCTAAGACTCCAAAATTAAATTCTGCTTAGAGGGCTATGGGAAGAGCAGCGTGCAGCTGATGGCCAGCTCTGCAATGCAAGAGGATGCCCCTCACTAGAAACTCTGTGGCCCTCCACAATTTTACTATGGGCACCCACAATTCTAGTTATGTCCCTGATCAGAACAGCTGTATATATGTCTGCAAATATCAAGCAACTTGCAGATGGAGAAAAGTATGTAGTAGCATAGTTAAAGGAAAAGAGTATGTTTGGTTATACCAGCACATACTTCTCAATTCCTCTTGTATATTTAGTGTTTGTGCTGTGGACAAACTAATAAATCAGAGGATATGCTTTAGGAGAAGATTCACTAACTTCAAAACTACATTTCAGATATTCCCTCCCTATTGTGAAATACAGAATATTTGCTTACGGATATCGCAATCAAGAAATCATCTCACAGTAAGCTTTTCTTTTGAGAGACTGAGCAGATTACACGGCTCACCACTTTACACGTTTTTCAGTTGATTGTTGTGAGATGGTTTTCAAGCATAGCTGCACTTCAAAATGTATGTTTAATAACAAAGCAGCTAGATCGGACATATTTAGTTCTTTTACTAGAGATCCTCTCTCAATTATTAGTACATTTAATGATAATCAAAATGTATTGAATATTTTGGAACTATGATGGGTTAATACTGGGTACAGTCCCCAGCACAGATCATCATCATCTATTCATATAGTGCCACTAATTCCACAGCGCTGCACAACTCATTCACATCAGTCCCTGCCCCATTGGAGTTTACAATCTAAATCCCCTAACATACACACAGACCAAGAGAGACTAAGGGCAATTTAATAGCAGCCAATTAACCTACCAGTATGTTTTTGGAGTGTGGGAGGAAACCGGAGCTCCCGGAGGAAACCCCCGCAAACATGGGGAGAACATACAAACTACACACGGATAAGGCCATGGTCGGGAATCGAACGCATGACCCCAGTGCTGTGAGGCAGAAGTGCTAACCACTAAGCTACCGTGCTGCCCTGATGAAAATAGTCAAGGCAAAAGACCACTGAAAAGACTAAGAAAACGCTGATAAAATGTATACCTTCGTCGCGACGACAATGCTTGTTTTATTTTTCATTTGAAGACATATAGTAACAAATATCTGCATATGAAAAACAAAAGTATTCTTCCCATTAAAATGTATTTTTTTAAAACAAGAGAAAATCTACATATTAAGCATATGTCATGTGAATTCGCCACGAAGTTGGTATATTTCCTATCATTCTCTATAATGGAAAGAGCCTGCAGGCGAAACATAAGTGAAAGTATGTGGTGGACATATTTAGTCCAGTATAAACAGGCCATTGTTATTTCATGAATATCATTTCAGTTAAGTGAAAAAAAGTCTTCGTTATATATGTAAAATAGTGGCATTACTTGCCCTTTAAAATACTTTGCATTTCATACCTGCATTGTGCTTTGCCAGATACTTGTCTTTGTACTGCTTCTTTTTCTTGCCAAACCAAGTGCAGCTGGCTTGCTGCTCCTGCTTTGTCTTTTCCATTGCAATGCAGGCAACACGCCTAAAAAAAAAACACACAAAAAAATAGCTTAATAAATTTAGACAGAATTTTTTTTTAAAAAAGTCAAGGTTAATTTACTGCAACTATATGTAACAATAGAACTAAGCTTGGGAGTCATTAGTATTTTGACATTCACATAACTGAGGCACCCCATTTCTAATTTAAGGTTTCACTTCCCTTGACTGTTGTGTAAAGAAAATATAAAGCGTTGCATAAAAATATTTTTGTTCCAGGCGTTTCCCTTGTTTTTATAACATTGTCCCTAACAAGCTTTACTTCTAATCAATACCTAGAGAAAAGAAAGCTATGTAAAACATCACAGTCTGTGTAACCTCAAAGATTGTCTTCACTGAGCCACTCAAATAAAAAGTAGGGTTTAAGATTTTGGGTAAACAGACTACTATGATCTTGGGATGGGTATAAAAGTAATATATGCCACTTATCTTTAACACAAGAGTTCAATAACATTGTCAAAAATGTATTATTTGTAAATAGTACTAGCGAGTTCATATTAAAAACAAAACAACCAAAACAAAACATTTTTTAAAAGGAAAATATACCAGAGCATCAGAGGTTTCAAAAATGCATTATTAAACTGAAACAAATACATATACAAAGCCCTCATCTGTGTCTAGAATATATACACCTTGCTAACTTTGGCGACCTTAATACAAAAGTATTGAGTATTATGTTGCCAAATTATAATTAAGAATTCTATAAAAAATGAATAAATAAAAAATGTCAATTAACTATGGCCAAAAGGTAATTTTTTTTCCCTAAAAAAAAATAAAATCAACTTAATATTTACATGCACTTTATATTATTCTAATAAAAAGCTTTCAGACAGAATAATATCATTGCACCATGACCATTTATATGTGGATTATGTTTTTTTCCTAACTGTAATTTGATTTTAAAAATTGCCAAAGTCTAAGAAGTTCTCTAATAAAAATGTAATACTCATAGGAAAATTAGAAAATATCAGCATTTGATTAACCCCGTGATTCCCAAACTTTATCAATTCGATGCACTCTTAGGGTCTCAAATTTTTCAAGGGATTCCAAAGCCAAAATAATTACAGAGTAGTCCCTATTTTTAAGTAGTTGGGTCAAAATAACGTATACGTATTTACGTCAGGGAAGAAATACTTATTAAGTGGTTTGAAAGAAGAATACACATAAATCCAAGAAATGAGAATAATTTTTTAAATTCTATTTCTTTCAAAGAACAATTTACAGCAGTCATTAACAGGAACAAGATCAAACAAAATAAACTAATATGTGTATAAAAGAAAGTCATTAACCAATATTATAAAAGTACCTGGTGTGTATCCCTCCACCATCACACTGTGCCCCTTCACAAGTTTCCCTTTTATTACACTGTGCCTATCACACTGCCCCCTCATAGTCACACTGTACCCCTACTCCATCACTGTGCCCCTTGATCGGTTTACCTTTTATTAGCGTGCTTTTATCACACTGTCCCTTTCATCCCATTTTTGCTCCTCTTCCTTTACTTCCCTTTTATTTGGCCTCCTTTCTTCTGTCATTCTTCTCTTCCTCTTTTGTTTACTTTTCAGTGTTTCGGCTCCTTTTTGTGCCGCTCCTCACTGCAAATGTCGGACGTGATGACATCACGCCCAACAGTTAGTACGAAGGGAGCAGGGTGCCGCCAAATGGTATTTTTTGGCTGGCGGGTGGAGAAGCGGGGGACGGCAGACAAAGGGGAGGCCTCTCAGACTCGGCGCCCCCCCACCCGCTTACCGCTGGACCTGGCCACAACACTCCTGTGAGATCGCGTGGCACTCCAGGGAGCCATGGCGCATAGTTTGGGAACTGCTGGATTAACCAAAGCATGATGTTTACAGACATCACTCCTTAATGTGCAGGCGGAATATCAAGGGAAAGAGTATAGAAAGCAAAGTATGAAAGTATAGTACCTCAGGCACCTAAACCACACAGGAATACAAACACACTTCAATTTAGGCACCAAATTTAGTAACAGCCCCACTCTCCTCCCAAATAGTAGTAAGGCATTTGGTACCCTCAATATTCAAAATACACTCACCCTTGTCTGTGCCTCAATTGCCATGAGCTTCAAGAGTTCAAATAAAAAATGCTCTGTCTGCTCAAAGCTGGGGGCTCCATGATGCCATCAAAAATACTGCTTAGTGATTTCATATAATGTAGCTATTCAATTTCCATACTCCAATATTCACAGTCACTCAAATACACAATTAGTAAAATAAATAAATAAATAGAAACACCATTAGAGAGTTATTTAACAGGGTGTTGGGATACCATGTTCAGCCAGTACAACCTGATGCTATGGCATGGAGTCTACAGAGGTCTGGAATTGTGCAGGAGAAATGTTGCACTTATCTTCCACAAGAAAGTCACTCTAAAGACACCTGGTTGATGATTGTGGAAATGCTGTCTCAGGCATCATTTCAGAAAACCTCATAAATGTTCAATCAAGCTTAGATCGAGTGAGAAGGCCATGAAATATGGATAACATCTGTGTCACACTCACCAAAACAGTGGGCGATCAAACGTGCTCTGTGGATGTGGGCATTGTTATCTTAGAAGATATCTCCTACCAGGAAAAAAATTCTGCAAAATGGTGATGATGATCACTCTGTACCAATAAGTAGCTATTAGCATTGAACTTGAGTTCTAAGGAAATGAGTGCACCAAAATCGTACCAGAAAAGAGCAACCTACAAATCTGTGGAACAACTACAACCCTTCATTGCTGGAAACAAGCACTCATGGATGTAGAGTTCTTTAGGTTGGGGCTACACATGCACTTTTGTTGAGAACGTGGCGAAGGATGATTCATCTGACCATTTCCCCTTCCTCCACTGCTCAGTAGTGCCTGTGCTCTTTGCACAAATTAACGTTTTAAACATGCAATGGAGAGATGAGTGGTTTATGCACTGCAGCCTGATATCCTGTTGAGTCCTTAAACAAGTTTTTTTGGAAACTGGATGCTCGCATTATAGAAAGAAATTTGCAGCCAATCGACCTGTGTGTTTTGCCTTGCACTTTGAATTAATCCATGAATATCCCAAACCTGGAGTATGTACTCCCATCCACTGTTGCCTTTTGCTGAGGATGTTTTCCCTTCAGAGTTCCATGACGACAGAGATCCCCTCCTGCCGCATGCTAGCAGGGGCGGGCTGGGCAGGGGGGCATCGGTCCCCCGGGCCTGACAGCCAAAGACCATTTTGGGCTGGTGTACCGTTATTGTTTGGCCTCCAGGTGGCTAGCGCCTCCATAGGAACCAGCCATTTTACAACATGCAAGCCGTGCGGAGATCCGTCCCTCCCCTTCCTGATCATTAACTCCTATCCTTCTAGTACCCCCGCCACGCTGCCGCCGCGTGCATACTGAGTGGGGAAGGATTGCTGTAACTGAAGACTCCCTTTCCACTAATTGCGTGATCCGCATGTGCAAGAACGCACCGCAGCGGCAGTGCCACTAGATCTAACCCTGCAAAGAGTGAGGTGAGTACCTAGCCATGGAAAAGCTGGTTGTGATCAATGGACACTAAAGATAATTTTCCTGTTGTTCCTCTATGACATTTATCAAAATGGTATGGGTAAAAGCAACACTGAATAATACAGTGGCTGATGGCAGGATGTTACATAAAGGAATGATGTGCATTTGCCTTAAAGGTCACAAAAGCCACCTAACTCACTTTTATAAATATGTATACCCCATAGAGAATGTAGAACTAAAGTGCTGGATAGTGTTGTATAAAAAGTGAATGTTGATATTAGTTTGGAGTATTAATGAATCAAAAGTAAAAAGATTCTATTCTAAGTTACAGACAAGCACAATTTATGGTGTTTGCACTATAAAAGCTGCTGCTTGTGCAATTTGGCATTTATAACACTTTGCTACATAAATGTGAATAATAGAAGGGCACAGTCATAAGATCACTAATGATTGCTGGGAGCAGTCTACATGAGCATAAAAAATGAAACTGGCTGTTTTTGATGTCATTGCATCCGCTTTGCATTTTTTTTTGTTTGTTTGTCAGGTTTTTGTTTTGCTATGGTGGCTTTTGCAAATGTGCACAGAGCTAGGCTGTAAAGTGTACAGTGTTTCTCATAATTGGCTATACTCAACTGTAAATCTAGTGGCAACAGTGCAAAACTAAAATTGAAACAAAGGATCAGAAGTTCACAATGTTTAGGTTATCCGGACAGTGAAGTGACTTCATACCGTTTTATTTAAAACCTTTTTTTTTTTTTCCACACCGAAATCTATTAACCTGTGGTCACCAGAGGGGATTGTGCATTTGATTCGGTGCTGTGATGTCCGGCAGAGGAGCACACAAGATGACGGATCAATGTGCTGACAGCTGTGACCCCTCCTCGCACAGCGTGCCCAGTAGTATTTTAGAACACAGGTTAATAGATGCCATAATCAGGTATGTTAATATATTTTCTTATATGCAATCTATATTGGAATACTTTTTAACCATCCTTTCTTGAATTGGAGGAACTACTGTGTGGCATAATATGAATTAAGGGCACTGTATAACATAATATGATCTGGGGGCACTATTGTTGCATAATATTAATTGGAGGCACTACTTTACGGCATAATATGAACTGGGTATACTACTGTGTGGCATACTATGAACGTTTATTTGTTGTACTATTAATATTAGGATATTAGCATGATAAAATAGGAAATATTTATATAAATACCCCATTATAATAAGCCAGGTATGTAAAAAAACAAAGGTGCTGTATATAATGTACCGAAAACCAAACTTTAAGGATGGGTCGCTACTTATGGGCCAGTACTGTGTGATTGCCCCCCGGGCCAAAGTCTGCCAGCCCTACCCTGCATGCTAGCCATGAATAAAGACAACCAAGGTAGCCATGCACGCTTATGCATTTCCTTGACATGCTGGGATGTTATTTGCTCAATTAACAAAAGCCAGGAAGCCCTTGCATTCAACACGAGATATATTTACACATATATATTTACATCACACACACACACACACACACACCTTCTTTACGTGGAAACAACTGTTTTAAACAGCTAATGTATGGATGTGTCACAGTACTGGGGTCATGAGTTCAATTCCCGACCATGGCCTTATCTGTGTGGAGCTTGTATGTTCTCCCCGTGTTTGCGTAGGATTCCTCTGGGTACTCCGGTTTCCTCTCGCACTCCGAAAATATACTAGTAGGTTAATTGGTCTCTCTCTGTCTTAGAGACTTTAGACTAAGTTCCAATAGGGCAGGGACTGATGTGAATGAGTTCTCTGTACAGCACTGCGGAAATAGTGGCGCTATATAAATAAATGGTGATAGAGATAAGAGGATTTATGTACTTACGTTAAATCCGTTTCTCTGATTCCGTCTGGGGGACACTGCTTTATCATGGGTTGTGGAGGGGAGCTGGGAGTTGGCACCTAACTAGTTAACTTTAGTGCTGCTGATAGACCCCTCCCCTCTACAATCCCCCTGCCTCTTCCTGTACAATCCAGTTAGTTTTAAAAAGCCCCAGGAGAAAAAAGGGCAGTCAAACAAGAGCACACAGAAGAATAACAGAAGGGAGGGATCGCAGTGTCCCCCAGACGGAATCAGAGAAACGGATTTAACGTAAGTACATAAATCCTCTTTTCTCTTTCATCCAGTCTGGGGGACACTGCTTTACCATGGGGACGTTCTAAAGCAGCCCCTAAAGGGTGGGACTACTCTGAAAATCCCGCTCGTAAAGCATTACGGGCGAAATTTGCATCTGCTGATGCAAACACATTAAATTGATAAAATTTAGTAAACGTATGGACAGAGGACCAAGTGGCTGCCCTGCAAAGCTGGTCTGCAGAAACACCATTTCTTGCTGCCCAAGACGCCCCAACCGATCTGGTGGAATGGGCTGTGATTCTCTCCGGCACAGGACGGCTAGCCTTTATATAAGCTTGTCTGATGGTAGACGTAATCCATCTTGCAATGGACTGTTTTGAGGCTGGCCAGCCTCTCTTATTAGCGTCATAAAGGACAAATAGAGAGTCTGTACGTCTAATCTGGGAAGTTCTCTTAACATAAATGCGGAGAGCCCTAACCACATCTAACTTTTCCATCGATTGCTGATCCGTATGGGAAGAAGATGTGAAAACCGGAACTACGATTTCCTGGTTAAGATGAAAAGCAGACACTACTTTTGGTACGAAAGAAGGGAGAGTTCTTAACACCGCTCTGTCCTCGTGGAAAACCAAATATGGTTCCCTACAGGACAGAGCTCCTAATTCGGAAACTCTACGAGCCGAAGCGATAGCCAAAAGAAAGAGGACCTTCCAGGTCAACCACTTTAAGTCTGCCTTGCTCAAAGGTTCAAAGGGGGGGCCCTTGAGCATCTCTAGGACCATGTTGAGATCCCATGGAGCAGTAGGAGGGACATAGGGAGGTTGGATATGTAAAACTCCCTGGAAAAAAGTCCTGATGGTCTGGCAATTCGGCTAATTTCTTATGAAAAAATACAGAAAGTGCCGAAACCTGGACCTTTAGGGAACCTAGCCTAAGGCCTGCTTCCAGGCCATTTTGAAGGAAGGCTAATAGACGGGAAAGATGAAAAGAGGATGAGTGGAACGTCCTATTTTCGCACCATCTTATGTAGGCCTTCCAAATCCGGTGATAGATTCGAGAAGAAACAGGCTTCCTGGCTCGCATCAGAGTCTGAATTACACTGGGCGAAAAACCTCTAGCCTTCCAGAGGCTGGCTTCAACAGCCATGCCGTTAAATTGAGCTGAGGTACATTCTGGAAATGGAATGGACCTTGCAGAAGCAGGTCGATTCGATACGGAAGGCGGAACCCCGGCCCTTCCGCCATAGAAATGATGTCTGCGTACCACACTCGGCGCGGCCAAGAGGGAGCGACTAGAATTACTGGCAGCAGGCCCTGCCGAACTCGTCTGAGTACTCGAGGAAGCATGGTAATTGGGGGAAACAGGTATCCCAACCTGAATTCCCATGACATCGTCAAAACGTCCACTGCCACCGCTAAGGGATCCCTTGCCCTTGCGCAAAACTTGTGGACCTTCCGGTTGTGTCTGGAGGCCATGAGGTCTATGTCCGGAAGACCCCACCTGAGAACCAGAGACTGAAAGACATCCGGGTGTAGAGACCACTCCCCCGGCATCAGCTGGTTTCGACTTAAATAGTCCGCCTCCCAGTTTTCTATTCCTGGAATGAAAACCGCCGATATTGCTGGGACATATTGCTCTGCCCAAACAAATATTTGGGCTGCAATCTCCATAGCCGCTGCACTCCTGGTTCCTCCTTGTCTGTTGACATATGCCACGGCCGTGGCATTGTCGGACTGAATTCTGACCGGTTGGCCCTGAAGAAAAGACTGGGCTCCCCGGAGAGCCAAGAGAATGGCCTTCAATTCCAAAACATTTATCGGTAGAGTTGATTCCTGAGGCGACCAAATTCCCTGGAGTCGGAGGTGAAGGATTACCGCCCCCCAACCCTTCAGGCTGGCGTCTGTCGTGGCTATGATCCATGACCATTGTGCGAAGGATTTTCCCACGCTCATGTTGTGCGGACACATCCACCACTGAAGAGATTCTCTCAGCTTTCTGAGATAGAGAGATCTTTTGACTTTTCAGGTGTAGGTGTGACCCTGACCACTTCGATAGCAGATCCCATTGGAAACATCGAGAATGGGCTCGCCCGAAGGGAATGGTCTCGAAAGAGGCCACCATCTTTCCGAGTAGCCTCATGCACAAGTGCATTGAGGGGCTAGGGTAAGACAAAACCTGGGAGGTTACCGACTGAATAGAGGAGATTTTCTCTGCTGGGAGAAACACTCTTTGCCTCCTGGTGTCCATGATGAGTGCCAGGAATACCATGCGCTGACACGGGATCAACTGGGATTTCTTTGAATTTATTAGCCAACCGTGGCCCTCGAGAACTGCCTGGGTGAGGGACAGGTGATAACGCAGGCAACCTTCTGAGGAAGCCTTGACGAGTAGGTCGTCCAAGTAAGGAACGACCTGAACTCCCTGCAGGTGAAGACATGCTGCCATAACTGACATAATCTTCGTGAAGACCCTTGGCGCAGTTGAGAGTCCAAAGGGGAGGGCCCGAAACTGATAGTGAGCAGATCCTACCGTGAATCTGAGGAGAGACTGGTGGTGGATCCAGATGGGAATGTGGAGATAAGCGTCCTTTATATCTATGGACGTCATGAACTGATTTATCTCTAGGCCGTTTATTACTGACCTCAGAGATTCCATCCGAAATTTGTCCACCCTTAAGTGAACATTGAGGCCCTTTAAGTTTAGGATGGGCCGAAAGGAGCCGTCCGGCTTCTTGACTAGGAACAGGTTTGAATAAAAACCCCTTCCTTTCTGCCCATCTGGCATTCTGCAGATGACCTGCTGGAGTAAAAGAGAAGCAACACAATCCTGTATAGCCCGTCTTTTTAAAAGATCCTGAGGTAGCGGGGTCTGGAAGAAACACTGTGGAGCCGGGCCCAATAGGTCTATTCTGTACCCCTCTGAAATGATTTTCCGAAGCCAAGGATCTTGGGAAGACGCTGTCCACTGTTTCTGAAACAGGGACAGACGTCCTCCCACTGGCGCCCCCTGTAGAACAGGTTGGTCGTCAGGACGCAGGCTTTTCCTGGGTCTTAGCGGCCTGGCGCTTGGAAGTAAACGAGGATCTTCCCCTAGAGGAGGAGCCTCGGGAATTAGATTGCCTTCCTCTGAAGGACTGACCCCTTTGGAAGGAGGTCCCTCGAAAGGGCTGTCGGAAGGAGCTATTCCTCTGAGCGCGGCTTCTGTTAGCGTATACTGGCAAAGAAGTGCTCTTGCCCCCCGTAGCCTGGGAAATGAGGGTATCCAATTCCGGCCCGAATAAGCCCGCTGCAGAAAAGGGGATGGTTTCAACGGACCGCTTTGACTCTGCATCACCTTCCCAGGATTTCAGCCATAGTGTTCTCCTTGCTGAAATGGAGGCCGCCTGAATGGCAGAGGAAACCGCCGCTGAATTCTGGGCCGCCTCATAGAGATACCCCGAAGCTTCCTTTAAATGCAAAGCAAGGGGAAGGAGCTCGGAGTCTTGTAAAGCTTCTGCCAGCTGGTCTGCCCATGCTTCCATGGCTTTTGCTACCCAGGCTGAAGCAAAAGTGGGTCTAAAGCCAGAACCCGCAGCCGCAAATATTGATTTGAGCTGGGATTCTACCTTACGGTCATTGGCGTCTGGAAGAGACGCTGAACCCGGGGCTGGGAGTAGAGTATGTTTAGCCAGGCGAGTAATAGGAATGTCTACCTTGGGAATACTCTCCCAGCGAGTCGCCTCTTCCTCCTGAAGAGGATACAAAGAGGTGAATCTTTTGGGAATGAAAAACCTTTTCTCAGGTTGTTTCCAAGCCCCTTCAGTAATCTCTCTGAGTTCTGCAGAAGGAGGGAAACGGTTAGTTTTTCTTTTGGCCTTTTTGAACAGATTTCTGTCCCTGGGGGAAACCTCCTCCGGCTCTGGGAAGTCCAGCGCCTGTCTTACCGCTAAAACCAAATCATTAACAAATTGGTTTCTAGGGTACACTTCCTGCTCTGAGGAATGACTTTGGTCAGCATCCGAATAGATTTCCCCCTCTTCCTCAGACTCCTCCTTCGAATCTGAAAGGACCACAAGGGGATTTACCTCTCTAAGCCTCCTTCTCTTAGCAGGCGGGGCATTAGAGGAATCTAGCAACTGGTTAAGCTTGTTTAATCCCTTCAAAAAGGCTGTAGACCAAGCCGGGTCTGTATTAGCAGGGTCAGCCTGTGATGTGGAAGTTCCCGGCAAACTCGATCCACTGGCATCTGAGAAAGCCTGGGGGACTGACTGCGTATTAGTATTGCTAGCCACCGAAGTTGCCACAGTTGATAGCAACTGATTTGATTGAAAAACCATTTGGGCTAGGGAGGTAACCGACTGTGTTAGGGAGGTTACCCAGGCCGGTTCCTCAGACGAAGGGGCTGTAACCTGCTGGCTTTGCACAGAGGGGGCCCCTGCTTCGCATGCAGCGCAGAGCGCCAAAGGGTCCTTCTGCCCACACGGTAATTTAACATGACATTTAGAACATGTAAAAATATTTTGCCATAGGGCCCTTTCCCTTATCTGTCATTTTATATATAAAGGAAGGCACACCAATCACACAAAATCAATCTAGCTGAATATACAGATAGAGATCAAGGAAGAGAGAGAGAGAAAAAATATTAAAAGAACAGAGTAAATTACAAGTAATCAACTAATGTCTTTGAAAAAGTTGTACTTGAATATTTTAAACACCATAAATATTTTAGGCTAGCAGGAGACTATAATGTAAACCTGCTAAGCCAGTAATAAAACAACAAATATGTGTTTAAATAAGCTTGTACTTAGCCCAAGGGCCACCAAGACAGGGAGAAGTCCAACAGCAGTCTGTGCTCTCCCTCAGCTCTGTTCCTGTTCCCGGGCTTCTGCTTTGGCGCCAGAACCCTGGGACAGTCCATCTCTCTCTTTCTCTGTAGGAAGGGGGGGGGGGGGGAACTCTATGTTTTAGCTCCCCCCTCTTCCCTGATGCCGATGTTCCTGCTTGAAAATCCATAGGAAAAAACGGCTTTTGGTGGCAGATTTGTGGAGACCTCTATTAGTTCCTCTTCCCAGGACAGAGGTCTCCGCAGCGGTACTTTCCGATGCCCCCCTCCTATGTCTGAGGGGGGAATCTTGGTTTAGCCCCCTTCTCCTCGGCGCTGCTGCCGAAATCCAAGATGGCCGCCGCCATTTTCACTATCCGATAACCGCTCTATGCCTGTAATGGCAGCGCCGGTTAACGGGGAGGCTATGGGAGTGCAGCGGTCCATGAGACCGCTTGTCACTCCCTTCAATCAGGCACTTTGTACTTCAGTCCCTGTCAGTGAGAACCGCTGGCTCTCTGCTGACAGGGGAATGCCTGCGCTGCCAAGCTGTGAGTGTGTTCTCTATATTAGAACACACTCCAGCGCTGCCACCTGAAAAAAGTAAAAAGTAAAAGAAAAAAATAAAATTTCTTAACATTAAACTAAGCACTAATCAAAAAGGCTGCCCAACTCCAGGGCACCTAAAAAAAACTGGATTGTACAGGAAGAGGCAGGGGGATTGTAGAGGGGAGGGGTCTATCAGCAGCACTAAAGTTAACTAGTTAGGTGCCAACTCCCCTCCACAACCCATGGTAAAGCAGTGTCCCCCAGACTGGATGAAAGAGAAATATATATATATATATATATATATATATATATATATATATATATATATATATATATATATATATATATATATATATATATATATATATATATATCTATATCTCTTCTTGTTACTGAAAGCTGGTTATCCATTCTACAAAACTCCCCTCCAAATACACATGTTACCTATCCTATCACTACATTGCCCATACTGCTAAACTGCTTTTACCTCTATGAATAATCCTGAACCCAACAAGCACACAAAGTCTGTGCTAGCCAAGCAAGGGAAAAACAAATAGGGCTCCCCCTAATACTACCACAGTGGATGACAGAGGTTTGGAGGAGGGCTTACAAATGACATAAGTGTGAGAGAAAGATGATGCAGTTTAGCAACATGAGTGATATACTATTAAAAGGATGGAGGAAGAAAATGTGAAACTGTAAAAGGGGTCACTCCGATTTCACAGGAGGATCAACAGCTTGCTAAGAGGGATGAATGCTGTTCTAATAGGAAATGCAGTTTGTAAGAAAGGTGGAGGGATTTTTTTTTTAAAATACATAGTATAATTTAATTTGAGTCATGTATTCCCTTTGAGAAACTGTATAGGCTTTGATGTGGACTCCAATGTAAGAATGCTTTAGAACCAAGACAGCTCTAGGAATGTTGGATACTTTGTGGACTAACTTCTGGCCTATTCATATGCAGTCTGCAAGTAAAGATTAACAAACTGTTTTCAATGGTAAACATGAAATAACTCTTCCTAAGGAGATTATTCTATATTCTATTATTCTATAATATTTCTACACTTATTTCAAATTCAGAAGCTCAATATGTTTTTTGTTGAGTTCAGTGTAGCTGCAGAAATAGAACATTTATGCAACAATTTATATTGTAGCAGTATCAGTTTAACTGTGTTAAAGAAACACCTAAAAATGATTTAAAAAAAAACAAAAAAAAACATTTGCCCACAGGCTACCGTCTCTGAACCCATGTACTTTAAATGCAAATTGAAAGAATGCTATTACCTTCCTGCTTACAAAGGACAACAGTATATTTTCTACTTTAAAATTAGTTTTCCAGTGTCTCTGGAGATGCTGGAAACGTATAGCGATTAGAAACGGCATATAAGTAAATCTGCCTAAAGTAGATGAATGTTTACTACACAAGTGCATTGTAAACACAGTAATAAAACCAGTGCTTAAATTAGTTGACAATTTCATTTGAAAATAGTAATTTAGGTACGCATACGAATGTCTTCATTTTGTTAAGTGTAAGACAGAAATTAAAGGGCTTCAAAACAAACACAGAATGAGCAGGTTGTAAGAAAAAAAATATATGAACAGTGTTACAGTAATGAAGAGCAAAGAAACCTGTGAGGAAGCGGCATTGTGGAAATATGTTACTTCTATAAAGAAAGGACAAAGACCCCAAAATATCCAGATTTTTTTTAAAAAATATATCCTAGTCAAGGTTCAAATGCAGATTTGTTAATAAACCAGAGACTTTTTGTCACCCAGTGCTTATTAAAACATATACATACACATTATACCTTACATAAAAACACATCTTTTCCTTTAACCACTTAAAGACTTAAGGATTTTCACCCCTTCATAGTCAAATTGTATTTTGCAGTTATGTCTGAATGCAAAGCAACAGGGAATTACTGAATCGACTCCTTCCTGAGGTGAAGGACAATTAGGAACAAGTAATAGCTTTTAGATTTAGCAGTGATCAAATCATTGATCAATTAAGAGAGTGCACACTGAAGGTATGTGAGAAAAGAAAACATGTGAGGAGAGTTTAAGCAAGGCTCTCAAGAGACAGGAGGGGGATGGGAGTCAAGAGATGGGGCGCTAATCAGAGATAATTTGGGTTAGAATGTGTTTGCTTCTTCTTTCAAAACAGGTGTACATACAGCATGCTTGAACGATTATGGAAAGATACCAGTAGAGAGGGAGAGATTACATGATGTCAGTGAAGTCTGGGATAGCACCTGACCATGAACAAATAATTTGTGAGGGGACTTCATCACAGGAAAATGCAGTAGAGTGGAAAGAGAAGGTGGTAGAAGCTTCATATTCATTTGTGACATCAAAATGACAAGAAAGTTTAAGTGAATGCGGGAAGGAAATTGAGCAGGTTGGTGCTTAGGGAAGCGGATAATATTTTATAGTGAATCTTGTCAAAGTAGGAAGCAAGATAAGATCCTTGATGATGGACAGAATGGTTTGTGTTGGTGAACTGAGAAGAGATTTAAATGCAATAAAGAGGTGTTTGAAGCCAAAGCAAAAATAAGATATTCTAAGTATTTTGACATACGGTAAATAAAATTACATACCGATTAATAAAGCCCCTCCCCCCCAATAGTAGAAAAACACAACACCTACATACAAAGTTAAAATTTAGCCCTACAAACAGGGGACCAGTTGTATATTATATAACAATGACATGAAATGGATTTTTTTTAAAAAACAAACAAAAATGCTTCATGCTACACAATTAAGGGGTTTTACGCATTTTATAAAAGTGAACAAAACACAAAACCCTGTCTCCCCTTTTTTCCCCACTTTTGGAGTGACCTGATTCTAGGCAACACATTGCTCAAGTGTACCAGTTGATCACTGAACTAATGTAGAATTTGCATACCAGGTTCATAGAATACCACCACCACCACCACCACCACCACCACCACACATACTTCCCAACTTAAGTCTTTGGTATGCATTTTATTACAGACACAATGGGCCTAATTCATTAAGGAAGGTAAGGCAAAATTATTAAGTTTTCTTCTGGACAAAATCCATGTTACAATGCAAGGAGAGCACATAAGTTTATTATTTTGCATATAAGCTGTTTTTTCATGTAGGACACAAATACTTGATAGCTTTATTTGTACACCGACATTTGAAGTTGATCTAGGACATGCCCTACCCCAATTATAAATCTGTCCCCACATTATAAATTTAGCTCCCCCTCCAATGCAACATGGTTTTCGCCAGGAGAAAACATAACTTTTTTTGTCTTATTTTCCTTAATGAATGCCCAATGTGTAGTCAAAAAAGTTGAAATTAAGTTTGCTTCTTGCTTTCTTACTTCAGTAATTTGTATTTTAAAGAATACACATACAATTTTACAGTGTTCTTAATCCCTTACCATTCCTGCAGCTCAGGAGAAGGAATGAGACCAGCCGTACCATTTTTGGCATTTTCCAGTTTGCCTTGCCACCAATTGTGATCGTCTTTACTAATAATTTGGATAATATCTCCAACTCTAAACCGGATTCCAGCTTCTTTACAGGGTATGAGGTCATCCTTTGCAGGATCATATTCAAATTGTGCTCTTACATATATCTAGAAAAAAAAAGCAAACGAAAAACCAAAAGGTTTTTATTACAACCAGGGGGAAAAAAATAAATAAAAATAAAATAAAAATCACACTGGAGCATTGATGCAATTCACAAGAAAAATAAGTTAGAAAAATCATATGGCGACATGAGAAATGAGTGCAAGTTTACGCACATGGAGATTGCAGTGCAAAAGCATAATTGTTTATACTCTAAAATTAAATGCAGAGGAGGGAAACATTTTGGTTCAAATTTTCACATCAACTGTTGACGCAGGTAAACAAGGATATGAAAAACATGCTATTCACACTTTGAGTTTATGCAATCCTGTTGCTTTTTAAAACAACAATTTCATCAATGTAGCAGCATTAAGCTGGACTCACCAGCCATGCCCAATGTAAAGAATAAACGTGCTAAAAAAGAGGTAGGGTGGAAAATTTGAAAGGAATGCAAAAATAAATATCTTGCAGAATTACAAAGGGTTTACTATAAGCATTAAATATTAGCGGCAATTCTAATACATATTAGAGATGCTCAGGTTTGGTTCCCAGAGAACCAAACACACCAGAACTTAGCAGATCTGACTAACGAGCCGAGCCGGCTCGGTACTTTCACGCGCCCTAGGATTTGAAAACGAGGCAAAACGTCATTGTTACGTTGTTGGATCTTGCGAGTTTTGGATTCTATAAGTACCCGCCCTCCACGGCGATGCAGCTCCATTTCACAGAGGGACACAGAAGGGGTAGTACAGTTCTTGGCAGTCACTAGAGCAGTTAGACAACATCATAGATAGAAAAGAAAGAGGAGAGGTAGCAATTGCTAATTGTCATTGCTGAAATAGAATAGGTCTAACAGGCTTGGTCTTCTAAATCTGCAGTCACATTGTACTGTGTTATATAGGTAACACAGAAAGAGAAGAGATCCATTGCTCTATTGCTAATTGTCATTGCTGAAATAGAAATACTAGGGCTGGCAGTCTTAGTCTTCTGAATTTGCAATTACATTTTACTGTACCATAGCTCACTCAGAAACAGGAGAGGTGGCAGGATTCAGTGCTGAAACATAAATTGTAATAATAGGGCCGTCCGTGTTCTTACAAGTCTCCAGTGACATTATACTGTGCCATAGCTCATACAGACACAGGAGGGGTGGCATTGTTCTTGTCACTCTCCAGTCTCAGTCATGATTATACTAATCACCTCATGTGCTAAAGTCTATGTTCAAGTGCATAGTGGTTTTGAGTCAGGGAAACAAAAATGAAAGTAAAAAGCTTGTACCTTTGTAAAGAAAAAAAAACACCTCTTTCTTCAGTAAACTTTCACCTTTATTAAAAACATAAAATTGCCAACTTGCCATTCTACTCAAAATATTACCAAGCATACTAGCATCAGCTAGCTCCCTTCTCTCAGCTAGATCTCAGCACCTGCAATCTACACTGTCATCATATTCACCCTCATCAGTGTGTACATCATCCTCAAACAATACTAATTCATCCCCGCTGGAATCCACCATCACAGAAGTCTGTGTACTTTGATATGATTGCCGGAAATGACTTTCCTAATGGAATATGCAGTTCACGTTACGGATAACGTGTTACGATTTTTCGGCAATTCTTTTAGACCGGACCAAATGTCAAAATGTTGTGCTAACTCATCTGCATCACCACTGGGTGTCTTGGGAAAGCTAGGTTTTTTCCTAGCAGCAATTTCCAGAGAAACTTATGGAGGAGACATCAGTGTGTCATGTACCACTTGAGCTGTCAACATGCTGACCAGGAGCCCTTTGCATCTCTTGAGATCTGGGTCAGTTGGAAAAAAAGAAAAGACATAGCTCTTAAACCTAGGATCAAGCACAGTTGCCAAAATGTAATGATCCGATTTCAAGATGTTGATAACTCTTGGACCCTGGCGAAGCAAATAAAGTACTTAATCTACAAGACCAACATAATTAGCAGAATTGCTTTGTTTCATTTCCTCCAATTTCTCTTGCTGCTTTTCAAAAAGTCTAATTAGGGGAATCACTTGACTCAAGCTAACAGTGTCTGCACTCTCTTTACAGGTGACTACTTTCAGTGGTTTCAGCACCTTGCACAACACAGAAAGTATTCTCCACTGCGCTGGACTAAAGTACATTCCCCCTAAATTCTATTCTTCTTGCAGCTGCTGCAATCTCCTACATGCTGTTGCAGAATCCCGAAAATGACCCTAAATATTTCGGGACACAGACAGCATCTCCTGCATGTCAGTCATTTCTTTTTAAAAAGTTCTGTACCACAAAGTTGATTGTGTGAGCAAAACAGGAAATGTGATGGAATTCCCCCCGCTGTAATGCTCTAACAATATTGGTGGCGTTATCAGAAATCACATATCCTCAGGAAAGTCCAAGCAGGATAAGCCATGTTGCAATGACATCCCATAGTTTTTCAAACAGGTTGTCAGTGGTATTACCTCTGACCTGCGCCTTGTGTCGTCTCTGATAACCACCTCTCACTCCTGCCTTCAAGACCTTTCTCCCATGCTGCTCCCCACTTATGGAATTCCATACCACGCTCAACCAGACTTTCCCACAGCCTTCAAATCTTTAGATGCTCTTTGAAAACCCATCTCTTTTTTAAGAGGTGACCTTATCCTCGATAACACTATTTACACTAATGCACCCTCACAACTATCCCAATCTCTACTCTGAGCCACACTCGCTCCTCTTGTTTCAGCTGTGCCCTCTTCCCTTTAGAATGTAAGATCTCTTATGAGCAGGGTCCTCCATAGACAAAATGAGTGGAGACATGAAAACAAAGTGTGCCTTGTCTGTTCTTGTTTCATGTATGTCTTGTTTTATGCATGTCCTTGTCTTCCCTACTGTACAGTGCTGTGGAGCACTGTGGTGCCTTACAAATTTACAATAATAATATGCCTCTTCGTTAAGCAGATGATACACAGAGTAGCCTGCCCCTGAAAAATGTGACGTTCTTCGGTACATGTTGCTGCTGTCCCTGCTGGTGAAGGCGAATCACCAACCCAGTGGGTTGTCACAATCATACAATCGTTAGTTTGCCCAGTTCCGCTTGTCCACATATCGGTGGTTAAGTGTACAGTGGACAAAATGGCATTTTGTAGCCCAATAATTAAATTTTTACGAACTTTCTGGTAGAGGTGAGGATCAGCTTTTCTAGTAAAATGGTACCGTGATGGAATTTGGTAACGGGTGCAGAAGACCTCAAGCAACGGTCTTAAACCAGCTACATCAATAGTGGATATTGGACGCAGTTCTAATACTAGCATAGTTGCCATGGTGTCTGTGATCCGCTTTGTGACTGGGTGACAGCTTTCATACTTATTTCCTCTTGCAAAGGATTGTTTAACTGTCAATTGTTGTAAACTAGTAGTAGTCTTCTTCTTTATCTGCTTCTGGGTTGAAGATCCACCCCCAGCAGCAGCAGCAGTGGGCCTAACGCTCAATGATTCTTCTGAGGAGTCCTGGATAGGGGAGGAGTCATCTCGCCTTAGAAACTTGGATGCAGGATTAACTCCAATCACTTGTGAGGATGTTGATGAAGGTGTTGGGGGTGTAGATTGCAGGTGCTGGGATCTAGGTGAGAGAAGGGAGGTAGCTGATGCTGGACTGCTTGTTGTTATTTTTTAGCATAAGTTTCTGATTTTCACAAAAGCTTTCCATGAACTCGCTTCAAATGGCGTAACATGGATGAGGTTCCAAGATATTTAAGGTCTATCTCTACTGACTGTAGCTTTACAATGCTACAAATGGCTAGACAACTTGTCAGGATTTGGGTAAAAATAATTTCACACATAGGAGGATTTTTTGGCCTTATGCCCAGGCATGACAAAGGCCTTCTTATCACTGGAAAAAACTGCTGCAGTCTTTGTTTGAAAGTGTATGAAAATAATATTGTGACCTGTGAGGTGGGCAAAATTGACTGCAAGTGACTTGAAACTAGGGGGGGGAAAAAAAAGTAAAATTATGTGAATAGGGATTTTAGAAAAAAATAGGGATCCAAAACCAAAACACGCAGGGGCGGTTTTGTCAAAAACACGAAGTTATCCAGATACAAAACCAGAACACGGGGGCCAGTGAACATCTCTATATATCTATATATATCTATATCTATATCTATATCTATATATATATATATATACACACACACACACACACACACATATATACATATACATATATATAATGATATTTTAATATAGTTGATGTCGACTTCTGTTCTCACAAATACATAATCGTTTGGACATTAGAAGGAATTTTGAATAGTGAGGATTATCTGGATACAGGAATATTTTCATCACTTTCACATTCTCAACCTCTTAAATAATTAAGCTACTCTAAATGGGGCATAGGCAATGATTAAAGGAAATGTAGCAAGACAAAAACTGAGGCAAGAGATTAGTTGTGTTATGTATGATGACATTTGCAATTGTTATGCATTTGCATAATGAGAAGAGTATATTTTAGCCTTCCAAGTTAAAACAATTTTCTATACAAAATTCCCTGGAAACCAATTCAAATGAAACATGTATGTAATATGACCATTAATATAAGCAGCAATAAGATATTTTCTACTTCGAAATCTCTGTGGATCATATGTTTGCCCTTCATTATAAAAATAATTTGAAGTTAAGGCAGTAAGGAAACTACAGAGTAGGACTTAAAAAGTGAACTGTCTTGCTTAATGCATCATTCGCAGAGAGGTACCCGCTTTTTCGTTCTATATTTATATTAGCACTTAGTTTTTACAGCTGCTGTGCAGAGATCTTCAAACCCATATTTCTCTTCTGAATCTGCTATAATGCATCCCCATTTAGACCGCATGAGCAACAACCACCCAGCTGATACAACGTCGGCCTCTTGTGTAAAATGAGATTAATGACAAGGCACGAATATAAATTATGACAGCACAAGGAACATAGGGGTTAATAAAACCAACATTTACACATCATACAAAGAAAGACTATTCACCTGTCGTCCTTTTGATTGGGTAGTTGCTGGTATATCCTGCAGAACAAAGTCAACCCAGAAGAAGACATTTTCATCTTATTAACAGTTTATCATATTCATGTAACACAAATAGTATTTTGAATGTAAGTGTAATTAATAAATATGGAATAATTTAGGTAACAAAACAAAGCTCAAAATGTTTAGCTGAAGCTTCAGGAAGCAGAAAAGTTTAAGCACAGAAATGATGCGTAGTTAAAAAACAAAACAAAAAGAAAGTTACTACCAGCATCTTCAACACAAATGCATTGACAAAATAATAGTGAGTGTGATGGTCCCATAAACATAATTAGGACTGCAAGTCTGTAGACAGACCTGATCAGGATTGGTTTACAGGTCTGGTCAGCTGTGCATAATACACTACCTAAAACATATGTTGGTAAAACTATAAATAGTTTCAAACACATTTACTTGAAAGTTGTAATCAGATTATCACTGGTTCGAAGCCAGAACTTCATTCGTAACCTAGGTTTGGCAGATGAGACTAGTTGTCGTAGAGCAAGTCAGTGCTATGAAAATAGAATTCAATATCTTGGAAAGTTAGGCTCATCTAATTTAAAAAAGGGGTTATTTATCTCAGTGCTGTTTCAGCACAAGTACTTACTTACGTACTTGATTCACCACAAATGTCTTGGTCAAAAAACCCAATATGCAAATTTGGTGTTCTGTATGAATAAATGTAATTTTTTAAAAAATATGGGATTTTGCTGAAAAAGCTGTGTCTGCAAAAGCAGCTTTCAATGCATCATAAAGAAGCAATTTGTGTTAAAGATGTTCCAGAAAAAAGGTTTGAAGAGCTCTTTTCTCTTTTTAAAAATGTCATTGTAAAATCAACCCTGCTAGCATCAAAGAGAGCTTAACACAACAGGCCAGACTCATGTTATGCAAAATATGTGCAAGTTACACAGCAGCAGAGGGCACACCAATTCATTAACTCAGATAGCGGAAACTAAAATCTTGTTAGAGAAAACGGTCCATGTTTTTTTTTTTTTGTTTTTTTTTTTTTGTTTTTTTTTTTAACGTGGCCCTGTCAAATAGAAACAGCAAAGGCAGCTATTTTGTGAGCTGAACCAATACTCAAATGTACCTATCATTTCACAAAGAAGTAGCGACATCGTGCTTCTTGCCTCGGTGATGTCACTAGTTTATTGTGAACTTATAGCCTGCAAACTCATTACTATTGGCTCAGCCCACAAAATGGCTGGGGTGAGAGGTCCACTTTAAAAGAAATGGTGGTTTTCTGTAGTAAAAATATGTTTCTTTTAAAAATTTTATAAGAATAAGAGTCCTAGCACGATTCACAGAAAATTATAAAAAAAGAAAAGTAAAATCCTCCAACACAATTTTTACTATGTTAGGATGGCAATGCTTATCCGTGAACTTATAAACACAGATGGCAATTAAAAAAACAAAAACAAAAACTGAGTGTGACCATATTCCCCCTATTTTTGTGTGTATGTGTAATTGCTGATCTTACCGCAACAGAATTGTTAATGCTGCTATGACCATTAGCTGGGGACTGTCTGGATGTAGAGGGGGAATCTCTCTGAAATAAGACACAAGTTTTGTTAACACATTCACTATTGCAAGACTGTAGTTACCACTGCATCAACATTGAGAAAAATCTCTACACCATTTTGTTTCTTTACGAAGATTTTTTTCTGCTTTAACCACATAAATATTGGTGCATTGGTGTAAAAATATAAAGCAGTTGTAACTGCAGTTATCAGAATATCCACCAAGAGGAGCTCATGGCCCAGATGCCAATGTATGCTTCATATTCTGTCTGCCGCTCACCAGCATATACTTCAACAGCTGTAAATAAATGGTCTGCTGCTTCTCACAGAGAATTGAAGAAAGCCATAGGTAATTGCTTTTAAACATCAGTTGCACCTTGCAAACAAAACTAATCCTTAGCAAGTAAGATATTTAACTGTTCATGCCATTTCTTAAAGAAAAACACTTTGCAAGAAGTAATTACTTAACTGAATGTGAACACTGAATACTCAAACTGCAGAAAGAATAACATTTATTGACGTACGTTACATTAAGAATGAGCAAAATGCAAATGCTGACACAAACTGGTGTAATATTATATTCGTTTACCTTTGTGTTTTTAGTTTCCAGATTGCTGCATGTGTTGTATGTCAGGCAGGATGGCAATATGGTGACCACACATTAGAAAAATCACAATATATTTGAGTCTCAAATTACAACTAAAGTGACTGGCATTACAGTGCTTTGTCAATTAAATCACCGTTCAATGAGCACAATGTGATTAGTTGTGGGATATTCTGGTCTGATAATTCCCCTTCACATAAATGACTGGAATGTCCAATCTGGCCCTCTATGCGTGTCACCAAATTGCCCAGCAAACCCAATTGTATAATATGGAACAGATTCTGTTCTACCAAGATATTAAATGGTTTTGTTAATTACATAAAAAACAAACATTCATATGCGTAAATTGAGTCTAGGAGAGCACTAAACATTATTGCCACCATAGCAATAGAAAAAAAAATCTGTAATAACTATTAGGTAATTGGCATTATGTCTTTATAGACAATGCATGAGAACTTGAAGACTTTACTAGCTGAAGTTCTAGGACAAGATTGCCAACTTCATTTTGCGGACAGATATATACAATTGTTTATATTGTATGGGGAAGATTCAATTCCCCACATTGTTCTTTAGAACAACGCGGGGTGCGCTGCATTACCGTTAGTAAGGTAATATGAACGCGTTTTCTGCTCACAGGTCAAGGTGCTGTTAGCAAAAATCAGCGTTGAAACTATCGTACCAATTGTAATAATGTGCATCAATTATCGTATTAATGGTAATGAAGCGCACCCCGCATTGTTCTAAACAACATGGGGAATTGAATCTCCCTCGATATGTCCATTTATGTTTTGAAATACAGTAGTTGCAGTCAGTGCAGTGGTACTTCCATTACTGTCCAACTACCCATTCCTATCATCTGCACTTACTATATAAACCAGCAGCTTAATGCAGCCAGTCAGTTCACTGTAAACCAGTAATATGACTGAGATTCATAATTAATGAATAGACTGAATTCTCATTAACACAGATTCAACCCACAAATTTGGCTGAACTCCACTGTGAAAGCAATGTGTGAATTTCAGATTACCTTACACTGTACCTAAAGATTGGAGGCAAGAAACACACTCTCGTCTGAAAAGCATCTGATAACATAAAAGAAATATGCTGTCCGGAAAAAATTTGGTTGATATTTGCTTTGAAGCAAAGGTAAATTAATATAGCTACAAAGATCGAAGCATTTAACCCTAGAGCAAACAACATTTCCATGTTTTTAACATTCACAGTGGGGAATAAAAACCTTGCCCTTTCCGATTTAGAACATATTTCAAATATGCTAATCTTGCAAGCACACAAACGGGAAGAGATCTGATGAGGCATTAATTTTGTACTCCTCATAATCAGTTTGGGTTTAAGAATATTTACTCATTTTTATACTTTCTACTAAAATAATTTTTCAAACAAAATAAAAATATAATAACTGCAAATACTACACATCTACCTTATCCCCTTTTAGTAAATGATAAACATTCACTGTTCCGTTATCTTTGTTGTAAAATTGGTGTGCATGGTCTACTAGCACAGGCAGAAACGACTTCTCAAAAAGCAGATAGTCAGCCATCAGCAGGTGGTTAGCACCAGTATAAAGGAAGAGAAGATGTCCTTATGTGTTATGTTATTACCTCACAGGACGAAGACTGAGTGCGGTAGCTTGGAACAATCTTGAAAGTGATACTGCCTCGCATTTCTCTCTAAAAGAAAAAAAAGGCACAATAGATTTTATTAAAAGCTAATAGAGAAGCAAAATAAGTTAAATTGCTATTCGACATTTTAACTATAGGTATGATAGCTGTAATTTGAAAACATAAAAGCAGATTATATATGATATATACACACTGACATAATGTGGTAATGGGACAGTTTAAAGCAGCAATCTTATGAAATAATGCAAGTTTTTTTATTACATCTTTTTAAACATAAATCATTGACAGACTATAGGAAGAAGCTTAGTAATTACAAATTTTCCTTTGTTTCTTCTGGCTACTATTAATGATTGATAGTTTTGCAGTGTCATGTGACAACCATGGCAACCAGTCACATGTTGTAGTGAGCAGAGGGGCTTTGAAATTGCCTCTCTGAGCTTTGTGTACTGTAAAATATTCCCCCCAATGCCTTCACATGACATGCTGAGAACTATGCATGTGTGACTGGCAACCATACTTTATGCAGAAAGATTTTAAAAAGGAGATGTACGCTTATAATGTACATAACTTGCTATTTAAAGGAATATAAACAAAAAAAAAAAAAAGCTGTGGGATTGCTACTTTAAAGTTTAAAACTTAATTAAATTAAGCTGCTGCATTGACAAACCATGCTTCCTCCTTTTGTTGAAAAGGTATTTCCACTACGGACAACAGCAACCCAATATAATATGTCTTAACACACACTAAAAACACTTATCTGAAGTCAAGAGCCACATTGGTGAATATGTTCCTAGTTTTTCCAATACAAGTCCACAGAGCTCACAGGAAAATGAGCAAGTTGCAGATGAATCTGAATCTAGGTATAGGTGGGTTACCTAGTAGGGGCTCCCATACTTGTTATATATTGGGCATGCCAGAATTCTAAACTAAGCACTCAAAGTCAACGCCACCTAATTTTAGCAAAGCATTTAAATTGTAAGTGAAAAATACATAAAGTCTTTAAATATATAGGGGCAGTACGGTGGCTAAGTGGTTAGCACTTCTGCCTTACAGCACTGGGGTCATGAGTTCAATTTCCGACCATGGCCTTATCTGTGAAGAGTTTGTATGATCTCCTCGTGATTGCGTGAGTTTCCTCCGGGTGCCCCGGTTTCCTCCCACACTCCGAAAACATACTAGTAGGTTAATTGGCTGCTAACAAAACTGACCCTAGTCTGTGTGTCTGTCTGTGTAAGAGAATTTAGACAGTAACCCCCAATGGGACAGGGACAGATGTGAGCAAGTTCTCTGTACAGCGCTGCGGAATTAGTGGCGCTATATAAATAAATGGTGGTAATAATAATAATAAAAAAATAATATATATAAATATGGCAACTAACCAACATTTTTTGAAGCTGCTCCACTGTCTGGTTTGCTACACTAATTCCGTTTATTTCCCGGATCTCATCACCAACGTGAAGGGTACCTGCACAGTAAAATTAGTAAAAGAAAAAAGAAGAAGAAGAAAAAAAAAATCAGCTTGTTGGGGGCATTTCTGGAACATCAAATTAAAATATATTATAACTTTCTCAACTAGCACCATGTGGCACTTCCAGCAAGCACAACACACTACTTCTTACTTATGTCACCGAGTGCTAGACATTATACAATACACTGTGAATCCCCTGAGGTAGAGTTATCTGAAGCAGCCAGTAATCTAAAGTGTAGTAAGGTTAATAGAGTTTGCATAGTAGTTTCCATCTTTCCTCCACCTAAAGAATGTTCCTGAAGACTTCAGCTAGTGAGATGACCTACTGTAATTTCCTCCTCCATCTAATTAAAAGCACACATTTTGAGAATATATATATATATATATACACACACATTATATATATATATATATATATATATATATATACACACACACACACACACATATATATATATATATATACACACACACACACATATATATATATATATATATACACACACATTAATATATATATATAATATATATATATATAATATATATATATATATATATATATATATATATATATATATATATATATATATATATATATATATATATACACATATATATATACATACATACACATATATATATATACATACATATATACATACACACACACAATTTTTGTTTAAAAGGGGCACTCCTCGAAAACAACTTTATTTATTTAATCAAAGTACATGCGCTGAAAATAAAACCAAAATGTTTACCATATTAAATATCCAGAAGTGCTTCTAGCCATAAAAAATGTATTGCATGATGCAATATATTAAAATTTTGAGATTCAAATACTGTTTACATATAATGCTGTTATTTGCTCTTGTGCTCACTTTTTTCAGACTCCTTTGCCTCTTGGTACTGCCTGCCTAATGTTTGTGGGTTCAAAGTATAGTATCCTGGAAAACAGCACCAGCTAAAATAACACTCCTGCTACCAGATGGACACCAACCTAAGATCATTCATGTAAAAGGAGATCCCATCTACTATCAATGCCTTATTTCTACAAGTATTTTCAGTGTACCCATTGTGTTGGTGATTGTAAGACAATATTGCATTACACATAATTTATTTTTTTATCTATGAGAAATTGTCACAATGGAAATATGAACATTGACGTTCCAAGAATGGGAAACTGATTTTCTTATGGCTTTATCTCACCAAGTACAGGTGAGTGCACTATCACCAAAAATGTTTTTGTTACACTCTGCACTATATTAGAGATTGTTGGTTGACATGATGAACCTATAGGATTTACTTAGAATGACACATGGAGACACAAAGGAACAGTTTGAACCTCACCATTTCAAAGGTGAGCATTATTCACGATTTATTAAGAGCTTTCCTAAATGGAACGATACACATTATATTGCAGCCAAGCAGTGAGTTCAGTTGATGGAAAACTGTGCCTGTCCCTTCTATTGTCACCACAGTTGACACAGTGTGGATCCAAATGAGGAAAACATAAGTTTTTTTCTATTTACATTTTTAACAACTTGTTGGAAATCATTTAAGTTTGGTGCATCAAGGAGGTGGCACAATGTAAACCTCAACACAGAGATTTTGTTGAGCACGTTACTAATTCAATGTAATGGTGATTAAACAGATGTCTAACTGTTATTGACAGGTTACCCTTTAGGGATATCAATGAGAAAACACTTGTTCATTGCCAAATCTGGAACAAGGAAGTCACTTTATTACATAAATCTATGAAAAGTCATACTCAGCGACTGATTACTTAATCAGTAAGCTACCATCTACTGGCAAGAGTACATGCATAGCCATACAAAGAAAAGGTCTAATACATTTTTCACAGTCAATTAGTGTACTCATTTGAACTTGCACCTTTTGGATTGCCATAATCCACGGTCAAAAAACTTTTTGAGCGGCTCGAGAAGGTTTTCCCTTTTCATTTTACCTGAAGTAGTTTAAGGTAACATAATTGAGTGCTGACACTTACATGGGTTTATTATAAAAAAAACAAAACAAAAAAAACCACATGAAAACATGCGTTTTAGTGTTTATTTTTATTGTGTTTTATCAATAGTCTATTGCGGGGATTTTGGGCTCATACAATGATCACGATAGTACAGCCTTTAAATTAACAAGGAACTAATTCCTTCATTGAGGCAAAAGACTCAATGACACTGTATAGATTACAATTTGAGGAAACCCTGTAAAAATTAATTTCTTTATGACACATGTAAGCATAATTTTTCCCTACTATTTACAAGCAAACTATATCAAATTCTGACTTTGATACTTGCAATATTGTAAAAAAAAAAGGAAAACATGTCATGGCCATTATTATGAAAAAATATCTTTAATTTTTTGTTGTTGAAATACCATAAAAAATGTATGCATATTAATATTTATCATTATTACTAATTTGTCTATGTGCACTACATATTGTAAACAACACGGCTGACTACAAGCTGGTATGGAAAAGATTGGCAAGTACTCTTATGGAGGTGTCTGCTCAGATTTCATTGAGAACAGTGCTCATTCATTAGCCCATAGTAAACCCCAGTGATGTGTGAATAGTGTAGCAACTGGAAAAAACATGAGAGTTTAAGCAGTTAAACAATTATATGACCTGGCAGCTAGTAGTTACTGTACCTTGCCTATGAATCATTCCTCCATGCATAATCCTTGCCACAATACAGTGGTTCAGCTCATTCATCTTTAGTGTTATCCCCTGTTGAAAACACATTTATAAATGTTTATATATATTTGCTGTCAGATTATTTAAAACAAACAGTTTATTATTGTATTATTTTGTTTACACTGTATGAATAGCCTGAATATATTGATAGCATTGCATGTTCACTTATACACAATTCCTTTTATGAAAAAGGGATTTTTAGCTTTATGATACAAAAAAAAAAAAAAAGGGCCATTTTATATATGGTTAAATACAAACCCAATGAATATAGTTCTGACACCAGAGATTAGTTTAGATACTGTCAATGTTTTGAATTTAACCATTTCATGAAAGAGCAAGGTGATAGTAGGCACATTTTGTAAAAACTTGGACAGTAACAGTTCAAAGCTATAGCCATCTTTTCACATGCTGCTGTGTATTAGTTAGTAAAGGAGATAATAATCAAACATTGTTCGAGAAGTCTCTCAAAGTGGTGGGCTCAAGGGAGAGAGCCATATTCTTTTTACCTAAAATGAATGTACAAAGGCAAGGATATCAGATAGCAATTTTTGCAAACGTACCAAAACTGCAGAACAGAGAAATCATTAACTCTTGTTTTAAGTTAACAAGAAGAAAAATAATTAAAAACAGCACACACTAGGAGAGAGAAAGGTTTATAGGTGTGGCTGGTATAGTCTGTGTCAACAATGTGTAGTTAGAAAGGCAGAAAAGATTTGCTATCAAGGGAAGGCATTTGAGATGAAAGATCTCACTGTGTAATCCAAATAAAGTCATTTATGTTTTTGTGTTATTTTAATAAAGGTTATGCGAGTATGAAATTAAGCAACTGCTTTACTTGCTTTTTTGAATCAATCCCACTCCAGACATTTTAAAAAAATAATGCATAATTGCAACATTCCACAATTACGCTTGTTGGGGATCAGTGAAGTTAGGCCAACCTGGAGAGAGGTGATCATATTTAGGCATGTCCTCAGAAAAATCTGATATTTGAATCTGACCATGTTTCATACAGGTAGTATCAATTAAATGGCAAGTTCTGGAATCAATGACTATATTCTGTACATTCTAATATATGGTATAATTCACCTACTACTGTTAAATGATTACGGATATTAGCAGTGTTAAACATTTTAACCAACAAGCCAGTCCTTTTAGAGAGCAATGTTATAGGATTGTCATTATACTACCTAATATTAATGCAAATAGCTTATCAGCTCTTACAATATTTGCTTAGATGTTGTATTTTAAAAATACTTATTATTTATCATGACTGCAGAATTGATGTGGCCATCCAATCAGGAGCTGCATATCTTTTACAGTTCCTATAATAAATCTTGTGGCACATAGATGATTACAGAGAGTGGCCAGTGACGAAGTTCTGGATCCTTAAGGATTTAAGCAAATGGAGGGGGATCATGTGGAATGACCCATAAAGTGTTACTTTGCTAGGTGGAGTTAAATTCGCTGTGGGAAACCCCATACAAAAACCAAAGATCTACTTTGCAAAACACGAGTCTTCAGGGGGTGAGAACAGGTTTGCATTTTAAGGGAGGCAGAACTTGCTCTTTACAGTCAGCATCAATTTTGTGTCCTCTCAAACTTCATCGAACGTGCAGAGAATTGAAAATTTGAGGACACCCTAAAAATCAGACACAGACTGATAAATTGCAACCATACGGGAAACCTGAAATTAGATTTGCCAGTATGGATATTTAATAAAACACACTCTTAATTAAAAATAAAAAAATGATTGGTTGACATGGCATCAAATTATCTGGCAAGGGTGTAGCTTTGGAATGGTAGTAAATCCAGTAAAGGTACACATTTTGAATAAGGAAATGGACTGAAACTGAGGGTTATTTATTAACACTTCTCAACAGACTGCAAAGTAGACTTAAAGCCAGTTTTATCAATGCCAGTGAATAATCCTTCATAAGGAGGATAAACCCACCCCCAAAAAAACTGTACAACAAGGTAAAGACAGACCTATGAGCAGTCACTGATATTCACTTCATAAACAAACTCAATTAATGGTTCAAAAAACCTAAATAAAAGAAAAAAACATGTTCTAAAACATGAAGGTTACGACTAATAGTCACTAGTCAAAAACTACAGTTTTCAAAAGACGATCTGAACATAAAATATTTGAGATAAAGTTGTATTGGTGAGGGGACTTACTTTCTGTAAATGGCCATACTAAAGAACTTGTCAAATTCTGTAACTGTATTAGAATTTACACTTTATTAGCAGCCCTTATTTAATGCAGTCTGTAATATAAATGATAATAATGAACAATTCACAAGGCAATGTATCCCAAAAATGTTTAGTCCCTAAAACATCTTTTACGCGTAAGTACAGAAGTTTCAAATCCACGTTCTAGAAAACAACTCAACATGTTTAAACATCTTAAGGTCCACTAAGCAGTACAATGAAAGGCTTATGCTGGAGTGCCAACAGCCGGCAAGGTCAATAGACAAGTTTACGTCACATAAATAAAATTAGATGAAGCAGACAGCTAAAAACGAGTATACGAGCAGATCATGAACATAATAAACTTACTAAAGGAAGGTAAATTAACAAATCAATGGATTTATTAAAATGTATTTGATAGCGTCTCACCATTGGCTCATCTGTATTTTTCTGGAACTGCACTAAACGGACCCGTGTAACATTTTCCATGTCCATGTCACCGTTTGCACTTTCTGGAGAATCTCCGTTTAGATAGGGAGAGGTTGGAGGTGGCGTAACTCTTAGTGCTTCGTCACTGTAAACTTCATGGGCTACCACATCATGAGTTTGTAGTAAGGCCTGGAATAGTTGGATAGAAAATATCAGCATATCACATACAAATGTCTTACATCACTATAATTGAAGATATTATAACCAATACATTAAACAAAATATTCTATACTTTCCACAGCAGTTTTCATTTCTGGTTACTTACAACAAACCATGCAATCAAAATAATTAAAAACGATGAAATAACTTGTTTAATTTGCTGCAAAATAAACAGTGTAATCTACTAAAACTATTGTACAATACTATGAAAATATATTGACCATTAAACATTAAAGGGTAATGAAAAACATAAGGAACACTACTTTCTCAATACAAGTCTACCACTGACTACCAATCGCTGTGCATCACATGTAGCAAACTTCAAAGTAAGAAAAAAAAAAGTGGTCTGTTAAACTGTCAGAGAATTTGTACACTATATCAACACACACACACACAAACTTATTATTGCAATTCCACATTGGTGGAAACTATATTGTTTCTACATGTTGATAGCACATTCCTTTTATCACATTTATAGGATTACATAATGCAAATGACAAAGATTGTTTGCCCAATTGTCCGCCTTTAGCTTGTATAGTAGTGAGGGTGCATCAAAGTTCTCTTATTACATAACTTTTGTGTATACATGTTGGTTAAAGGGTTGTGTTTACAGCATCTCTGACTAGCAAGAATTAGAGTCTTGAGAAATGGGGGATGGGAGACCTTTCTAATTGCAATTTTTTCCAACCCTGCTTGAGTGCAAAACTAAGAATGTCTGCAATCCAGCCAACGGTGGATTGTGAACATCTTCCAAATACATGTTATTGATGCCCCTCATGCAGAAGGGGTGTATTTCCATAAAAGTAGGCACCTGATGCCTGAACTTTTGCATGTTTAGAATTGGCTCTCTAGTGACTTATTTATCGTCACAAGGACCCAACTGCAGGATTCAAATGTCTCTAGAAAGCCTCTCAATGTTATTGTTATATAGTCAACATCCGTAATTACTGGTTTGTATAGAAATATCAAGCCAACTATTGCCAGCTGAAAATATTCTACATAAGGCTAATTAAATATAAACACAATGGGAATATTTTTAACTATTTACTCTGCAATTCTGCCAGGTTTGCCAATATGTAATTATACTCCTCTGTTTCTATTCAAAGGATGCTAATTTTACCAGTACACCCAGTCAACCTGATCAATTAGAATCTAGATAGAGTTGTGCTTGAGATGCAGAACAACAGCCTCTTATGTGAATCGATATTCTGGTGTGAACAGTCCCTGGAAAAATAGCAGAGATGATGAACATCTGAATGCTTTAAAAGACAGCCAGATTACGGTTGGTGCCCATGATGGCTCCTGTCAACTTGTATCCATCGTTATCCCTCTTTCACAGTAGCAATTAGGCAACAAAAAAAAAAATCTTCACTATCCATTAAACTGCAAAGACAATATTAAATAATGTTCTTTAATAATGTGCTTTAAGATCACTATCCGAAAGCAAAGCGTTTTATACTATAGCAGTTTTCAGTTCAGCATGACTCTGGATAGGGTGTCACTAAACATTTGTGGGACCCATAGCAAAAACATTTAAAGTCACCATGAACTGTCCAAGGGTGAAAAAAACCCAAAGCATAATTGCACATAAGGCTATGACATTGGATGCCCCCCACCCAGCTCAGGGCCTCTTCGCAGCTGTACACATTAATATTATGGTAGCTATGTCTTTGATTAAGGCAGCTGTAGGTGCAAGATAACGGCTGCAGGTCTACTGAATCGGAGACACACAGAACTGTAACATGTACTCTATTTATATATGCTGGTTTTCCGGGTCAAGGTGTGACTTCATATATTATGGTAATGTCAATTTCCTATTCAGTTATTACTCTTTACTTACTCAGTATTTATATTTAAACTTCACAAAACATTCACATAACCTGTTTAGTATCTGCTTGAACTCAATTAACTGAGTATGCTGAGTTACTAACATCAATCTCTATACAGACTTCAGCAGATGGAAACAGAAAATGATTAGTAACTGTCTGCTCTTGTAACACCTCATTGATTCTGTGTCCAGAATCAGAATTGTAGTCACATTAAAAACAATGTGGACAGGATTATACAGAAATTGAGAGAAACAGTTTGCACACTTTAGTGATGTTGTATTTCAGCAAACTTCTCTGAGCCACTGCACAGTCAATAAAATTATTCACAAGGCACCTAAAGAAGAAATACAATAACCTTCCACTTAGGTAAGGTGGACTTCTCCTTTAAAGCATGCTGATCACCATATTTTACTGAACGCTATAAGAAATATACAGATTTGTTTATTTTTTATTTGTCAAATCTAAATAACTCATGAAAGTATAAAAATATTCATGTTCTAAGATTTTATCCAATTTCTACTGTACAATGGCACTAGTATGTCTGCCATTATTTGTCTTCACGTTCCCATGATGACATCCCATCAGTCTCATTTAAGGTGTAATAGTCCTGCCAAAGTACACCAACTTGGGGCATGTGTGCAACGTGATTGAGAGTGTGTCTATTGTATTACATCTTAATTTATATAATACAGTTTAAAGCTGTTTTTTTCATTTACCTCTGACTGTAATCATTGGTATTGCAGTGTTTTGCCTCTGATATTTTAGTTATTTGGGCTTCTTAGAATGTGGGATTACGGGGAGGTGTCAACAGAAAACTGTACTGAACACAGATCTGGAGATAATATCTATTTGCAACAACATGGCACGGCAATGGGGACAAAATTTGCCCCCAGTTATGCCAACATTGTTATGGGTGACTGGGGTGATATTCAGAGGATCTAATCTTTATTTGGGATGGGTCAGAGACAGAAAATATGTCCTTTATTAAGAATTTAAATAGAAACTATTTTAATCTCAAAACTACATCTAAAATACATGCGAAAAGAAAAGATTTCTTGGACACTGTATTGGAAATTGATGAACAATGGAAAATTGAGACAAGTATGGTCTTTAAGGATGTAGATGCTAATAACTTTATTTCCTCTACGAGTTTTTATCTACCTAGGTGGGAGAATACATTTTTGCAAGTTTAAAGATTAGGAAAGAATTGTACATCTGATCTAAAATACTGGGAACAATCAGATCTTCTAAAAAGAAGATAATGGCAGGATATGCAGACAGGCCAATAATTATGCATGTTCTAAGGCTTTCTGAAAAAAAAAAAATCATTCAGATCTAATTGGTTTAATGGTAAAGAAAAATGATTAATTCTAATGATGTAATAGATACTAAAGCAAGCTCTTTCAGAACTCAATATAATGTGGAGAATAGAAAAATTGAAAACATCTTATTTAGACACTGGAACAACTTATTAAGAGATCCGATATTAAGTCCATTTCTACCCCAAAAAATCTCCAGTAATATATAAGGCGACAAGGAATTTAAAAATCAAAACTAGATGCTAGTATGGTGCCAAAAATGACGAAAATACTAAATTCGAATGAGAATGGGCTTAAAGCGGGGAAAAAGATATGATTGCTTTCCCTATTCACACTGTATAAATATGTCAATTAATGGGTAAGGAAACTTCTGGCTTTATCACTAGTTCTAATGAGAGTCATAAGTTAAAACAATTAATTACATGCATTACTACTTGTGTAATTATTCTTTATTAAATGTAGTTGTGGATTGATGTTTGGAGTAGAAACAAACAACTAAAAATAAAAATTCAGGAGCACCTATATAACATCAAACATAGGATGATTACACAGTCTCCCACAACATTTTGCATGAGAACAGTCTATAATTTAGAGCCTTGGAACATGTTCCAGAGAACGTAAAATGGAGGAGATAGGGATCGCATATTAGTTATAGAAATGAAACCTTTTGGATTTACACCCTTTGATATTTTGATTCCAAAGAGTCTAAATAAGGGACTTTATATAGTATCTTTTTTGGGAACAAATTAGAAAAGTAGAGCGTTAAATGTTAATATCCAGGTTCAAAAAGACTTAAATGACTTTATATAGTATCCTTGGGAATAAATTAGAAAAACGAACAGCAGTTATTCAGGTAAGGTGTCCAAATATCAAGAATTTGAGATATGTATATTAATGTTGTGTTTCAGTATTTTATGTATGTCTGGGTAATTATGTAAAAACTATGTTCTTTGAAGTTGTTCGCTGTAATTATTATGAAAAATTTGCAAGGACATCCCTGATGAAGTCAGATAAAACGTGTTGTGTGGCCTCCAATACATTTGTTTTAATATCTAGCATTCTGATTGTCTTGAATAGATGGAATATCTGTGAACATCTGATGACAATACCGCTCTGGACCAAGGACATCAGCACCTAACTAAACCTTTTATCAACGTGGTTACATATAAGCCTGTTATTTTATATGGAATGGAAGGGTTTTTAACAGTGTGTAAATTTCATTTTTGATACATGATTCTTCACATTTATTGGCAACTGGGTGGCTTGATATTTATTTAGTTCAGCTTTGTTACCTCATGTTGATGAAATTCTCTCATTGGAGAATATAAGAAACAAAGGTCTAGACCGACTGCCTGGAAGTTGTTGGAAAAGAGGGAATTGCATGTTTCAGATAAGCCCGTCCCCTTTTCTAATGCCAATTGCTGCAACATAATATACTACACTACATGTGCTCTCTTGATGTAATTTAAAAAAAAAAAAGAAATCTATACACAAACATATACACTGATTATCTTGTTATAATGGCACCCGTCAAAGGGCAGGATATATTAATTAGACAGCAAGTGAACAGTCAGTTCTTGAAGTTGAGGTGTTAGAAGCAAGAAAAAATGTGAAGGCTAAACGATTGGGTCAGAGCATCTCCAAAAATGGCAGGTCTTGTGTGGTGCTCCTGGTATGCAGTGGTTAGTATCTACCAAAAGTAGTCCAAGTAAGGACAACCATTGACAGGGTCAAGGGCTCCCAGGGCTCATTTATGTGTGTGGGGAGCAAAGAATCCCATAGAAGAGCTACAAATTGCAGGAAAAGTTAATGCTGGCTATGATAGAAAGGTGTCAGAACACAAAGGCCATCTCAGCTTGCTGCGTATGGGGCTACGTACCCACAGATCAATCGGGATATCCATACTGACCCACTTCCACTGCAAAAAGTGTCTAAAATGGGCACGTGAGTGCCAGAACGGGACCATGGGGAAGAGATGGCACCAGGATGCACTATGGGAAGAAGGCAAGCCGGCGGAGGTAGTGTGATGCTCTGGGCAATGTTCTGTTGGGAAACCTCTGGTCCTGGCATTCATGGGGATGTTACTTTGACACGTACCACCTCTCTAATCATTGTTGCAACAAAGTACACCCTTTCATGGCAATGGTATTCCCAGTGGTCCCTTTCAGCCGAATAATGTGCCCTGTCACACTGCAAACATTGTTCAGGAATGGTTTGAGGAACATGACAAAGAGTTCATGGTGTTGACTTGGCTTCCAATTTACCCAGATCTCAATCCGATGGAGCATCTGTGGGATGTGTGGGATATGGCAGCACAGTGGCCTAGTGGTTAGCACTTCTGCCTCACAGCACTGGGGTCATGAGTTTGATTCCCGAACATGGCCTTATCTGTGTGGAGTTTGCATGTTCTCTCTGTGTTTGCGTGGGTTTCCCCCGGGTGTCCCGGTTTCCTCCCACACTCCAAAAAAAAAAAAACATACTGGTAGGTTAAATTGGCTTCTATCAAAATTCACCCTAGTCTGTCTTTCTCCCACTCTCTCTGTCTGTGAGTGTGTGCCTATATTAGGGAATTTAGACTGTAAGCCCCAATGGGGCAGGGACAGATGTGAATGAGTTATCTGTACAGCGCTGCGGGATTAGTGGCGCTATATAAATAAATGATGATGTGTTGGAAAAAAAGTCCGCATTTAGCAACTTACAGGACTTAAAGGATCCGCTACTAACCTTTTGGTGACCAATATCACAGGACACCTGCAGAGGTCTTCAGAGAATAATTATTCTAACAGTAAACACCAGTATTGCAAACAAAGGCTCATGTAGCCCACCATGTTTTCATGCAAAATTACTTATCACCGACTGTTTACTGAACATTTAAATAATAATAAAACAAGACCACCAAGTGAAAGGAGTGCATATCTTCTTTAAAGTATAATTCATAAATTAATAATGACAAGACCAAAGAGTCTCAACCTTTTTCAGACAACACAGACCGGACAAAGAATATTCTGATTATTCTGAGTATATTTATAAAAAGAAAAGAAACCCGCACTAGGTAATCCATTAAACTTCCTCTCAAATATGCATGCAATTTGGCTTGGATAGTAATGAATATCCATCCCAAGGAAGGGTGCACCCAATCACTGATATTTTTAAACCAAAAGTGAAAGAGAAAAGGAAAGCGTGATCATAAAGGTCATTCTAATGGATGTTCATATATACTATATAATTCTTTAATCCTGTTAAATATATATTTATTAAATAAATTTCTTGTAAAAACTTTCTAGTAGCGAAATATTAAAAAAAGCTTGTACTGAGATTCAAAGTGAAATGGAGAATAACTGATAAAATAGTAACTGAGTATATGTAACTCCTACTTTATGTGCATGGAAAGGTTTCATTATAAAGACTTAGGAATTTGCATTTGTTTTCAACATATCTTGATCTTGGCCATGATACCAGACTAAAAAGGACCACTAAACCAAAAATTCCGATTGCCTCACATAAAAAAATACATGCATGAATGTGTCCATACCAGGACAAAAACTAGAGATATTAAACATTCTATTAGCTGCACAGCAAACAGAGATGAAACTATTGCTTTCTGTTATCAGTCAATATCTGCCAAACGTGGCTAAACATGGCCTATTTTCTGTGACTTTTAATGGGACTACTGACAGGTAGTTTAGGAACAGGCATACCAGAATAATCTCAACATTACATCAAAAGTATTTTCCAATAAGAAACCTTTATGGATATTTTTAAATGTTATTAGTAGCTCTATTTTATAGTCTTACATTTACAGTTATTTGTTCCTTCTAAGCATACTGTCAGCCCTTACAAATGTCTTGCAATACAACACACTATAAAACTAGCATAGCCTCTTAGCCCTTACTGCATTTGCATTGAAAGGGAAAAAATATCTCATCAATATCCATTAACCAGTAATTACTTCCCTAACTCAGGCATGGGCTTCCTTTTCATATAAAACTGCTGTATAGTTTAATTTGTTTCCATCATCATTTGCCATTAGTGCAAGGGGTTCCTGGTTAATAAACATTTACCTGACATTATGTTAGGTACTTTACAGCAGTACAAGTCATCTCATAGTTCAGCATTTATAGCTACAACACTTAGCACATAAAACTGCAATTAACCGTGTTACTAAGCCCATTATATGATTAATTAAAAAGGTAGAGATCTACTAAGTTAGGTAATTTATACTAAAATGCTACAAAGGATTATACATTCAGACTGGCTTATGAATCATTAGTTCAGATATTACTTTGTATAAAAATGTACAATTTAATTGCAAGAGTCTGAACTGCTCAGCTTTCTTTGAGTCTGAATTGCTTAGCTATACATCGCCTCCTTTTAAGAACCCATTCTTTAGCAATGAGGTAATATGCACTTAACGGAGTTTGTTTCCCCAAGGATGCAGAATCAATAGAAAGTATTGTTTGTAAGGGCATTTTACAAACAGGCTGGCACAGGCTCCAGACATTTTCCCTTGTGTTTTTATTATTCAGAAAGAAAACATTTAACAATTATCTTATTTGAGATCAGGTACACAAAATATAACTCTGCTTGTAGAACATTAGTCTCATCCTGTGATTAAGTATATAATTCCAGCAGCCTAATGTAAAATGAAACAAGGGGTAGGTACAAGAGTACTAGTACATATTTGATTTCTATTATGTAGGTGACTCAAAATAACCACTACTGTAATTCAAAAAGATGACATTTGAAATGTGTGTGGGTCTTCGATTTCTTTACCTTACCACAAAGGTCATTGCATATGTTAGGGCACATGTAATAGTTTGATTCTTGCCGACGTTACCCAGTCTTACGGTTCACTTACACAGTCCTGCTGAAGTGTGTTTTGGGTATGGTTTTACCGGGCTAACTGCAAGTTTGGCATACTGAACATGCATTAGGCTTTGTGAGCTTTGATTTTCATGCCAGGGCACCTCAGTTGTTCACACTATTATGTTCCCTGTGCAATGGACTTTAGCTGTTTATTGTGACTGAAGGATCTGTCCTGGCATAGGGATCAATGCTCCCAAATCCTGTTGCATTTTCAACGGTGTCGTCATTAATGTACACATGGTTTAAAGTTTAAAGGGAGTGGTTCAAATTTCTAACTGATAAAAAAAATAATTATTTATATTAATGTTTTCAGAGTCATATACAAAAACCATAAAGGGATTGAATGACAAATTAGGAACCTAACTCCAAAAGGTGCACTATTATTATTATTATCATCATCATTTATTTGTTGGGCGCCACAAGGTTTCCGCAGCGCCGTACATAGTACAAACAGTAGACCATACAGGGTTAAACAGTACAGAACGATAAACACAAAGTACCAATGCTTCAGTAACTCTGGGACAGCAATATGGAGTAAGGACAGAGCAGAAGAATAGGTATGGAGACACGAGGGAAGAGGGGCCCTGCTCCTCAGAGCTTACATCCTAAAAGGGTGGACAAATCAGACACCAGAGGGAGCTGGTGATGCCAGGGGAGAGAAGGGGCCAGGGGAGAGATGGAATAGCGAGCAGAGTAGATGAGGGGTTAAGTGGATGGTTGATAAGCTTTGAGGAACAGGTGAGTTTTAAGTGCTCGTTTGAAAGAGCACAGATTGGGAGCGAGACGGATGGAACGAGGGAGGTCATTCCAGTGCAGGGGGGCAGCTCGGGCGAAGTCTTGGATTCTGGAGTGGGAAGTGGTAATTAGAGTGGAGGAGAGGCGACGGTCATTAGCAGAACGCAGGGACCGGGCAGGAGTGTGAATGGTGAGGAGGTTGGAGATATAGAGAGCAGTAGACAGGGAGAGAGCCTTGTAAGTGGTGATAAGGAGTTTGAAGAGGATTCTGTAGGGGATGGGGAGCCAGTGTAAGGCATGGCAGAGAGGGGAGGCAGAGGAGGAGCGGCGTGGGAGAAAGATGAGTCTAGCAGCCGCATTGAGTACAGAGCGGAGGAGGGCGAGATGTGAGAGGGGGAGGCCAGTGAGGAGAATGTTGCAGTAGTCGAGGCGGGAGATGAGTGCGTGGATGATGATTTTGGTGGCGTCTTGTGAGAGGAAGGGTTGGATGCGGGCGATGTTGCGCAGTTGGAAGCGACAGGCTTGAGCAAGGGATTGGACAGAGAGGCAGTCAGATACACGAGAGAGCAGGGAGGAAGAGAGATCAGGAGAAGAAATGTAAAGTTGAATGTCGTCAGCATAAAGGTGATGCTGAAGACCAAAGGAGGAGATAAGGGGACCGAGGGAGGATGTGTAGAGCGAAAAGAGTAGGGGAGCGAGGACAGAGCCCTGGGGGACTCCTACAGAGAGAGGGGAGGGGGTGGAGGAAGAGCCAGACATGGAGACAGAGAAGGAGCGGTTAGCAAGGTAGGAGCAGAACCAGGCGTTGACGGAACCAGAGAGGCCGAGAGAGAAGAGTTTGCAGAAGGAGGGGATGGTCCACAGTGTGAAAGGCCGGGGAGAGGTCAAGAAGGATGAGTATGGAGAAGTGACCCTTAGATTTGGCCGATAGGAGGTCATTGGTCACTTTGGCCAGGGCGGTTTCAGTAGAGTGGAGGGGGCGGTATCCAGATTGGAGAGGGTCAAGGAGGGAATTGTCCGAGAGATATCTGGTGAGGCGACAGCAGACAATTCGCTCAAGAAGTTTGGAGGCGTAGGGGAGAAGAGAGATGGGGCGATAGTTGGCGGCCGAGGTGGGGTCAAGATTAGGTTTTTTGAGGATAGGAGAGACAAGAGCATGTTAAAATGGGTTCTATAAGCTATTTTTTACTTTCATTAATATTTTTTTAATACACCATACATAGTAATGTATTTCGTAAAAGTGATGGCACAAATATAAAATGACCGTATATCCAATTTCTATTACTGTACATGTCAAAATGAATTATGTAATGGAACAGGGAAATGCCAAAATTCATTTATTTGGGCATTCTTATTAATGATGAACACAAATACTCTGTATATCAAATTTTTAAAACAGTCTCTGAAGCTTTTTATCTATTAATTACAAATAAAAAACAATTACATAACTATCTACCGTGTTTAATACTTTATAGCACTAAGTTCTGCTGCAATTAATAGTAACAGTGTGCACATCAAGCAATAAACACTATTCTTACCCTGAAGCATGACTGCATCCTATGGGGGATGCTCTTTTTGCTTAAGGGAATGGAAAACTTGGCAAAATAGAAGGCAAAAATCAGTGGAGCAAGACATAAACAAACCTTGGAGGAAAAACTACAGCAGACATTGGAGAAAATTTATATCCTTGCAGGATAATGAACTAAAAGCATATAGCAAGCGCCACATGGTGTGTTAAATACAAAACAAACATATAAAAACCACTCCTGCCAAAAAAAAATAACCTGGTGTCCTGGAGTTGCTCAAAGTAGAGGTCTCAATTACATATAAAATCTGTAGAATTATTTGAAATTTGCTTTTCACTAGAGGCCCCTATCTCATGAAACTTGAGCAATATTGCATATAATCATAGATAAAACTGCATTGTCTAGATGCAAATCTGGTAGACTCACTGCTGTAACGCTAAATAAAAGGTTATTCTACCAAGTAATAAAATAAGGGGATGAATACTTGTAACTAAAGCTTTTTCTTAAAAAGAAATAAATATTTTGAGTTGTTTTTGGTAGACATTTTTTGCATTTGTGAGAAAGGGAACCTATTACATGTGTGCTGCATAATAGTGTTTCTTTGTGATGGCATGAGGGCCCTGGCTCTAATGAGCGCAGTCAACATTTTGTTAGACTGCCCCTTGATGTTCCATATAGAGCTGCAGGGAGAGTGCCTGGTTAGGAAGGCAACAACTGCAGCAGTGAGTTTTGCAGCTAGATGAAGAACTATAATGATGTTGCCTATAGCAACCAGATAGATTACCTCTTTTTCTAAGCGGCCCTAGTAAATATTGCAGCAGTTATCATAAATTACCACTATTCTAATTTAATGATGTCAAGTCACACATTGCAACCTAGTCATATATACAATGTAACATACTAAACAGATTCTGTAAACAATTTTAAGCATTTTTTGTAGCTTGATACAATAAATATTAATGCACAACAGTGGGTTTATTTTCTGCTTAAAACATTGCAAAACAGAGAATCCTTTAGTACAAATGATTTCTTATGCCAAATTAAAATATATTTTTAACATACATTAAGATGTATGATAAAAAAATTAATATAAAACACATTTTTCATGAAGCTTCAATGGAATTGTTAAACGACATGGCTCCTGTGTTTGAACATATGGAAATCAATGACATGAAAAACTAATTCAAAGAACTTGCTTACCATGAAATGAGGTTGTGTTAGAATACGCTTCAGCTCCTTTGCATCATTATTTTCAGGGTAACATGATATTTCTTCCAAAACCTACAATGGGCAGCAGGACAAAGGTTAGAAAAGTTACTGATTACTGAGAGCAGGATTATTCTTTACACACTTATTCAGGTTCTGTGTAAAGGAAACCACATTTCCTTCCTGGTTCAGGACTGTTACCACTAATTAAGTGTTTGTGTAATAGAGAGACTACATTCATGTCTCTTGGACCCTTTCCTTTTATTGAAAAAACCTACATCAATGTAAAGAAAATGTTAGACCAGTAGCATGGTTTCACTCATTTTCATTGGGATTTAAAAATTTCCTCTAGGGTGAAAAGTAAATAAATATTGTTCTATAGATTTGGTTCCCATTCCCCATATACAGGCTGCCTCTACTGAACTGGGTTGTTGGGGTAAATCTAGTTGGGGGAAGGGCCAGGTGAATAACAATTGAATAATTTACACCTCACTCTTATTCTCTTACAGTTTATGTAACATTATTTAGAATACACAGAAAAATCAATTGTTACCAAATAACATTTTAAAAACTGTTATTCGGACATGGGAATAGCCTTATCTACTTGCCTACATTTGAAAATAATTTCCAGGTAAACTTTTCTTATGAACTGCATACAGAAAATCTGTATACGTATAACAGACTAGACCATTCTAAGGCTAGCTACACACTGAAGGTTTTTCAGCCGATTATCGGGCTAGGCACCTAATAAACGACAGCTCAACCACATATCGCGTTAGTGTGTATAATCACACAATGAATTACCATCGTTCCAAAGTGCCAATTCATTTGGTTGGTCATACTGTATAATAATCCTTTTTCAATCACCTGCCAATCATGTACTCTGTATGCACTCACGATCGTGATCTCCATAGAGTTTACATATGGTCTTTTCAGTCGATGCCGACAATGAACATGTCCTGGTGACTAAATGTAGAGAGGGCTGTAGTCGGAATAGTTTGTTTGTTCATTCAGAGACTGAATATTTTGTTTCAGAATCACAGAAGCTAACGAAATTCGTAAGGACATGTGGATAGCTATAACAAGGTGGTTTTAATCAGTGTGACAGGAATGAGTGATACTTTTGCTGTCATTATCTACAAGACTAGAGGACCAGATGATCTGAAGGTAAATCGTGTGTAGCGTGTACGCATAAATTGTCCGACTGATCAGATCTTCAGTCGCAGGTACAATCGTTGTAAATAAGCCCATCAGAAAATTCTTTAGTGTATACAAAGTCTAACAGTCAGAGTTACAAACAGTTCTTTTGTTCCACATTTTTAAAGCTTGCTCCAATGTCTTTGTAAGTGTCCCTATTTTCTCAAGTTTCATCAATTACATAAGTATTATATAATTTACAGTGCTCAAAGCAGAAAATGTGCCTTTAAATTGTTTTAATATACTCATAATCAGGAGCATGACTAATTCTGGAGAAGACACTATAACACAGATAACATGACCTCATCACTGGACAGGATCATAATACAATTTTATACTGCATGAAGACATAGAACACTACTTCGATAAAACATGACTTGATCTCTAAATAGATTCTGGGAACTTAATCCAGCAAAACCAAAAAATATGAAAAAACAAAAATATAAAAAGTGTAAGGTAATTTGGTCAATATTAAAAACCAGGCACATTGTTAGGAAGAATCCTTTACAGAAATAAATCTTCAAAACCTTGTGTGTGTGTGTGTGTGTGTGTGTGTGTGTGTGTGTGTATGTGTATGTGTATGTGTATATATATATATATATATATATATATATATATATATATATATATATATATATGTTACTAATTAACATACACAAAACACACAGGACGAGATGTATCAAAGTGGGCCATTTTGCTTGCGCGGCTTACAAACTGCAATGCTGATTGTGTGACCTAGTATCAAACCGTGCATTGTGTAAGCAGCGTAAAGTAGAACCTCAAGAAATGACACTAATTTTTCAGATGTGGTCATAATTCGTGAGATTGCTCAAGCTATATGCAATTGGAATATGACGCCAAAAATGGTGCCAAAACTATTTGAAAAAAATGCAGCCTGAAAGTAACAGTAAAGATACGTCTATCTAACACATGCAAGGCAGAAACACATCCATTGCAAAGAGGCATATTTAACTTGTATTTGAATACCCTTATTGTACTGCATACTATCCGCAAAAATAGACCGCAAATATAAAATCCCTTCAAGTATGAGGACTGAGGCTGACTTTGCATGAGGTTTGGCTTGCTATAATACACATGTTGTTAGAGTCTCTTAAAACCAACACATCCAATTTTATGAAAACCAGAGTTTGATAACTGATGTAGTTTATATTTTAAAACCACATGCAATTCATGGTGATTTTAAAAGGATTATACAAAACCACACTTTGATACATCCTTCTCTGATCTTTAACAGTTTTTCTTTTTCTCAACATGCACTGTTCTAAATTTGTAACATGCTGTCCAATCAGAGACATGAAAACGATGCACTAAGATATATAATGTTATCAGCATCTGCAGTAGTAGTTCTTTTGGAACTGTGAGAGTCCCAAACATGTAATGTAAAATGTTACTTTCCTTATTATTCAAGGGGTGCGAGGAGAAATGAGTGGAGAGTTCTACTGTAATTGCCAACAATATGCGTGGCGTGATGATCGCGCACCTCATTGATGGCAATTCTCAACCGTCCAATGGGCCATTAGCTATATAAATTGACCACCAATACATGATTTACCTGTTCTCAATTTATAACCTGACCTTTCAGTTATAAAACAAGCATTTTCACAGCAAAATAGAGTGGATCACATTTCTGGTTTTGATACTCCTAATAAATGTTGATTTATAACATGAACACTGAGTTTTATTATCATAAAGTCCATTCATACAATAAAATAAATATATTACCACAGGTGTGCACTCCTGTTGTCTCTAATCATGAAAATAGCAATTTCCTCCACCTGTCGCATGTTAATAGTTTAGTTAATTAACAGAAATTGTTTTGTTAATTATCTAAACTATAACACTTTGGGGGTAATCTCAATTGGCCGTGTTACTGTAAAAAGTAAAGCAGCCTGCGCACTATTACTGTTAATACAGTAATTTCAACGCTGGCTTAAAATTACAGTATTAAGGGTAATACACTTAGTACAATGTTATTCTGAGAGGAAATGAATTCCCTCCTTTGTCTGCAATCCGACAATTTTTTCTGGGAATCTGCATCTTTTTTTTTTAATGAACTGTAGCTTCAACAAAATGGCCACCATTATTGTTCTTCCTTATTTTTTGGCTCTAGTAAATTGCTCTGTCATCTTTTGGCTCTAGAGATGGGTTTAGTAAAAAACAAAATAAAGTAAATTACTTGTGCTCCTCTGAAGTTTCTTAACTGCCAAGAGTGATGTTATGCACAGAGTAACACAAACTGTAAATTATTTTTTAATCGGATATGATGGGAGTTTTTAAATTAATACAACTCTATAAAATTAATACTGCATTATAATCATTTGGTATGATTGTCAAGATGGATTTATGTAATGAAGGCCAATATTAATGTGTATTTTTTAACATTAATTTACTACTTTTTTTTTTTTTTTTTTTTTTTTAACATGTATGTTGTTACATTTCTATATATTGTACTTTTTAAATTATTTGGCATTTTAGATACTCCCCTTTTGCCCCTGTACCAGTAAGGCATTATCTAATTAAAACGCGAAAGAACACTTGTTTTTCTTAATTACTCAGTTTTATTATTAGCCTGTTTAAAATAAACAGAGACAGGATAACCAAATGTCATTCATAATGGGAACACTGTAAAAATAAAATAAGCATATTTTTTGTGAACAATAAATGCCTATAGACTTGCTTCCTATCAAGTGGAAGTCAGATTGTAGTTGAATAATAGAGCTATTCATGATTTATGCTATAAAGAAACACTATGACAGGATGAGAGACAAGGAGAGCTTTTCTTGCTTGATAATTAGATTTTGCTGTATCTGGTCAGTTATGAGCATTTACTCAACAATCTCAATATAACTAAATCAAGAATTGAACCAATCATTCAATAAGGGTGAAAGCATGAATAGTAAAGAAAATAAAGTGAATTACCTCTTTGGCTCGCTGCACGGCATCACTTGGAGGATTCCTGATTTGTGGTGAAGACTTTGTATTGATTTTGTCATAAAGCTAAAATCAAATTAGAAGAATAAGGCAATCAAGCACAGTTCAGTGTTTAAACATAATAGTTTAAACGGAAAATCCTAACTTTTAAGCTTAATTCAGAAAATGAAATCTTTTCAACTAACATTATTTAGAAGTTGCTACCATTTGGTTATCAGCACAGGAAAACACCAGGAAAAATATCTAAGGGTTTTCAAATGCAGGGGACTTTGTAAAAAGTTTCCTGCTGTAATAGCTGTCTCGAGGAAGTGATGAAAATCCCTAATTAAGCTTTGGCAACCTGAAAGGAATGTGGAGATGTAAGATTAAGCTTCAACAGCTTTCACTATTACCATTTATGAACTAAAACACTACAAACTATTTTTCATATGGATGACACAAAGCAAGAAGCTGTGCTTTGGATCATTACTGAACATTGAACACAGAGTGTACGCGTCAATGCATTTCATAATCAGTATAAATGCATGTTGCAAGAAATTGTATATAGTACACAATTCATGCTAATTTCTATATAAACACTTGTATATTTCAATAATCAATAATCAATGAGTTTAATGTAATCAATGATCATTAAGAAAACTATTATAACAAAGGAGTAGCACACTGTCTGCTGTACATTATTACAAATAATGGAAGTCACCTCAGGAAGATCCAAGCAGCCTGTCTGTGGCCTCCTACCTTTATCTGATCATAGAACTCCCCAGTGACTATTATATAGCATTATAATCTACAGACTGAGGCATATTACAAGATTTAACATCACACATGTAAAAAAAATAATAAAAAAAAAAAAATAAAAAAAATTTAACTACATATAGGTTGTTATTGAATCAAGAGATGAGCAATGTTAAAGGTAAGAATATTTAGCCCAACAAAAACACAATTCTTAATTAGCAAGTTACAGAAAGTGACAAAACATGAATCTTTAAATTACTATACTTTTCAAAAAACCGTAACAGTATTGAATTTATTATATCTAAAGACACAATTATAAATATTTACCAGCAAATGACAACTTTGAAATCACCCTTTATTTATAAACTGAAGAAATTTGTTATCACCATAACCATGTTACATATGGTGCATAACATTCAATGTAGTTTCTTAGCCAGCTATAACTTATTATGGTACAATAAACATACATAAAAATCTCTTTCAGAGCTCATACTCTCATTTAGATGCACATTTAGCTCATTTATAATGTATAATATAATGTATAATATATATATATATATATATATATATATATATATATATATATATATATATATATATATACACATATACATATACACACACACATATACATATATTACATATACATATATTACAGTCATGTAAAATTACATTAGCTCAGTAACTTCAAATAAAGATTTGACGATCACTTACAGCACAACTTTATGGCTGAAACACCAAGTTCTACAGCTACCTCACTACTTGGCTGGATAGCAATCCATGTAGCAGCTAGTGGATCGTTTATCACATCATGGGACATTTATTTTTAGGCCTGAGTTAACATTGGTATGTATGCCAAGGCAACTTGAGGCTAGGATGCCATCCAAGATAAATCTCACTGTACACCTATTGCTGAAAGAATGTAATCATGAAAATATTTTTATGGTGTCATGTTTCTTGACCATTACTTCCACGAAGGCACAACTTTCCTCAATTCAGTCAATAGTCCATGTCAAAATGAATCTACACATGGACCTTAATTTTAAATACAGTGATTGCAGTTTCTTATTGGCCTTGCTCCCCATCTGCAGCCATTATTAAAATGGCAAATGGAAACATTGTCTGCAGCATTCACAAGCAACCCCATAGGCTTTTCTCACCTGTGTGCCGAGTCTATACTGGCACTTTTTGGGCTGGTCACATTCAAACATCAATATCAGTAATTTCTTTAAGCACTATCCACACAAATTAAACCTTATTTTTTTCCAGAAGACACCATCTGTTTATATGCCCTGTCATGACAAAGACAAAGAAAATGCCCTGTCATGACAAAGAAATGCTATCCAAAATTGACATGTGTTTTTTTAAATATTTTTTTAACTATTATTGAAAGTGAAATAAAGGCAAACATGTGCCTTTTCTTGCCGAAATACCACCAAGAAATATTATTCTTGGATTAGCATCAATCCACCTTTCCAAAACAGCAAAAAGCAGAATGCAGTAGATTCTATTCATCATTAGTAACATCTAATTCCTAAATGACAGGGAATCAACATGGGACAAAACGAGAGGTCCCTTATCACCTAGATAAACTCATTTCTTATACTAATTTTTGAGGAGTTACCTCACTTTTTATCCCTGGTCCACTTATCACAGAATTTATTACGGTAGAAATACATGATGCAGGTAATGTCCTATTCAAAAGGGGCAAATGTATTTGATGTATTCAGTTATATTACAAATGTGCTTGCATTATGTACCACAATGTCTATATGCAATTATTGTGCAAAGTACATTTCACTTGCACTAGCAGCTGGGGGATACTGCTCACCTTGGGGTATAGAGGACACGGTGTGGAATAAGGCACTAAAGATCTGTCTAGCCTGCTTCCCTCCACTCTATACCCCCCTCTGGCCAACATATTCAGTTTTTTGTTTTTTTTAACAGTGCCTACAGAGTAGGACACGTTTTTCATATAGCTTTTATTATTTTAACATTTTTGATTAGGATAGTTTTCTTTTGATAGCGGCGTGTATGTCAAGACTTGCAGTGAGGGAGAACGAATAAGGCGTTTTAGTGTTGCCCCCCCCCCCCCCTCACGATGCTGGTCTGCAGAAAAAGGGTCCCATGGAACATGGCAGGTCGCTCTGAGGACCGAAGCTGCAGAAGCTAGTTCCCAGACAGAGAGGATGTCAGCTCTACCAGCGGTCTGTGGTGCCGATCAGTTCCCCGCTCAGCAGTTCAGCTTTGGGTGAAGCGAGGAGCAGAACCCAGCGGTGGAGGTCAGGTACCAGGGGCACATTACCAGAGGAGACTGCATTCCTTATCTGGTTCTTTGTGGGCAGGCATTAACATTATTATTATTATTATTATAATTAAAAGCAGCCATTTTTCTAACTGTCAATATCTGGCAGTTGGAACTGCCCTCAAACTTTCCCGGGCATCCTGTATTGTCTGGACACGGGAGGGAAGACCACTACAGACTGCAGTCGTACACACAGAGATCCCTGGGGACACAGAGAAGTTTTGGTTAGACATATTAGAGTCAAAGTGGGATATTTCTAACTCAATGAGTGATTGATTGTTATACTTTTCCTCCATTGTAAAAGATATATCTATTTTCTATTCTGTGTTTGTGCATATATACATATAGACATACATACACACATATACATTCATATACTGTTAAGTAGATATTACAGAGTGACACTGTCTGCACCCAGTTACACAATGACAGCGGGGGTGTAAAACGGTGGTAGGGTTTCTGGATACAGTCTGTCTTCAAGTGTGTCTCTCATATCTGTTACCTTTTACTACAACTATGTCAGAAAGTGGGACAGGTTCTAAATCCAAATCGGTCGCTGTATTACATTTCACCTGCTCCAGATGTCAGACAAAATTTCAAAATGGACGTTCTGAACCAGACAGCTTGTGCAGTGACTGTGAGGCTGAGGACCTGTGTTAGCACTCATCTGTAGGAGCTGCTGAGGTGGTGAAATAGACTTGGGCTACAGAATTGGCATTGTTCAATGCAGAATTGAAGTGAGGCAATCCACGCTGGGGACCAGTAGGTGCTGACACCATTATTGCTTCCCAGAGTACACAGTCCTCTGATGCCCTTACCTTGGGACAGACATTTCAGTTGCTACCCGATTTAACGGGCTCCACCCCAAATCCTCCTTGGATGCTGAATTTAGACAGATCAGTCCAAGGACTGACTAGGGTATCAGCTTCCCTTGGTGTTGCAATCCACTTCGGTACCTAGGCTACGCAAGTGCCTGGGTCAACCAGTTTCTCAGTATATGGAGGACTCAGATAATGAGCTGTACTTACAGGAGGAGGGTGTTCTGCTCGAAGACTCGGACTGTGAAGAGTCGCCGGGGTGGTAGGAGGATTACTCTGGCAGACAATGTATTGAAGACCTGATCCTTGCGGTAAGGCAGGTGCTTAATATTGTTGATTCTGACCAAGAGGTGATCCAGACTTCTATGGTTAAAAGATCCAAGAAAAGAACCATATTTTTCCCCCATCTCCCCAATTTTTAGAAATATGGAGAGAGGACAGGAACAGACATGATGGTAAATTCCTCATTCCCAGGCATTACCCCTTTCCTGAAGTGGAAATTGAATCTTGGAAGAATCATCCTTGCGTAGATGCTCCAATCACACACCTAACAAAAATACTTTTCTCCTGGTTGCCAGAGCTGCTTCATTAAAAGACACCACTGATAAAGGCCTTCTCAAATCCATGTATTTGGCATCAGGAGTCTCACTGCGCCCTATTATTGCAGCGGCTTGGATAATTAATGCAATCGAAAAACGGGCTTCCGCTCTGAGTGAAGGTATTCAAGCGAGGCTTCCAAAGATGAGCGGTTTTCCTTAGCAGACCATGTAAAAAGAGGCAGCCAAATTTTTGGGAGATGCGGTTATAGATGCTGGACAGGGGTTGTCGCGTACGACTTCCTTGGCCATTGCGGTCAGAAGTACACTTTGGCTGAGATCTTGGGAGACAGACACCGAATCCAAGACAGCTCTGGAAACTGTTCCTTTCGATGGTCTCTCACTGTTTGATCAGCCACTAGAGAAGTTTATTGGTCAGGCCACAGGAGGGAAGAGTTCCTTTCTTCCAGTGGCTGCTTCCAAAGTGAAAGGGAGGCGATTTCGGTCCTTTCGGCAGATGGAAGAACCAAGGTTATACCGCTCCTCTAGGTGGAGGTAGCTAGAGAGGCAAACCGGTTTGGTCAGCATAACGTCCCACAAACAAAACTGCAGAGAAGCAATCTCTGCATGACTTGCTACCGTCCCCTCCTGGGTCTGTAGTGGTGGAAGCTCGCTTTTTGAATTTGCAGTATCAGTGGCCTTGCTCAACTACAGACACCTGGGTAAAAGGAGTGATTTCATGCGGATACATTTTGGATCTGGAAGGTCTGAGTCCCAGGAGATTCATGTCAACATCTCTTCCCAGAGACAAGATCCGGAGAGTAGCTCTCCTAGGAGCCATCAGGGATCTGGTGACTTCAGGTGTGACTATTAAGAAAAAGGGCTTGGGATATTATTCACACCTTTTCCTGGCACAAAAAAACAGATTTGTCATATCGTCCGATCCTCAACCTGAGAGATTTGAATACACACTTGAAAGTTTTCAGATGGAGAACATCCGTTCCGTGATAAACTCTATGGAAAAAGGTCAACTTTTTGGCGTCCCTAGACATCAAGGATGGCCAGGTCACCACAAGCTCCTCAGGTTTGCTGTGGCTCAAGATCACTTTCAGTTCCAGGATCTTCCTTTTGGGTTAGCCACTGCACAGAGTCTTTACCAAAATAATGGCGGCAGTCTTACACCTGAGAGGGGTAAAGCTTATTCCCGACTTAGACGACCTGCGAATAAAGGCAGATCCTGAGGTTCTCCTTCGAGAACACCTGCGTGTGACAGCGGAGATATTCATGGACCATAGCTGGATTAAAAACAACAAAAAATCCAGTCGGACTCCCTTGCAAAACTTTATTTCTAGGACTCAGGCTCAACACCAGGTGTCAACGGGTGTTTTTAGCTCAAAAAAATTATCACTTTGCAGACCCAGGTAAGGAAAATGCTGGCTCTCAAGAAGGTATCAATGCTGCAATGTATGAAGCTATTGGGCCGCATGGTGTCTTGTTTTGAGGCGGTGTAGTGGAGCCGTTTTCTCCAATTGGCGGTTCTCTCTCATTGATAAAGGTCAGACACACTCTGTTGGATTCCCAGATATTCCGCTTGTCAGCTCCTGTTCAGCTATTCTTGTATGGTGGTTGAACACCAACAATCTCGTCAAGGGAAGTACATTTTCGGTGCCCCATTGGACTGTGGTGACAATCAATGCCAGATTATCGGGCTGGGGTGTGGTCCTCTTAGACCTGAGGTTGCAGGGGACTTGGAATCTGGAGGAAATTTGTTTATCCATCAAAACCAGAGAAAAATAAGCTCGCGCTCGGTATATCCCACATTATATATGGTACCAGCTGCTTGGCAATATAAATGCCCATATATGTATACAAAACAAAAAGAAAGTTGTCAGCGCTTATCCTTTAAACTGCATATCTATGCGTGTCTAGCAAAATTAAAACATGAGGTATTAGTTCATATTTTGATCAAAAGACTTAAGCCTGCATCCCAACGTCAAGGATACCTCATTATATGCAGGTCCTACACTGACCTATATGGTTTAAACACTATTAAAATGCCGTTAAAATCAGATGCACTCACCTCCCAGGTATAGGGGCTTACATCTAGCAAAGGCTGGCTTGTGAGCCACACCCAAATGTGACTTAAATAGGCTTGATGGACAGCTGCTATGACAAAAAGGCAATATTTTGAAACAAAACCAGAGAAAAATAAGCCCGCGCTCGGTATATCCCATATTGTATGTGGTACCAGCTGCGTGGCAATATAAATACCCATATATGTATACAAAACAAAAAGAAAGTTGTCAGCGCTTATCCTTTAAAACTGCATATCCACGTGTGTCTAGCAAAATGAAAATTATCCATCAATGTAAATCGAACTAAAGGCAGTGTTCAATGCCTTAGTCCCGGCTCAGTCTCGACTAAGGAACAATTCAATACGGATTCAGTCGGACGTCACAGCTGTGGATTATATAAATCACCAGGGAGGGACGAGAAGCTCCCTGACTATGAAAGAAGTCTCACGCATCATGAAGTGGTCAAAACAGTGAGTTCATGCAATTTCGGCGGTCTTCCTACCAGGAGTGGACAATATGGAAGCAGATTATTTGAGTCGACATGCAACCCATCCAGGGGAATGGTCTCTTCACCTGGATGGGTTTACCCAAATAGTCAACAAGTGGGGTCAGCCAGACGTAGACTTGATGGCCTCCAGATGGAACAACAAAGTGGCGAAATACGGTGCACAGATGAGGGACTATGCTTCAAGCGCAGAAGTCATCGTCGGCCAGTAATTATCTTTGTGTCTGGAAGTTGTACATTACTTGGTGAGAGAACCATAAATTGTCAACAGGCTCTTTTTACATGAAAAGGTTGTTGGCTTTCCTGCAGGATGACTTAAAAGGACAGGTTTCAGCATTGTCCGTAAATATACAGAAGTGTCTGGCAATTTTACTGGATGTCCAAACCTTTTTGCAAGGGGTTTTACATGTCCAACCCCCGGTTACCTCTCCAGTAGCTCCGTGGGATCTCAATTTAGTTCTCTTGGCCTTGCAGAAACCTCCATTTGAGCCATTAGTCAGTTTCTCTGAAACGCATGATTTGGAAGACAGCCTTTTTGTTGGCTACTTCGTCGGCCCGGAGGGTCTCAGAATTGGCGGCCCTTTCTTCTCGCACGCCTTTCCTCATGTTTCATGACGATAGGGTAGTACTACGTACCGTACGGTCATTTCAGCCTTAAGTAGTATCTAAGTTTCACATTAACCAGGATATTGTCATTCATGCTTTCCTGATAACAAACCTTCGGATCCGCAGAGTTCTAGACACTTTCTGGATGTTGTTAGGGGCTTGCGGTTTTAAGTGGACCATACCTCTTCTGTATGCAAGTCAGATTCTCTTCTGATGCTTTATGATGTTCGTAAGCGTGGCTGGCTAGCTACGAAACAGACAGTTGCAAGATGAATCACGGAAGCTATTTGTCGCTTATATTTGGAGTGGTTTTTCAGTTCCAGATGGTCTCATGGCCCATTCTACCAGATCGGATAGCGCTTCTTGGGCTGTGCGACATAGGGTTCGGTTGAGTTGTGCAGGGCTGCTACCTGGTCTTCCGTCCATACTTTTACCAGATTCTATAGATTCCATGTGTTTGCGTCCAAGAACGCCACTTTTAGATGCCGCTCATCATGAGCATTCCCACCCATAGGGGCAGCTTTGGGACGTCCCCAAGGTGGGCAGTGTTCCCCAACTGGTAGTGCATGTGAAAATAGGATTTTTGTACTTGCCATAAAATTTCTCTTACTTAACCCAGTTGGGGGACACGGCTCTCCCACTCTTGTTCTGACAGTTCTGTTGGTTGTGTGCTGCCCTCTCTTGCAGCTTTGTTAAATAAACTGAATATGATGTACGGAGGGGCAGGCTAGACACATCTTTAGTGCCCCACTGCCCACAGCGCCCTCTATACTACAAGGTCAGCAGTGACCCCCCAACTGGGTTAAGTGAAAGAGATTTTACAGTAAGTACAAAAATCCTATTTTATAATCTGCTGTTTATAGCAATGTTCATGGCCCCCTGTATATACCTAATGTTCTAATATTTTGTAGAAGTACTGCTGCATTCACATAGTTCGATAACACTGTCAGAGAGGTCTTGTGGAACTACAATGCTCAGGTGCTGATATTGTACAGCAGAGCAGGTAAACAGATTATCCACACAGTCATTGTTGACAGAACCACACTTCCAGAGATTAATTAACTCAGAGTGATTGCCTCCAAAAGGAGGTTGGGCCTAGTAAATTCTGTGTAGGGATGCAAATAATCACTTTTAACACCAGTTAATATCCCTTGGTTGAGCAGCCCTATTTAAATCCAGCATGCTTAGCAGACCTCGCTAAAGTGTGTTTAGAGGTACAAGCACAACTCCGTATTAGACACTGAATGTAACTACTTCCAGTGTGTTTTGTATAAACCATATGTGCATACCATTTGGTGCTAATCAGGGGAGGGGCTGGAAAATTTTAGCCTGTGAGCCAAGAGACTCGAATCAGCAGCCAACTAGGAACATTTTAAAGGAAAAAAATGCATGTGGCCCAGTGACCAAGGCCAAGGTAGGGACCAACCTGGGGGCAGATGCTCTCCCTTCCCTGCTCCCCAGCCCAGCCAGCCCCTGGTGCTTGTGCCAGCATATTGTTACTAGTGATCTTACAAAATGTAGTCAGGGTGTTGGCTCAGATACTGTAATCCCGGGTCACTTGAAACTGTCAAGTTGTCATTAACTGCAGGGTTTCTTAATATATAGCAATATATTTAATTAGTACATTAACATATTTTTGCCAAGTCCCCTGTTTGTGTATGCAGACATGTGAATACGATGCGTTAGCTAAGATAATAATCAAACGTGATCTCCAGAGTCGCTGTTCATCTGATCACACACACTATATGTGTGTAGGTATCAAGACAGCTCTTCTCTACCACTCATGAGACTTTATGACACCCTCAATGTGGTCAATTGTGGGACTAGGGTATAAAGTATGATGCAGGATGACGGAGAGAGTAGCACATCTGAATCGCAAACGCTGAGCAGGATCTGTGGATAAATTAGTGAGGAGAGTTATTGGTGCGGGGAGCTGTGTATGCGGTATCATAGGATGGGAGAAACAGTCCTACTGCTGGCGTTATTGTAATAAGACCTACTGCCTTAGCAACTCATCTGCATGGATAAGCAGCAGAGAGTCTCAGGCTGGAGACTAAGCCCCATATAGGGTAACTATCAACTAGGGCTAAGTCAGCGAATAATCACATGGCTGTAATATGCTAATACTATTTTGTTATTATTTAATCAAACGTAAAAGAATCAATACATATATTGATGGTTTAGATTTCTGATATTCCAAATATATGAACACACTATTAATAATACTCTGACAGACTGGTCACTAAATTAACCTCTTTATAACAGGACTGTTTTTCGCCCCTTCACGACCAGGACAATTTTAATTTTCTGGTAATTTGTCAATGACAATAATCTGCAGTCTGCACAGGTAAATTTTATATCATGCTGGGCTTTCCTTTGGTAGCATATTATCATTTACCATCCTCATCTTCAAACAAACATAAAAAAGCAGAAATCTTTTGAAAAAGGCACCCAAAAAGTAAATCAAACACTCAATATAACAAAAGGACAAGCAACTGCAAAAAAGGAGGCTGCAAACATTCCTGATTAGGTAACAGAAAAATATTTTGTTACAGCGCTAAAAGATAAACTTAAATAATACTAATAAGTAAGAAAATATTTCACATAAATAAAATAACACAACATCGCACAGATCTCCACAAAGTACACATGATATTTAATAAACTTCAAATTCATAAACATGCAAATAAAAATCAATGAAATTAGTAAAATAAAATCAATAAAATATGAGCACAATAAAGAACGGATGGGAATAGACCCTGCTACAATGAAAACTCTTACTAAAGTAGTATCAAAAAAAGGAAAATAGCTTACAGGCAGTCTATTTACTATACACAAATAAATGTTCATCGGTTGCCAAACAAAGCTGGTTGGACAAACAACTCATCTGTTAGCATTTATAAACTGCAACGCAACCACTGGGATCAAATAAAAATACCACATACTTTATATCCATATAGTAAGGTTCAGATGTCTTTATAAATGGAAAACATCCTGCTTAAATTTTCAGTCATTAAAATTATCTCTTAATGATAATGTATCATAAATGCTGATGACTGTTTAGTACAAATGAAGTGAACTGGAATCGGATGTTTTAAGCAGTGTGCAGTCTCCTAATGTTGTGTTTAAATAGTAATTTCGCAATCATACAAATGGCTGATGTAACCCACTGCATAAAACTACTGTGCGATGGATAACTCACAAATAAACCTGCCCTCAGTTCACAAGAAGCCGGCGGTCAGTGACAGACCGAACCTCCAGTCATAGGAGATGGATTTCCTCTAGTTTTCAAACCTCCAAGCGTTCTCTGAAACCCCCCTCTTCGGGCAAGCATATATTATTGAGTAGGAACGTACCAAATTCATTTGTTAGGATTCTGCACAAGATCAAAACATTTTGCAAAAGATAATTTGTAAACAAAAAACAAATCTGAACTTTTATTTGCATTTTAAAATTAAGCATCAATTTTATCAAAATATTAATGTAATCTGTAATTTAAATTTTCATCAGAGGTAAGTTAGAGAAATCAGAATTTGGATTTCATTGTCTGAATATAGAATATGGCCAAACTAGATGTTTGCTAAAACAAATTAGGATTCATCATACAACAAAACCATACTCTGGAAACAGCCATCTCCTCCTACCCTTCATAAAGTCATTGCAAACATGCATTTTAGTTTTGGCATGGAACCATTAGATGTTCCCTACTCTATGGCACCATCCTCTCCAATTTTTAAGTGGATATCATGGAACACATTTATAACTGATGGTGAGGGCTCCAAATTAATCCACATCCTAGAAACGTATAATCCTCTAACTCCTGATCCAACCGATCTACCCCAAGCTCCCAACTGAATCTTTAATATTTTGCCTAGTTTTCCCCCTCGTGGGGACAACGCTGATATATATTTATGTGTAGGTTTTATGGTTTGCTATTCAATGTTATGTCTGCTCCCCACCATGTACCGCCCCCCTCTCATCCCGTTTTTTTCCCTATACCCACCTACCCTATATGTTTAAAACCATAATATAAATAAATTGATGTTAATAAAACTATACCATATTCTAGATTTTGTACATCCCTATAAGCAGCAATCCCATTAAAGCATGTGCATTTTATATCAAATTACTGTCAGGCGATAAGAAGAAATTTGGTAATGACCATTTTCCTTGGTTTCTCTTGGCTGCTATTAATGATTCATATTTTTGCAAAGTGACGTGTGCCTACCCTGGCAACCATCATAAAATGTAGTAAAATATATATATATATATATATATATATATATATATATATATATATATATATATATATATATATATATATATATATATATATATATATATACATACACACACATATACACACACACATATATACACACATACATACACACAGACATATACACACACACCTGTGCATTAGTGATTAAATGTTTTTTTCCATGTAAAGGAGTGGCATCTGCGCACGGCAATGACTGTAACAAAGCTTTTAAGGACAATGGCCAGCAAATATTATATAGTTCACATTACACCCATCAGTGCCCAGCATATACCAACCTGTGCAGCACTAGATTTTCATCCATTTATCTAGTCCCCCCACCCCAATTCATGTAATCTGCAGAAAACCATTACAACTTGTTGGCACAGTGTGCTACACTGCTCAGAGGTACAATTCCATACCTGCTAGACAAGTAACCGGGGAACTAGGGCTCCATACTGGAGTGAGACTACTACAAATAAGTGGCATAATTGTTGGTGAGGTGCTGTGGCAAAAACCCTAATTAATTGATATAGGTTCTCACTCCGACCACCGAATTGCCAGAATTGTTGAGTGCAAGTAATTATTGGTATCTTGTCTCACTTAATTCTATCAAAAACTAAATTTTAGTCTTGGATTGATAAAAAAAACAAACAAAAAAACTTTGAGGGTTAGAGGATACTGAGCCAGATGTTTTCTATACTGTAGATTTGAAAGTTGTACACTGTATATTAAGATATATGCAATTTAATGTTGAAAAAATACAAGTGTATGGATACATTTGTGCATGTTCTCAAAAACAATTTCACGCCCAACTTGGAGGCCCTATTTTTGTGGTAAATTACATCTTCAGAGGATCTTTAAAGAAGGTTAGATGGTATACCAAGGCCAGGAACACACATAGAACCTTATCTATTAGCCAAGTTTAAATATTATACCTGTCTAGATTGTTTAATATCATTTGCTTGCCTCAGAGTATTTTGTAAATCAATATTAGGAAAATGGATGATGAATTTTTAAGAATAATATTTAGTAGACTAGGTCCCACATTTTTTTCCATTTTCTATGGTGCAGTAATAGAAAACTTAAGACGCTTTTTAAAAATCCACTTTTGCAGTAAATCAGTGGGAACCAATAAGTGTACTTTAGTCATACTGAAGCCTTTTTGTTATTCTTCTTTTACTGTTTACTTGTATTAAAGCCTGCTCAATAATGCCATTTTTCCTGGGGCACGTCTGTTTCTATAAAATATAATCATGAAACTTTTACCACTTTAAAATATCAGCGAAGGAAAGACATGAACCAAAATACCAATCAGAAGTTGCAACCTCTGGTTGTGATTTCTGAAAGCCCAGGAAGGGGGTACTTACTTGTATCCTGTCTTGTTAAAAAATGTAGACAAACTACATGAATAATGCTAATAGCAAGTTTTAGGAAATCACAAATTTATGTGAATTTTGCAAGTTAAATTGCGTCAACTCCATATCTAGAGAAATATCACATCCTGATAAATCATCTGATGTGATATCAGACGTTTCGGGGCCTGGTCTTCCCCCTGACAACATGGGTGTCAGAATCTGTATAAAAGGGAGCTCTGTTTGACCATGTAATGTATCATTTTTCACCTTACGTATGGATGATCACCAGTACCACAAACTGGTGTGTAAAAGTCCTTGTCAGGACGGCTATTACCTGCTGTATCCTGTGACTAAAAGATAAGAGCTTACACTCTAATCCATTCCCTGGCTTTCCTGTGTTGAACCTAGCATCTCTATCAACGCTGTGCCCAGCAACACTGTTCTATAGTAAACAGTCAGGACATACCAGCCAGCCCAAAGCAAATAGGCATTACAGCAGCTATACCAGCTCCCCCTGAAGTCCGCAATTCTGGACGCAGCAATGGAATCCAGTGGTGGCAGTTGAGTTCTCCTAGAACTAGTGTGCAGTTGGCATTTGCAGTCAGCGAGTGTCTGGTGGCAAGGTGACACCAGTAGGAGTGGTCAGTAACATTCGGTTACTGATGATGAGAAGGAAATCACAATATACTATGTAGGAAGGACATCCCTACATTACACGTTTTCCCCTACAGACTGGGTGGCGAAGTAAGCCTATCCGGTCACAGTAAATTCTACTTTTGATTACCAGAACACCTACATATGATCATGAAATTAGTTGTTGCTTGATATTTCTTAGAAAAAAACAGTCCATATATCAAGTCACATGTTTCATTTCGGTAAAAATGCAATCTGAGCTTAGAAGGGCAAAACAACAAAAGTTGTAGATACATTACACATTTTATGGTTATAGTGATGGTCAACAGGTGGCCCTGCCAGCCTTCACCTGCGGTACCAGCACTTCCCTGCTTTATTGTCAGATTTGTTTGTTATAGCTTGTAACACTTGTTTAAAATGCCTGCTGATATGTTATTACAGATAGGTGTTAATGTACTGCTTTACATTATTACTGAGATGAAAGATTATGTGCGGCCATTTAGAAGGTAAGAGGGCTGTATCACGCACTCCCCGAGTCTACCAGGTTGCCCAACACGGTCGTACATGTTACAAGCTTTCAGGACAAAAAATTACTTCTTCAGGCTTTTTTCATAAGGAATTGAAACTATGTGGTGCATTTATGCAGAAATAAAAGAAATACATTCTATAAAACGGAAATGCCAGTGTGTGCAGAAGAGCAGATTGGCAAGAAAACTAGTTATCTTTCCTCTTTCACACAGAGAAATGGAAGCAGAGAGATAGGGAGTCTTTGCCAGGCTATAGATTATAAGTAACTAGTGTGAACAATGGCCTTTGATAAAAGATGGAACCCACTCTTCAATTAAGTGCTAATGCAAGCGCGTTAAATTCTTTAATTTGAATTCCCATGATTTTCTTTCCCACTGTATCTTGTCTCACATTCATAAACTATAACTTATTTTAATGTGTGCCGCGTCCACACCTTAAACAGGGATACAAAACAAGACACTTCCATACCTGGAAAGTTCAGCAGTCCTATCGATTAGGTTTTAAAAGATAATACATAATCCCCACCGTTAACTATAATAATACTGAACAGCCTGCCAAGAATAAGATTACTTTTTTATATTTTGTAAACATTGTAGTTCTCAATTGATAATGTTATATCTCACTCAAGTGTAAAGGAACAGTTTAAAGTGAGATAGTTAAGAATGTTTGCAAGTAATCTCATCATTAGACATTATAAATTGAGACAAAAATATTTGTATGAACTTATTTTAAGGATTGATCCAGCAGTGTATCAAGTATACCAGGCTACTCACACAGCTTTGAACCGTATATACAGCAGCAATGAAACTTCAGAAAGCCATGTGATTGGGGAACTAGCCCATTCTTTCAACATTCCTCACATTAGGGACAATTATGAATATTGGAGAACAGGACAAAATGCGGTAACCCTCAGCAACCAATGAGGTACTGTAATTTTTCTAGTGCAATTTAGAAACTGAATCAAGTGAAAGAATTAAGTGATCGTTATTTGTTGGGGTGATGTGAAAAAAGTTGAGTACATAATGACAAATATATCAGACTTGTGCAAATTTTCAGCCTACAACATACCTAAATCGACCAAATAATCTTGTTAGTCATACAATAATTTTTACTTTTCACTTATAAAACACAGATTATTTCCTACTTTGAAAAAGAGCATCATAGTTGACTCCAGTCAGAACAGGGTACAATTTGAATTTTTTTTACAACTTGAAATATATTACTTATGAGTTGGCATCCGCATGGTGCTCTGTGCCTAACTTCCACATAATCATTTCCTTGCAAATATAAAACAGTTTGCAATTACCCACTGCCAAGTTTCAGAGTAGTACATAGGAGAGTCACCACATCAAGGACAGGGTTATTTAGATGATCTGCTGGAATACCATCTTGGTTCAGCTGCAGGTCTCACAGAGTTCAACTGTCATCGCAGTTGTCATATCTGTTCCTCGTTTGGTGGTCTACGTGTCCACTTTAGTGGCAGCAGCTGCAGCCATAATTTCTGCAAACACGAGTAACAACTGTCCAGGTTGTGAGCATGATGCCAAGCAAATATACTGGGCACACAGTTACTCCAAGTTGGTGTATGACCACATCTGTTCCCATGCGACCCAAATGTAAAAGCCTTCTCCTGAACCAGAAGAAGAAAGGAGTTTCAATCAAAATAAATGGTGAAGGACAGTCATGGGCAGGGCCATCTTTATCAGTACATTTTGTGCCATTGTATGTAATTTGTTGGTATTAGAGCTCATCAATGCGTAGCGCTGCGCTATATATCAACACTTTATAAATATAGGATAACATATGCATTGCAAAGGTGTGAACAGATGATTACATTGAGTTTTAATGTACAAGTGTTCATTCTTATGTTCAAAACTTAAAAAATACAATACATACAAACTACACCATTAAATAGGTGAACAATATGGAAAATAACCAATATAACAATTTTTGAGGTTAACATCACTGTCCATTGACGTTAAATTATTACAAGAGTGCAGCCGCTAGATGCCCGATTATCTAAATTTTGGAAACCGGCGGACCTCTTCTCTTCTCTTAGATCATATATATGGTTCATTGCCAACATGGAAAAAATCACGTCGCTACTGAGAGACAAAGAAGACAAATTTCATCATATTTGGGCCCCCTGGCTTTATGCCTAGGACCCCCGCAGTTTTCTCTTCCTCCAAATAATCTCCCCCTACACAATTCCAGATAACATCGACCCCCTTACTACATCAAAGTACTCCCATGCAGACCTGATAGCGCTCCCTTCTGAAGGTGAACATGCTTTTCTTAGTATACCCCATGAGACGGCCATCTCCACCCCCCCCTTGCCTACCCTTCACCTCCTTCAATGCCCACTTCCTTTTCCTTCCGCCCCTCACCCATTTCTATCTTGTTATATTGCAATACATTTTACTGTTTTGTGAGTGACATTGCTGGATATCTACTCTGCTCTGTGATTATTTCAATCAAAATGCTTGTTGTTTTAGGTTTATAGACAAATTCCCCCAGCACACTGCTATAGCCAGCAACAGATCTGCTATTTCTACTGTAGATAAAAATGCAAAAGTCTCAGTTGCACACATTTGCAAATGTATGTTGAAGCCACCCACCACGCTTCAACATATATTTGCAAATGTGTGCAACTGAGACTTTTGCATTTTTATCTACAGTAGAAATAGCAGATCTGTTGCTGGCTATAGCAGTGTGCTGGGGGAATTTGTCTCTGTTTTTTCCTTTTAGGATAACCCAACCCTTTCATGCACCTGTTATAGCCTATAAATTGATTTGAGCAACTACCAGTTCTGTATTTGTTTTATGTTTATGTCATTCATACTCTATTATACAATAAAATTTTGAGTTAAAAATTATTACAAGAGTAATATTTTGCAGTTCAAACCATGGGACAGATGTCAACTACGGGGGAAAAACAAACCATTCATATGATTCTGGTTACTTAGCATTAATAAAATTATCTCATGCTATTGGTGGTTATCAAGTTCCCTCAGCCAATAACAAATAAGATGAACTTAAGGAAGTAGGTAACCATACTTTCAGGACCTGATTAAGGGTTCTGGCCGCCCTAGGCTAATATGGCCGCAGCGCCCCTCCCCCCCCTCCCCTCCTCCGAATATATTTAGGTGTATAGGAACACTCCTGAATATGAATGTTCAGGTGTATTCTCCAGCATTCAAATTTAGACAGATTGTGCCATTGTCTCTTACCTGTTCTTGCTCTTCTCTCTTGCAACTTTGTTATCCTCTCGCTGGCTTCTGGAAAGTTGGCGTCCTGTTTTGAAAATGCAAAAATGTATTCTAATGCAGACCCTGAATGATTAGGCCCTTTAGTTAAAACAAAACACTCCATTATGGCCAGCTAAAAGTACCCCATTGGACAGGCATATATAAGCAATATCTGAATATTTGTTGTCAATCAAATACAAACCTCTACCAGCCCCATCTCACTAATATTTAGTATTCTAGCGATTGCTGAGACCACCCATGTGACCACCACACAATCATGAGATTCTGCCCCCCAAAGCTGCTCTATTTTTTAAATACCCCCTGCAGCCATTTTCCTTAACCACAACCCCCCCCCCCCCACAGCCATTTTCCTTAACCCCTGCTGCAGCCATTTTCTTTACCTCCCACCCTGCATCCATCCCCCTTGCAGCTATTTTCCTTACCTCCACTCTGTAGCTTTCCCCCCCCCCCGTCACATCAAAACTCCCCCAGTCACATATATCAGCCCCCCTCCTCTGCCCTCCTTCATACATATCAACCTCTCTCCCTCCCTATAGATTTTCATGGCAGACCCCCCCCTCCCACACTATAGATTTGTATGACAGTCCCCCTCTCCCTCCCTATACATATGCATGACAGTCCCCCCTCTCCCTCCCTATAGATATGCAGGGCAGTTCCCCCCCTCCCTATAGATATGCAGGGCAGTTCCCCCGCCCTCCCTATAGATATGCAGGGCAGTTCCCCCCCTCCCTATAGATATGCAGGGCAGTTCCCCCCCCTCCCTATAGATATGCAGGGCAGTTCCCCCCCCTCCCTATAGATATGCAGGGCAGTTCCCCCCCCCTCCCTATAGATATGCAGGGCAGTTCCCCCCCCTCCCTATAGATATGCAAGGCAGTTCCCCCCCTCCCTATAGATATGCAGGGCAGTTCCCCCTCCCTATAGATATGCAGGGCAGTTCCCCCTCCCTATAGATATGCAGGGCAGTTCCCCCCCCCCTCCCTATAGATATGCAGGGCAGTTCCCCCCCCCCCCCCCTCCCTATAGATATGCAGGGCAGTTTCCCCCCCCTCCCTATAGATATGCAGGGCAGTTCCCCCCCCCTCCCTATAGATATGCAGGGCAGTTCCCCCCCTTTACTTATCTGTAGTTGTGCCAGCGTTGCTCTCCTCAGATCAGCAGATAGGAAGTGAAGACGTCCTGCTTCCTGTCTGCTGCACAGCAACAGGCAGCCTGGCGATTGGCTGTGTGTTGCTAACCACTGACCACCAATGCTTTTGATCGTCGAGCCCTCCCCCACCCCGAAAAAAAAAAATGAATGAAGAAAAAAAAAAAAGAATGAAAAAAATAAATACCCGCAGCGCCGCGCCCCCCGGGACCCAGCGCCCCAGGCTGCAGCCTGGTCAGCCTAGTGGTTGATCAGGCCCTGCATACTTTCATTGCCAGATATGTGATATATGTAAGTTGTAATATGAAATATGCTCAGCTTTGCATTTTTAATACAGCCTACCATTTATAAACGGTCAAACTGCATATTTCATATGATGTGTTAGAAAAGTAAAGTTAGGGATCATGCACTTCAGTGCCATTGTGTGAGTTTATTAATATAGAACAATGTACGTGGTGGCTGGTCTGTACAGGCCCATTTTCAATCAAATAAACTTTTTTACTATCTGTTACGGAACAAAACAGCCCAGACTTCCATCAAAGTAAACCAGGATTTAACGGACTGAATTATCAACAGAATGCACAAGCTCAGAAATGCAAGGCACATACATATACACACATTACACTAAAGAAGGGCTATAATTTCATGCTAAACCTTTTTTTTTTTATATATAAAAAAAAAACAAAAAAAAAAACATTAAAAAGACAACAAGTTTATTTAAACTCATGACCGGAATTTTTCCAGTAGCAAAAGTTTGGCAGTGATTAATCCTGGGCAAAGAAAAATAAGGGTCATGCGGAAAGCATGGATTTTTTTTTGTTTGTTTTTTTTAAGTGGGCAGGCTATGCAAAATATTGAGTGTGCATGTATTTATTTTTTATATCCTATTAAAGGGTGCATACATGTATGGGACAGCATAACATACCTTCACAGACACAGCCCAAATTGCAAGCAAAACATTGCACAGCCACTCACAAAGTACCAGCTAAAGGCTGTACTGAATCCTACCATTGCCAGACATATACTGCCTACATTTGTTACAGCAATAACAAACTGCCAGTCAATTGTTGCACAGAGTAATCTTATCTGTCTATCACAGCAATTTAACAATGATGAAATTCATGTTCATATTATCTCTCTACATGTTCTGTAGTAATTCAGGGCTACGAGCTAAAACACACAGGTCTTGAATAACGCCAGGACCTGCAAGAATGTGACATTCAGACACTGGGAGGAGGTTCTGCTGTTGTGGTCAGTCAGGACTATATTTTGGAGGTTTATGCTATGAAGATGCATGCTGAGAAGTGACTAATAATCAACTGCTCTCAGTATGCTTCCATATATATCCTCGCCAGCGTTCAGTGGTGCTACAAGTGTGACATCACCAAACAACTCCTTAATTGGGAGAAGGAGTTGATTAAACTTTGCAGCAAATATCTGGGGTTGCAGTAACGGTTTGATTTGTAACCTAGAACAGAATTATGGAAAGTGTTTTTTTTCGCCCAATATACAGTATATAAAGTTAGAACGATATTATAGCACAAAATATTAAAAGCAACTTAGAGTGCAAAAAGCCCCACAAGCAGGTAAATTATGAAGCAAAAAAAAGCCCCCACAAATAATGTAATAATTAAATAGCAAAACAAGCACACACACATATATTATTATATATATATATATATATATATATATATATATACATACACACACACATATATACACACACACATATATATATATATATATATATATATATATATATATATATATATATATATACACGCACATGCATACATACACACATATGTACATACACACACATATATATATATATATATATATATATATATATATATATATATATACATATATACACACACACACACATATATATTTATATTTGTCACTAATGACAACATGTTCAGAGGTTTTATTGACCTAATTCACCAAATAGTTCATCAACATGCCAAATGTCTAGAAATAAAAAGGGAAATCATCAAGTTAAAGACAAACACCCTCAATAAAATACACCAAAAAACAAACAACAAAACTAAGAAATCAAAATTTTCCAGACCTGCAAGTAAAAGTATTACATTAAAACATTGCAAGAAAATAATATCAAACTAGGATTTAAGCATATTTGTAAAATTGTATTACAGCAGAGTGCATCTCTGTATATTGCTGTCTGTCTCATAGAGCTCCCTAGGATTACTCCTATATAAAAATAACAGCCACTCACCATTACACCAGTAAGAGAGTTTTGAAAATAAATCCCGTAAAACAGCAGATAGAGGACCTTATTTATTAGTCTATTTCACACATACTAAACAGGCAACACAATTGCTTTACAATTAAAAAGAGAGTAACGCATAAGAGACAAACCTTGTATCCCAGACTGGACCCCAGTAAACAAAGAAATATATTGTTCTACCCAGGGGAAACATAACTAGTAAAATGGTTGACATCTGTATTCAGAAAACGTTTCCTGGAATGTGACCAATATGCTTGAGTGTACAAAATACTGATTTCTCTCGCATGCCTAACTTAAGATTGTGACCAAAATTACAAAGCACTCACCAGCGACTACTTTAAACTGCCAACAGCAATCACCTTTATGTACTCTGTGCTATTATTTAAAAAATAAAATAAAAAAAATAATGAAATATTAATTTAGTGTATAGAGGTTGAAAGTGCAAAGGAACTTTTAATCAATTAGTTTCAAATGAAACTACACTAATAATGAAAATGTTACATTTTATTTATATAAAATACATAATTGCTCAAGCATTACCACTAAATGGTTTATACATAACAAAAGTTTCAAAACCAACATACTTCAACATAAAACTATTGTTTTCTTCCTCTTTGCCTGTATTCAGTGTTGACATTGTGAGCCAATTCTAGGTAACCTGCATGCACAGCAAATATTCACCTTCTACAATTTGTTGCACTGTCTCCTCCCCACTGGATGATCACATGACTTGGCTCAGGAATGATTGACGCCAAACCTGCTATAGCAGCAGTGAAAGTTTGGAGTAAATTGCATGGCTGGCATGTGTTAATGGATAAATGTTTTTAAGACGAGCCTAGAAGACCAAAATCAATCTAGCTCCATCAGTATTTGGCAGCAGTATTGCTCCTAGCAATGTTGTAGTATATTCAGAAACTTCAATTTTATTTGAATAAAAACACTTGTTCCTCTAATATAGATGACCCCAAATGCTTAGTAGCTGTGGTGCCGCCGCAAACTAAATAATGTACCTAGAGCTTCATCTAAATCTAGTACCCTGAAGCTGACATTTCAATTTGCATTACAGTAAATAAATCTACAATATAAAAATGGGTACTTTAAATATCTGGGTGTCACATTAAAAATAGACTTTGCCCACCGTTGTATTCTAGGGATTTGGTTACCTCGAGCAAGGGAAGCTGGCGCTGCTAACCAAATGCCTTTGCATTCGAGCTCTGATGATGCTCTTCAAGCACATTGTGAATAAGCTGGGCAGCATGTGGCTGAAGAACTAGTGGAATAACAGAGCTGCAGCAGAGGAGCTCATCCTACAAGTGCGATGGCACATGTTCTCAAGATAACTGAATGACAAGTGGGCAGAGACCATGTTATGCGACGCTCATGTAAATTAACAGAGGCCGAAAGGTATATTAGACACACTTTGGAAACTATGATTTAGGTGTATAAACAGGTAATGAACATGGCAAAACATTTTACGTTTATAAGGCTACATTAAAACATATTTTCATGGTCATTAGCATTAAGATTTTGTAATCATATTTTTGCCTTACAGAATAGAAACAAGTGGCGTACCCAAGTTTTGTACATGACAACATTCTAGAATGTGCTATAGTTGTCATTTCTCTGTTGTAAAAGAACTCTATAAAAAAAGTTAAAAGTTTTGCATGTACTGATAAGCGTTAGTGGATTGGTCTGCGCTTTGTGCGTGAAACCACCTTAACCAGCACCTATATACAAAAATTAGATTTTGTGGGAGGAGATATTTTTCATGAAATTCAATGGGAAGGATATGGCTCATTTGTGAGGCTTTCCCTAGTTTTCCCTAGCTAGAAAAGGGCTTTATTTTTATGGGAGTTTAGGAGTATCTGGTAACCACATGTCATCCTACATTTCCAGTGGGGTGCCTTTTTTAAAAAAAAAAAATCATATAAATCACTTTTGACATTGGTATGTACATTACTAAGTGTAAAAATACCCATGGAATAAAAATATGAACACAAAATTGATACGTCATAAGACATGTCCCCTCATTCTACTCATAGAAGATGTATTAATAATATATGTCACTTGCAACTACCATAGTTATACATACTTCTTACACTACCTAAACCTGCCACAAATGCTACTGTTTTTGAGCTGTACATCTTGAAATTGTAACGTCCCCCCGCCCCATAAACTACAGGCTGAAATAAAGCAAGTGTGTGGGATAAATAAGCAGCCCAATATCAAGTGATGCCCTCTACATACCCTTCACTATTCTCAATCTTAGAACTTGGCTGGCAGCTACTATTTTGGATAGTTTTTTAGGTGTGTTTTTTTTAGGGTCTGTATTTAATCTCTAACTACTGCTTGTCATTGGTGTCCTCAGTTTTGAAGAAGGTAGGAATAGAACAACCTATAACCAGTTAGATCATCAGACTATTCATAGCAGCAGGAGAGGAGCATGATGACCTGTGTGATTATATAAGTGACGACAGGGCTGTATGTTGACAAGTGCAGTGTCAAGATGTGAAGAGAGCAATGCAGGCAAGCAGCAAGCCACAGACTGGTACACAGGGTCCTCCAGTACAGTAATGACGTGAGGGTCCTGTCTTGTGAGTGGCAAATTAACCTCTATATAAAACAAAATTCAAACATTCAATTTGTAGGCTGAACGAATATTCATGAGAATGAAACCTCAAATTCACTACGAACCAATCATATCAAGGAGTCCATTAGGAACCATTGTCTTCTGTACTAGTCATGAATTTACTTAATTGTCATACCGGTTCAGTCAACAAAATAGCTTTCCTCACTATGTGTAGGTGTCAGTCTCCAGCATTGAATCTGGAGGAGGGGGGGTGAATAAATAAAAACCAGCATAAAAACGAATCGGTAGAACCATCTCCAGTATTCTGATGACAAAAGGTTATATATTTAAAAGTTAGTTACACACTGAATAGCATTAATCTGAACAAAACATTACTCATTGTGATACCAATATATTTAATAATATGGTGCAAATAAACCCAATATGATGTAACATATAGATAGCAAACATTTCATTGGTTGCTATTAGTCTATCCTGTGTCCGAGTGATAAAAGCATATTTCTTACCATCATCATCACACTATTGTAAAACACTTTACACTTTTAATGGGTGCAGTTTGGAAGAAAAAATATCTGATACTATAAGTAATCTGTAATTCATAAATTACAGCAGAACTATTGTCACAGTGGCATTGTATTGATTGACTTGCATGAGATTTTAGGCAACGATTTCACATCACAACCAAATTTTACTGCCATTGTAGAACTATAAAACTTCTGCCTACAATAAAGACTGCAGATACCTCAATTTAGTGATATGAACAATTTCATAGATTCTATAATTTATGGAATGTTAACATGTAAACATTTCCCATCCAACAACCATACAAAATAGTCAGACACCTAATCTAGGAACTATTACAGCATTTTCATATTCATTGCACAACATCAGCAAGCAGTAATGCTGCCAAATCCTCATTACTGAGAAACTTTTTCACCAATTGAAACACCAACACTTTTCTTACATGAAGCACAGAAACTTACATCTAGAAGTGTGTGCAAGTGCTGATCTTGGAAAACGCTATGTAGGAAATCGAGGTCTTTCTCACTGCAGTCTGTGAGCGCATGGATCTCCTCCAGGCTATCCAGCACTTGTGATACCGCTCCTGGAAGCAAATAGGGAGAAAAGAAAAAGAAATAAAGAAGAAAAAACTAAGAGGCACAGCTTTATGGCAAAAAAATGACCTTTGGACACTAAACTCAAACGACTAGCTATGATTAATGAGAACCATTACGTGAAAAGGCAGTGACACATCTAGAGACAATAAGAAACAAAATATAATAATAATTAAACAATAGAAAGTAAATGAGCACCAATGTGAAACAAGTACATTTAAAAAAAAAAAAACTCTGTAGAAACTATTCATAAGAACATGTAAGATTTATTAGGAGGAATACAGCAAAATGTCTACAAATGTTTAGTCACAATTTACTAACTACACGTGAACAGTATAAATTCTATAAATCGGTTTTGCTACAACAAAATGCCTTTACAAGGCATTAGTAACTTCAGATATGTTAATACCTATGTTTTGAAATGTAAAAGCAAAATGGACACTGGGGCTCATTTACAAAAGCAGAAATATATAAAATATAAAATAGTATGTAATGCATCCACATGTGGAAGATTTGCAGGATAGCTGCTAAAACTAATAAAAAAATAAATAAAAAAAAAGGGACGTGGTATGTGCTCCGCACACATACAAGCTTCTGATTGCTGCAGAGGATATCATGATCAACTGCAAGTGAATAGCAGGGGCATTTCTACAAGTGTTTTGGAGTCTGCATGTTCCTACAGTTCTTCCAAAAAGGGTAATGCAATTACATCTCAGAGGAGAAAATATTCAGGACTTGCAAATAGTTTAGGAACAAAATTATGAAAGTGGGTAGTGTACTTGAAAATTACTTTTACAGAAATGTGCATTTCATATGCAGTCTACACACAACCACATTTGTCTGTCCTTTGCACAAATCAGAGGTGACTCCTAAGTTAGATGCACCTGCACATGAAAATACTTTGTGCTATTTTCTGTGTGTTTTTAATGAACCCCACAAAAGACATTCAGATTAAATTCTACGCTACTTTTAACAATTATTCCTCTTAAATAGATGAGCATCTACTACTAAACAAGCCCATGCAAAAAGAGCACTTCAGTGGGAATTATACCTGCTTCATGGGACATCCACACATCAGATGTGGTATTCAGATCCAAACCAAAGGATTTACTATTCTTTATTTTATTTCCAATGGGGGTACTGTTCTTAATTATCAAAGGGACACTGATGTTTTATTCTCTATGTGGGTAACACTTTTAGTGCATGCTCTTGTAGCACATACTGCAAGTATGTACTTGTACATGCGGGAACTTGTAGTGCCACAAGAGTGTGCAATATATTGAGAGTACAACCTTGGTACCCACCGTCCAGGGGTACCAGTGTAATTTTTGCTAGAAAGTTTACATGGACAATAAAACCATGATAGCATTTTTAAAAACTTTGTAAAAACAGCAATTATACAAACATTGTTGGTAAATGGCGATACCTGAACCTTAGTTCACCCAAATCCCAGAAAGCAATTGTTAAATTTGGGGTTAGGAACGTAATAAAAAAAAAATATAGCACAGCAAGCACAAGAGGAAAACAAAGCGATACCTACTTTCTGCAGCTAGAAGTCCTATTGCGACAGCATTAAGGCAGACAGTATTGTTAGATTTTCATATATGGCATGTTAGTTGCAGGCATAAGCAAAGCAATTTACACTCATACACAAAATACTACAAAAATACACTTTATATCCAAAATATTAGTTTAACAGTTTCATATAAGATTTGAATGCAGCTGATGCTAAATTAACACGTGACCTATTATAAAGCACTTCTCAGACATCGACCAACATTACAAGAGGATAACAATTTCTACTCATGGATCATTAAACGTAAACACATACTCTGTGCTAAGACAATAATCCGTCTGCTATATAAAGATTTACCAGACTGTAAAATTGTAAGGAAAATATTACTGCATGTATGTAACAATATATGAGACTTATAATGCCACCGGCAACCCACAAGCATGAAGGGGACAGTAGATCGAATAGTGTCTATGAAAAATGCTAATTCCAGAAAGAAAGCAGCTTTACTACCAATTACTTCCATCTGAATCAGTCTGTTAACAATGAGAAAGATAAATATGAGACACACACACACATACATACATACATCCATTTACCCTCACTGCCTCTTAGATCGACTATGGATGACTAATCAGACTCTTCCCTTCACCTTCCAATCCTTAAATGCTCTCTGAACCCACTACTTTACTAGAACCTAAATTGTAAGCTCTCTTACAAGCAGGGGCCTCCTAACACTTTTTTTATATTTGTAATTATTTTTCTATCTTGCATGTTCCTGCTTTATGTATGCTCTGTTTAATGTACTGTCTGGCGATGCAGCGTCTTACAAATAAACAATAAAAATAACCATCGCTGATCAGGAATTAGGAGCAAAGAACACATGATTAATGAAAGCCAGTGGAATCATGTTGCATCTTTATGAAAATTTGAAATTGAGATTTTTGTTTGTAATTAACTTTTTCTTTTTTAAGTTTTTTTTAAGATAAGTACTAAAAGCCATATGATTGTAAACTGCATCCCGCTCAAACAGTGGCTATCTATAGATTTATATAGATAATTCATATCTGCACCAAAAACACCTGTAAAAGTTGTGTGACTGATATGGTTATGTATCAACTCAGCTGTAATATTCAAGATCAACTTATGTTATGGAGGAAATTCTCAAACACTTATAAAAATATATACTAAAACTAGTAAAATGCATACAACAACAAAAATGTTTACTGCTATATTTCAGGCTAATCTTATTCTTTCCTGTATTTCAGTTTTGAAGATAAAACCATTTTTTTTCTGGTTTTAGAAGATTTTTCTCTATTCTTCTCTTTAGCCACCCATATTAATGCAATTGAGATCTACTTGTACTAAGCTATTATGACAACAGTGGTTTTCTATGCTGACACAGTCACTTAGATACACTCCCCAATTATAACATCAGCAATCGCTTTGTAGTAAGCGCACTGTCTTTGGAGCATTATTTGGAACTATTGAAAGAAAGTACAGGGCTGAGAGCCATGGCTACATTAACGGTGAGATCTGCTTGATCATTTGTACCTGTCCTGTGTGGGACCCTGATTGTGTGTGTGTGTATATGTATATATATGTATATATATATATATATATATATATATATATATATATATATATATATATATATATATATATATATAAAATTTATTTATTTTTATTTATTATTTTTTTTTAAAAAGTTAGTGCAGTTAGACAGAAAATTATAGCAAAACTTAGTACCATGGAGCTGGGCTTTAAGATTTTAACTTTGTACATAATCTACCTTACTGCAAGCTACTGTATTATGTTTATTTGCAATTTCATGCACTGCATGACTCTAGTTTTTGCTTATTCTACAAATAGTTAGCTTTTGTTCTTTTACATTACAAATTGGTACCTAACAGTTCAGGATCTCCTTACCTCTGCCAGCACCATAACTGTTGCTTCTCCAAGCATAAAAGCCTGGACATTTTTTAAAGTATGCAGACTATAATGAACAGAAATTAACACAACTGACTGGATAACCAATCATAAAGAGCTGAAGAAGTGAAATGATACAGTGGTTGCATTAGGTTTGGAAAATGCCAATGACAGAGCCTGTCAGATGCAAATAAAAACACAATGCAGCGCCAATGCCGATCCTGACTTAGGTGCAAGTGGGTGCGTGGTCACTGGAACAAATAGGTTTTATCCACATTCCGGTTTATATACTTTTACTAACATTAGAAAACGCTAGTAAAAATATTGTTTTTTTTAACTCTAGTGGGTAAAGGGACTCCGAGAAGAAACTGGCACAGACAAGAGTGAGTAGCTTTAGAGTATTGGACAACATTATGGTAGTTGTAAGAGGTGTATTCATTGACAACATGTATTTTGTTTTCCGTAAGTCCTACTTTAAATGGGCAGCATGGTGAAACTGTTTAGGATAGCTGCCTCACAGCATTGGGGCCAGGAACAATAAAACCATACAACTGCAAAAGGTATAAATGAAAGTGAAATAATGCACAAGGAAACTACAAAAAGACAGTGGGATATGGAGGAAAGATATCTTAAATCATCATCATTCATTCATATAGCGCCAGCAGATTCTGTAGCGCTTTAAAATTGGGAACAAACAGTAATAAAACAATACTGGGTAATAGATACATACAGAGAGGTAAGAGGGCCCTGCTTGCAAGCTTAGAATCTACGGATTGTAAGCTTACAGAGAAAGTCATCTTATTTTCTCTGTGCTATTCAAGCCTTTTACATTCTACAAAAAACTAAAATCTGTATACACAATAGTTTTTTAGCCTTTTATTTTTTAAATGTTGTGGTCATTCCTCTGAACATGGTAGTACTGCAGAAAGCTTTGAGATCGAGATTCCTAAGCAGAGTGGATGCTGAACGTTTAATCATTTAAGAAAATTACCAAGAATAAGTTGCATAACTTCATGATCAAAATCTAGCTTCCATAGCAAGGGCAGTTTGAACAGTGGTGGTCTTAGCATATGCGATTAGAATTTATCTGTTGCGCTCCAACCATCATCTTATGTGCTCCTTCTGCCTCCCCTCAGTTGAGGAAGTCCTTTCTCTACTTTTGTCCTCTCCCCTTCTACCTCCCCCCCCTTGATCCAATTCCCTCCCGACTTCTCAGATACATCCTGCTCCCACCTAGCTAACCTCTTCAATTTATTCCTCTCCTGTGGAATTTTCGCCTCTTCCTTCAAAGATGCTCTAATCTCAGCCATTCTAAAAAAATAATAAAAAAACAAAACAAAATAAACACAAACTAATCTTGATCCCACCCCCCCCCCTGTCCAATTACAGCCCCACCTCTCTCCCCCCTTTCACCTCTAACCTCTCCACTGTCCTATTATTCACCTCTTCATGATCCATCTTCACTAATCGCACTATACCTCACCCTCATTCTTCCTCTGCTTCTACTTTCTCATGTTCATCTCTTCCCTCAGAGTTCTAATTCCCTCACCCTATCTTCCCACTCTGTCTTCTTTCAGTTTCCCCCCTCACCTCCAGAGTGTAAGCTCCCTCGGGCAGGCCCTCTTAGGCTGTGGACACACTACAGTGTTTTCAGCCGATTACTGGCCAGAAGATAAACTACTGTTTGGCACATTATCACAATACTGTCTGCTCTGCAACTAAAAATCTTGTTCAACGATGGAACAAAGTTGTTCCAATTCTGCAGTGTATATGCACTCAAGACTGTCTTGCATGCATACATACATACTGCAGGCGGTGACTGTTGGCCAACAATAAAGCTGTATAAGATTGTCATTGAAAAAATGATAATATACTGTATATTTTGGTGACCGGATCTGCTGTACTGCAGCAACTAAAGTCTGCATTTTAGTGGTGGGTACCATAGCTGACCTACATTGATAAAGCGAACTTTCTGAAAGTAGCCTGGTCTAATTTACTGGTCTCTTTACATAACCAGGAGACAACTGTCTATGACATGACAGGACAGGACAAGAGAAGTGACTTTGATCCTTGGAAAGTCTGACGTGTGGTCACTTTCTGGTGACAGGAGGGAACTGTTACCACTCGGTTATGTGCGACATATCTCCTGTGAATGCAGCTAGCTTATACTGGTCCACTGAGTGACATAACAGTGGCACATGGAGGGGTGCATGGCTATGTGATAAATGCAGCTGTGTTTTCTGGTGACATGGGTGGAGTAGTCCATCATTGGGGGTAATGGGTTGATACAGTGAACTCCCCATATCCATCTCTTGGGTGCGTGAGGCAAAGCCCCAGCCCCTATTGGAGTGTGATCACACTCTGTTACCCTACAAATTAGCCATTCGCGATGGTCACTCACCTATTGGCTACAAGCAACATCTTTTCTTATTGGTCAGTTCACCCATCCGTCTCCTATTGATTGGTCCAGTTAGGTGTGCTCCTGCAAATGATTGGTCTGTTCTTTTGACTGTAGGGGGTGTAGCAGATCCTTGAGGCTTCTAATCCTCCCAAGGGCCCCCAACAACCAGAGACGAGAGGTGGGGGTTGCTGGGAGAGGTGGTGTCAGGAGGCATCAGGGCACAGGTCACAGAGAAAGAAGAGGCAGGATAGCGCCATGGATGGAGAGAGATGGGACACCTGATGGAAAGATGGGTGACAGTGGCAGGTGTCATCCATGGAGGGAGTGTCAGTTTCCTAAAAGTTTGTTTGCAAGTATTAACAAAACAGTGTTTTGTGTTTGGACTTTTGGCTCATGTGATGGATACCACAAATGACAAATAATTACTCAGAATACATAGCCGATGGTTAAGACAGATGAAGAGCAAAGATCTGAAGGGTAACACTTGTAAAACATGTGCAGTGTGTATACATGAATCGGCGTGCTGATCGGGCCTTTTTTTCTTCTTTTCAGTCATTGGCAAAAATCGCTAAGGATATCGCATCAGGAGAAATTTACTGTAGTGTGTACCCAGCCTTATCCTCGTGTCCTCTTTCTCCTGTTTACATTTGCCTTTGGCTCCCCAGCCTCTTTTCTACACCTCAATAATAAGCTCTTGCCCCTGTCTTTCCTCCTTTACCTTTGCTACTACAACACTGCCCTGATCTTGTTGGTGGCGCCCACATTGATGGGCACAGGGTCTGCCTCCTTTAGTTCACTCCCCACCTTTCTCCATCCCTTTCCCATTGCCACTTTGTTCTGGATTTCCCTTTTACCTCTTTTCCCTGTGCACCTGTTCTCATCTGAGTGTATTTTTGCACTTTGTTTTTATACTGTCCTGTCTGCTGTGTTTTTGTTTGTCCCATGCTCTATGGATGGCACTGCTGAACATTTGTGGCACCTCATAAAAGATATTACTACTACTGGATAAATTAACTGGAGACTGCCTCATTTTACCCAATGTTTCTTTACCTAACTTGGCTACTGAATACGATCTATACAAATTACCTGTATTGCAAAGTATTATTTGAAAATATTTAACTACATAGCAATATGAAAAATGCAGTATATACATACACACATACACACATATATATATATATATATATATATATATATATATATATATATATAAATATATATATATATATATACATATACACACACACATATACATACATATACACACACATACATATACACACACATATACATACATATATATATATCTATACACACACACACCTTCTTCTGTTTACACAAACCTACTCCCCTGCACACTAGCACAAAAAAATTGTAGACACTTGTTCATACAATAGGAAACACACTGTTGCTCAGGCATTTAGACTGACTGTTCTTAACATTGCCATTTGTACACTTTAAATAAGATTTTCACACCAGTCAACGACTGACAGGTTTAGTGCTATTCTATATGTTACATCTATATAATATGTACAACAACATATAAGATTAAGCACCAACTTCTAAACAATGTATACATTTTACATCACTCTTTTCAATACACACAGTTGTAAACATGTGATTTAACCAACTCAACAAAACCACCAAAGTTGGCAGCTGTTTTGAGAACCAGTGTAGAAACTTCCCTTTCAGTACTCATGCAAGCTAATGTAGCATTATGACTATATGCTCAAAAGTATTAACTTTATTTCTCCTCTGTATTGCCGTCAAACATGGAATGGAGGAGAAAGGGAATAAAAGCCTGTTGTGTTGCTGCAGTGCATAATACAGGGAGGGAGACTGACCAGGGACACTGGAAAGTACATCCTGCTTTACCACTTGCTAAGGCACCTGTGTGTACAGCGTCGGCATCTCTCCATAGATATTAAAGATCTCCTTCTTAGCTGGAATTAACGTGAATTTTCGTGCGCACCCCATAGGGTTGCGTAGGAAAACCTAATATTCAAAACCTAATTGAATATGCCCCTTTATGTGTGATTTTTTTTTTTTTTTAAAGGGATACTAAAGAAACCTTATGATGTTCACAAATGTGACAATGTTATCAGATCATGACCGGCGTTAGAATTTTTTACAATCAGTTTAAAAAGTCATGATTTAACATGGAGCTGAAAGAACAAGGATTTCCACTATATTTGCAAAACTTTTTATTCGGACAAATTCAAAAGGAGAGGTTTACTCCACCTAAAACTAAAAAAGGATGGAGTTCAAAAATACGGATTAATAGTCATTAAATACGAGGTTCAGTGTGTCTCAAAAGTCAGCAGGTTCCCCAGTTGTCTGACATCCCAGCAATGCTTTCCTTACAGTGTGTTAATGTCCCTTCACCACAAAGTTCCTATTCTCTTGAATGGAAAATTCACAGTTTAGGGACACTGACAACACTACCCGTTTACAAGCAGCGAGGAGGGCATTGTTGGATCGTTACAAACATAAGGGGTCTAATTAGATCTGAGGAATGTTGAACCCCCGGTAAGTAATATTCAGGATAATTTTTTAACTTCATGAACTTCACCCAAAAGTGCATTTTCAGTTTAGGGGAGAGTTGTCCTCTAATTAGGAGTAGTATATTTAATTTAGAGGTCTCAATTTTAAAACGTGTTAGCCCAACATCAAATTATGCCTACAAATTTGTCAGAAGAAGACTGGGAACATATTTTCGCCAACTCCTTTAAAATGTCCAAGTGCCTTAACTATACTGAGATGCTGGTAAAATTATTGAATAGAATGTATGTTACCCCAGATAAACGTCATAAAATCTGGCCTTCCATATCTCCACTATGTTGGCGTAATTGTTCTGAGCGTGGTGATATTTTTCATATATTTTGGTCATGCCCTGTAATAAGGCTTATATGGAATAAGGCCTTTCAATTGATAAGCTCAGTCCTTCGTCACTCGGTCCTCCCCAACTCCAGAGTTAGCTTTATTGCAATATTATCCCCTTACTCTTCCCAGTTGGGATAGATACGCGACAGGCCAGATATTGATAGCAACCAAAGCAGCTATAGCTCAGGCTTGGAAGCAGCCTCTCCCCCCTACCTTGGCCAAGGTGATCTCCAAAATCAATTTCAATTTCGAAATGGAAACCCTGGGTGTACCATATTCCACGTCAACATCGTCTCCGCTGATTAAGTGGAGAGCCTGGCACAATTATGTGACAGATGGGGAGGGAAATCCATCACGTTCGCTTCCCTCGCCCTCTAATGACACTGGTGAATGATCTTTTGTTTGTTGGTGTGTAAAGTATTAGTCAAGCCTAATGTATACAACGAATAGTCAGATACATTTGATTTTGATTCTGTATGTCTTCAAGTACATTGTGTTTGTGTTCCATCCCCTTTATGTACCCTTCCCCCCTTTTTTTCTTCTGTACCCCTTTTGAAGAACCAATAAAAATTTTATTCGTTAAAAAAATTATGCCTACAACTCTTGGATTATTGAAATTATTCCTGTCTGAAAATATAAAATGTGTAGGACCCTCATATCTTTTAAGGTCATACATAGAACAACTCCCCTAAAATGTTAAAGCAGATTTCTAACTTCATCAATACATTAGAATCCACTAATTATGAAAGTTTCAATAAATAAGAACCCTTAACTACTATGCTTAGAGTGGATGTTTCCCCTTTTGAAACGTTTTCAAGCACAGATATTACAGACTGCTACACTGATGATCTCTAGATGTTTGCAGTATAGTAAATGGTAATATTTATAACAAAACTTAGTATGTAGAAGAACCATCACTTATTAAAGCAAATTAAAGGTGGACATTGCATTTTTACTGAATATAAACAGTCAGCAATTACTCTGCAATCAAACATACCTGATGAAGTTGGGTCATCTGAAAAGTCAGGTAATTCCTCAGGAGGATCCCCATAAAATGAGTTGAATTTGTGGCTAGACACAGCAGCTAAAACAGCTCCCTGGGTAAATAATAATATGACATACATGTAAAATATAGGACTACTATTAACACCATTCAAAAGTTAAATATAAAGAACAATCAATATAATAAATATAGTAGCAAGAAAGTGAATTTCGGTTATAAAGTGCATTGTACAGCAGCAACATAACGGCTATAAGCTAGGTGGTCAAGAAGGTTCAAGCTGTTTAAAAAGCATTTATCCCTGAAGTACTCACAATAGGCAAACTTAAAAAATACAGGAGCAGTTGTAATATGGATCATTTTAGGGGGGTGGGAAAGGGTTTGTGAGTATCACTTTTTGCAATGTTCATATGTGACCATGAAGGATCACAGGGATCAATGATTATTTTATAATCTTCTCTTACAATGGGGATCTCAGACTGCTCCCATCGTAAAAGCTCAACAAACTCTTGTAAGACATCCTTGGTCCAAAAAAATCTGTGTACTAAACTGAAGCTCACATTAGAAGTTTAGTATTGTTTGTGTGTAGATGGACTAACAATTAAATATGGTACATATGGAGATCATAATATAATTGGTAAAATGGGTCCACATAATGTTGCACGAACCAATCAAAGCATTTCTAGTTTATTCATAAATCCCCATTCTTAGTACTTTTGAAAAAAAAAAAATGTAATGGGTTTGGAAAAAGGCGTGGCTATGGAGAGGTTATCTAGAAATGGGAGTGACTTATAAATAGGCAAGGATTACAGCATTAATTCATATATGCCAACCGTGATGCAAGCTAGGCCCAGATAATTTACTAAATATTTGATAAATAGAATTACTCAAATAGTTACGCATATAAAATTACACTGCAAGTATATAAATACATAATAGTGGGTCAGAAACAAAAAAAAAAAAAAGTTATATCACTAAACATTATACTCACTATAAGAAGAATACACAATGCTTGCACGCACTAAATTTATTTTATCTAAACTTTCTTCCACAGCAAGTGGTGACTTATTGCATAACAAAAAACAGTTGACAGTGGTTTTCTTAAAAATACATATATGTTAGTAATTTTTGCCTTCCTCTTTAACCATTTTCCTTTAAAGCTCAAACATATGCCTGTCAAGTCTCTAACAAGCATATTTCTAACAAAGTAGAACATGTGGAAATCTTGTATTAAATGGACAAGTTCACTAACTGCATGTTATTTTTAGGATTTTACACAAGTCAAAGAATGTTACCTGGATGGTATATTTACAGTGTTTCTGGTACAGTATGCTAGCTGCTGTTCTCATTCTTGTGAATCTCTAATTGTTTTGTCTTCCTGATAAAATACTACAATTTTATAATGGGACAATGGTACATCCGTGATATAAAAATAATAATAAAAAAGTAGAGTCTGAATTAAGAATAGTCTTTTTTTTCATTGCGCAGGCTGGAGTTGAACAGCTGCAAATATCAGTAAATTTAATTTTGAGACAAACAAATAACTGGACTCCGATTTTAACCCCTACACTACATGAATGTGCTCATAAACATTTGGTGCAATCTTTCAGCATCAAGGCATAGCTTCCAACTTTTCAAGTTGGAGAATCAGGGACAAAGTGTGGGCGTGGCAACACAAAAGGCATGGTCACGTCCCTCCAGGGGTGTGCACAAGAATACACTGGGAACAGTCACAAGAATAAAACACACACACTAAAAATTTTTTATATATATATATATATATATATATATATATATATATATATATATATATATATTATATCTATCTATATTACCTTTAATTTCCTCCTTGCATTAAATTTTCTTAGCTGCTCTACAGTTTCTGGCAAGTGAATCTTGTATGCATAGCGATCTCTTTCCTGTGGTAGGAAAAAATGGCATTATTCTTAAAAGTGACCAATGCAAATAAAACATGTCCTAACACATAAAACATCTTAGGACTCGCAAATGTGTAATGATTTCCCATACCGTTAGCTTTTAAAAATTCTTTACCATCACAGCTACTATAAAACCCATTAGGAGGAAATGGGATATGCAGCAAATGTCTCTCAAAGTCTTTTGTTATTGCTTTGATTACCTTTTCAGTTACCAATTTTTTATTTTAAATTATTTAATAAACTAAAAAACAGCATTAAGAGGACATTGTGGAATTAAATTTAACTTAAATATATTACATGCCTAAAGAAAAAGTAATGCAAAGTCCCATTAAAATCTTCTCTCTAAAGACCATTAAAATCATGATAAACATAATGTTGCACGAACCAATCAAAGCATTTCTAGTTTATTCATAAATCCCCATTCTTAGTACTTTTGAAAAAAAAACACAACTGCTTGTTTATTGACAAATTAACAGGGTTGGCAAACATTTCAGCCCACGTTCTTCATATTCAGTTACTATTGTATTTGTCGGAAATGGATAGGCCGGCTCATCCAAAATCCATCTGATGACTCGCTGCAAAACTTACAGCGGATGTTCTCATTAGACAGCCACATAACAGATCCTGGGGAACAGCTTACCTTCAGCCAGGGATGATTCAGTGCCTCATAGACTGTTATCCTTTCAGCAGGGTCCAGCATAAGCATGCGGCGAACCAGGTCTTTGGCACTTTCAGATATATGGCTCCACTGTCTGGGATTCATCTAAAAATTGGAAGTGCACAAATAAAATGATGTAATTTACAAAATAATACAGCCATTTTCATGAAGTAGTACTAGAAACAAAACATTGGATACACAGCAAAAACCCCAATTACTCATAGGTGGATAACAGTCCATTCCTGTGGGTATCATGCCATACCCACAGGTGAGGGGCATATTCACATAAAATATACACAGTTTTCACTACTGACAGTTTTAAATAGATCTCACATGAAGTGAATTTTGTTCACACACAGGCAGATATTAAAACAGCACGCACCACATTCTGTTCCTAGAGCAATGTACTAAAATCACATTAGAACAGAACACTGGTCTCACGTGTGAACGTGTCCATGACGACTTAAGGTGGCTTCACATGACGTGATCCAGTCATTTCGCCGAAATAAAGACCAAATCTATGGCCAATTTGACCACCTATATGGATGGCTAAATTGAATAGATTAAGCAACAGGCTAAACAACCAGATCAAAAAGGGGACCATGCATTTTCATTCACTATGACCAAAGACACATGCTGATGCTAACACCGGCAATAGAACCACATCAACTACTTGCATCAGGTGGTATTGGTACCATGGAGCATCAATGGACTGCAACTGGGGGCAGGGCCATCTTAACAACATTATGGGCCCCCGGGCAAAGCAGTGCACCGTGGGCCCCTAGATATAGATATATATATATAGATGTATACAGATACAGATATAGATATATAGAGATAGAGAGATGTACTTGCTCAGTGACCCTTGTAGGTTTTTTTTTCTTTTGCAGGATTATTTATTCTCATTAAGAGCCGTGCCTATGGGACCCCCGGGCAGCTGCCCATCGGAAAAGATGGCCCTGACTGGGGGAGGTGGGGGGACAAGCTTTTTTCTGCTCTACCAAGCAAAAATAGAAGAACAACCAATCTGAAAAACCTTCTGGTGTTCAAAAAAAGTATAGCATGTACCTTTCAAGGTGTGGGCAAGACCTGTCATAGTTCTTAAAATAAAAAAAAAAGAAGAAATCCTTGAAAATGCATTTATGTTGTTAAGGCCAACATATTTCAAATTATTAAAATAAGACTGTTGAATCATTATCACATCTTACAAAGAATGATGGTCCTATTGCTCACTTTGCCCGTTTTCCACTTTATTGAAAGCAATTTCAAATGTACTTGCATCCCTTCAGACCGGTTACTATGCTTTGAGACTAGGTGGGCTTATTTAATTCACAGCCTGAACACTCTTGGTCTGAACGAAAAGATTAAACTCAGCAAGCTTTTTTGTGCAGCTCAACCATATTCGTCTAATGTCTACAGGCTTCTGCAAAGAAAGCTGTGTGTTCTTATATAAGCTGACTTTGTAGCATTTGCTTTTTGTAAAACTGGACTATTCTTATAATAACATATACGCATATTTTTTATGATGCCACACAGGAAGAGGCTATGTAAGGACGACCCATATCAATTGCTCATTATTCCTAATGAGCCCATTATCAGCAATGGGGCAAACCTATTTTCATACTTTTTCAGACAGGCAATTTGATCACCAGCATTTAATTAGCTGTTGCACTGATACTGTTCTACTTAGCCAAGTTTCTTTACAGACACAGTATTCAACACACTGGCATTTTACTTTTCACATTTAACTGGTCTGACCACAGATAATGCTTAATCAAGGTCTGCTTCACTCACATGGCAATTACTGGTTTCCTCACTTTGTTTTATGAGTATGTCAGCTACAGAGCTGCATGCTCGTGAGTGGAAGAGAATTACTGGCTATAGTGTTTTTACTTTATTACGAATCCATATTATTGTCCAAAAACAGTGTTACATTATGCTTCTATTTCATGTGGTCATGTCAAGACTATATACTAAAGATGTTTAGTCATACTGCTTTGTGCGATTTGACACAATTTACATGATGTGCATAATGGATGCTTACGAGACCAGCTACAGAGTCTATTGTAGCTGCTCACATCGAGATCCTATTGGCTACACCTCTGTATGACTGAAAATTAGCAGAACCACCCTTAATAAAGTTGAGATCTAACACGCTTCGAGACAGCTGCCCATGAATTAGCATAATCACAAGCTTGAAATCTGTAGCTAAAAAGACTACTATTGTAAAGATTCCAACTGCTTACTAACCTGTCAATAGATTTATATGAACTTGTAATATAACTTATTTAGCAGAGTTTCAATTTTTGGTTAAATCCGTTGGTTACTGTGATGGAGTTTCCTATACACTCACAGATCTACGTTTAATTTTTTCTTATATAACATGAATACCCTTTTTCTGAGGCGATGTAACAATGTGATTCCATGTTTATTTCCTTTAGTCACCCACAACAGCATTGATAACAGTCCCTTCTCTGGGGCTGGACATCATATTGAAGTTTAAATGTAAACACCACTCAGTCCATTATCTAAGTCTCTACTCCATGATTAAACTGCTCTATTACCGGTGCCCTCAGGAACATGGGTTCTACCACTTCAAAGGATAGGGGTTGACCTAAATAATGTTGCAGCAATTTACATAAAACAAATTTAAAGGTTTCTAAACCTATTTCATATACAGAAAAAAATCGCCATGCATGTTATTACTGTATGATAATTTTAACTAACTCTTCCTCTTACAAATTTTTAAAGTAAAGACAACATTTTAAAACAAAATTTGTGAGAATTTGTGATAACCAAAGAGAAAGGTGTAGAAAAAAACTGATGCTTAACAATTCTTTAGTCTAAGCTTGTATACAAGGTACCCATACCCATTCTCACCATCTAAATGCTTATTCTAATTAAGTGGTTAGTAATCTTGGACTGACTCCTTCACAAGCCACCCTATCCTTATTCTCATTCAATTAATTTCCTAATACCATGCAATTATTTTGACATTATTTGCATTTTAACATTTTCAATGCTTTAAAAAAACAAAATAAATTTTTTATATAAAATTGCCAACGTATGCAATTAAAAGCATACATAAAAGATTCATGCAGAAAAAATTACAAAAATATTTAATTTTATCCCTATTTGTCATTATTACATGTAGTCATGCAGCATGCATATTACATGGATTTACACGTTAAATTATTCTTGGACCTTTAGCTCCACAAAATAGTTGCCAGAGAAACTGAAGGAGGAGACATTGCTGTGTCATGTACCACTTAACCGGTCAGCTTACCGATGAGGAGCTCATTGCATCTCTTGAGATCTGGGGGTAGTTGGAAAGAAAGAGAAAACATAGCTCTTAAACCTAGGATCAAGAACAGTTACCAAAATGTAGTGATCTGATTTTAAGATGTTGATAACTCTTGGATCCTGGCAAAGCGAAAAAAGTACTTGAGCTACAAGTCCAACATAGTTTCCAGAATTGCTTTGTTTCATCTCCTCCTTCAATTTCTCTAGCTGCTTCTCCAAAAGACTAATTAGGGGAATCGCTTTATTCAAGCTAGCAGTGTCTGAACTCACTTCACAGTTGACTACTTTGAGTGGTTTCAGCACCTTGCACAACACAGAAAGCATTCTTCACTATGCTGAACTAAAGTACATTCCCCCTCAAAATTCTATTCTTCTTGCAGCTGCTGCAATCTCTTACATGCTGTTGCAGAATGCCAAAAATGACCGGATATATTTCGGGATACAGACAGCATCTCCTGCCTGTCACTGTCATTTTTTTAAAAAGCTATGTACCACCAACTTGATTGTGTGAGCAAAACAGGGATTCTGACGGAAATCTCCCCACTGTAATGCTCTAACACAATATTGGTGGCGTTATCAGAAATCACATATCCTCAGGAGAGTCCAAGCAGGATAAGCCATGTTGCAATGACATCCCTTAGTTTTTCAAACAAGTTGTCAGTGGTATACCTCTTAGTGAAGCAGGTGTTACACAGAGTAGCATGCTTCTGAAAGATCTGGAGTTGTTTGTTAGATGCTGATGATGTTTCTGCTGCTGAAGGCGATTCACCAACCCAGTGGGCTGTCACAGTCATATAATCTTTAGTTTGCACAGTTCCACTTCTCCACATATCTGTGGTTAAGTGTACAGTAGATAGAATGGCATTTTGTAGCCCAATAATTTTCTTTTTTTGCAGCCTCCTGGTACAGGTGAGGAACTGCTTGTCTAGTAAAATGGTGTCGAGATGGAATTTGGTAACAGGGACACTGAACCTCAATTAACTGTCTAAAACATGCTGCATTAATAGTGGATATAATACTAGCATAGTCGCCATCGCAACTGTGACCCGCTGTGCAACTGGGTGACAGCTGTCATACTTGCTTCCTCTTGCAAAGGATTGTTAACAGTCAATTGTTGTTAATTACTAGTAGTCTTCTTGGTCTGCTTCTGGGTTGAAGATAAACCCCCATCAGCAGGAGTAGCAGCAGCGGGCCTAGCGCTCAAGGATTCCTCTGATGAATTCTGGATAGGGGAGCAACTTGGATGCAGGACTAACTCCGATCACTAGTGAGGATATGAGGATATTGACGATGAAGGTGTTCCCTGTGTAGATTGTAGGTGCTGGGATCTAGCTGAGAGAAGGGAGCTAGCTGATGCTGGACTGCTTGTTGTTATTTTGTAGCATAAGTTTCTGATTTTCCCAAAAGCATCTCATCTTCAAATTGCGTAACATGGATGAGGTTCCTAGATGGTTAAGGTCCCTAAAATGACTACCGGCGTGTGTTTGTGCCATTGTTCTGTCGCTCAGTATCCAAGCCAATTCGCTGCAGCCAAAAGTGGAAGAAAATAATATTGTGACCTGTGAGATGTTCAAAATTGACTGGAAATGGCAGGAAATTAGTGCTATTGAGGTTAATATTAATGTAGGAACAGAAAATAGCCAAATTATTTTATTTTAGCACAGATTAGCAATTTAAAAAAAAAAGGTAAAAAATACAGATCCAAAACACAGGGGTCAGTGTAACATCTCAAAACTATATGTACTTACAATTTTTGGTCAAAAATAGATTTCTAAACACACACACACACCTCAAAAGAACATAACATTAAGGGTATACTAAACATTTACAGCTCAACTCCTAACATTTAAATTCACAGAAGAAGTGGGGAAATTTAAGCCCCACCCTATTCCTCTCAAACTCCACCCACAAATGGCCAAATTTGGTTGAATTTATTTTGTAAAGCCCTTCAAAAAGGGATATTCCGTCAAAAGTTGGGACAAATGGGATGTATATTAAAATGTGAAAGTCCCTAAATACCACAGTTTTAATAGCATGCATGCTTGCAAAACAGCCAAGTGTAGGCATGCAAAATCATTAAAATAGGAAAGCCTATACTAAACCAAAACTAGAGACTATTACAAAACAACAAAATTCAACACATTCTCCTCTGAGTTCCAGCTATCTTCCACTCACTCTATTGAATGATTTACAACCCAGGCTACCTGAAGCAGGTCGTTCTTAACATTTTATTTTTTTATTTTTTTTAAGCTCTTACCCTCACATTCAATCTACTATAACTTTACCTCACAACCCCTCTCCCATGTGAAAAATGAAGAGATATTCAACATGGTTTACATAAAACCTTTGTTCTTGTGCAGGCCTGGACAACCTGTGGCTCTCCAAGTGTTGTGAAACTACAATTGCCAGCATAGTCTGCCAGCTATTGGCTTGCTATAAGATGGCAAATCATGCTGGGGCCTGTGGCTTCAAAACATCTGGAGCATCAAAGGTTGTCCATGCCTGGTCTAGTGAATATACAGTGTGATCAGTTTTTCCCCCGCACTTCGCAATCTCCCTGTTTGCAACTACCTCCTCCACTGCCCTGTACAGGCTGAATCTGCTACAGCTAGCCAATCCCCCTTTTCTTTTCACCACCTCTCCATGCACACACCCACCCTCTATTTAACTTGACCTCCCCTTTATCAAACATCTAAGGCTCAACCATTCCCTTTATTATCTCACTACCCTCCTGATATCTCACAGCCCATGCTTTAGACAATTCACACAATGAGGTCATGCTCCACACCCAAATTTCCCTTAACAAACCTAGCATTGCTATCTATAAACTCTTCACGCTTGCTAAAACTGGGTACACACTACAGAAATTTCTTCCAACTTTTTATGCCAAGCAATTTTACATGCGATCGATGGTCCGATCGCTGGGTCCATGGACTGCATACACACTAGCCTTGTTTAGGACAAGAAAGGGAAGAGCGGACGTCCCGTTAGCGACTTTTTACAGCCATGTTGTCGTGAGCAATGACTAATTTCGAACTCACTGTTGTGGATCGGTCGGAAGTTTATACACACTACACAGCGGAAACGAGATTGGAACGAAAATATTAAACGGTACGATCAACCAAATGAGACGACAATCGTCTATTTGGGCAGACTTTCGACCATCCTGTCACTGTACACACTGACCCGACTTTTGAAAGAGAGGTCGTATGTCGGCTGTTTGAGCCGATTATTGGATGAAAACAGTGTAGTGTGTACCCAGCTTTACTCCTTTGGCCTCTCAGTTGACCTCCACTCCCACCCAACCCCTATGAACACTCACTGTACCTTGCATTCCCCCGTCTCTGTGACATCTCCAGCTTCTCCATCTCTGCCTTTCTCTCGTACAACAATCTTCTTTGCTTCTGCCTCACCTTGCCTACCCCCCTCCATATCCATGCACAGTCACCCCCTAATCATACTTGACTCAATCCTCTTCTCAGCCTCATTTGTACTACACCCTCTATTTGCATCCTGTCCTTCTACAACACCAGCACATACAGATTTTGTCAATCCAATCATCAATGCTGGAAAACCAAACATATCCACAGCTGCAAAAGTACTGCCATACCACTAAGCACCAATGGAGAAAATCTCATTCCAGTCCCAACTTCCTCAAATAAAATGTATCCTGTCTATACTGCCTTGTCTCAGAAAACTAATCTACTTTAAGTACCTAATATCCACCAAGTCAACCAACCATCAGTTTGCTTCTCTGCCCACGCCCACCATCTTCCCTCGCAGCTCTTGAATTTTCCATCTACTTCAAAAGCAAACTTGACACCATCTATCAAGACATTTCCTCTGGTCAGTCCACTCCACATCCACTTATCCTCCCACCCACAGTCCTCTCTTTAATACTACTGATGACAAAGTCTTCATATTTCTCTCTTCCACCTACCCCCTTATTCCTTTCCCTACCAACTTATACACTCCCTTCACAATGACTGAATTGAGCTCACCTCTTCATCCTGTCCCTCCTCACTGGCAATTTCCCTTTTGTCTTCAATCATGTGCCACTCTCTCCTATCCTCAAGAAACTATCCTCAACCCTACCGCTCTCTCCAGCTAATACCCTATTTCTCTTCTCCCCATTGTTTTCAAACTACTTGAGAATTACACATCAAATTGCCAATCTCAAAAATTGTTAATACAATTGTTAATAAATCCCCAAAGTTTATTTTTGGATCATGATGGGATCATCTGCTACAAGAACTTATACTTTGGACTGTTTATTAAAATAATAAAAATGAGAACTATCTAGGCCTGTTAATTACTTTTAATTTATCTCCTTAAACAATCCTTTTCATGTATAGGATGTGCAATGACCCACTATGTTAACACTGAAACATTTAAACATTTGTGATAATTTTAGGTCTTTGTATGTTTGAATTTGTCAATTTGTTAATGAGGCCAACCTAGCTTTTTCTATCAAAGACTGTATTGCAAAGCTGATCTGCAACCCAGCATCAACTGTCACATGGGGGCCTGTACATCTTGTCCTGGGACTGCGACAATCAAAACCTTACTTTAGAAAGCATTTTATTTCAATGGATTTCTGCCGACAGGTGCACTTTCATTCATGAACCATATGTAAATAGAAGACAGACCAATAGAGTTGATAACTAGAAGGTTGTTAACTGGAAGTGGTAATGTATGAACACATGATTCATAGGTACAAGTTATTAGTGTCTCCAATCATTTGATTCACAAGAGAACAGTATAAAAGGGTCAAAACGCCCATATCCATATAATCCCAATGACGAACCCGTGTGTCTGCACTTTATACTCAATCTAAAGGACCCTATTTAATAAAATTAAAATGTATCGGTTATGAAGGTTGGAAAAATCTGAATAATAGAGTGAATAAATGCCTAATTGCAATGTAAATGTTGTTTGATGCATACCATGAAATTTTCTGCCAAGATGGCTTAACTATTATTTAAGTTAGCTGTTGGTGGGCTGAAGATTTCATAATATTGTTCAAATCCATTGTTGAAAGCTGGTAGGATGTTAAAGAAATTTCTCAGGAACACAGTAAGCATGCTCCTGCCATACAATACATGGGATGTTCAATTATTAATACTCATACATAAGATGACAAACATCATGTAGACATATTAAGACATTACTACAAATAAATATGCACTGTTTACATTTTTCAGATTCTTAATGTGCAGTTGTGTGTAGATGACAGGATGTGACAAGTATTTTACCATAGGTGCAGTCACCTCAGATCATCAAAAGAAAGGATGCCACTAAAGAGTTAATTGATCTCTACAGTAAATATAATTATTAAGCAGAATACATTTCTCACATTGACTACTGCAACCTTCTCATGGAGCAGACAGGGGATGGGCAGAGAGGCTGGTCCAGTCAGGGTAAGGAGAGAGACTAGCACAGACAGTGGGGAAAGAGATAGACTGGCACAGACAGAAAAGATTGTGTATATTCTGTCATTTTTTATACCTGGTATCAATTACAGGAATGTACTCATACTTATTTTATTTGCCATAATTTTGACCTACTTGTGCAGGGGGAGGTGGATGTCAGAAGGCACAACCCAGTGGAGGAGGAATAAGGGTGGAGTCATGGGGCACACAAAAAATGTTGTGGCCTCGACTACTGTAATCCTTTCGTTCCTGGTCTCCCCAGCTCCCATCCCACTCCTCTTCGATCTATACTTAACGTTGCAGCAAGACTTATCTTCCTCTCTTGCAGCTCCACTTTTTCCTCCCTTCCCTACTAAGCTTCACACTGGGCTCCCCTTCTACTATAGAATCCTCTTCAAACTCCTCACCCTCACATACAAAGCCCTCTCCAACTCCACTGCTCCATACATACTCCCTCCAGACATCTAATCGGCCAATGACAGTCGTCCTTAACTCCCCTGTGGTAACCAAGTCACACTCCCAAATTCAAGATTTCTCCCATGCCCCCCCTCCCAACCACTGGAACGATCTCTCTCACTCTAACGCACTATCCCCTAGAACAGTGATGGGCAAACTATGGCCCGCGTGCCAGATCCGGCCCACTTAGAAGTTCTATCCGGCCCAAGAAACTGCTGCGAATAATTCTATCGCAGCACTTCACTATGTAGTTTCCTCCTCTTTTTTTCCGCGAACACTGCACATGCGCGGATCGTCTCTACCAGGCGCTTCAGCAAACATACAAGGGCACCTAGCGAACAGCGCCTTTCCCATACATCCGGATGAGTTGACGATTGCAGCCCCCTGCAACCCCACGGTCGCATCGGTCTTCACTTCCGCCACGGGCTATCTCTCACACGCATATCACGTGTGCACATACATCGGGCGCCAGACGCAGGACTGTCACCATCCATGGTAGTTACATGCGATTGTACTACCCTCCAAAGGTAATTGCATAATATCGCTATAACCTATTTCGATATTTGAGTTTGTTAATAAATTCTATTGGCCCGCCATAAAGTTTATCTTTTTTATTCGGCCCACTCCTGAAAAAGTTTGCCCAACACTGCCCTAGAATGTAAGGCTTCAAACGCTCCTTGAAAACCCACCTGTTCATTAAAGTATACCATCCCACTGTTTAAACATTCCCCTACAAAGTGTACCTCACCCTCTAACACTCCTGCTTCAACACCTCGTTTCTGATTTCTAGATCCCATTACACGGTCTTAACCTTTATATTGTAACATTGTAAGCTCTGATGAGCAGGGCCCTCTTGCCTTCTGTTCCTCCTCTTTTCATTACCTATAACTTCTGCTCACTAGCTACACATTGCACCTCCTCCTTGGACTGTCACTTGACTCCAGTCCTCCACTGTCTTCACACCTCTATCAGTGGCTCTTATCCTGTAAGTCGCTCATATCAGCCCCATTGCCCATTTAGGCTACTAGCTGTGTTGAGAATTATATTATTGTTTTCCTGTATTTTCCTGTAATACCATATGCTGTTGTGTTGTTTACCCTATGTACGGAGCTGTGCACCATTTGTGGTGTCTAATAATAAATAATAAAAATGGCAGTTTAAGGCGGTATGTATATAGTCTTAATGTGGTGTACATATAGGGCATATCCAGAACTACATAATTTAAAGTCAAATAATGCATTTGAATAGTCTAGATCAGGGTTTCCCAAGCCCAGTCCTCAGGGCTCCCCAGCAGTGCAGGTTTTCCGGATCACATGTGACATAATTAGCACCACCTGTGGATCTGTTACAATGTGTCAGTCAATAATGAATACACCTGTGCTCCAGCAAGTAGATATGGAAAACTTGCACTGTTAGGGAGCCCTGAGGACTGGGTATGGGAAACCCTGGCCTAGATTGTAAAGCATTCAGAACAATTCATGAATCCAATAAGTCTAGAATCTTACTTCTATTATCCATGCTATAGAAAAATGAGTGACAAGTTAACATTGTTTGCAATTTTTTTGACTCAAAATCAATAGATTTCTTAGGAGACTAATAATCCAAATTAATAAGTAAATATAATTAAAATGTTTATTGCAAAAGACCTGGAATCCACATCCATTTCCTTTTACTAAACAAGTTTCCTGCTGATGTAAACAGCAAATACAGGTCAAAGCTCATTTCTAAGTCTAATGAAGCACATTTTATATTGTGGGGGATTTATTGAGAACATCAGGCTCTAAGAGGCATACTGGACTATATATTTGTATGCTATGGACAATAGGGTAAATTGGGCAAAAATGCAAAACAAGACATTTCCTTAATTCTCAGATACTTTTACACAATTAGCACAACCCCACAAAATGACCACTAATGTTATTGCCTAGTTCTCATGTGTATAGAAGTACAATGTATATTTAAGGTATCAGGCAACAACAGGGGCAAGGAGCAATCGTTTGATTATTTTTTTTCTTCACACCCTACGAGTCATAGGAGGGAATACAATCAATCACGAGTGCAGCTGGAGCCTCGTATGATGTGCTTCTTCTGCTCACACTTCTGGTTATAATGGCCCAGAAACCTCTGCTCATTTTTATTCGCACTTTGTATAGGTCAGAAGCGTCTTCTATTTTAAGCAGCAAAATATTTAATGCAAAGAACAAGTAACTAATGTCAATAACACTTTGGATGCTGTAAACATAAGTAAAGAATGTATGTTCCTGATTCTAACAACTGACCTTTCAGCTGTTGCTGCGGTCTGTGCTTATAGCTGGCCTTTGGAATGTACAGTTGTCTTTTTAATTTGTTGAATCTTATATTTGCAGTGCAAGTTTTAGAACAATTTGTGGAAGTAGAAATTAGTCTACACTACTGATTTTTTTTTTTTAGGTTTTCCATGTGTTAAATAATGCATATAAAACTAATTTTAAAGAAAATGGAAGTGTTCAAAAGTTTAAAGAGATTACCCTTTTTCCTCCTAGACAACTCTGGTTTGCTTTAAAAAAAAAAAGCGTTAATATGAGCAAGTTAGCCTTGCATTGTTCAAAAGTGCCCTACAGTGCAATAAAAGGATTTCACAGGAGTTCATCTATTTCTACAGACATCTCTTGACTCTTCTCTGGGTATCACTGTTGCAGCAGCAGGGGATTGTACTGTACTTGATAGTAGAACAGGAAACCTAGCCAACAAGCTATTTTCATTTCCCATTAAAATCACTGTGCTGCTAGCAGAGAAACATGTGTTAAAAGGTTTCTAAACCCAAAATACAAGCTGATCAGATACTAAAAGACACATGCACTATACATGAAACATGCGCAAATATTTATGTTTAAGATCCACAGAAACTAAGGGCCTCATTTAGAGATTGATGCATTTGTGCTCTAAATTGACAATAAGATTATATTGCAAAAAATATATTTCTTATCAAAAGGCATATATCAGGTGAAATGCATATACTTCTACCCCCATAATAGCAACTTTACAGTGTTGGTAGTAAATGTGGAGTTGCACTACCTTATTTGTATACAACATAATGTACTAACAATGTAATAAAGAATTGCATTCATAAAATGGAATCCTTACAGTTATTTTTAAGTGAGTTGCACTTCCTTATGAAACGTAAAAGAAATACAAACACACCAACATCCGTAGTTTACCACTTTAGAAAGAAAACATATTTCAGTTTCATTCATATAGTAGTCCAAATGGAAATAACAAAAAACAAAATAGACATAATATAGCAACGGTAATGACTGATGTAATATGCAGTCAATCAAAAGCAGCCAGAAAGTTCCTCAGGTGCCGTCATCACGACGTATATTTACATGTGTAGAGATTCCTTTTAAAATGATAAATATTTTGTCCCCCCTATTCCTTTCATATCTACCATAACTCTGCATTTAACCAACAGAACTGTTGAAGACCTGTAACAGCCAACTCCAAAGTTGCTCTTTACAGTCATAGCTATCTTGGGGGGATTCAAATTCCGAGGCTCAGTCAGCATCGGTGTTATAAACAGGATTGTTTGCACCTCCCATCCTAATGGCTGCCAAAAGGGACAAGCAGCTGACAGCGAGGTGGGTTCTCCTTAACTGTGAAAGTCCCTGGCATGTGACTTTAATATCTCCAGCTCACCAACAAGCAGAACTTCTGATGGATAATTTTTTCTCAATAATGCATTTTTTAATCTGGTGTGCAGACTTTAAAATAAATATCTCACTTAGTCATCATATTTATTTCATATCTCAATTTCTGGCAAGCTTAAAATGTTAGCATATATATTTGTGAAAGCAGATTTACATTGTAAACTTATGAGATTATAAACTGATAGGGGTTTTCTACAGATTTAAGATATTCAGCTCCAGCATTTAAGGACATTTATTGCAAGAATAATATACTTCTATGGTAAATTCCAAAACAATTCTAATACAAAAATTTGTGAAAAACATACAAATATGCACAGTTGTATAACAGAAGAACATCTGTTGGATCAGTAAGCTTTCATACACTGAACTTAGAAGGCTGACAAAAGTCGTATACCAAGGTATTCTGGTAAATATGGCTACAACATTTAATCGTATTTAGAGTAGAGCGATTAAGTTCTCTTACAAATATTGTTTTCCAAGCAACATTACAATGATAACTGCATGTTTAGCATTAGAAGTATAAAGAGACAATCATTGTAAAAAGATACTAATTTATCAACGCACACAGGACACATGAATTTGAAATGTGGCTGATCTCCTTTAGACATCCTGTAACCATTCGTATTTACTACCTTAACTTTAGGGATAGTTATGCAAGAAGCTTCTTTCTGTGAATTTAAATTTGATGGTGAGTTCACAACAGGGAGGTAGGTACCTGTAAGCCTTTAGCATTTAACACTCAGGTACCTGTAACATGTGAAACTTAATCTTAAGCTAGGTACACACTACAGGTTTTTCAGCCGATATCGTGCTAATCACACGATAAACAACTGTTGGATCTGATACTGCATTAGTGGTGTACGCTCCCACAATCATGTTTTATCGCACTAAAACACATTGTATCGTTTCAATTAATATTATAACCGAACTAAAAATATCTATAAACGATTCTATTGCATGCACTCACGGCCAGCAGTGTAGGCAGATCTCCATATAGTTTACAGAGTCACGATCTTTTCAACAGATGGTTATGAAAAATGAAGAGAACAGATCTGAAGGTAAATTGTGTAAGTGAGTGCGTATGAACTGGCAAGCTGGTTGGCACTTTCAGTTACTGGTAAAATTGTTAAAGATATCGTATTGGGAGAAATTGTCTGTAATAGCTTTAATCTGTGATGCAGGTAAGAATTACAGCTTTGTCTCTCCAAAGCTTGTCAGTCAAGACTCCTATTGCTATGCCAGTGATTAAAATATTAATTATGCTAGAGGTCAAGCTTTTCCTTTGCACCTAAGGTTATAAAAAATAAATTATGAAAGGATAAAGGATACTGCATTACACCACCAAAAATAAAAACTTTTAGTACAAACAAATATAAACAGTAAGGCCCCTTCCCCACTGGCGTCAACAATTATTTTCTAAATGCTACTAAAAGCGTGTAAACAACTATGAGAATAGAAACCTTTGGATCTAAATCACTCAACACCTACTTGCACTTTAGAGTGACTGTGGCTTCTTTTGGATTCTAGATGTTCTATCTACTTGAGTTCACTGCAAATTAAATTAATGGGTAAGTGAGGTGTCAAACATAAAAATGAAAAGAAATATTAAAAGAACTAAAATTAGCATAAGATCTTTACTTATAGCGCCTACAAAGAGCTCTTCTATACCAAGGAAAGTCAGATTTTCAATAAGCTCCCTTTAAATCTAGGACACATTGCCATATCATCAAAATGGAACCTGCTAATAGATACTTTTACATGGCTACTTACCTTATATTTGCCTTTGATAATGCCTTCAAACAATCTTTCCTTGGTGCCATAAAAAGGCAAACAGCCACTTAATAGGATAAAAAGAATCACTCCACATCCCCAGACATCTACTGGCTTCCCATAAGGTTCTCTTTTCACCACCTCTGGAGCCATAAAGTGCGGTGTTCCTACGCGACCTGGGGGAAGTGTAGAGTGCAAATTTGTTATTTCCTGCATTCCTACAAAACATACTATGGTAACATGTTAAATGAATCAATGTAAATTGTACAATAACATTTGCAAAAAGGAGGAAGGGCTCCTCATGCACCTTCACACACCAGTATATTACACAGCCAGCAGAGAAGTTTACTTTATTCATACATTTCATAGTTTATTATTATTAATCTCCATCTCCCATTATGAATTAATCCTCACCCTACACAGTGCAGCCAGCACTTTGAATCACCGGCCAGGTAAAAAGTTACAGGGGATCGGGTTCAGTTCCAGCGGCACATGTAACATGCACTTCAACAGTAATATGCAACAGCCATACAAATGCCTTCTTTATCTGAACTCAAATTTGATGCTGGAGCTCACAGCTCACAGGGAGGTACCTGCAAAGCTTTAGCCTTTATCACTCGTAACTTGTTGGTGTCACTGGGTAACGCAGGAGAACGGGTGCAGAACGGACACGAGAACAGTTGCTAGAATGGATGCAGAGAGTAGATAGAGCGTGCGCGCAAGAGATTTAAAATCTTTTTAAAATGTTTAAATATCTGATGTGCATTTCTAGACTGAACATGCCAAACTCTACTGCAGAAGAAACAAACATATGGTGGGTGAAACTGCATTTTTCTGAAGGCCTTGTAATCTCAGACTCAGTAGAATGTTCCAGGGCTTTTTAGGCATTGAAATATTGCCTCTTAACCATCTTAGTGCATATCCATCAAATACATATAAAAGTCTAGATAGGGGCAAGATATTTTCCCAAACAGATTATTTTTTGAGTCAGGGGGAAGTTTATGAATCTAAAAGGAAGATATGCAAGATTGAAATGTGGTCGTGAAAGTTTGAGAGAAAAAGGCAAGAGTTTACCAAGAGTTTTATATGCCGGAATCTTCAGATCTAGCTCTGTTAATCCTTTGGTCAGCTATGGAAAAAGAGGATGATTCATAAATGCTTGAGTGTGAAACACTGGCATGAAGTCAGGGCTATCCCATATAGTGACAAGTAATGAGGGTGAAGCAGATAATAGAGCTTGATACTTGTATCCCATATTTGAGAAGGGAGTGGTAGGGTAACTCCAGACAGAAAGCCCACTTAGCCAAATTTAACAGATTTGATGCCTGTTGCTAAATTTAGACCCAACTCTTCAAACAAGGACGAGCAAACCATGCTGCATTTTTATGCTTTAGTGTACGATAAGCCTCTTCCGCAGTTTAAGTGATCACTTTAGGGTAATAAATATTTTCCTAGATGAATCCTTTTTCCCCATAGAAGGTGTGACAGACCCGGGCCTTACATTGGGAATATCTTTAGCCTGGTCCGTCATCAGTGGGCCAAGTGAACAACTGCGGCCCACTCTGTTATTAAATGCCGCCTGGTGGCCAGATAGGTTACTGTGGTGGTGTCCAGATAAGGAAGGGGGGGGGGGGGGGCTCATAAATAAACATTCTACTAAGGTGACCCCAGTAAATGACAATATGGTGGTATTAAGAGGGACAGGTATCAAAGAAAATGAAGTGCTGTATTATAATCCTGAAATAGAAACTTGAAAGGGTGAGTGTTGGATATACATAGGGTGGACTGATGAAGTTAAGTAATTGGACAAAGGTGGTAATGAATAATTTCTGTACACTACAATCAGTTGTGATGCGATTAATACGCAACCTAACCATTATCATAGCAACATTTAAAGAAGTTTAATGTATTTTCTATTTTTTAACATAAAATTTAAAGTGGTGAAGAGGCCAATTAAGGTTCCCAACATTTAAATTACATTGAGTTTGGTATCATTCTGTTTGCAATTGCATGAGATCGTTTCCGGTATTATTTATGTAGTGTTTGCACTTTGTAAATGCTAGTTATAAATAATATCACTTTTCATACACCAAATAACAAGTCCAGAGAGGTCATAAAAGAACCAGTTTATACAGGTCTAGAGGAGACAGCCTGGGGAAGGGCACCTGGCCACTTCAAGGAACAATGACCAGAGGAATCGACCAATGACACGTTGAGTTCTTAGGAGGTTATGACCCAATGAAATATGAATGTGAACCTTTATACTGTAAATGTGTATCTTTGATGTCACAGCTTTTTACAAGTGTACAGTGTATACATTGTTCACCTCTGGCTTTGGAAACCAGAGCACCTGATAGAAGCTTGTGTTAGTGCTAACAGTGCATGCGTATGCATGCCAAACTTTGCCTTTTAATATATTATGCAAATAAAACCTTTGTGCTTTGCAACCACAGCGATCGCATCGGAGATTCTTTATTGCAAATTATACATACGGACGCAACACTGGTCTCCAGTAATCCTGAAGCTCAGTCTACAAGCCAAGCACCAGAGAGTAGGCAAAATATTAATTTTAAGCATCTTGCTATTAAGTATGGGCTTTAAGGGCAAAACTTACATGACAATATCTGCCCAAGGTTTGAACCAATATTTCTGTGGTGTGAGACATCACCATAATAATTGATAGGTAATGTTTATACAGCAACCAGAGAAGTGGCTATTAGAGACTAAATAAAACACTTCCTAAGATTACAGTAAACACAGAGCACTTGTAATTTGTAATCTAATGCAAATGAGCATGATGTATTGGTTGCAATAGTTTCACAAACACCAAATAATATCATAAGAAAAGCATTAGATCACTAGTACAAGTAATACAACTTGTTGTTCATTATGGACCATTGGATGGCCTGCATTTCCTTAAAACAGAAAAATGCCCCACACTCGACGAGACACCAATTCAGTGTAACATTGCACATGTGCCACGTCAGAATAAATATGGCTTAAATCCATAAAAACAAGGTATTAGCCCATTTTCTGCTAACACAATTCAAATAACTACAGTTTATTTTAACTTGGGGTTATAACGGTGTTTGACTTGAGTGTAGAGATAACAAATGTTTACTGTATTGAAGGTCTAATACATTTTGGGGTAAAATATCTGTCTGTGGTTAGAAAATGTGGGTGACCGATACTAAGAGTAAAATAATAATTTTTTTCTCCATTCTGGCCAGTTTACTCCTATAAAATAAGCAGCCATCTTCTCCCAAAGAAAATAAATAAACAAGCATAATATAAGCTTGATCCAAAGAATCAAAAAAATTGTTCTAATCAGAATAGAGAGAGAGCACATAGATTTGTGTGCCAAGATTGCAGCAACTGAGGGGGTGAAAAACTTTACTTCTGATGTGAGCATTTGCTCAGGTGAGAGAGAGTCATTTGTTCAGTGCTGGGTAGTCTCATTTGGCCACACACAAAAATTATATCTTGTGCTGCAGGGCAAGACATTTAAACAAGCTTCAAAGGGTGTAAATTGTGTATTTTGGGGTTTTTGCGAGTAGCCACATTTATCGCCAGCAACATCACCAGACCTTCACACATCATTGGAGGGGACACCAATTAAGCCTTTGAAACCTTTTGCATGCTTGACAACATTTTAAAATAATTTCCAGGGACACTCTGCTACGGAATCAATGCAGCAAAGCACTTCAGTTGCAATACTGTCGCGATGGACTATGGAACAATTAATCCTCTTCAAAATATTGAAATATCAATGAAACATGCATAAAAGGATGCATTTTATTGTACAACTGGACAATATAGAAATAAATGGTACATTTCCAAACACAAATTGTAGGTGGACCACTTGGAAATGGGGGGAAAAAAAATCATTTTGACCAAACACCCACACCATAAAAATGACTACAAAAGTAAATATTTAAGAGATTCAAACATATACAAAAATATGAAAGAAAAACTGCCACAATGTCCCCTTACTTTCATTCAGAAATAAACAAATATTGTGTATTTTAGAGAAAAACAGAAATGTATAATTTATAAAGGAGCTCGCAGGCATGCATTTACAATGATATTTCTGCTCTTTCCTGTATACTCAATCCCATGACCCCAAATATGGAAATATAAAGAATCACACCAGGGTTCTTCAAAAAATAGAATGTGGCCATGTTTACAGTAGTAAAATAGGCACAAATTGCAAATTTTACAGTTAGCAAATAACCAGGTCTGTATAAATCAATAACATAGGAACAGAGCATTTCCATTTACTATATTTAATGCACATATAAGCAAAAGTTTTTTGTTAACAGATATACTAACCCCCTTTTTATTGAATACCCTCTTTTCACATAGAGCAGGCCTGTCCAACCTGCGGCCCTCCAGGTCTTGTGAAACTACAATCCCCAGCATGCTTTGCCTGTAGACAATCAGTTGATAGCTGGAACTTGTAGTTTCACAACACCTGAAGGGCCGCAGGTTGGACAGGCCTGACAGGGACTAAAATTAAGATCAGATTCCTTAACTGGACACTTTTCAACAAGTTCTGTATTTTTAAACGGCTGTTTAGTCCAACTGAATAAGGTGACATATACCCCTCCCGATTAGATGGAAACGTATTCTCATTATGATGTAATTAATTATAAAATAGCCTATATAGCTGGGTTACTTGTGAGGTCTTCTAATCCACTGACCCCAATGATTTGATATTTACAGAGGACAATGGTGTTTGGCAGTGAAAGCTTGTTGTTCAGGAGTCTTTTTATAATGAGGGAGATTAGTGTGAAAATCTGAAGGCAGCCACAATGGGGATCCAGCAAATCTGTCTATGTGGAGCTTTTTTATATATGGTATAATCCACGAAACAGGTGATGTGCTATTCCGGGCTGGAAACTTGGACATTGTAGTGTAACTACTGGCAAACAACAAAGGATACAAAAACACATTTTTCGAGCTAGATAAACTTACCTCCAGCTACTAGCCCGGACTCCCCCAATTGTATTGCAACTCCAAATCCTCCAAGCTTGACCGGGGCAGAGTTTTCTTTTGAAGCGAGAAGAACACAGTGTGGCTAAATATAAACAGATAAACAAGGTATGAGAAAAGGGGTATAATGGAGGACATCACATAACACACATTTAGCAAAAGGGTCTGCACATAAAAAGTACATAAGCTGCTCCTTTATGCCACCACTTACCAACTGATTTATTCTCTACACAAAAAGTGTACTAAGATTTACTAATTCCATTACATGTCCCTACAGTATAGGTCAAATTGTGACCTGCATTTTATGATGGCATTGCACGGCAGATTAAAAGTTTCTCCTCATACAGTATGCAGTTACGATTAAAGGAATGTGCTTGTATATATCTATAAAGGTGTGAACAGATGGCACATAAATGCACAATACAGAATTAGGTTGTTGATTTTCAACCACAGCCACTCCCACGGTTTTGACTACTGTTGCTGTCTTGACAGAGTATGGCGCAATGTCTCCCGCTTCTGTGTTATACTGCCACTTCAGTCTTAAAAACAGCATTTTAAAGTCTCAGCACCAATATTTACCAATCTTGGGTATAACAGACATTCAATAAAATAGTGTAAACTAGTAAACAACCATCAAGGGGAGTACCTTTCCTTTTTGATATTAAACATTTTTTCTTTTTTTTAACACAGTTTTCAGTGGATTTAAAAGAGTATTCCTAAAGAAAAGACAAATTAATGCATAGAAGGGAATTCAAATAGAAGCAAATTTTCTATTTTCATCTAGTGCACAAAGAGTTATTCAAACAGTCATCAGTGAAAATATGCTTAATTCACAAATTATTCTTGCACCTAAGGAAAGGGAAATTTTGGAGAGAAGGTTTAAATCTTGAAAAGCAAAAAGCAAGAAAAGTACAGAACATACAGTAAAGCACATCTGGTTTATCCTACGTCACTTTATAGCACAAAAGAGTGAGATCTGGTTTTGTGCGCAGAAGGCTTGTTGGTGTGGTGAATAGGTGATACAGGCCGCCAGTGTTTAAAAAGATAAGGGTAGATGTATGTAGGTAATTTTCTTATTTAAGCGAATTTAACAATTTGCACTATATACTTATATAATGCTTTTCCATTCCAGCAAAATTAGCTGCATGATTTACATGTTTGTTTTGTATTTAATTGCTTGAATGTTCATTGCTGAAAGTTTTGTGTCTAAGTAAACTTCCTGCAAACGGTTCTTTTGTTTGCCAATTGTGTGGCCCCACCTAACAGCAGTTTCATTTGATTTTGATAAATATCAAGATGTTTCAACAAGACTGCTAGTGGCACAGCCTGGTTTAAGTCCTACTTTTAAGTCTTCTGACTGGCGTTAAAACTGGGGTCAAAAGTGTTCTGTGGTAAGAAATTACACACGCTTTATACCAGGTTTGAAATATACCACTTTTACTTGACTTCTTTGTAATGGTAAAACCACCTGCAAATTCACACACTTCCAATATCCCTCAGTACTCTAAATAAAGCAGCAGGCTGGTGTGTGTTAATGTCCAAATTACTTTTGCCCATTCCCAGCAAACTTCACTCTGAAGCATCACAATCTTTCTCCTACACATTGCGCTTTGTTGTGTTATGCACAGTGCCTATGCTTTTTAAAATGTTCATTATTTTACCTACAGTATATCTTCTATGCTGAACTGCAACACAGCAAGTTTTTTTTGGGCCCCTTCTAAACCTACAATAATAATACCAATACACAAAATATATATATATATATATATATATATATATATATATATATATATATATATATATATATATATATATATATATATATATATAACATACAAATGTATAATACTGAAGACACAAAAATGCTGCTTGAGAGTTTTGAGATCTCTAACAGGCTGCTAGCAAGATTTATGGAAACTTGCAATACACGTATTTATTTACGGATTTTTTTTTTTAACCTCATTAATACTATCCATGTACTCCTCATAGGGCATAGGCTAACGCACGATACATAGGGGGTAAGCTTTACAACTGAATTACATGTGACCTTCAGAGTGTCAAGTAAAAAATATCATGCAAGGTCCAAGCAACATTATAGCACGAGGCTACAGCCGAAAATTCACTCCTTGTTGAACAACTCCTTTGGCAACTTAAAATTTAGGGTTTTGTTTTTTTACCCAAGGCTGAGAACGCCTAGTACATTCACTGTCACGTTTGTGTGGTCTATAATATGCTTTTCATACACTGAACAGGACTCCATGACAAAGGACTATAATCTGAAAGCATGTGCCTGTCTCCACCTTAACTCAGCATATGAGCTTCATATACTCAACCTGTAACTGAACTCCTTTGTGCAGAGCAGGACAGCAACCATAAATCTGGTCTAGAACTGTGGTGAATTACATTAGAACTGCATACAAATTAACTGACCTAAAAGAGTATATATTAAAGAAAAACAAAATGTAATATGCCTTTCAAAAATAATAATTCCTAAAAAATTAATTAATTTAAGAAATGGAAGCCAATATTAGCAGACAGACCAGCAAATCGCCAAAGGGTTAGAGAGAAAGTCAAACAAGTGGAAATCCCCAGCTCTTAACACACATTTCAGAACGGATTTCTGAATGGAGTCTTCAGAAGGATATTGTGTTCACATATCCACATACATTAGGTACAGCAGGCATTAAAATGCAGCTGAGCTGGTGTACCGAGTGATCACTCAATACATCTGTCTGGTTAAACAAAAAAAACACACACAAGAACAAGGAACTTCATATTTTGCAATGTGAAGCAACACTTCTGCAAATGTGAACCACATTTAAAAAGAAATCATCATGACATCAACTTATCATGCAGATCAACTTGCACCACCACATACATGGGTGTAATTCTAAATCTAAATTACAAGTTTGCCTTCAAATAAAAATCAGACACATGTATGAAAAAAACTGAAGAGTAACAATATTGTTTGTATAACAAAAAGCTTTATGCGAGTGGAGAGAAATACTACCATGAAAGCAATTATATCAACTTCACTAGAAACAGAGGAATTTGTCGATTTTATGAGAGTTTTACATGGATTTACACGCATTCTTATTTTACAAAACGCACATGGCATAACCAGTGCAATTAAATCATTTATATTTGCAGCAAACCAAAAGCTAATAAAATTCACATATAGGACACAAAATGTGGGCCCTTTTAGTCAGTAACTTTCATGCAATTTGGCCTATAACCAGTTGAAATCATTTCATTTTTAATTAAAAATATACCATACTATGTCTGTAAGTGTCCCACTGTACAAAAATATAAATAAAATACTAAAATTTATTCCATTTAGAAAACTTGACATCCCAAACTATATATATGGGTATTTTCGAAATGTAGAAACATTTATGGATATTAAAAGAGAAAATGAAGAAATAAAACGTAAAACTTCTTTTCAATCCATTTAACGTGTTTTTTTTGCAACATGAAAAGGTCTGTGGCATTTCTTAATTTCAATACAACCTGGTACAAAAATTTTAAAAATGCACTTTTTTCCGATCAATGCTTCATCAAAAATGGATTCATTTTTTTACACAAAATTGTACACAACTACTTGTACTGTACTTTTGGGGGCATGATACTCAGTCTAGGAACAATGGTTTATATTTTTGCTTTCAAGGAAAGTATTTTCCAAAATAAATTGTTTGCCTCCAACTGTCTTTGCAGGTTCTCTGTAGTGCCAAACATAGGATTCCAAACACAAATTAGAGGTTTTTTTGATAATTTTTTTTGGGAAAGTATTACTAAAATGTAAAAAAAATAAAAATAAAAAAAAATAAATAAATTACCAGTGTTTAAATTTTCATGGTACATTTTTCACACAAAACTACCAGCCAATAGCTAAATGGAAATTGCACACAATTTTTTTGTCCTGTGTATGGAGACAACCTGTGTGCTTTAACTGCTGCCTGCACAGGGCCTAGGAAGGATGGTGTGTACTGTACAGTAATTTTATTGTGCAGATATGTAGGGATCATTTTGCAAAATTCACAGAAGAGCAGTTATTTCACAAATAAATGCAATTGTCAATTTATGCCTCTACATTAATGCATTAAAAATGTATTTGAAAGTCCTCATGCATTATCACCTCAGTTTCTCTGTTTAGGGAATAAGAATAATTTTATTGATCATCAAGATAAACAACTTTTATAAAATTACATTATTGAGGGTATTTGTAGAGTTTTAGTAAGGCATATTCCTCACAGCTATTACTAGAATATGTGAAATGTAATTTAACAGTATTTTGCCACAAAATGAACAATTGCAAATAGGGATAATTTTTCCAGATAATTTTTTAATACAGGACAGTGGCTAAGTGGTTAGCACTTCTGCCTTACAGCACTGGGTTCATGAGTTCAATTCCAGACCATGGCCTTATCTGTGAGGAGTTTGTATGTTCTCACCGTGTTTGCGTGGGTTTCCTCCGGGTGCTCCGGTTTCCTCCCACACTACAAAAACCTACTGGTAGGTTAATTGGCTGCTAACAAATTGACCCTAGTCTGTGTCAATGGGGCAGGGAGTGATGTGAGTTCTCTGTACAGCGCGGCGGAATTAGTGGCGCTATATAAATAAATGGTAATAATAATAATAAAACGCAGTCATCCAACTGCCTCTGATAAGTGGGGCAGAGGAACGCTTTATTTAAATAAATTTCACAGTCTGGTTATAACCCACAGTGCCTGCCCAAAAAAATCCAAAGAACAGACAACACAAAATTTCAAAGCAGGCTAAATTAATTGTACATCTCACATGGATGTGGGAGTCTAGATGTTGGATCTTGAATAGTATACAAGTTTGTTCAACATTTTGTTCCAATAATGTAAGTGGGCATGGCTTGGACCTGGAGCCAGCTTTGAGTGTAGACATCGAGTAAAATAAACAAGCTCTATCACAGACAACATTTTTTGTCTCAGGAGAGTTCTTCAAAAGTCATGAGAGAAGCTAAAATGTCCGCCACGCCTTCAAGCAGTGCTGTTATGGGACCTGATGAATAGCAATCAAACTGCATTGTCCCTCTGGATGATCCTCACAAATTGTTAGTGTTTTGATCTTAAACCAATACCTCCTAACTCATTTTGTCATAATCTCTCAGATGTTGATATATTCAAGTAAATATTATGTTTTATCAGTAAAGTGCTGACATTACATAGCACTGTACATTGAAGTAATCATAAGGCAAACAAATGAGTTTGCACATCATCCACTACAATTGTTATTCCGCTACCTTATGTATCAAGTGTTCTCCACACCTCTTAGATTGTAAAGTACTTGCAGCTAGTGTAAAGCTCGTTTGGTTATCCACTAGCTTGTAGTATTTTATCACCATCATTTATTTATATAGCGACAGCAAATTCTGTAGCACTTTACAATTGGGAACAAATCGACATGTTTTCAAAATAACCAAATTTGACTGTAATCACAATAAGGCTGGATGCATGTTGATTTGTTGATGTTCTCCCCTGTAAGTGACAGACTGGTCACTGAGCTCTCTGCACCCCCTCAAGGGTCCTACAGGATTAAAATGAGGGGGAGTGAACAACCTGCTACTATTATACATGGAAAAATTATGCATTTAAGCACACAAAAAACAGGTCTGCTATTTCTGCTGGGGCATAATAATTTATAGCAAAATCTGATTTATTTTTTTGTCACACTAAAATGACCAAAAAGCAAACATTTTGTTGTAATAAATCTATTCACGTTTTGTTTTAGGAATCATGATAGTCCTCATTTAACTTTCACAAGACTAAGTGAAGGAGGCAACCATTTAACTTGGATGCAGGATCTGTTCAAGATATCCAAGTTTCAAGAACATTTACATGCAGAAAAACAGATATATACATTTTTCCTCAATAAATATTCCAAACACCGAAGGAAATGTATGACATTCAAGTGTTTTTGCAATAGTTTGTGCACTGTTAAAGTGGGCTCGTTAGCCCACAAAAAAAACTACATTGTCTAGCTGTGCATCTGTTGAATAGAAAGGTAATATCAGATGTTTCTTCTGTTTTCTCACCAAGGATTCAAGTACAGTAACCAAACTTCTTTCTAAACTGCTTGAGTGCCTGCTGAATGAATCTGTCACTTCAGGATAATTTACATAGGAGTGTGCCAATATTAGAAAATACTTCAAGGATTAAAGCATTTATATAGTTTTAAAAAAACAAAAACAAAAAAACCCCATGATAAATGCATCTTTAACATGAATGGACTGAATTTTTGATGACAGGGGAAATTTAATACACCGAGTGATTAATATGCATACACAGTACTTTACACAGATATTTCAAAATATCTTTGCAGAGATACACCTTACACAGCATTTTTGAGACACTGTACTAACAAGGAAGCAGACACCACAATGTTTTAATATGCTCTCACGAGACTGAAGACTAAAGGCTGAGGGGGGAAAAAACCCCACAAAAAACAAACAGTTGCATGAGGCTCAGAGACTGGAATTACCCACAAAAAAAGGTTAGTAATTTTTATTTTATTAAAACAAGTAGATGAATTGACATCACTGAACATAATATGTGAGGTTCAATAATCTAAAACAATTATAGCTCACAAGATTGATACAAAATAAAAAATAAGTTTATGACGCTATCATGGCTAATGTAAAACAGGAAATAATTTATGTTAAAAAAAATAAATAATGGGTGTTAACCTTATTAAATGTTAATCAAATATCTTTATCCCAATATGACTGGGTTTCTGTAACAGCATAACTATACCCCAAACCCAGAGAATAAACCCATTCCAACAATTATGAAAAATGCACAAAGAATCACATAAGCCAATTAAAATAACACAGATTACTCACATATTAAATAAAAAAATAATATAAAATGGATCCACAAAAGAAAACTGCAAATATGAGTCAGTTATGGGAACATAAAACAAAGCAACAACGCAAAACTGAGAACCTGATGTACTGCAGATCTACAAATTAATCATCAAAAGTAAAAAAAAACAAAAACCAAAACAAACAAAAAACTAAGGGGGACTATTTGCTCGTGTACGCAAATGTTTCAAATGAGCCATTTTAACATTTCTAAATTAATCTAACAAAGTGGAATATGTACTAGTATTTATGTGGCAATATGATTTAAGAAAAACAACAACATTTGTGCATGCAATAACTGCAGGGTGTAGTCTGCATGTCCAATAAAAAGGGTGTATTTTAGTGGGAACATAATTAGGCATGCACTATTAACAGTATATATGGTCACGTACAGAAAAGAAAAGAAAAAAAATATCTTAGAAATAGGTTTTTTTTTTGGTTTTTGTTTTTTAAACATCAGGACATAGGATGAACTGAGAACTAGATGATTGTTAATTTAACCTTTTAAACATTTAATCTTAAGTATCAAAGAATAGACCAAGATGAAGCCATGTGTGAAAAAAGTACAATCCATGATTGGATGATTTAACTGCTGGAGGAATGTTGGCCCATTCCTCCTTACAATATATAGCCACTGTAAAGTTGAATCGTTGTCAGCAGCCAACATTAAGGCAGCCATTGGTTCACAGTGCTCAGAAAATGGAACAATTCCAGCACAGACTGGGGCTCTAGAAATTCAACTCTGAAGGATTTTTGGGCTTCGGGAAACCTTCTACTGTAACCAGTATGCTTAATCACCACTCCATCAGCTGCTCCTAGTTTCAGAGCCGCACTTTTTGACTATAACGAATAAATAAGCCAGTGTCTGGAATGAATGTTCGTTCAACTATATAACCACAGAAGATAAGCAGCCCTTGGATATAAAAATAATGTATACGAGTTTGGTAAAGCGGATTGATCAGGATCATTGGTTAACTTATACTCAGGCTCAGCAAGCACAGCTGCCAAAATGAGAAGCAAAAGCAATGACAGTTGAGCTCAATGTGTCCAGCAGTTCAGACAGACACTAGTCTGGTAAAGCCTCAAAACATATGATCTCCACAACTCAATTGAAGTACAATCCATTTAAAAATTAGGTTCATTTTTTACAGAAACAAATATGCAAATACCACCCACAATCCCAGGGCTGGAACCTGGGAATGTTGTGGCTAGAGAAGAGCACTAGAACCAGACTATAATAGCTCCTGGAGCAGTTTCCAAGCCAGCTTTAAAAGCAACACTACTTTAGATTGTATACAAGTATGTAGAGACATTTGTAACTGCTACAAATGCTACAAAAGCATATTCCATGCCGCAGTTACTTATAGTTAGAACTAAAACATAAGTTACAATTTATTAAAAAGAGAACAGACACTACCAGTAAACTCTTGCACTATTTTTATTCTCCCATTCACATAAAGAGTCTGTAGAATCCGTATAACAATGTACATATGCAAAAGTGAGCAAAAACAAAATAACTGAAAACAACCCCAAAATTACCACAAATATGCCTTAATAAATGTAACGAACTGTTTTCAAAATGCTCAGGTTATTATGGTGTGGTATTTTAATGGCTTGCTTTACATTAATATTATTTAACGAAATGCCAAACATATTCGTATGTCTTTTGACCATGGGAGGAAATCTAACCACCTGGCAGAAAAGCAAAACACAATAAAATACGGGGAGAAAAAACAAACTCAACAATGTTCAGCTTTAGCCTTCAAACTGCAGCATGGCAGGACAATATGCCCTCCATTCTTTATATGTGAATAAAAAAACAAAACAAGCCAAACACATTGCTTTACTCTTTTGCACCTGTAGTATGTGTCAGATTCAAACCATGCTTGCTACAGAAAAGATTGCAGTCATGAAGCAGAAGCTGTACTCAGCAGGAGTAACACTGTAACCATTTGCAACCATCAGTGATGGGGATGGGTGTGTGTGTGTGTGTGTGTGTGTGTGTGTGTGTGTGTGTGTGTGTGTGTGTGTGTGTGTGTGTGTGTGTGAGAGGGTGTTGTAGGGTGGTGGGTATGTGTTGATTCTTTACAGAAATGAAAAAGGAGAAGTGTTCGTAAAAAAAAAAAAAAAAAAAAAGAGCATCTAGCACAGAAAATATCTAATTTTAAATTAACTAATTTCAAATGAAAAAGTCAACTGCACATTTCCTATTAAACGGGAGACTGCTTTTTGCAACAAACCCTGAGAAGTTAGATATATCATTATCAACATTATATTACACTAAATTTCAATGTTAAATAACTATTTTCTTAAAAAGTTGAGGGTTTAAAGTGTTCTAATGTAACAAAACATAACTTGACGTCATGTCAGCCTTTTACACTTTTGTAACGTAAAGCTGACTGCACTACTGTAATCACATTTAATTTTCCAGTCTATTTATACCTGTTATAATTTGTATGTGGTGCAATAATGCAGTTAAAGAAAATACCTACATTTGGTGACAGAACAGCAAATTAACATTTTGTTGCATTTGCAGGTGGAATAAATGGATACTACAACAAAACCTTCTGTTACACAGCCTGGGTATCAAAATGGCCTAGTGGATAATTTCACCATGCTTTTCAAAAACTATACTTCAATAGACAATTCTTCAAAGTGCTTAATGGAAGAAACATCACTAAGTACTGCTTTAGTAGTGTTCTATTCTTTTATTTTTATTGTTGGACTGGTAGGTAATGTTTTTGCACTGTATGTTTTCCTGTGCATCCACATCAAAAGAAACTCTGTGCAGATTTATCTCCTAAATGCAGCTATAGCTGATCTCCTATTGATTTTTTGCCTTCCATTTAGAATAATGTATCATCTTACACAAGAGTGGAAACTTGGCATCGTATTCTGCAAATTTGTTGGCAACTTATTTTACATGAACATGTACATAAGTATTGTACTTCTGGGTCTCATAAGCATGGATCGTTACATTAAGGTAAAGAGATCTCAGCGACAACGCAGTGTGACAAGGAGGAAGTGGAGCATCCAGATCTGCTGCTGCTTATGGGCATCAGCAGTGGTTTCTGGGATATTTCTCATTGCTACACAGTCAACTAAAGAACAATCATCATCATCATCAAACCCAAGTGTATGCTTTCACTATACAGACAGGAAAGATGCAGTTTGGCAAGCAGCATTTAATTATTTTGTTGTACTGGTATTTTGGATTGTGTTTATTTTGCTTATTCTATCATATGTGAAAATTGGGAAAAACCTTCGCAAGATCTCCAGGGAGCGGGCCTATTTACCAAATGCTGGAAAGTATAACAGCACCGCATACAAGTCATTTTTTGTGCTCTTCATCGTCACTCTGTGCTTTGTGCCATATCACACATTCAGAATTGCTTACATTGCGACTCAGCTGCAAGATATCTCTTGCTACTGGATGGAAAGAGTTCATAAAACAAATGAGATTACACTGGTATTTTCTGCTTTTAATAGCTGTTTGGACCCAGTTATGTACTTCCTATTGTCTAGTAGCATCCGTAAAACAGTGTTTCGACTGCTCTGCAGAAGCCGCCAAGACACAGGCAGGAGTGAAAGCAACACATCAGATCTTCATCCTGGACTTATCCTACCCGAAAGTGTACACAATCCTACACCACTTACTCAAAGAAGAATTATAACAAAAAATGAAAAATGTATAGAAACACATTATTAAATAATTCAAAAGCAAAAATGCTGGTCTTTTTAATTTACTGGTCAATACACTAAATCCTGGTTAATGAATGCTGACAAGACTATATACTTTCAAAAGAATCAACAAAAAGAAGACCTGGCGATTAAAAAAAAAAAAAAAAAAAAGAAAAATTTAAGTTTTGTAATCTATATATTTTCTATGTTCCACTATATCCAAAACTTTGAGTTATGATGCAGTTAAAAGAGCTACAAAATATGACAGACAATGAGACTGCCTGGACTTAAAGAGAAGGGGGGGGGGGCTTTAAGCACAGAAACTTTTACACTTGTTTCATAGCTTATCATATTTGCCTATTGTAGCGAAAAGAGAGACCTAAAACTTTCCTGTGCAAATTGGTCAAAATTCCAGCAATTCATAATTTTTACACCAGAACCTTCCAGCAAGATGAAGAAACTAGAGAGCTGGAAATCATAAGAGCCTTGGCTATATAGCAATTCGAGTGTAAATGAATAGTTGGAATATAGGAAAATGTTAAATCAGAAGTGATACTTAGTGTAATACTGTATGTTACGACAATATAGAATCCTATCGTATATTTCTTTTTTTCTTCCGCATGGTGTGTTTACTATCAAACAATTCCCTATGATCGCTTGAAAGGATTTGAACATCATACCATCAACCAATATAAGTATTCTTTTCTGCTTTATATACTCATTAGATTTACTCTACCTATCTTGTATGGGAAACCTCAGCGCAAAAAAGTGATTTACCAATTTTTTCTATATGTGATTTATACTTAGGTGTAAAGTTATAATTCTCTGATTTGCAGCAGTGGTATATGTAGCGCTGTAAGGGTATCATATACTTTTTTAAATATAGAGGTCAACACTTGTTCTGTGAACAATACTCCTTCATAAATTCTTACACAATGCTCTTGAATGTCTTCTCCAATGTGTATATAAACAAAAAATATGAAACTATAGTGTAATAGTGTAATAAATTAAAGCAATTACATTGTCTACCATCAAACATGCTACTAAATAAAGACAAGTCAAAATTCCAGTTTCCAAGATGTTATTCTCCACAAGTCAGGTGATTGTACTTACTAGACTTAGGCTTTAACTTGGCATGTAAATCGTCTTAAAATATATACCATCTGCTTCTCTTCAACCCACTCTAACCCATGTAATATCCCTTACATGTTGGGATGGATTGGGAAGTTCTAGTGGACCTGGAAAAAATTCTGAAAGCTCCCTGTTGAAGGACCAAAGCAACTGTAGGCTGAGCCAACACAAAGGTAGGCTGGGCCAGCAAACCATTATCGCTAGCCATAATGGTGGAAAGTGAGGCCAATGTAACCAGTAATGATAGATTGAGTCACAACAACGAAAGCCTGTCACAGTAGGTAAATCTAACATACAAGTAGGCAAAGCCTTGAACTAGTAGGTGAAGCATACATAAGACATACATACATACATACAGAATTAGCAACCAGTTGGATGCGAATTCTGCCTACGTCCTTATCCACAAGAATAGGGTCCACCCTCCTAATGCAATCTCTAGCTATTCTTGGGGTGGCTTTAAAGATTAAAAAAAGAAAACAAGGATGCTTTAAAATAGAACTGTCATTTATTTTAAACATTGGCATCAACAATTCAACAGATGCCTTTTTTAGTTTGAAGGAAGCAAAAACTCAAAGACAAAGCAGGTATTATATGGTTTTGCATAAAATTTGGCAAATACTAGTTTGAGATATAAAATAGAGAGTAACCACTATGCAACACAGCCAGCATCTTTATCAATAATAAATACTGAGTGCATTATAGTAAGCACAACAGAATACAGAGAACAACTTAGTGGCTACTAAGGTACACACAGAGCATTCTAAGGACTTCTATACAATACAGAGAACAAGAACCATCCCTCCCCTTCTGATACATTGCCATATAAAGACCCCCACCACTGCCCCATATGGATTCTCTCCTATACCATGGCCCGCATACCAATCCTCTTGATATCACGGTTCCCCCTGTATTGGTTCAAAACATGACACCACCCCAGTATAATCCCCCTCTAGGGACTTTTCCTCCGTATTTAAGCTCCCCTTTATTATGTTTCCTGTGTTTTGATTGTATCCCCATTGTGCAACAACCCCTATATTGACTTTTCTTCAATGCTTCACATATACTGATGCTCTACCACAGGCGTGAGCAATTCGTGGCACTTGAGTCCTGTTCTCCACTGCTCATCTTTCTTGAAAGCTCCACCTTCTTCATCGGATACAGTGCGGACATCACAATTACTTAATATATTTAATAATTAAAAATATTGCCATTCTTAATATTCAATTCAATATACAGTATATTTGTACTCATCAGTGCTTGGACACACAAGCCCCGGCCACACAGAGTCAGTGCAGACTGTTATTGGGGCTAATTAACTTCATGTTTCCTAAGTGAGAGACTAGGCAAGTGTAAATACTGCCGCCTAAACTGTAAATTATATATTAGGCTTGTCTTAATCGGGCATGGAGTAAGCCATATGACGCTGTCAGAAATTCTTTAATATATCTGGCCTCATGCACTACAAAAACCCAAACAAGGGGCTATCTTATTGCTGTCCTCCCCTGCCATTCTTGCATCTGCTGCTGACACTCAAGACGACTCTTCGGGGCACCTGCTTCTGTGTGTCTACCCCCACCTCTGGTATCGGAAACTGCCTGGCCTGGGTGGCGCGAAGTGGCCATCTTGTCTTACTGTTGGAGGGGATTGCCCGATGCTGCCGAAGGGTCAAAGATATTGTGTTGCGCTTCCAGACTGCTACACTTTGCTCTGCCCGACTGTGCCGGCTGACGGGCCCTCAGACAGAGAAGACCCGTGCAGTGCATTCTGTTTACAGCTACCTCCTCTCCTGTCTGGCTGTCAATGGCGGAGATTAGACGGAGCTTCAGCATGAGGGCGCCTCTCAACTAGCCTGGAATTTGATTTCCCCTGCTACGTGCTGTTGAATGAGATCTCCCTGTGATTGGTGTGGTCGAAGTGGCCAGTGTAGGGATTTTGAGTTACATTGACTGTTCAGTGCTCTGAAAATAACGGGGTTAAAAAGATAAGTGTATCAGAGCTTCCTGGTTCTTCTGTGTCCTATGACTCTCAACGGCCCTAGTGCTTTGCAGTTATTATATTCTGTGATGCCCTTCTATTCATTCTTTATGCAAGCTCTTTTAAGTTATGGGGAAGGAGATGTGCTGCCACCTGCTGGCTGAGTGTTACCCTGCTCTCCTGGCAGCTTTCTCAATCTTTATATTTTGTAAGGTCCTTTTGGAGACAGGTTTGGAGCGGTGTCCCCTTTTATTGGACTGTCTGGAAACTGTTGGTTGCAGGTGGGAACCCACTGATTTATCACCTCTCCCTCTAGTGACTGTGGGGTGCCCTACACCTACATTTCCTTACTTGCACTATTCTGGATTGTGACCACGGGGAAGCATACAACCACTAGAGCCGCAAAACTTGAAAAATATTCACGCGGATCCTCTATCTCTACTACCACAGAAGCTGCGGGTGCCCAGAGAATGCCCACAGCAGTCACTGATTCACCGTCACCTTCAGAGGGCGACTCCTCTGCTAACGAACAAGTTCTTTTGGCCATTACCTCATCCGAGAAGAGACTTGCAGATTGTACTGGAAGGTTCAGGCAGAACTTTCCCTTATATGTCAGGACATGCAAATAATGAGGGAATGAGTGGGAGAGAGGGCGTAAAGGATGTCTGTGTTGGAGGACACTACAGCGCACGTTAAGAGGCATATGATAGAGTCGACTAGCCAAGATAACAGCTGCAAACAAAAACGGTCGGATCTAGAGTGGCCCTTACGCCACAACAATTTATGCTTTGTGGGCCTTCCTAAGAGAGCAGAGGGCTCCAACCTGGAGGCCTTTGAATCTTGGCTGATAAATACATTTGGAAATGATTATAAAAGACATATACATACATAGGTCATGTGATCAAGTCCTTCAAATGATATGTCGTTCAACAGATAACATGCAGAAAAAAAAAAAAAAAAAAGAGAATATAATATGGTGTAGTATATATGGGAACCTAGGTAATCCTTCATAAGAGGCAAGAGGCAATATAGTCCCAAGAACCTAGTGAGGAAATCCAAAAAGACTCTTCAACACCATATAGCGCCTTATCCAATTGATAATATGCTTACAAGATGAATTCTTGAATATCTGCGATGTATATTGATGCTCAATAGCATTTTTTAGAAGACTTCATTCTCACCATGATCTATGTGGACAATAAAATGCATTATATAGTACATTATCACTTTTAATCCACCAATAGGTAAAAGAAAATACAATAAAATGAGTAAGATGAATTACATAAAAACAGGAAAATCCTCACAAATGAGGATAATGCCCATACCAGATGTCCGAATCACATTCCCATATAGAAAACGTCCAATTATACACCAGAACTGCCTCCTCATTCGTGATGCCAATCCAAGATAAGGTCCAATATAAGTTCCAATGTGTTTCCACCCCTTACTGGGGTCAAGGCTGGTTTGGAAATGAGGCCTTTACTGCAGTTCGTTGACGAGCTAGCTCACCATCTCCCTCTCAGCCTCCACAAACGGGTGCCCCTGTCCGAACATTTATAGCAAAATTGCTTCATTGTCGTGACAGAGATGCTGTGCTGCAGCTGGCCCAAGCCAGGGGCCCGTTATAATATGATATTCAACCTGTGTCAGTCTTCCTGAATTTGCACTTAAGGTTCAGAAATGCAAAGCCCAATTTGTTTGAGTGAAACTGAGGCTCCAGGATCTACAGCTTCCCTATGCCATGTTATTTCTTGTACGGCTGCGTGTGGTGGCGGATGGCTGCACGCATTTCTTTCCTACCCCTAAGGAGGCGATGGACTGGCTGGCTGGAAGACTTCGAACTGACCACAGACAAGATAAAGAACTTTAATATAACCTTTAATTTTTCCTGTAAGCCGTAGGTTAGGTGATCTAGTATGGGGATGTAGAATGCTATACTCATGTGAATCCTTTGCTCTTTAACAAAGCTCTATATGTAGTGTGTGCAGACTGTATATTTTTGGAGGGCTCCTTACCACAAGTTAGCTCTTAGGTTAATTAATAAGTTAAGTAATGGGTAGTTGACAGGATTAAGTATAACCATGTTTTTTAGTAGGTATACATGGTGGAGGTGGGCCAGGTAGGGGTTAGGTTGCTAGATGAAGTTCTGATATTTTTGTTTACCATTCCAATGCATTCAGTTCTTAAACAGGCAAGATTGACTCTGCCCAATATAGTCAGAGGCAACCTTGTCCAGGCGGATATCTTGGCACGAAGATCACCCAGCACTGGGTCATTATTGAACAGGATATAATCAGAGACCGAATTTGTGACCCAAATCCCCAAATATTTAAGTTACAGCATCCATTGGAGTGAAAGGGATGTAGCAGAGGGCGCGGGTAACCCACTGCCAATGGGAAATATACTAGACTTGGACCAGTTGATCTTCAGGCCAGAGAAAGCACCAAATTCATCCACAAGCACCAACAGGGTGTCTAGAGATGTCTTCAGGTCTTTCAGGAACAAGAGCATGTCTGCTGCATATAGTGTAATTTTGCCAACCCTGATCCCTAAGCCATGAATTCCAGGATGTGCCCTTATCAGGCATGCCAATGTTCTATGGCTGTGAGGAAATGGGGTGCTACTGGACTGAACTTTTTATTCATCACCTATTTCTCACAGTTTAATGTACTTTTTGATCCTTGGCCCAGTCTAAGTATATACACCAGAGCATCGGTGCATAATGTATATTATTATTATTACATGTTGTTAGGTACATTTTGCCCTTCCTATTACCTGCAATATTGTATGTAATATAAATATAAAGAATATTGCCATATTGTGTGAAAATAACAGGACAGCAGCAGTCATTTTTCTTGTGTTAACTAATGTAATTACCATTTGTCTCAAATATCCATTGTTATGAGGTGTTTAGATTTGGGTTGTAATCAGAGCATCTGAGTTAACCAGCTGGAAGCCCATGTTAATTAGCTAGGTCAACAGGTAATCTAAGAGGTAATGAGGTTAGAAATACTAACTGATATGCAATGTGCCTCCCAGTAATATATTGGCTGAAATAGCATTGGGAAATGTATCAATATAAATGTTATTGTATCAAAATGTATCATATATTCAGATGGCGTAACACTGCTGATACAAGGTGTCAAGTCTTATTGTTTCATGTAAGCCTGCAGTGTCATTCCCTGATGTCATATTTAAACCCCATGTTTAGTGTATCCAGCCAAAATAGCTAATTGAGTCAAGCCATTCCATTGTATAATCAAGGTAGCAGAGACTGTATGTCTAACAGCTAAAGTGTTCACTGAGAGACTCCTGCTGTAAAGGGAAAGTTTGAGACTGGAGAATGCCAGGGGAGCTATTGTAGCTTGGAGGATCCTGGTGTACATGAGATCATGAGTACATGAGATCAGCAAAGAGGACTCTGGGCCAGACATCGTGGTGCCGCTAGAGGAAACCCTACCAGGACAGGGTCTGTGTGAGCCAGTATCCCAAGCTGGGCAACACCGTAATGGTTTTGCTAATCGGTAGTGGCAATATAGCGGGAGGATAAGACTCTGAAAGAGACAGATTATTACTTTGGATTGCTGACTGCAAGAGGCTGCTAGAGGATACATGCTACCATTTACCTTGTAACTTGTGAACATCTTGTGGTGCTGTGCTGTCGTAATAAAGCCTTATTTTGGATATATTCTGGTCTACCCGAGTGAGTTGAATCCCACTGAGGGTAACTGCCATCCCAGCTAAGGGTGGTATCCTCACAATGGCGATGGCAAACAGGATAGGGGAGAGAGAGTACGCCCCTTCCTTGTGCCACTACTTAAAACAAAGGGGGAAGTAGTATGACCATTAATGCTAATCCTGCCCGCTGGTGATGAATACAGCAACCGCAGCCAGGCTAAAAATTGAAGGTCAATTCCAAATTTGTGCATCACTGCTTGTAGGTATTCCCACTCTACAGAATCAAATGCCTTGGCCGCATCTGAGGATACGACCACAGCTTCATCCCCATAACCTCCCATCATTTACAAGCGAGTGAATAATTGTGTAAATTTGACGGCTGTGAAATTGCTGGGCATAATGCCCACCTTGTCTGGGTGAATCAGATGGGCAATTATAGCATTCAGTCTCATAGCAAGCACCTTCACCAAAATCTTAACACCTGCTGTAGATGGGTAATAGACTTATAGGACTCAGGCAGCAGCGGGTCCTTACCGGCCTTAGGGATCACGATTATCACCATCTCTGACATGGATGAGGAGGGAGCAACCACTTCATAAATCATTACAATTAGCTAACAAAATAGGAATGAAAAAAAAAAAAAAAAATTTTTTAGTACAACTCCAGCTCAAGGAAAGTCGGCTATGACCACCTCAATCTTTTCTTTGGCAATAGGATACTCCAAAAATAGTCTAGGAAGACGAACCTCAGCTAAATAATCATGTAACAGAGTAGAAGAGTGCACCCTGGAGGTGTACAGATACGAGTAATATGCACGGAACACAATAGCAGTATTCTCTATTTGATAGGGGGTTGTAGCCGTCCAGTCAGAAATGACAGTGACAGTGTAGCTCTGCCTGAGCCAAGTACACCATAAAAATATCATTCTTGTCTCCGTGTGTGTATAAATCGTGCCTGGAAAAAGAAGCTGCTGACTAGTAAATAATCAGCCCAAGCCTTTTGTGCATGCATCTAGGCCAGTGAGTCAGCCGGTAACTTCGTGGCCAAATAAAAATGCTCTAATTCTCAGCAAGACTGCTCCAGGTCAGCTTCTTCCTCCCTAGAGAATCTCTTACGATCTTCCATTCAATTGACCAAGGTATTTTGGAGGAAGGTCTTAAATGCATCCCAGAGGATTGGTGGCCTAACCATGGAGTTGACAGGTGGTGGGATGTAAACTGCCATAACTAGAACCTGGAGAGTTGTCCACACAAGCCCTGAGCAATCATTAATCACCATTTATTTATATAGCGCCACTGATTCCGCAGCGCTGTACAGAGAACTCATTCACATCAGTCCCTGCCCCATTGGAGCTTACATTCTAAATTACCTAACATACACACACACACACACACACACACACACACACACAGACAGACAGACAGACAGAGAGAGCGAAAGAGAGAGACTAGGGTCAATTTTGATAGCAGCCAATTAACCTACTAGTATGTTTTTGGAGTGTGGGAGGAAACCGGAGCACCCGGAGGAAACCCACGCAAATATGGGGAGAACATACAAACTCCACACAGATAAGGCCATGGTCGGGAATTGAACTCATGACCCCAGCGCTGTGAGGCAGACGTGTTAACAACTTAGCCACCGTGCTGCCCCCTTAAATAACGACTATAAGGATACAGTTGTACCTGATCAATTACAAATCTCATTCTTTTTCGCCAATACAGACACCCGTCGGGAATGTGTGGAATGGACAGAATGGTAGGCCCAACCCACCCAAGGTTTCTTAAGAGCTAAGATATGACCTCCTAGCAAATGATTTTCCATCAGATAGACAATCTATGCCAAGGTCATATTTCTTAACCTGTGCGAGCACCAGGGAGCATTTAACTTGATCATTCAGCCCATGAACATTCCAATAAAGGATCCAAAGCCCTCCTGACCCTTCCCCTAGTGGAACCCATCATGTATGTCAAAGCATATGGTGGTTACCCTACAACAGGGATATGAGCTGAGCATAGCATAGAAAAAAAAAAAAGATACATCCGTGATAGTGCGGCATGAGGAGAGACATTGGAAACAAATCAAAATTGAGAAGCTCACTACAGCACAGGAACAAGTAGTATAGCAAGGTCAACCTTATTAAAGTGGTTCTTCAGCCAAATTTTTTATATCCACTGCACCACTCTCCTGTTTATCTTTAAAAAATTGCTCCCCACACCCCCCCCCCCCATCAAATTAACAGGTACCCACAGGTGGGCTAGCCCTTCCAGAATTTAGAGCCTACAACTTTGCCGTGCAGCCGACTCATCTCAGTGGGTGGCTTGGGGACTCTGATAAGTTTGGTTTCTTTGCTATATGGACAGGGTTCAAGAGCCACTATATTAGGCACACAAGCTACCGGACCTGTTCCACCATTGTTTTGGTGAGCTTTGCCAATTTGAAACTAGGTATGAGGGAGGTTGGCTAGTACCGGAATAGATCCGGACACTCCACTTTGGGCCAACACCGATTTATTTGAGTATTTAAAATACAGCAGTTCGCCAGTGATTGTTGTTTCCCTTGGGCAGCTTTAATAGCACCTGTCACAAACACGTTCCCAGCTGCCGTGACTCTAGGGTGTTCGCTGTATGAGGTCACACACGATTTCAGCCTGCAGTCTCTCACTACCTATCACAGGTTATAGACCTACGGAATCGCCCCCAACACAGCGCTCTCACACCCCAAGACACTTCAGGTTCTGCCAGCACCTATTGAAAACGGGCAATAGAACCCCAATATACTGTCCCACACAGGCTTCTAGTTATCCACAAATTAGCAAGACCCACACAAGCGCACACACAGGGTTAACTCTTCACACCTCCAGACTCTTACACAAATGTAAATGCAAGCACACACATCTTGTTAATCAAATGTATCAACAAATCACACACTGGCATTCCAAGGGTTAACATGGTCGAGCAATCTCTTCTTCTAATAGGCTAATGATTCGTTAGAGTATCAAGGACGCAACTTATTAAATTATAGATTTACAAAATATTTTATTATAGAATACAATTATAGAATACAAAAATATAGGGCATTCAGATATAAAGAAAAATAATAAACAAACAATTAATAGACTGACATAAGCAAAAACAGTTTAAAATAAGAAGGGATAACAGTACAGAGCATAACTCACTTATAATCTGTATGCCTGGGGTAGACTGAGAAGATGGACAGCCCTTCAATTAGATTGATTCACCAAGAAGCTGACAGTTTTTCCTTTCAACACACAGGTTTTTAAGCCAAATGAAATAGGATGGTCTTCACAGGGGCAGTGTTTAATGCTAATAGGGGGTAGGGATGTCCCCTGGGTGTCGCTATACTTGGCTCACAAATATTCCCAAAGTCTTGACCTGTGGGTAATTCTTCACAGACATCTCAGAGAAATAACATCCCCCTCAATAAACCGGTCATAATCTCCCGCACATTTAAATACCAAACATAATGGAATTATGACAATGTGAGATACCTTTTTCAAAGATATGTAGTTTTAGCTGTTCCCGGATATTACCGGAGCCTGTCTTTCACAACCCTGGTGTGATTTCTGCTCCTCAGTATGGAGTAAGTCCCACATTTCCCAAAATATGAACTATGACATTTTCCTTTTAAGGTCATATTTCTATATACCTGTGTAGGCTTTCACATGCTATCTACAAGGATCTCCAGCTGTGATCGGCCCCACACAGTGTACTCAAGTGTCCCAAAATGCTTTGAAGCCAAGACAAGTGACATGGTTATCTCCTCACACTGGGATGTGCAAAGCCATCAAACACACTTACATCAGACTCTGTCTTTAAATTTACACTTTTAACTTATCAATGGATTCATTTGAGATCACCTATTTACACTGCAGTTACGAATTTTCCCTTATACATAACTGCAAGCTCTCTATGTTCACGACAGCACCATTACAACATTTGTACAATCTTGGCTGAAATTTCCTCTTACTGCTTATTCTATGGTTATCTGCAGTTGCACCATGTTCCGACATCCTAGTTTGGCCGCACCCCTCCCACCTTTTGCTGAGACCCTCTCCATTTGCTTCTCCAACAGGAGGACTCGACAAACTATTTCTATACGCTATGCCAATGTTCGCTCCCTTTTGGCCACTGATGATTTGGGTGGACTGCAACTGAGCTGGGAGACTGACTTGGGTCCCTTGGATGATAAAGACTGGAGCTTTATGCTCGATAGTGCCAGGGAAGCCACATCTTTCACTAGATTTAGACAATTACAAGTGTACAGGGTTTACTATTCTCCGCACAGGTTGCTCCAGATGGGTGCTAGAGCCGATTCGACTTGTCCAAATTGTGAGGGTACATCTAACACCTTTTGGCATCTGCTCTGGAGCCGTCCTGTGGTGGGGGGTATACGAGACACAGGTATTAGGATTCCCCTGTTGTCCTAGAACATGCGGCTGGCTTTGATCTAGGGATGGATCTGTTGTTGGGTATGAGTGCTACTTGTTATGTGCTTAACCTCCTTGCTTTCGCCAAGATTGTTGTTTCTAGAGTGTGAATGGCCCAGGATGGACCAGACTAATGCCTGGGTGACCTTAATGAAGCTGTAGGGCATGAGAGATTTACATACCAATCCAGGAATACCATCTTGAAATATTATAAACGTTTGGTCAGGATGGTCAAGGCATGCAATTCTGTACCTGGCGCCTGACTTTGGTCCTGAATGTGTGTCAACTTCCCCTTTGCTACAGCATTAGTTCACTCTCGATCTCCTTTTTCCCTCCTCCCCACCCTCCATGTTCTCCATCTTCAACCTTTTTGCATGGGTAGAGGATATGTTGCTTTCTTGACAGACTGGAACCTCTTCATTTGACTCTCATATACAAATATTGCTATATTATTGTGATTCAAGATTACGTAAAAGCTGTTTTACCATATGTATAATTGTTATATGGACTGGAACTACAATCAACTTTTATGCTTTTTTTTTTTGTAATGTTTGAAAATTTCAATATTGTTTAAAAAAAAACAAAAAAAAAAAAACTGGAAATTATATATACTAGTACCTCATCAGCACTATGTCAGATTTATTTGAGATTGTACACACTTAAGTGGGATCTTGCTACCACAAATCTTGAGGCTCAATTACCTACTTCAATGTCAAGTGCAAATCCTGCATAATAAAATACAAACTATAAAGTGCTCACTTCAAGTAAAAACTATATCTGCACATCATCGGCCGTATATCTGAAATATAACCGAAGTTACACAAATGTGTGGGACCTTCCTGCCACAAGTGTTGTGCTCTCTGTTCTGGCACACCAATACTGCTAAACATAGTGGCCATTCTGCACATCATGCATAATAAACTGTCTCCCTGCTAAACATTTATCAAGTAAGGAGACTACCTGTGTCACAATTGCCAGCACAACTCAACTTTATGCCTATTTCTGAATTCACCTATTTGAATTTAGAAAACAACTTCTAAATGGACTCCCCTAGTTCCCAGGCATTTGTCACCTGATCCCTGACATAAACATAAAGAGACAAGATTATGCCCTGCCTGTTCATGGTTTAAAAAAAATAAATAAAAATAAATAAATAGTCAAGAGTATATGAAAGTTTGATATAACACTCTCAGTGAGTGAAGGTCCTTTCCCTTAACTGGTCCCATTCATAAAACATGAAACTTTCAGCAAGAATGGCAAGACAAATATGGTTCACTGCTAAAATGCAAGCATATTGTTTTCTCTTTTTTATGTGAATATATTGTTGAATGCACGATCAGTGTTTAAAGACTTTACAACACAAAACATGAAAAGGTTCTTTATCCCATTTGGGTGTTGAAAAAAATAAACCAAGACAAAATACTTCAAAAAATTTATGAAAAAGATTGTGAAAAGTGTTTTTTAAATAAAAAAGTTGTTTTTCATAGGATGACTTTTTTTTTTTTAACAAGAAAGATATTATTGCTCAACTACGAGATATATCGCGTTCCGCTTGAACGGTTCAATGTTGTATAAGTTGGTGTTTCTTAAACGTGCCATATTCAGAAATGGAAACTTAATATGGCAATGTACAGTGGCTGAGGGACAGAAATATCTCCATTTGTCAGTTGTTTGGATGCAACTGAAATATTTCCTTGGGAATCAGTGAATTTATCCAGAATTAGACAGACATCACCAGACATTTAAATACCCTGAATGTGCAACTTCCTGGTAAAAAGCAAACTGATCAATTTGTATGAAATTTGGGCTTTATTAATAAACTTCAGAAATTCACAGAAAATACCCAGAAAAGTACCCCGAGATACTTTCCGACAGTTATTATAGATAAGCACCCTGAATTAAATATTCAACAGATAAAAAAAAAAGACATACTTTGGTCATTTGCAAGAGGATTTCTTAAAAAGGTTTCAAGATCTCCAAATAAATGGCCCAATGTTTCAATATATTTTGAACCCAGAGAAAGAACCAGAAAATACCCCTGAACTTATCAATTTTTATTTTTTTCAAATAGAATCTCTGGAAATGTAATTAATAGATTTCAGATGTGTAATGTGTGGGTTGAGACGTTTCAAGATATGAGGGATGAAATTTTAAAACATGAAAATCGATTATTGGACATATCTTTCAAGTACTTGGAGAGAACTACCACCAAAATGAAGAAAGTTACATTCTGTTTTCTGCTTTTGAAGTTATTATTGTGAACAAGAATTTTTCAATACTAAAAAAATATTTTGCAATGCTCATAGACATGCTTCAGAATTTTGTACTGATAATTGACTGTCTCTAGACTATGAGTTATCAACCTAACCTGAGCAAACTAGCTTAAAAAAAGGAAGGGCAGGGAAGCCACTAACATTTTAAGTACCCATCTACTACGTCTGTAAAAATTTGTATATGTTGTAATGGTACTCCCAATTTTTTTTTGCCATGTGAACACAGAGCAAAATCACAACTTTCAAAGCACACGCATGTAATCCCACATGTATTTATGTGTATGAGTGATGGGTAGAACGTTGCAGTGATTGGCCGTCTATGGAGTAATGAATATGGGGTCTCTCTCCAAGAAATTCCAATGCTTTGCCAAGAACCTTTTCAGCCGCCTTAGTTCCCTGATTATATTCAGTAATAAATACTATATCTTTGTAAGACAGATTTTGGCTTGGTGATATTTTAGGAAGAATTATAGCTTTGTTTGGTACAAAAGTGCCATTTCGGTTCATTTTCATTATGGCTCCAGTTACCCCATTTACTAATTATTATTTGTAGTTGTGTGCTACAACATTTGTTTTAAATAAAGTATACTTCATCTTTGAAGTCTCATTTATTTGTACAGTTTCTCAAGATTTTTTAAAACAATTGTTTTGAAAGTTTTTACCATCTATGGTGGTAATTACAATCAACTCAGACTGAAATTTGTATTCGTGGTTTGGCTTAGGTACAAGTAGAAATATTATTGATATCAGAATTCTGGGCTCCAGAAAAAAACTACCATTTTGACTAGTTTATAATTTTCAAATTAAAAGTTTGAGGCAATATAAGAAGTTTGGCAAATTAACCTCAATATTAGTATGATATAATAGAAATTTACCAAAGTTTCAAATTATCTTTAAATGGACAAGTATCTACCCATATAGGTAAATGTTCCCATAAGCCAGACAAACCATCAATTTTATCCACATAGTAAACTCCAGGAGATGCTCTACGATCATGTTGTTGTGCAATGCTGAAAAAACTTTTGACAGAATCTCGTTTTATGGAATTATATATTGAATTGGCATTCCCTCGACAAGTTCTATGCAAAATGGCAATAGCAGGGATGCCCATTGTCCCCCCTGATATTTGCCCTGGTGATTGAGCAGCTTGAGTCACTAATCAGATTTAATTCGGTGAATCAGGGAGTACAGTTGGGCCATACCAACACAAGATTTTTCTTATCCCACGACATTTTTACTCTCATTGTCACAGCAGAGAATCACCCTGCCCAACCTTTACAAAATTATGCAGACCTATAATAATTTGTCTGGCTACAGGATCAATTACTCAAAATCAGAAAGCCTTTGCACGCATTATTTGGATCAGTCCTCCCAAGACTCTCAGCTAATAAATTGATGACATTTATTGCCAAGTGTGGAAGGGATCTCGTCGATATAAAATCCTATTATCTGGCATCACATTTTTCCCCAAGTAGTTAACTTATGCACCCCCAGACAACCCTCTTGGATTGATATTGAATCTGGCTTCATTAATTGATGTTAAACAACCTCCCTATGGAGCTTACCTAAAAAACAAACCCACCTGTTACTAAATTACCTTGAACACTTAAATTCCCAACCAGGCTCTGCAGTCTATACTTGTTAAAACTTGTTCTCCCCAGACTCCAATCTGGAGTAACGTCGATTTCCTTCCCAGATTGACCACAACCAGGTCCAGCAAATGGATTTAAGCGAACCTCAAATTACCAACTGTTTTCTATAGGTATGGTCGTTGGCTGACCCACAATCTTGGCCCATGAAGGGGCCTGGAAGTTCATGAGACCGGGAATTGCTAAAAGCTCTAGAAACTTATTAAAAACCCAAAAGTAGGCTTAAAATTTTTCCATCTGCTCTACCCGATTGGAGATATTGTGGTCAAAGGGACACCATGAATTATATTTGGTGGTCATGTCCTGTAATACCAACCTTTTGTGATAAAATCCAACAACCTCTTTGGAGGTCCCAGTAGCAAAGAACCCTTGGAATTTCTTGCTACGTTACCCTCCCCAAGATCACAACACATTTTTAGCAGCAACTAAATGTCTAATAGCCAGAATTGGAATAACTTGTCCCCATTGTCTTTTACAGCACACAAACAAACTTGGCATACAGCAACCATTGAGAAAATAATGGCTCATCAGGTATGGGCTCCATGGCTGTTCACGGAGAGAAGATCTGAACTCTACGCCTCTGCCTTTTGCCCCCCTACACTGACCCATGTGCAGTGAGAACCCCACCACTAATAATCTCCTCTAACAATGTGGTCCTTGCTTTGCTACATACCCAGCACTTGGCGACTACCATCTCTAGTTACATTGAGGTATGCTGACAGGTCCTCATCCTTCCATTAATCCTGTACACCATGACGACCCACCCCCTTATCACCCACTCATACCTTATTTGCCCTAAAACTAAAAATTTTCTAATCCGTAAAATGATGTTTATTTTATAATAGTTTAGCTCTTAGCAGACTCTTTGTTTAGTGATTAAGATATTTAATATTAGACTCTGGAACTCTGGTCTTACAATGTGCAATTCTTTATTTAGAATTCAGATACTCTGCTATATGTTCTTGTTAGATGCTTGACCAACCAAAATAAAAAATTATATAAAAACACCAAAATTGCCCAGATAGTGTTTATTTTTTTCAACAAGCAAATTGCTGTACATTTGTTTGGCATTTCATGTTTTAGTAATGCAAACATAGGCAATACTACACATATAAGGCCTGATTCATATTCGCATACACCAGTAGCGTATCTTGCATGACGTCGCTATGCACATGCTCAGAAACAGACCTCATAGCAATGACAGCAATTTCATGCTAATCATGATCAAATGGAAATGACACTTTACCACTGTCTACGATTTAAAGGGTGGAAAGGAACAGGGAAGTGGCGAACAATGCAAGTCAATGTACAGAAAAGAAGTGCCAAGGGCATCGTGACACAGATACGGTCGGACCAAGTACTTGGGATTCTCGGAAGCACGCTTGGGTTCAGCTGTATCACGTTCTATCAACTACAGGGTAGGTGTAAGTGATGAAGGATATGGCATGGTTTTTGCAATAAAAAAAGCACACATTTGTGCCTCTAGCTAGCATAGAACTTGTGTATACAACCAAATGAGACTATAAAAATGGATTGTATGCACAGTATGAATCTTGATTTATGTATTAAATATAAAAAGTTCATTTTTACAAAACCATATTTTTATTAAACAATTATACGGTTTACAGTTCATTTTACAATATAGAGGTTTTATATTAAAAGGAAAACTTGCCTAAAAGCACACTGCCATTCTAAATTATGCTGGTAAAGTCATGAAATATTGCCGATTTGCTAGAATCGCAAGTTAATACATTTACGTCTGAATCTCTATCTCTCTCTCTATATGTGCATACATACACACTACAAAATATTACACATTGATAGCATAATTACTTTAAACAAGCAAAATATTTTCTCAGTAAAATGTATGACTTCCAACAAAAATAGCAAGTACAGTTCACAAATACGGTAAAAAACATATTTGGAGTATTTCCTGTTAGATCACCACCACAAATGAACACAATATCATATCTTAACTTCAGTTCCTCTCCAGGGCAGATTCCGAGACATCACTAAAAAAGTAAGTACAATAAACTGCACATTGTAGTCAAACAACTTAAAACATCAGACAGTGGATTCCAAATAAACAATTAAATACATGTAAAGCAGCCGTTTCAGATCAAGGCCTTGTATAACCACAGAAGCCAATTAACTATTTAGTATGTTTTTGAACTGACAAGACGGACGGACGTGTGTGTGTTTTAGGGAATTTAGATTGCAACCTCGAATGGGGCAGCAACTAATGTGAACGATTTTATATATTCTCTGTACAAAGCTGCGTAATATAACAGACACTACATAAATTAACAATAGTGGTATTTTGTGAAATTCAGTAATATACATTTGTTTCTCACTAAACAAAAAAATCATGAACTTGAAATAACACCATAAATCTGCAATGTGCTTAATGTAACATTATTTGCTAGACATTATAGCACATGTAGTAGTGTTCATGTATCTCTATAAATATTTAAGACAATGGCATTTTCCCTCCATTAGTTTCTCACTCATTTTATTGTATTGCCTCCAATTAAAGAAAACACATGTAGTGCCCTTCATTGGTGTCTCACAAAACCCATTACAAGTGCTTTAAATGTTTCAAGGGCACTCAGATAGGAGGGACATAGTTCACATAGGATTCTATAAATAATGAATGTATTACTTCTGGTAGCCATGTGTGTGTTCACAGACATTATGTTATTGCTGACAGTATTACACAGTTTTAAATAATTTTATTGTACATGATAAAGTTGTGCACAGTCATTGAATACATCAGGAGACTATTACGGAACAAGGAAATCTTATGAGGCTGGTTTCCCATCACAATTGAGAAAACATCCTCAAGGATTCAAATGATTTGTTACCATCCCTAAGTAAGCAAGACAAAAATCAGTGAGTAGCTGCAGATCAATTGCTGATAAATTTCAACCTGTGCAGTGAGCAGCTAAGAACTTCATAGAGCAGGATATCAATTTGGCTGCAGCACATAACCCGCTCATCATCACCATTTATTTATATAGCGTCACTGATTCCGCAGCGCTGTACAGAGAACTCATTCACATCAGTCCCTGCCCCCATGGTGGCTTACAGTCTAAATTCCCTAACATACACACTATATCCTTTCCGCACAATTACAGACTGGTAGACCGAACACCATGGCGCATACAGGCCCTACTGGCCCCACGTGGTGACTATGCAAAAAAAAAATTATATTGGGTTTCTATTTTTTGTTTATTATTTATATTTTGGGGAATCCATGATTGGCATATCTTAGATATTTTTTTAAATGATCAATTTAAAAATGGATATATTATGTTACGGAGATGATTTTATATATTTTTGCACATGAAATGATGTACATATAGCACATTATATTGTACGAGGCTAGGGCTGCCACACTGACTCGAATCCAGTTTTTGTATTTTTCTCCCTTACAGGTTTCAATTTTGAACCATTTAATTTACATCTATTTTGCCATTTGAGGTACAATAAGTGCTTATCTATATTTACGTAAAATGCTTTTTCCTGACGTTTCCTATATACTATTGTTTTCTCAATTTATTAGAGAGGCTAATTGCCCATATAACCCATTTACCAGATTTGAAAACCCTTGTATTGACTATTATCTATTCATATTGCATGATATAACCCCATCAGGCTATAGCTTCTATTTACTGCATTGTTCATTGAGTAGTGGTTTTGACCCCTTACTTTACACCACAATGGCAGGTTAACACAGTAGCATGAACTACTGTATTCAAACATAAGTAATAGGATACAGTTCTTGCACATGCTGTTCTGCAAAATATTTTAATTTCACCTTCTCTAATTGTTGCTTGCAATAGTTCTAAAAAAAAATAATAAAAAAAAAATAAAATAGTATTTTATAAATGTGTTCCAAACATGCCAGTACTGGTGAATGGAGATATTTACACATTTTGTATAATACTTTCCTTATAGCATACCAACAATTTTTTATGCATTTATATTTATCTACAATCACTCAAATGGTTCAAGAGATGCTCTACTTTTTTTTCAATGAAAGCTCATTGCCATGTACAATATCTTATGTCCACTTCCTATTCATGAGCAGCTACGTATTTCTTTTTCTGGGCTTTACTCTGCAGTTGCTTAGCCATGCTGACAGCTGGCCACAATCTGACCCGCAACTGCTGTGCATGCTTGCTATGGCTACCATTTGAATATACTGCTCTGGTGGCTTATTTTTTTTATTACACTTCACAGGGTATATATAGAAAGCTATGTTTCCCACTTTGTCTCAAATTTTTCTTTATTCACCACTTTTATGCACCTTTGAGCATTTTCTAGATTTCAGTATTTTTACTAACTAGGATACTGTGCACAAGGGATGTTGGCTTCAATGAGAATCTCAACATCTGTTGTGCAATGCAATATATTAAAAAAAAATATATATATATATATATATATATATATATATATATATATATATATATATATATGTACGGAATGTCTAGCAAAATAAGACTAAATCCCCTAGAACACTCCAGTCAGCCGGTAAGACTAATTAAGACAGTCCACCATTTATAAATATAGTACACAATTCTTAGTTACGCACACATTACATTTGACAGCTGACAGGGCGTTCTGGTCCTTATAACGCCTGCTTTTAGGAGGCTTCGAGTTACCTCCTAGTTAGATTGCTTTTAATTTAAGAACACAGGCTTAATTGACCACATAAGGGTATTCTCATCGTTTAGTGTTAGGACCATCCTTTTACCAGAAGCGTTGTTAAGTGGTGGGTGCACTTTTGCAATTTATTTATAAACAGATGGCAGTTTAAATCTGTTTTGGGGTTTTTTTTATGACCACAATGTGCAGGATGATTTGTGTGTGTAGATAGAGAGATTATGCACGTACATATTATATACACACACACACACATTATAAACCTATACAAAAAAAAGTTAAAGTAATTTTACAATGTACATTCAAATTAAGTAAATTCTCAACAGATTAATAACAGAAAATCTTTAAATGACGGGGTTAGAAGTTTAACCCTAAACCAAAGATAGTGTTTGATCCATTGTGAATTAGCTGGCTTGTACTAAAAAAAAACAAAAAAAACCAAAAACCGCAAAAGCTAATTAAAATTTAATTTCATTAATTCTTTTTTTTTTTTTTTTTACAGTATGCACCCAGGTTAATATATATTTTTTAATTATCTCCACAAAATCAGACTTTGTATACTAATACCTCTATCAGTGCAAGGAAACCTTCTTTGGTAGGATCAATTGTTAACGTGTTCCATGGTACCAAAGATTAGTTCATCAGTGGGGGGAGAGGAATGTATCACCTTACTTTAAATGTGCAGTCTCAAAAGAGGACTACTGATTAACATTTGAGATGATATTCAATGCTTTCACCAGCTGAGCAGTGTGTTTGCACACTTAAATAGGGAAAACAATTATTTTAAACCAAATAAACACAGAATATCCCTTGTATATGTGCAAGGTGAATATGCTAGATAGTACACATTGCTGGGAGCTTTAACAAAGCATCTCTGCCTTAGCTTGTTTAGAATTTGATGTATTCAATAGCAATATCAATATTGACCTTAAAAGTACGAATCCCTCCAAAGCTGGAATCCTAGTTTTGGATGAAGTACAAAGAGGTAAAATAAAAACAAGCCCTTACATACCCACCCTTAAAGTCCCATTACCTGTATCCACTAGTGTCCCTGATGGGTCACACACTCCCACACCATGCTCCTCTATTCTCTACCAGCACAGCCTGTTTGAAGCAAACAAAGTAGAAGTAGATACTATTCCTCTGTGAATATCAAACACTCACAAGCGAACCATCAGGGATTACCCAGTGAACACAGTATAGCAAGTAAGCGCACAGTTTATATTTTCTATTTGTACTCCATCTAAAACTATTTCACATTTTTAGTCTAGTCTTGGTTGAAGGAATCTGTGTGACCTAAATATCTACATTTTTAATAGGCTCTAATTAAACTTATTTAAAATACACTATATGGACAAAATTATTTGGCCACACCTGTTATTTATTGAATTGAGGTGTTTCAAATCAGACCCTTTGCCAGAGGTGTATAAAATCAAGCACCAAGCCATGCAGTGTCCCTTTTGCAAACATTTGTGATACAAAATGGGTCATTCTGAAGAGCTCAGCGACTTCATGCGTGGTACTGTGATAGGATGACACCTTTGCAATAAGACTGTTCCTGAAATTTCTTACCTGCTGGATATTCCACGGTCAACGGAGTGATATTATTAACCAGGGGAAACGTTTAGCAACAACAGCAACTCTGCCAAGAAGCAGAGGACCACGTAAAATTACAGAGCGGGGTCAATGACTGCTAAGGCGCATGGTGCGTAAAAGTCGCCAACGCTCTGCGATTCCATAGCTGAAGAGTTCCGAACTTCCACTGATATTAATGTAAGCACAAATACTGTGCAGCGGGAGCTTAATGGAATGGGTTTCCATGGTCGAGCAGCTGAATGCAAGCCTCACATCAACAAGACCAATGCCAAGCATCTGATGGAGTGGTGTAAAGCAGTGGAAACGTGTTCTCTGGAGTGACAAATCACACCTCTGTTAGGCAGGTAACATTCTTCCGGCATTCACCAAACCCCGATTCGCCCATCTGTCTGACTGCCAGACTGCATTCTGCCAACTATGACGTTTAGTGGAGGACAGATAATGGTATGGGGCTGTTTTTCAGGGTTTGGGCTAGGCCCATTATCTCCATTTAAGAGCAATCTTAATTCTTCAGCATACTAAGTCATTTTGGACAATGCTATGCTTTCAACTTTGTAGCTACAGTTTGGGGAGGGGGAGGCCCTTTTGTAATCCAACATGACTGAACCAGTGCACAAAGCAAGGACTACAAAAGACATGGTTTGAGGAGTTTGGTGTGGAAGAACTTGACTGGCCTGCACAGAGGCCTGACCTCAAACCCATGGAACACTTATGGGGTGAACTGGAACGGAGATTGCGAACCCTGCCTTCTCGTCCCAACATCAGTGCCTGACCCCAAATGCTCCACAGAATGAATGGGCACAAATTTCCACAAAAAAACAATCCAATACCTTGTGGAAAGCCTTCCAAGAAGAGAGGAAGCTGTTATTGCTGCAAAAGGGGGACCAACTCCATATTAAAAGTATATGCATTTGAATACAATGTCATTGTAGTCCCTGTTTGTGTAATGGTCAAGCGTCCGAATACTTTTGTCCATATCATGTATATCAGGTGTGTTTAAAACTATATAAAAAAAATAAAAAAAACACACAAACATGACTGCCAGTCAGTGTAACATTAACCACAAAATGTCAGCAGGAAAATATAGGACTTGTCTGAGTGATTATTGTAAAAATGGAGACCCTCAGAAGTATCTAAAAATCTGGAGCCTTATGGTCCAATAAGAGCTACAGCAATCCTAGTCCGCAACCACTTAAAATGACATACCTGTTATACACCAAAATGTATGAAGCAAAGGGAAGGGTGATATTGTGTGTAGTAAACAAGTTACTCTGAGGTGCATGTACTTATTCAAGTAGTGCTTCCACTAGTGGTTGTAACTTTGTCTCCACACTGCCTTAGAATTGCCAGTCTCTTAAGAAACATGACAATACAAACAAAAGCATTCTCCATGTGAAATGACTTTGATTGCAATATATTTCAAGTGCATTCAAAGCTGTTCATTATTTTGGAGCCGAGAATGTATTTACTCAATAAACATCAAATTGGCCCTTACAGAAATATATTATAAACCGATAGATTAAAGGCTCTTCTGATATTGAATTTTTCTGACAAATAAGGAAAATTAAATCCTTGAAATTCACCTTGTATTACAAAACATTTTTAAAGTTTAGTTCTCTATTATGAACACTGAAACATTTGCACATCATAAAAAAAATAAATAAAAAAAAAGTTCTATACTTCTGCAATTAAAGAGAAGAAATCAACCATTAATACACGCCTGTATTTCTCAGCATGACTGGCAGGAAATGGCAGCACATTACTGACAGGAAAGGTGCAAGTTAACTAGATGTGAAACTTCTACTGTACATAGTTTATATTGCAAGCATTATAATATCAATTAACAATATGCAGATTCTGAACACATGCACTGTATAAATATTCTTTAACTTTTTCTTTCCTTTTTTATAAATAGCTGCTTCCAGAAACTATGTATAACCATACAAAATGCCTCACATCTAGTGCAATTTCCTCCATCGGGCTTCCTATAGTTTATGCACTGATGTTTTTACCCAGTACCTCTGGAAACATCATCTCACTCTGGATATTCAGAAGCTTAAACAGGAAGACATCAACACATATCTATCTGATTAATCTTGCCATCTCAAACATGGCTGTGTCGACAGGCATGCCCTTTCATATTGCATATTACAGACAAGCACAGTACTGGCCTCTCAACTCTGCAAAATGTGCAATTGTATTCCAAGCATGTAACATTCTCACACATAGTAGCATGTGTGTGAGCATCACCATTTTTTGTTGGATCGCCATCAGCCGCTATGCTACACTTGTAAGACATAACGACAGGGCACAAAATGTAACTAAAACCACGTATGAAAAAATAATTTTTGGACAAATACTAAAAACTTTCCGGAACCCTAAATTTGCCAGCTATCTGTGTGTTGGTGTGTGGTTCAGTTTCTTATGCCCAAGTATAATATTATTCCTTGTAAACCAGGATTTTGCACCAGACAAAAGTTGCTTTGATAAAGAAGCAGAAATTGGTCAACTTCCGTTTAAAATATCCTCAGTTATAGAGTCAACATGCTTTTTCTTATTCTTCTTAACTGTATTCTTGTTCTACTATTTCTTTATAAAGCATATAAAAATTCTTCAAGCCAACAGCTGTATAGGAGAAAAGCATTTAGTCTACAACAGAGTGAAAAATAATATTATTGTTATATTGACTTTATTGTTTGTCTGCTTTGCTCCATTCCACATTTCAAAGTTCCTACTTGTGAAATTTGATTATTCGCAACAGCAATGTCAACAGATGAGTTTGCTGGTGGAAATCAAAAATTTTTGCCTGTGTCTTGCAGAATTCAGAAGTTGTACTGATCCCATTGTTTATTTTTGCTTAGATGATTCTTTTAAAAATAATGTACTGCTTATTTTTAAAAAACACTCAACAGATCAAGAGGGCGATTTGCCAAGAGCAAACAAATGTTCTACTACTCAAACACCGACTGTAGCTGGAAGAATCATGCAAACCACTACTAGATGAGTGCAGAAACAAAAAACTTTATGAGTAATACAAATGAGCAATTTGGAACATTGAGATATTTGCAAACATGTAATGTAAATTTAAGTTAGAAAAATAACCTTGGCACAAATCAGTTATGCAAAGAATTCGTACTGTTTGAATATCTTACAGACAACAGTTCATTGGTCTCATCAGACCACTCTAGGAGAATATCAGCATAGTCTCTGAAGCCTATGCATTTCAAATGATGGGCGCTCAGAATGTGTCGGGAAAAACTGTATTTTTTATGTCTATTTTGTGATTATATATATTTTACTGAAGCTTTTTTTATCTTTAGTAATAATTCATACGTAATTATGTTAACGGTGCAATAAATTATCGAGCTTGCTGTGCAATGGGATTCCTGAACTAATTAGTTAAGTAAAACAATTCTTGATATTTGTATTTTCATCTGTAATAAGTGTCGGTAAGTGTAATTTATTTGCATAATCGATTTGCGCCAAGGTTATTTTCCTTACACAGACCTTATAGATGTGGAATTGGAAAGTTCCACAAACCTTTTCGTTTTAAATAAGTCATATGTATAAATAAGCTCATTGTATTCCTGAGTGTAAAAATATAGCTGCCCAGTATTCATTGTCCGCTCCTTTCAGCAGCGTTAAGTCCAAAAAACGAACCTTCATGTTGTATATAACATATGCTATGTGGTGATAAAAAGGTAACTGGTAAAAATTAATTTGCTAAATCCAATGTATAGGCTGCAAATGTAATGTATCCAAAATATTTAAACTTTTGGTATCATTTTATTCTCAGACCAATAATAAACATGTACCAAGACCAATTTGCTTAATTGACCACATTTGTGAAACATTTTAGGCTTCCTTTATCATGCAAATGCAAATAAGGAAATTTTAAAAACAATTAACGCCTAACTTAGAGAGATGGACACAAGTCCATTTGTGCCAAATAAATATTGGACGTGCGCAAGTGTAATAATTGTGCCCGTTTCTTGAGCTGATCTTATAAGAGACAAGTTGTATTGGAGAGGCAGGTCACAGACATTCAATATGTAAGGTCAGTAAAGTAGGAAGCAGAGACGCAAGTTAATCATCTCCTAAGAGGTGTCTTTAAGATATGCCTGTTAGGGGTAAAACATTTTAAAGTTCCACAGTGAGTTTCAGTGGTGAAAATGTTGACTGATGCATCTTTGTGCCTCATGTATCTATATGCTAGATATAAAATACAATAGAATGCAAAAGAAGCATCTTTATATTTAATTCTAAATCAAGTCATAAAAACCATGTTAAGCATATTCTTGTTTTTTTTCATTCAACTCAGTGTTAACATACTGAGCAAGTGGAGAGCTGCAAAATCGTAGTTATAGGTTTTATTAAATTATACTGTACAAAACATATTTCATCCAGAGTTCAATAAATAGTGAGGAAATTCTACAATAGTATGTCAATGGATGCATCAGACACCATATTTTAACTTTTAAAATACTGAAGACTTTACAATGGATTTTATTTTTCCATAAAATGTAAAGTATTGTTTCCCAAAATAAATGCTTACTACTGCAAATCACATTTTGTTAACACTTATCCAATAAAAATTATTTTAACGTTGAAAAACGTAATCAAAAATATGGGCAATGTAATTTGTCACAATGCACCATTGACCTTAACGATTCCAACTTCAAAACTATTTGTAGCCCATTGTGCTAGTCACAATTAAGCAAATACTACAGATTGTTTCATGCCATGTCTCTCTGTGCAACCTATGAGCAAACTCATGGGATTGTATCAAGCCACTTTTTTGCCCTGCTCTGTCAGATTTTTTGTCATTCCTTTCTGGATCTGGTCACGCCCCTCGTGACATCACATCCTATCCCAATGATGTCACACTATCTGCCATTAGGTCAGGTCTCCAAGATGAGAGGATTATTGTACTACAATGGGGCCTACAGCAGAGCTCTGGAAGAATAAAATGTATTAATGGGGAAAGGTGTGTGCGCAATTAACCACACATCTCCCAAATTGTGAATCTGCAAACTGTTTAAATTAACGCCATCGTAGATATATTACAAGGAAAATTTTACACATTCATTCCTTACTGTTTACATTAAGCAAAACATGGAAAAGAGGGAAGGGGTGGGTTATATACACCACACTGCAAAATCTCCAGTCTGTCGCACTCAGAATTCCGACAGTGGAAATGTCGGCACTTAACTATCAATGTTGATAGTGTGATTGGTGACATCTACAATGTTGTCAATCACAACGCAGACATGTAAATGTCACCAATCACTCTACCAACACTGTCAACATAATGAAAGTGTTGGCATTTAACCTGCCGACATTTCCACTGTTTGCATTTTTTACCTTACAGTAAATATAAAAAAAAAAATATGTAAGCAAATGTGTTCATCCCAAATATTTTGAGAGCCCCATGAACATTGAAATATAAGTCCAGGTAAAGGTCAAGAGCCAAGCCAGTGACTAACATTAATGTCTAGTGCAAAAAGAAAAAAAAAAGTCTAGAACAGTGATGGGTTATCTGATACACTAACGGTCAAAAGAGCTGCACAGTACTCATAATGTCAGCAAGACATTAAAACAATATATTTAATCACATAAAGACTTCTATATCTAATAACATATCAGCAGGCATTTTAAATGATTTTTACAAGCAATAAAAAAAAAAAAAAAAAAAACAACTAACAAAAGCAGAAAGAAGCATGGGGTGAAAGGTGGAGGCTCAGTGATGGGCTTGTTGCCCACCACCAATATAGAAATATAAACTGTCAGTGTCTTACATGTGGCTTCTGCACACACAATTTTATCAAAGCAACGCTGCTTCAATAGGAGTGGCTGAATATAAAGAGAATTACGCTTACCTTTACATCTCTGTGAATTATATTGTTATCATGACAGTAGCGCAGTGCCTCCAGAATCTGTCGCATGTAATGACTGTAAAGAGAGAAAAAACAAACATGTCACACAACTAAATATCATCTACACGCATGTTCGTGAGAAAGATCTGCTATAAAAACTATTTGCAACCTGGGAGAATTTAAATGGTGTTCTTATGAATGACCAATTACTTTTTTTTAGATTTTTAGGCAAGGTGGATAAATTAATGTATAAGACAAAAGATGTGTTCGTGTATTGCAATGGAAGGAAAAAAGGAAGCAAAAGGAGAAAAAGAAAACAAAAACACGATTCCATTAATGAAAATGTATTCAATATAGTCAGTATACATTAATTACAATATAAATTTTAAATGAAACAATTATATTTTGTTTTAAAAGGATTGGTAAGAGAAGTTCTCTGCAATAGGAGTTTCAAATATAGCAACATGCTCAGAGATCTATATAGTAAAGTAATTGTAAGCCAGTGGGCCATTTTAAAAAAACTAAAATTGTTAACCTCAGGGTTAACATACAGCAGTAATATCATGAAACAGGCCTAGATATCTGCAAGATTGGTTTTAAAAACAGCATTTTTTTTTATTCTGCAACTCACCTCTAAAATGCAATTGCAGGGACTAGAATGTGGAGCTTTGTAACAGCACAGCATGAAGCCTAATTTTTCTTGTGCATCTTCAGTGTGTCCAAACAGTGCAAAAGGCCCTCCACAGAACGAGCAATGTGTCTCAGTGGATGTTCCGGAAACACATCACGCTGAATTGAACCTCCTCTTTTAGGTCAACTACATCATAACTAGAGATGTTCACCGAATCCAGTGTTCTGGTTTTGGATCTGGATTAACTTCGTGTTTTGGCAAAACTGCCCTTGCGTGTTTTGGTTTTTGAACCCAATTTTTTCCTAAAATCCCTATTTTTTTCTCATTATTATTAATAACTTCAACAACATTAATTTCAAGTCATTTGCAGTCAATTTTGACCACCTCAGGTCACAATATTTTCACACACTTTCAAACAAAGACGGCAGCGACCAGGCTGAATGCTAAGTGACAGAGCAATGACACAAACACGGCAGTTCATAGCACATCTAGGAAACATTGCACACAGCAGTGGCAGAAAAGAAAAGTGCAAGATGGAATTGTCCTTGGATCATGAAATCAGTTATGGTGCATTTGATCGCTTCACCCATTCCTTGGATAACTGTGGTGATTATACAGAGAATACATGGCGACGAGTGCCGACACCCCCTGGGATGCGTGATTTTATCAGACCCAGACCAAGCCAGGGTACCAGACAACGCACTAAAAAGAGCCATTGTAATTCACAGCAAAAAGCAAGTTCATCACTGAGCTTCAAATCAGCCCTAATTCCCCAAAAATTATAATATATAGTTAGGTATCTTTGACGTAAAGTGCAGATTACAAACAATTTGCTGCTGTTTCATCAGTATTGCACAAAGTGGAAGGTAATACATATACACACGTCTATTTAGACATCCATGCTTACATTACTTCTGTACGCAACGCTGTTCTTTAATAAAACTGTTGTCTTTATACCGTTCAAAAATATTAGAAATAATCCTCCACCATTCGTTGGATAGTAGGATCAGGTGGAGTTACAGAAGAGGTGTCACTAATTCTGGTCAATTATTTTACAGTAGACAAGACCAGATGTCAAGTGTTGTGCAGAGTCATCTGCATCATCCCTAGGTCTCTTGGAAAAGCCAAGTTTTTTCCTAGCAGCAGTTGACTGAGAAACTGAAGGAGGAGACGCCGTCCTGTCACGTAACACTTGAGCAGAAGCATATACAGGGAGGAATTCCACCTTGTCACCACCTCTTGCTTCAGTTGGGGGACAGGGCAAATTAAATTGCTCTTGTAGCTGCTGCAATCTCCTACATGCTTTTGCCGAATTCCGGAAAAGACCAGGTATTTTACGGGCCACAGACAGCATCTCCTGCACGTCCCTGTCATTTTTTAAAAAACTCTACACCACCAAGTTTATTGTGTGAGCAAAACACTGAATGTGATGAAATTCACACAACTGTAATGCTCGCACAATATTGGTGGCGTTATCAGAAATGACATCCTGAGGAGAGTCAAAGCGGGATAAGCCATGTTGCACTGACATCCCTTAGTTTTTGTAACAGATTGTCAGCTGTAGGTCTTAGTGAAGCCGGTGGGTGATACACAGAGTAGCCTACCTTTGGAAAATGCTGCTGCTGTTCCTGCTGGTGAAGACGAATCACCAACCCAGGGGCTGTCACATTCTTATAATCTTTAGTTTGCCCAGTTCCGCTTGTCCACATATCTGTGGTTAAGTGTACAGTGAGTAGAATGGCATTTTGTAGCAGAATAATTACTACATTTTTACTAACCTTCTGGTAGAGGTGAGGAACAGCTTTCTAGTAAAACGGTTTCATGATGGAATTTGGCAATGGGGACACAAGACCTCAAGTAACTGTATAAAACCAGTTGCATTAATAGTGGATATTGGACGCAGATCTAATACCAGCATAGTCGCCATGGTGTCTGTGATCCGCTTTGCAACTGGGTGAAAGCTTTCATACTTGTTTCCTCTTGCTAAGGACTGTTTAACAGTCAATTGTAAACTACTAGTAGTCTTCTTGGTCTGCTTCTGGGATGAAGATTCACCCCATGCAGCAGGACTAACACAAGAATACTTCTGGAGGAATCCAGAATAGTGGAGAGTCATCTAGCCTTAGCAACTTGGATGCAGGACTAACTCCGATCGCTACTAAGGCTATTGATGTGGACTGTGTTGTGGGTGTACATTGCAGGTATCAGGATCTAGCCGAGAGAGGGGACTTAGCTGATGATGGAGTTACTTTTTTAGCATAAGTTTCCAATTTTCACAACAGCTTGCCATGAGCTCCTAGATCAGTGTTGGCTAACCTGTGACACTCCAGGTGTTGTGAAACTACAAGTCCCAGCATACCCTTCCAGAAATAAGCTACTATATATTGGCAAAGCATGCTGGGACTTGTAGTTTCACAACACCTGGAGTGTCACAGGTTAGCCAACACTGTCCTAGATGGTTAAGGTCCCTACCTCTACTGACTGTGGCTTTACAAACGCTACAAATGGCTAGACAACTGTTGTCAGGATTTGGGTAAAAATAATTCCACACATAAGAGGTGGATTTTTTGGTCTTATGCCCAGGCATGAAATTGCCTTTTTTTTTTTTTTTTTTTTTTTTATCATGTGCAAAAACTGCTTCCACTGGTGCATCCTCTTTAGCGCCCTTGTCAGCTACACAAATATCCCCCTCATCCTGTTGCAATTCCAAAGTGACATCCTCAATTTGTGTATCACCGGCTACACTTGGGCTGTTCATGCACACATTTGCAGAAATGTTGAAAGTGGCCTTCTTTATGGAGTACACTATCAGAAAGGTCAGAATTATACATAGCTCTCGTGGATTGACTCTGCTCAGGGATTTGTGTAATTTCTGAATCTGAACATACATTTTCCTCTAATGCCTTACTGTAAAAGTAATTGAACACCACTTTTGGCGTTCGAATGACAAGGTCTTGCTTGGTCATGACGGACCTTACAAGAAGATGCCTCAGTGACAGTTGCAGAACTAGAAAGGCGAAGGAGTCATTCTTTCCTTGCCACTGCGTGGGTAGAATGGCATGTTGGCAATTTTATTTTTTTCTGCAGATAACTGCCTGGATTACAGGACTTTTTTTTTTCTTGACCCAGGTAAAAGGCGTTTTTTTTTTTACAATTTTGTCTCCCTGCTCTTTAGCATAGGCTTAAGCAGATGGCGTAGATTGACTGACTGGTGCCAGCAGCTGCTTGGTGCTCCTGGTCTTCTGTGTACTGCTGTGAATCCATTTTGATAACACAGTACAATGTGACTGCAGATGAAGAACAAAACACTGCCAGCCATATTATGTCTATTTCAGCGATGACAATTAGCAATGGAGCTCTCCTGAATGTCACTGGAGACATGAACATTGCTACCCCTCTTTCTTTTCTACGTATGATGCTGCTTAACTGCACTAGAGACTGCCAAGAACCGTGCTACCTCTTCTGTGTCCCTCTCTGTGATATGGCGCTGGATCGCTGTGGAGGACGGTACTTATAGAATCCAAAACTTGTGAGATCTGACGACGTAACAATGATGTTTTGCCTCGTTTTCAATTCCGAGGGCGCGCAAAAGTATCAGCTCAGTACTCAGATCTGCTAAGATCGAGTGTGTTCGATTCTCAGGGAACCGAGTTTGAGCATCTCTAATCGTAACTGTGCCAATGTAATCTAAAGGATGTAAATATTACAGTGTTCTCCCCAGCATTTATTTGCCGGGTGCTCCACCTGCCTGTTTTTACTTGCTACCTGGCTCTTGGAACCCAACAGAGACCTATTATCATAGAATAAACCATTGTTCTCCTATTAGCACAGGCTCTATGTGAGCACTGAGCCAGCAGTAAGTGTTAGACCACTGACCACCAGTCCTGTCATGTGTGCAATAATGAAAAATGTTGGTGGTTATTGCCCAAAGTATTACAACTGTCCCCACGCGGCTGCTTCTAGATGCCATCCAGGTAGAAGAATTTTCTGTGGAGAACTCTCTATTCTAAATGCAATTTTACCTTCTAGAAGTGTCAAAGGGATACACAAGAACCAAGGGCTAGAAAAAAAAAAAAAAGCTAGTCAATCCACTCGTGGCCCTAAAAACAAGTATGCAGTAATGGATCCATAATTCTCTCAAACAGCACACCTTCAGCATTTTATGAATAAGCACCTTGAATATAACACTAAAATATCCTATGCCTGCACACAAACGATGAAGAGGAGTTGGACGACAATCGCCTGCATAAACCTTGAAGCTTGTAATGGAGTAAAAGGGAGCAAAGAACATGCAGAAAGAGGAAAAAAACGGAAAATAACTTTATATAATGCATAATGACAACTTTTTAAATGTTACTACATCCTACAGCTCTTTGACTTGGCTGTCAGCAGTGCTCTGGGTGCCGACAGCCACAGATCCAACAGCTTGGCTGACTGACAGACTATCCAGAGAAGGTCACAGACACTGCTGTCTTAATGGGACCTCCTTGCACTATGCAATCAGGAAAGGAGGAGGAGAGTGTGCAGTCTGCTCTTCCTCCTTCTGCACGGATTCCAACGTCTGTGTGCGAGATGTGACAGGTAAGTAAGGGACATGCGAGAGGCTGATGACCTGTATTGGGCTTGTGGGTAGATTCCATGGCATGCGGTGAGGATGATGTGTATATAAGGGGGCACGTGGTTGGGTCTGAGGGGCATGGTGGCTATTTATGACTTTTTTATCACCACTTTAACAGTTCCCACCACAGTAATTATGGGTACAGAAGCGCCGTGAGCTACTGTGGAGAGACTAAGTACCTTTTGAACCCTCCTCCACTGGACATAGCAGCAAGGTAAGAGCGGAGTTGATTAATATTCTGAACATTTTGGCAATGTTAGATACAGATCACTGTAAGGCCTTATACCCAACGGTGTCCGATTGTCGTTTAGTAAACAACTGGATGTTATACATGATTCACTGTTGTTTTTAGAGTTTTCACTTGTATTCGGGAGGTCACTCCACTGACCTCAATGCAGTTGACTTGGATTGAAAACACATTAAAAAGGGCAAGAAAACCATAACAAGTGAGCGCATCACATCCAAAACACAGATTATAGAGAATGTACTATACCTCAAGAAAGTATAAATATGTGCTCAGTCCTGCATCATTATTAATAAAACATATGGCTGTTATAGGTTGATTCTAGTGTCTGTGTATTTTGTCTCACTTAAAACAGTTATGTCTAACCAATTAATTTCCACCAAAAGCGATTTCATGCTTCAGTGAGGCAATGATGAATTTCAGGTTCCAGCCCAGCAGATTATATTCTCTTTGCGGCGCTTATTTATATAATTGCAATGTACTGATTTTACTACATCGTGTGGCACTTTGTATAGGAAATGCATTAATTTCTGAGGTATTGATTTCTGATGCAATAAGCATTTCTTGAGGAAGTCTGTTATGTAGATTCGAGGGGAAGTCCTCATTAAGGCTAGTTAAGTCAATTCATGCAAGTAACCAACATGTCCTTTTGAGTCTAAATACACCAAAGGAGGCCATTACTGTTGTTCCTGAGTGGCCTTTTGTACAGTGTGTTAGAACCGGTCTGAACATTGTAAACAGCACATGATGTAGTATATCACAGATGAGTTAAAATTTTGTTAAAGTATAAACTGCATTTAAAATCTAAGTTTAAGAAAAATCTCACATCCTGATGTTAATCTCTAAATTAAATATTTCAGGCTTCCTGGAACCATCTAAGATCAGGGGAAGCGTTACCCCCTGCTGATGTGTGTGTGCCAAAAATTGCATAAAAAGACACACGTTGTGCACCGAAATGTATCATTCCATCTGTACCTTTCTGGATGTCGCTAGTAACTTCAACGAGTGACTAACTGTCCTTATTAGGACACTTGAGCTAATAAAACATCACTTTGCTTCAATAACTTGCTTTGACTACTACTTACCCTGCTGTAAATTTCTGTGACCTACAGATTAGACCCAAATCTAATCCATTATCCGGTTGTTCCGAGGTGGACCCAGCATTCCAGTACAAACTTTTTGCCCGCTACCTGCAGCTCTGGCTAGTGCGATAGGCCAGGAGGAACCATCCACAGCAACAGCGATCTGAAGGCAAGAGGTCAGATATACCAGTCCAGGTGTACCAGCAAGGGAATATCCTAGCAGCGAGAGTTACCCAGAAAGAAGCAGTTCTAGGTACCGATGTAGGAGCCTAGTGGTGGCAGCAGGCTCCTCCTATTGTAACAGGAAGGGCGTATTTGGGATAAGAAAGGGGACGGTGGCAAATTTAGCCCAGCCGGTCCCCAGCGACAGCAGACAATGTGGCATAGGCAGTCCATCTTGGCACACTTAACCATGAGCAACACTTATATTTTCTATAATAACCTACTTTTTACAAATATTTAAAGCAAGAATAAAATCAGTCTTTATACAAATGTGTAAAAGGTCTTAATTTGTTCTCTGATGGCAGCTCAGCATATGACTGTGCTCATATTAGAGTAAACACTTTCATGTGGATGATTACAAACTAAAAATTTTCTAAGATTATGGGGCAGAATTATAATAAAGTAGACATTTACAATAAACACCAGCTTGTTTTGGTGGTTTCCCTTCACTACTACATTTGGAGCACACCATCTAGTCATCAATGGACTAAATAATTGCTGATGCCAGTTTGGGAAATTGAAAGTCACCACCACGTACCGCAATAATATTAAGGTTAACGATACTTATAAACTTTATCAAGAATAGTTAAATATGAGTCTTAGACTGCTCTTTGTTTTCTTTTCCAAGGGGAAATCTACTCTATATAAATATATAATTCAACAATCCAAAAGATATCTAAACTTACAGCTCTAGACTCTAAGGTTTCCTTTCCATATATTGCCTTGGCCTGCACATGTATGTGACACCTAATGTAAACTATTTTTCTGTAATGCTATATAATACAGATAAAGCATCATTTATTGAAACATATTGTGTAAATAGGCAAATCATCAAGTAAACACACGATGCAAGCAGCAATAGAAGTTAGCACTTGTCATTTTCAGGGTAGTATATTACAGAACCCATGTAGTTATTGTATAAGCGCTGCACAATTTGGCTTTAGTTGCTCTGAAATAAATAGTGGATACTCCATAACACTACCTGTTAAAGCATAGTGGTGGAGTGGGTCAGGTCAATGCTGAACACAATTAAATCTTAATGTTGAATACAGAACATTTTACTTTTCAGAATGAGTGCCATTTAACATATTACCACCAGGTGGATGGGTTGGACATATCTATCTGTCCAGACAGTATGGTAGCCATCCAAAATAACACATTTTCGGGGGTTATTGTTCTGGACATCCACTAATTGCAAAACAATTATGAGAAGAATCACTAGTCTGTTCTTTCCTGTACTAACAGATATAAAGGGGGCTGGGAAATAAGGATAAATAAAGGGGAGAACCATTTAAAATATATATTTTTATTAATATGCAAGAAACAGAAAAAAAAAAATTCTATATGTACTTGGTATAAAAGGTAATATTAAATTACAGTCTGTTTCACAGATTAACAGCATTGTGAAATGTGGTCTAATCACAAGTGGTAAAAGAAAAAAAATTGCCTCTGGTAATCAATGAAACTGATCATCTGCAAAACTGGACTACACGGCCCCACCATACCTTCCAAAATAGGTAAAAAAAAAAACTGAGAAAACAAATGTGAATTTGCTAATGAACATTTAGAACAACCAAGAAACAAGCACTATACCTTTTTAAGTTTAAGATAGAAACTTTTATATTGCAATATGCTAACAAAATAAGTGTCATATTGAAAAGCCAAGAAAAATTTTCAATAATACGAGTTACATACCTGGCAACGGCTTCACTGTAAACAAAGCCAGCATCAGCTCTTTTCACAATTTCAAAGCATAAATCCGCTCCATCCATACTGTAGGAAGAGAATAAAAAGTCAGTAAGAAGTTGAAGACCACGTATAGAAAACATGCCTGCACTGAAATTGCCATATAATGTTGCAAGCTGCAGAGATGGAACCGTTTGAGAAATAAAAAAAAGTGCTAGCACATGATTTAAATGGCTTTGTAAAAGTAGCAAACGCTATGACACTACACAGGATCTTCTAAGTGTTATTCTTTTTTCTGTTTTAACAGCAACTAAGTTCAGCAAAATATCCCTATAGGAATTCTCCAAAATCAAATACACTTAGCATGGAAATCATAAGAAAGAGCAGGCAACTTCAGGAAGCAAGAGCAAACTAAATATACTCAAGGCATCAAATCTTGCATAGCACGTTAGCAAACAAATTAGCTCACTAAGTAACTAACCACTTTGAAGTCTAGGTCACCTTTAAAACATTTTAACCTGCTGGTGACATACTTGCCAACCTTTTCATCTTTGCCTCAGGGATTTCCCAGGAGTCGAGGAGGCGGCTGTATGGGTGGAGGGGCAGGGCTTGACAAATTGCGTCAAAAATGCTAAAGACACGAGATTCCACTAGAATTGCGTCATTGCGACTCTAATTCTGTCTACTTCACTAAGTGGAAGGATGCCTTACTCTCCCAGGAGTCCGGGAGACCTACCCAGTATTCGGGAGTCTCCCAAACATTCCGGGAGAGTTGGCAAGTATGGTTGATGACCTAAAGAAAAAATAAAATATATATTGTACATGTAAAAATAAATGTGCTACATTATGCAAGAAGTACATCTTCATTCAATTAGCTATGCAAAGTGGCTTCACTATTAAATGCAACAGTTGCTTTAAAACTATGTGGAAGTGAAATAATTGGATGAAGTCGAATAAATTCATTTTGGATTTCAGCGAGATTGCGATCAGTACACCACGTGTAAAGACGCAATCGCACAAGTTAATAACACACACGCTTACATCTGAAAAAAGTACACATTTTCTATAAAGTTCCAATTCACACTCGATTAATAAATGAAAGGTTATTTATACACAGATAATATAATAAAAAAGGTATTGATGGTTTAGGTCCTAAGAAAAGTTTATCTTTGTGTATATTGTGACATCAGTGTTTTTTTTATAAACTCAACATAAAAGCAGCCTCCGATTTAGGAACATCCTCACTCTTTGCCAACAGACCTCTGGATTGACAGACTGTTTCTGAATCCAGGGGCTGTGCAGCGTATGTATTGGTACTTTGTATTATCATTGTGTTCTGCTTAATTTTTGCTATTAAATTAAATTTGCTATTAAATCTCTTATGCTTTGAAACCACATTAATCGCATCGGACAATAATTATTGATACCAACAATACGAACATTACAACTTGGGGGCTTGTGGAGCAATGGCGCATTACTCAAGGATTCACACAACCTACGGATTTCGGTTTACAGAGAAAGGGTGGAGACGCGTCATACCGGAAAGAACGCAAATCGTTCTGTACCTTTAATCATCCAGCGCTGCCAAACCGAATATCTGCTTTGCGTAATCTAAGGGGTGCTGGCAAGGACTTGGGGATAAGAAAGAAAAATAGTTTCTTTTTCATGTCATTTTGCGATTTAAACATGGTCTGTTTGCATAATGTACGCATATATTTCCCTGTATTGCCACGTTTAAACTGTTGTATTGATCGATATTGCCGTTTTATTTGATAGTGGAAGGCATTGTTAAAACCTCTAAAATATTATTACCAGCACTTGGGAAAGTATTTTTCTATACAGAAAACAAAGCTGTATGTGAAATTGTGAATTATGTGATTGTGAATGTATAATTGTTGAGGATAAAGGTTACAGAAAGGTAGTATACAAGGAATATAGTGAATATAGGTAGTTCCAATTGTAATCGTAGAGCATACAGATAATTAGTACCTGTAAGCAGTGCCATCGGACCATAGGATTGTGCAAATTCTGGACGGTGGGAGGAAATTAGCTGGAAAGGCTGGTATTGCATAGATCAATATTTAATGCTAGCAGTACTCAGCAGGAACTCAACTGGAAAGTCGGGGTATATTTCTGTTCTCTCAGTTGAAAGGGACTGTGTTAGGGGCCCAATATGGGTACGCTGGCAATTATGTGTAGTGTTCAGTGGTACACAGTGGAGAAGACGTGAGTGGACGCAGCGTACAGAACTCGCCCACGGGCACCACAAGTCTCTAGCGGTAGTTTAGCACTGCGAAGCGTTGAGGATTTCATTTCCACATGGGTGCTAAACAAATGTCTGAGCTTACCGATAAAGTACGGGTTAAGCAAGGGCTGATAACTTGGCAAAGTATATTATAAGTGTGAAATATGGTCTGTACACAATGGCATACTGTGATAAATGGATCCAGATGAACGATTAATGTGTGAAGCCCTTTACCAAAGTTGGTAGTTTCGATCCAGAGGTATTAAGTACTGTTAGAGAAAAAACTTGTTTGATAAAATCACTAAAACTGAGAATCAAAACACGACTGTTTAAAACGGACATCAGGAAGGGAGCATGGTAGCACAATAGCACGTGCGTAGTGGACGGAAGCGTTGCGAAATAAAGAAGCAAGAGCAAGCGTGTCCCTGTCGCCATATACGAACGGGGTGAAAAGTACAACAGATATAAAAAAAAAATTATAAAAATAACATAGGTAATTTATATCCCATACTGAGAGTGGTATGCAATGTAACGTTTCTGAAGGACACCCCACTGTTGTTTCAGCTATTGACCATGCAATTAACATACAAGAAGTGTCACGCAGGCAAGGAAAGAGCGGTCCCACCAGCAGGGGCAGTAGCTGAAACTGGTGAGATTGGGGTAGAATTCAATAGGAGAGGAGATATCCATTGTACTGAAACAGTGCTTCCAGCAATTAGTCCTGAATGTAGTGCTTTAGTAGGCTTACATCGTGCCCATACAATTGCAGTCCCCAATAGAAAAGCGGACAAACATGGTGTAGTTCTCCCGTAAAACATGCAACAATGCATTGTCTATGGACTAGGTCAGAGCTGCATTCAATTATATCCGATTTCCCAGACCAAGGAAAGATTTGGATAAATGTCAGAAATTTGTTACAGATTTGGGCAATACTCATGAGACAACTAATAAGGAATGGCGACTGGTGTTGAAGGCGGTCATCCTACAAATGCTGATGTACAAAAGTTTATTAAGGATTGTATGTTGGAAGACGACAAGTCCTTAACTGATGAAGATAATCAAACTAATGTAAAACGTATAACCCTCCAAATGGGGGTATACTTCCCAATAGTAGTGAACTGGAGCAAAATTTTCGATCGTCGCCTCTCTTCCCCTCTGATTACCTCCTCTCACGCACGTATCCAAGACTTTTCCCGTGCCGCTCCCCTCCATTGGAACAAGCTCCCCCGCTCCATCAGAACTTCCCCTAATCTGTCCTCTTTCAAACGAACATTAAAAACCCACCTTTTCCTTAAAGCCTTCCAGTCTCATGCCTAAACTCCCGCCGGTCGGCTACCTCTCTTTCTCATCCCTTCTTCCCTTCTCCCCCTTCCTCCCGTCTCTCTGTCTCATCCATGTGTCTGTCTGTCTTCCCCTCCCTTTAGATTGTTCGCTCCTTTGAGCAGGGCTCTCCTACCTTCTGTTTCCATCACTTTTAACTGCGCTCTCCAGCTACTCAGCTCACCTCCTCTCAGTCCCTCTGTCTCCTCTCCGCTCCCCTCAGTGACTCTTAACCTGTCATCCGTGCCCACCCTCTTGGGCCATAGTTACCTGCCTATACTCACTTTTCCCCTCCCTCCCTCTCTTTCATGCTGTGCCTGAGCCCAAAGAGTTATAGTGCTTACGGTTACTTGTACTGTGCTGTTTCACCTTGTACTGTGCCATTGTTTGTCCTTGTACGGCGCTACGGATACTTTGTGGCGCCTTATAAATAAAAATTAATAATAACAATAATAATAAAATGACCCTACAGGAAAAGGCAGTCTGGAAGGTGAAGGGATATGGCCAAGAGTCCTCTGGACTTTTGAGATGGAGAAGGTCGGCCCATGGCTCCCAGAGCATATTTCCCAGGCCTAGCTAAGGCAGCACATGGTCTGACTTATCTGGATAAAGAAGGTATGTGTAAGCTGGTTAGAGCATACTGGTGTGCACCAGGCTTTTTTCCTCAAGCTACTAAGAAGGCAATGTCCTGTCTTGTTTGAGGAAAAGTGTTGGAAAGACAATACCAATAGAACCATCCCATATCCCTCCTACAGACAGACCTTTCTAGGCAATACAAATTAGAGTTGAGCGCACTCGGATTTATGAAATCCGAGCCCACCCGAACGTTGCCGATCCGAGACAGATCCGGGTATTGGCGCCAAATTCAAATCTGAAACTGAGGCTCTGACTCATAATCCCGTTGTCGGATCTCGCGATACGCGGATCCTATAAATTCCCCGCTAGTCGCCGCCATCTTCACTCGGGCATTGATCAGGGTAGAGGGAGGGTGTGTTAGGTGGTCCTCTGTCCTGCTATATCTCGTGCTGTTCAGTTAAGTGCTGTGCTGTGCTCAGTCCAGTGGTGCTGTGTCCTGTGTCCTGTGCTTCTAAGGGCATAGTTATTTCCCTAATATTCCAAAGTGTTTAAAAAAAATAAAAAAAACTAATTACATTTTTTTTTAATTACAACAAAATTTGCACAACCAATCCAGCAGTATATAAGCCCATTGGTACTGCAATATTACCAAGTTCACACATTCAGCAGTAAAAGTCCAGTGGTACTGCTATTACAAAGTTCACTGATTCAGCAGTGTATAAGTTCAGTGGTACGGCTATTACAAAGTTCACTGATTCAGCAGTGTATAAGTCCAGTGGTACTGCTATTACAAAGTTTACTGATTCAGCAGTGTATAAGTCCAGTGGTACTGCTATTACAAAGTTCACTGATTCAGCAGTGTATAAGTCCAGTGGTACTGCTATTACAAAGTTCACTGATTCAGCAGTATAAGTCCAGTGCTACTCTCCTGTGCCGCATATAATTTTTAAAGGCTTTGCCGAGTGTGTGTGGCTTAGGGGTACGCTCTCTTGTGCTACATATAATGGAAAACCAAAATTTGGAGGATAAAGTAGGGAAAGATCAAGACCCACTTCCTCCTAATGCTGAAGCTGCTGCCACTAGTCATGACACAGACGATGAAATGCCATCAACGTCGTCTGGCAAGCCTGATGCCCAATCTCCTAGTACAGGGCATGTAAAATCCAAAAAGCCCAAGTTCTCAAAAAATAGCAAAAAGAGAAACTTAAAATCATCTGAGGAGAAACGTAAAGTTGGCAATATGCCATTTACGACACGTAGTGGCAAGGAACGGCTTAGGCCCTGGCCCGTGTTCATGACTAGTGGTCCAGCTTCACCCAAGGATCTAAGCCCTCCTCCCCCCCCCCTACAAAAAATTTGAGAGTTATGCTGTCAGCAACAACAACAAAACAGCAAAGAACACTGCCTTCTAAACAGATGACATCACAAATCCCCAAGGCGAGTCAAAGGGTGTTGTTGGTTGTGAACCCTGACCTTCCCAGTTTTTAGTGCAGCGGGGAACCTGGTCAGTGAGCGGCGAAGGAGGTTGCTTCCTCACAACGTTGAAAAAATGATGTTTATAAAAATGAATAATCAATTCCTCAATGAAGTACAGCACTGCCCTCCAGACAGTACACAGGGACTGTGGTTGTGGAGTCCAGCGGGGACGAATTGATAATGTGTGAGGAGGAGGAAGTACACACTGTAGGGGGAGAGGAATCAGAGGTTGAGGATGAGGACGACATCTTTCCTCAGTAGAGCCTGTTTAGTTTGTACAGGGAGAGATGAATTGTTTTATTGGTGTGGGGGCCCAAAAAAACCAATCATTTCAGCCACAGTTGTTTGGTAGGCCCTGTCGCTGAAATGATTGGTTTGTTAAAGTGTGCATGTCCTATTTCAACAACATAAGGGTGGGTGGGAGGGCCCAAGGACAATTCCATCTTGCAACTTTTTTTTTGGCATTATGTGACCATTCAACAGTCGTTTGCCATGTTCAAAAAGTAAAAAAAAATGCCAACAAATTCAATAAATTAAATCAAAAGTTAAATGCCCTGTCATTATTTGAAACAAGAGGTTTTGACGTGCTAGAATTAGTGTAGTGTTAAGAGGTTATAAACACTACACTTGGAAATTGGAGGAGGTATTGTGGCCCCGGTATCAAATTGGGTACCGGGGCCACCCCACTACGCAGTCCAGATACTTGTTTGGTGGAATTCAGACCAGTTGAGGGTGTATTTAATTATTGTGGGGACCACTCTATACCACACTACCACTCTATTTAATACTTTAATTCTATTACTAATTCCCATAAAGAGGAACTGCCGCTTCTATTTAATACTTTAATTCTATTAGTAGTTACCATAAAGAGGAACAAAATAAACCAATTTTACCAAAAGTATAATATGACTTACAAACACTACACTTGAAAGATGGTGCCTTTAAATGAAAAAGTCAGTCTTCATTGCACGACTATGTGCAACAGGGACAGTTTTTTGGTTTACAAAGTCAACCAATAACACTTCGACCCTGTCTGTCTTTAACATACTTGATGGGATCTCAATGACGAATGGTCTGTACCATGTTTGGAGGAGGTATTGTGGCCCCGGGACCAAATTGGGTACCGGGGCCACTCCACTATGCAGTCCAGATAGAGGTGTATCAGATATTAAACAACGTTGACTGTTGCTGCAAAAATTTTAAATAATATTGTGGGGAACACTACACTACGCAGTCCATAAACTTTTTGGGTGGAATTCAGACCTGTGTAGGGTTTTTTTAATAATATTGTGGTGACCCACTCCTCTACGCAGTCCAGGTACATTATTGGTGCGAATCATACAAGTTGATGGTTTTCTTATTATATATATTGTTGTGACCCACTCCTCTACGCAGTCCAGGTACATTATTGGTGCGAATCATACAAGTTCAGGGTTTTTAATTTATATTGTGGTGACCCACTCCTCTACGCATTCCAGGTACATTATTCGGTGCGATTCATACCAGTTGATGGTTTTCTTATTATATATATTGTGGTGACCCACTCCTCTACGCAGTCCAGGTACATTATTGGTGCGAATCATACAAGTTGATGGTTTTCTTATTATATATATCGTGGTGACCCACTCCTCTACGCAGTCCAGGTACATTATTGGTGTGAATCATACAAGTTCAGGGTTTTTAATTTATATTGTGGTGACCCACTCCTCTACGCAGTCCAGGTACATGTTTTGGTGCGATTAAGACCAGTTGATGGTTTTCTTATTATATTGTGGGGACCACTCCACTACACAGTCCAGAAAGATACCTCGTTGCAACGTTTTGGACTAATAACTATATTGTGAGGTGTTCAGAATACACGGTAAATTAGTGGAAATGCTTGTTATTGAATGTTATTGAGGTCAATAATAGCGTAGGAGTGAAAATAAGCCCAAAAAATTGATTTTTTTAACTTTTTATGCTTTTTTTCAAAAAAAATCTGAATCCAAAACCCTAAATCCGAACCAAAACCTTTCGGCAGGTGTTTTGCGAAACAAATCCGAACCCAAAACACAAAACACGAGACCTCAAAAGTCGCCCATGCACATCCCTAATACAAATTGACTTCCTCCAATTCCTCTCAAGTACGTGTTAGTATGTACCAATGTATTTTTTAACTCGGTAGAGGCATTTCCAGCTGCCACTAACACTGATTAATACTGTTATCTTTACGGTTAAAAAAAAAAAAAAAAAATTGTTCAGGAATTTGTATGCAGATATAGTATCCATAGAATTATAGAACACGATAGGGGTACTCATTTTACTGGTTATATCACCATCTTTATTTATATAGTGCCAGCAGCATCCGTAGCACTTTACAATTGGGATCATGTGTAAACTCATGGGAATTTATACCAAACTTCCTACTCCTTCCCGACCACAAGCCAGTGGGGTAAGGTGGAAAAGGTAAACCGTACCATTAAGAACAAATTGAGTAAAGTAATGGCTGAAACTAGATTGGAGTGGCCAGAAGCTTTGCCACTAGTCCTCCATAACATCAGAACCACGTCCAGACCTCCTCTTAATTTGCCCCCTTTGAGATATTTTTTGACAGACAACCTCATTTGATCATAGCCCCACAGGATGATTTACAATTCAACAATGAAGTGTGTTAAATACCTCATAAAGATGAGCAAGCAGATAAGACAACAGCAACAGAAACTCAAAATACTGTCACCTGGTCTGCCGGACACGGTCACGATGTTGAACCGAGGAATAAGTCATGATCCACAAATTCTTACGCTCAGGTCCATTCCAAGTGTTGATGACCAGCACATCTCTGAAGGTAGCAGAAAGACACTTGGATCCATTCTACCCACTGCAGGAAAGTCAACAACTCGGAGAAGGTACAAGACAAAGCCAAGACTGACACCCCAGATCTGTCATTTGTGAATCTGTTCCGGGAGACCTAAAGACTGCAGTCACTAACACCTGAGCCAAGGACGTTGCAAAGTCACTCCAGCATGGAATGGCTTTTTCTATTCTTTCCAGGACATTCTATTCTTGCGATGGTGGTTAGATGATAGAGAATGGGTCCGGTAGCGATACTGATGAGGTGGAGATGGAGGAGAATTTGTTAGAACAATCAGTACAGCCTGCTACCTTATTTAACTCAGGGGTAATGAAAAGGTCTGCTAAATCTGGAGCTCGGAGACAATGTGAGAGCTATTGTCTAAAGATTATTGTATCTGCAAGTACTGTGACCCCCTAATTGAAGAGAAGTGCATCCAGCGGTGCCAGTCCAGTAGTAATTTGGATGTAGGCGAGCATCCCTTAGAAAATCATTCCTTAGTGGGTAAGGTTTTAAACCAAACTAAGTGCCTGAGACAGAATAATGTAGGATAAGTACCGTTTCCATTAAATATCTGATGTCCTTGAATTACAGGGAGAGAGGCCCATAGAAGGGAGATATAATACCACTAGGTCCCCTAGTTTAAAGCTTCACCAATACTCAGACTGTTCCTTGTTGTGGCTTAATTTTTCACATGCAAAGAAACTTAATTGTGAAGCCGAACTACCTAAATCACACAATAGCTCGCCACACCAGTATTGATGGGAGACTCGCTAGAATACAGATAACCAAAAACACTAAAGGGCACCATAGATGGCATATCAACAAACATAAGAGTACCGATTGGGAAAGTTCCTTTGGGTTATTGTCAGAATACCATACATGCCGAAACCTGCCTTGAACAAATGGAAACGCTAGGCATGGGGAGTTTTGTCAAGACTTTGTGTAATGTTATAACCAATCATACTGTGCTTTATATCCTTCCAGATGATGTGTATGATATTTTGGGAGAAGGGCATGGACATGGTTAACTTCGAGTTCCAAAAGGTAGATGTTTCCTAGGTAGATTGGTTCCTTAAGTTATGACTAACATGATGAAATGACTGATAACCATAGAACGACATCACCTCCGTACATGCACACACAGTATGAACAAAAGAAATGTGATTCCAGGTGAAGAACCTGTAGCTAAAAAGTTAATTGCTGAAACTACAGGATTTCAAATTATGGCATTAGAACCTACCAAGACCACTCAGGGAACTCTACATTTTAGGTATATACACAAGACCTGGCTAAATTGATTGACAATATTTCCGAGATGTATGACGACACATTCAGGTATACGGGTAAGTAGTTGTAGGCTTTCAAAAAGGAGTTAGGTTTAACATAGGATGGAGTTAAACTACCTTACATCTATTGCTGGTGGATATTGTCTGACGTTAGCTACCCAATTTGGTGTTAGGTGTTGCACATACATACACCAATAATACAGATGACCCTAACTAATAGACCAGAAGACTAACAAAATCCTACAGTTAAAATAGGAGTTCTATAAGAGCCATAATTCTTCATTGTATGAAATACGAGAAAAGGTAGCAGGATGGTTCTTGTGGTTGAAACCAACAAAATGGTTCTCAGGTCTGCGGGAATGGGTACAAGAAAGGATCGCTAGTATAGGTAAGCTACTTCTCCTTATATTTGGTGTCCTAGTAATTGGCTTGTGTGTCAGGTGTGCCCCTACCACGTTAAAGTGTGAAAAACGCTCTACTGAATACCAAAAATAATAATGTGATGGTAATAAAAAGTACTGGTACCACAGTTAATGAATAATTTTATTACAATCCTGAGATAGAAAATATAATTAGGTGATAGTTTTGTGCATTTTCAAAGAGTGGCCTGTGGAAGTCAAATAATTGGATGAAGTAAATGAATTAATTTTGTTTTTTGTGTGATTGCGATCAGTACGCCATGTGTAATGATGCAATCAGGTTAATAACACACACACACCTGTAAAAAGTACACACACACACACACACACCTGTAAATAGTACACATTTTCTAAAAGTTCCAAATCACACTCGATTATTTAATAAAATTAAAGGTTATTTATACACAGATATTATAATAAAGGTATTTATGGTTCAGGTCCTAAGAAATGTATGGTGTTTGGTCTTGTATTATTCCTCATTTCACTGTTAGAAATACAGTGTTAACAGAGTAGCGATCACACCTAGGAGATCGCTAGTTATAAATAAAATAAGATTGATACTATAATACTGTATGCAACACGTTTGTAGATTGGTTGAAACTGAATTAGGTTGGTTCCCTCAGGACAGACGTGCTCAGCTGTTGGAAAAAGCTGCCTCCACCTTTGGAGAGGAATTCCTTGAACTGACCTATGATCTGCTTTGTTCTGGAAAAACTTGACCCCTGGACCAATGAAGAAAGACAACGCGAGAGAGGAGGAGGAGAGGAGGAGAGGACGCGGGACGCAACGCGAGAGAGGAGGAGAGGACGCGGGACGCAACGCGAGAGAGGAGGAGAGGACGCGGGACGCAACGCGAGAGAGGAGGAGAGGACGCGGGACGCAACGCGAGAGAGGAGGAGAGGACGCGGGACGCAACGCGAGAGAGGAGGAGAGGACGCGGGACGCAGCGCGAGAGAGGAGGAGAGGACGCGGGACGCAGCGCGAGAGAGGAGGAGAGGACGCGGGACGCAGCGCGAGAGAGGAGGAGAGGACGCGGGACGCAGCGCGAGAGAGGAGGAGAGGACGCGGGACGCAGCGCGAGAGAGGAGGAGAGGACGCGGGACGCAGCGCGAGAGAGGAGGAGAGGACGCGGGACGCAGCGCGAGAGAGGAGGAGAGGACGCGGGACGCAGCGCGAGAGAGGAGGAGAGGACGCGGGACGCAGCGCGAGAGAGGAGGAGAGGAGGGGACGCAGCGCGAGAGAGGAGGAGAGGAGGGGACGCAGCGCGAGAAGAGGAGGAGAGGAGGGGACGCAGCGCGAGAAGAGGAGGAGAGGAGGGGACGCAGCGCGAGAAGAGGAGGGGACGCAGCGCGAGAAGAGGAGGGGACGCAGCGCGAGAAGAGGAGGGGACGCAGCGCGAGAAGAGGAGGGGACGCAGCGCGAGAAGAGGAGGGGACGCAGCGCGAGAAGAGGAGGGGACGCAGCGCGAGAAGAGGAGGGGACGCAGCGCGAGAAGAGGAGGGGACGCAGCGCGAGAAGAGGAGGGGACGCAGCGCGAGAAGAGGAGGGGACGCAGCGCGAGAGGAGGAGGGGACGCAGCGCGAGAAGAGGAGGGGACGCAGCGCGAGAAGAGGAGGGGACGCAGCGCGAGAAGAGGAGGGGACGCAGCGCGAGAAGAGGAGGGGACGCAGCGCGAGAAGAGGAGGGGACGCAGCGCGAGAAGTGGAGGGGACGCAGCGCGAGAAGTGGAGGGGACGCAGCGCGAGAAGTGGAGGGGACGCAGCGCGAGAAGTGGAGGGGACGCAGCGCGAGAAGTGGAGGGGACGCAGCGCGAGAAGTGGAGGGGACGCAGCGCGAGAAGTGGAGGGGACGCAGCGCGAGAAGTGGAGGGGACGCAGCGCGAGAAGTGGAGGGGACGCAGCGCGAGAAGTGGAGGGGACGCAGCGCGAGAAGTGGAGGGGACGCAGCGCGAGAAGTGGAGGGGACGCAGCGCGAGAAGAGGAGGGGACGCAGCGCGAGAAGAGGAGGGGACGCAGCGCGAGAAGAGGAGGGGACGCAGCGCGCCTGGACGCAGCACGCCTGGACTGACCTAAATACTAATTACAATTTTTTGACCCAACTACTTCTAAAAAACAAGACTGCTTAGTAATTATTTTGGAGGGGTGCCTTGAAAAAAATTATGGAGACTCTAAGGGTGCCGCGAACTGTAAAAGTTTGGGAACCACTGCACTAGGATATAACAATTTCGATATCAAATACTTTTTTCTTTCTAACATCATGCTTAGGAATTTTAGGACATGCTTATGTCTTGGTAAATGAAATCTGTTCTGTGAAAGAGGAGGACTGTCAGAGTGAGGGCCCAAATAAACTGTTAAATTAATGGATATTAAAATACATGATTTCCTCTCGGACAAATTTGTTTAACCTCCCCTAGGCTGACTAACCAAGAGATTTTTAATTTTAGCAGAGAGCCCAGACCTCCTTTCAGGAAACTCACTGAACATATGTAGATCACACTTATGCACTCCCTCGGATCATTCATGTCCTTTCCTACTTTGAGTAGGCCGACTAATTAAAGAATTGTAAAAACAAGTAATCTGCTAGGTGTGAGTTAGTGAAACTATATGCTAGGCAGCCATAGAACCTTTGAGGCCAACGCAAAAGATAACAGCTACCTATGCATGTATATAGAAACTAATTGTGCTGGAGTCACTGACTACTTACTGTGGACCAGGACTGCTGGTCTGCCTGCTACCGGGCAGAGCGTTGACACAAAGATGCTGAGTTCAACACAGAACAGTTGGGGAATGGATTAGAGTGTAAGCTCTTATCTGTTGGTCACAGAATACAGCAGGCAACAGGCAGAATTTTCAAGCAGTGATGTTTATTTGCTCAAGGGGTCCTTACAAGGAACAATTACACACTAGTTGGAGGTACAAGTGATCATCAAGAAGTACAGATACTAGAGGGTAACCAAGCCCCCTTCCTAACTGGGCCTGCAAAGTCAGATATTATATCAGATATTTAGCAGCAGGATGCAATATATTCTCTGATGTGAATTTTGTTAAATCCAAGATTAATCTGTGAATCTCTAAATTACTTGCTGGTTGCATTATTCATGTAGTTAGTCTGTCTTTTTAGAATTACAGGTTAAAAAGGCAACAACCGCCTTCCTATGCATTCAGGCTAAAAAAAGGTTTTTGTTACTTACAAATATAAATGCCTAATTAGCATGGGATTTCCTCTCTTACAAAAACACATTTCCCCCAACACGCACATTGAACCACTAACATAAATAACTTCTTGTATAAATTTATTTCAAAGTGATCTTTCCACAAGACATCTGTAGTTAAGACCAAAAACTGCATAAGATGTGTGAAGTATAGATGGCCATACACAGAAAACTACAGATGTCCAGTTGCTTTCGGAATGATATCTGATAATGTAGTATTGCCATTATATTTGATATGTGTGGGAGGTTATGACTGGTTCATTGAAGGTGGCGTTATATCTCTATACAAAATCTTTGCTAGTTCATAAATTTTTTCAGACAAACTATAAATTGACACCCAAGGCACATTTCCTCCAAGCATTAGTAAATACACTGCCCATCTTAATGCCATCTCATTGAAACCTGCTTAAATACCTTGTGTGAGGGCAAATTGTCAGCTCTTGACTTAATATAATTGAACTGTCCATTTTATTCTGCCTTGTCCCAGGCAAACAGATGATACTTAAGTGTTTATTCTTTATAATTATACCCAGTTTGTTTTTCTCACTGTGCTGCATTTTTAGGTTATTAAGTTTTTTGGTTTTTTTTTTTATATTCAAATGCTCTGTACCTTTGTAAGTTTTATCCTTGATACTCTTTACAAATCCATTAGACTTATGAGGAATATTGCTTGACCAGGTTAACCCTTTGAACGCTGGTGTGAGAATTCTTAATCCATTTGACGGACAAGACTAGGGTGCACAAGTGTGTACATTTTGTAAAAGATTTAACGTGTTAACCCTTTGATTGCTTTGTGTGCATTGCTAACCTGTGTGTCACAAGGAGCATAGTGTGTGCCAGGACGTACATTTGTGGGACAGTATTTTCGGATCCTATAGCCCCGATTCACTAGGTGACGGCTGATTATAGGTGTCTGTGGTAGTGACAGCAATGTCTGCGATTGATTCAGCAAGGCTATAACCTGTGCTGATAGGTGAATGGAAGATTAAAAGTGCTGGCATAGTGTGACCTCTCCTATACAGTAAAACATTCCAAGTCAGGCACGCTCACTATGAAATGGACGTACCTAAAAAAAATAAAACCACTCTGCGGCATAGATGGCACCCACAAGTCTTACATTTTAATGCTGGACACAGACATAACTGTGAACCAACAAACAAATCAAAACAGAAACTAGAACCATTTGAAAAAATAAGTATTGGTGATTCTATGACATCTAGCCTCAGTGTATATATAAGCATGACAGAGTTTGGAATGGAACATTGGACATACACAAACATCCACATCAGTTGACACTCAAATAATTTCAGATATGGGCTGTAATCCATGTATATATCAGTATTTTGTATTGTTTCAAATTCTATGGCATAATGGTCACAAATCCATAGTCATGTTTCTAGTTTATTGACTCCTGCAGTAGAGATTTAGTTAAATGAAAAAAGGTCTTTATTTGAACAAAATATTTTAAAACTGGCACTACAAAACGTGTATGTAGCTTTACAATGCAGTTATTATATGACCATAATTACCCTCAATCTGTGTCATAATTCAGGACAACAGAAAGGGGGAGTAATGAGACATTCGGGTTCATGCCTAACTTGATTAGGTTTTATATAACCTTTCACCAATATGAACAAGAACATGCATCTCTTTTGACTGTTCATCTGTGCAACAACACATTGATAAAATGTGAATAAAAGTCAAAATACAAAGAAAAAAAAAAAAAAAAGTACATCCAAACACTATACATTTAACAGATTATAATCAATGTATAATTATTATCGTTAAAATAATTGTATGCATTTGTGCTATGGGAGATAACTGGTTGACAAAGAGAAAAAAAAGAAAACCATACCATCAAATCTTACACAAATAATTTTACTGTGATCTTTGTCAGCTTCTAATTGCAATTCTGTGTTCATGACAAACTATAAAAGTGCTATGGAGTATGCAGGCACATATGTAAAAGGCTAATCATTTTTTTTTTTTTAAAATAAGTAAAAGATATTGTATATGCAAACTAAATTGACCTGGCAGTCCTTACCATGTTTCAACATTCTACATTTCAGATAGCCTAAGACTGCCACCTTTTGGGCAAAGTCGAAATTGTTCACTGAAAAGAAATTTAATATTTCCTTCTTGACAATGGGATATTTAAACAGGGTGGGGCTCTATGGTAGCAAGGTGCCTGTTGTTGCCTTGCATGTTATTTTTGTAGTATTGATCTCATGAAAAAAATTTGCTCAACTTATTTTTGCTTACACCTCACTGGGGGTGTGAGCAAACATTTGCAGATTTAAGAATATTTTAATCACACTATCAGTACCGCAATTGCCTACAATTTGTGCAGCAAAAGTATGAGCAAGATCACTACAGAACTATGACTCCTAATTGAATCACCCCTATATCTTTATCAACTTCTTTGCAAAGGTTAATCAGAAAGCAATAGGAAATTTCCACCTGTGTATCTACATCTAGCTAAAAATGTATTTAAACCCAGTTTTTGTGAAGTTTATGTGCTGAATTTGAATCATGAACAAATGTTTTTAGAATGTGTAGTATTTGTTGCTAGTTTGAAGTAAAATGAGCCATAGACTGGTACAATTTTGTCTCACCATGTCCTTGTAGTGCTGTTTGTATACTGAACAAGAGTGCTGTAAAATGTACAAAAACATAAAGGCTGTTTTTTGCACCCCCCGTTTACTAAAGCAAGGAGTAACTGCTCTTAAACCTCACCTTCAACTTTTCTTGTCTGGAAGCTTATGGGTCCAACCCCCCTACACACTTTCAATAACCGATCCCGGGAGAAAAACCCTCTTATGTGCTGCATTCCTATTTAGGGATAAAGCTTTATATTATCTCTTTAAAGCAAAGATTACATTTTATAACATAAATTTGAGTGTTATTTGGAGCAGCAGAGATAGACAAAAAAAAGTAAAAAGAAGAAGAACTTACAATTCAAAGACCATGTAGAGCATTCCATCAGAGCTGTATGTCTCCAAGAGTTCTACAATGTGTGGATGCTTCAGCATGTGGCAAATGCTGGCTTCTCGCTTCAAATCTGCAAGTACAAAAAGGAAAAAAAATAAAATAAGTTATAAAAAAAAAAAAAAAAAGCCATCACACAATTAAAGATTTACAGGAAAAATAAACAAGATAACAGTTAAAATACTATACTGATAAGGGATCATGTATGCCTCTTAGTTATAGCTCTAGGACTAAAGACGTAGTTGTAGAAAGTACTCAAACCAATGACATCACTATCATTCTTTCCCATTGTAGTTTTACCATATATGCTTCAATATGTTCAAATATTGATGTGCTAGATTATAGACCAAAACGTTAAAAGTCAAAATTGAATTGCTACAAACCAGTGGTCGTCAATTTATTCTAACAAATCATGTGATTCGATTCTGTGCAGCAAGGGCCACACAGGTGCATTATAGAGCTACTGAAATAGCTATAAATGCAGACTAGGGGGTATATTTACTAAACTGTGGGTTTCAAAAAGTGGAGATGTTGCCTATAGCAACCAATCAGATTCTAGCTGTTATTTTGCAGTCTGCACTAAATAAACGAAAGCTAGAATTTGGTTGCTATAGGCAACATCTCCACTTTTTCAAACCCACGGTTTAGTAAATATACCCCCTAGTCTGCATATAAAGCTATTCCAGTAAATTAAATAGTAAATATACCCATAGGACTGTAAATGTTTGTGTGACAAATGTTGGTGCAGATAAAATGTAGGACTATGCCAAAGCACTGCCAAAGTGAAAGATGACAGTTTTGAAGAGTGATACAATTAAAAATAGTTTTTTGTTTTATTATTTTTACTTCCTTCATGCAGGGATAACTTGAATAGGAGACCTCTGTTGGTTGTAAGTGGCAAATTCTTTTTGGCTTATAAACTCTGAACCCACCAACAAACCCTAAGCATGACCAAGAACTCTCTACAACCTCTTCAAACTAACCTTAATCTATGTATATTTTAGAGAACTTTGGTTGCCAGTATACTGGCAACTGATGTTTAAAACTAGCTTATTAGTTAACATTCCAATTGAGGTACTTCATCAGATCAATACACATGGAGGCATGCCCAAAATTTACAGAGAATTTTTCTCTCGAATGCATGTTACAGAGGTTCTCAACTAGAAGAATTTACTTTTGGGTGATATTTAGAGTTGAAACAACAAAAAACAAAAAAGGTTGCTTGATGGCTATAATAGTCTTACTTGTTCAGCCTACTGAGCAGGTGTTGAAGCCCTTCTTCATGTACTTCATATTCACATCAATGGGAGGTTCTGGGACAAGGGGTGTCTACACCTGCTCAATCCATTTTGAACAGGCTGAGTGGTAAGCAGAGAAAGTGCAGCATAAAGCATTTAAAGTTAATGGAAACCCATGGTGGATTCAGGTAAACAGTGCATACAAGGTAAGTTATTGACGCTTTTAAATCAACTCCACTTCCCACAAAAAAAGAAGAAGATCAGCCCCCAATGAGGATGGATTGTAGTGTAAAGGGGTGGGAGAGATGGAGGCCAGACAGTCGAATGTTATAGTAGTCGAACGATACGATAGTAAGAGAATGAATAAGTGTATTGATGGCATCAAGGGTGAGGAATGGTCTCAACCTGCCAATGTTCGAAAGGTGGAAGTGGCACTTTTGGGTGAAGTACTGGATGTAGGGAATGAAGGGGAGGGAGCAATCAAGGATGACACCAAGGCAGCGGACTGGGAAGACAAAGAAGACCATATTGTTGTCAACAGTGAGATGGTGTGGAGCGGTGTTGAGACTCTAGGGAGAAGGAAGACAATGCGGAGCTTGAGAAACGCCGAGACACATGAGGATGTGGCAGAGACACAGCAGGAGATGAGGGGGGAGGGTAAGGAGGTGAAAAAGTCAGTGGAGAATAGGTATATTTGGGGGGCGTTATCGGCATCTAGGTGGTATTGGAGAGGGAAGATGCCAGCAGAGACGGACAGGTTGAAGAGGTGGACAAGGTAGACGCAAGCATTGGGAGAGAGGGAGTGGAGAAAATGAGAGTCGATAGGGTAAGAGGGGGCAGAAGATAAGGGACATAGACCTCATCCCCCAAAAACAGGAAGGAAAAAGCACATAGCTGGCTAGAATGGAAGGGAGCGGACAGAAGTTTTCTTGTTGAATGGTATGGATTTTGGAGGTGAAATGGGTGTCAAAGTCGTTTGTTAGCGGTAAAGAAGGAGTGGGAGTGCAAATGAGGCAGGGGTTGGAACGGGTGACTGAAATAAAGCTGGGTAGATAGGAGAAATGAAATAGGATTGTTTAGAGAGAGGGTGGAGCTGTAGGAAGAAAGATTGAATTTGAAGTCTGTGTGGAGCAAGATTTCCTCCATTGGCACGAAGCAGTGCAAGAACATTTTTGCAGACAACTTGTCTGAAGTGTCACAGTTGGGATTTGGATCGCTGGAGGCTAAGGGGGGTAAATTCATTTAGTAGAGAAGTCCAGTTGGAGCATTGCAGAAAGTTCGGTACCAGAAACATCAGCAATGTTCTGGGTGCCATAATATTCGGAAGGGAGCACAGACGTACACTGCTCAAGGTTAATACAGGATCTCGCACTGAATTGAATCTGCCCCAAGAGCTGGGTGTCAGAGTAAAGGGCAGAATTCATAACATTTAATCAAATGGGCAACATTACTTAACATAAATGTGTTCTCTCTACAATATATTTCATGTAAAGCATTTGTATAATAGCAGATAGCTCTGCGCAAAGGTGAAGCAAGGACGTAATGAATAAGCAGGTAAAAAAAAAAAAATCCTTAAGTTTTCATTTGCAGAGGTAAATACAAAATGCCATTCATGTTCAAGCATCCACAGCACAGATTTTCATCCTTATTACACTCACAATGACAGCATATAATAGATGAGAAGATGACGCTGGGCTCCAGCACCCAACAATCGCCATTTTACAAAGCGGCAGCTTGTTGCAGTCACCTAGACAGAGAAAAGTAGCTGGATGAAAGCATGTCGCTGCAGCCACATTCCTTTTTTTGTAAATCTGAACATAACCCTCTGCAACACCGCAAAATAGAGAGGATATCTAAGCTAGCTATGATGTCTATTGATTTGAGTTTCCTCGCCTGGGTTTCATGTGTTTGAAATGACTTCGGACAAAATAACGTTGTCGTCTGGAGAAAAAGAAGACTGACAGAACCAGGATAGTATGGATATTTTGCTTATATGAGCAGCTAATACTATTGTTCTTGAGATTACATTACATAATGTTTTAAAGCAATTGGAGACACCATCATAATGCTAGAGAAAACATGCATGTACTGAAAGATCAAAACAGGAACTTAGAGACTAAGAATTCAAAATGTAAATTACCACTAAATCCAACAAACAATTCAGGGGCGCACGCAGTGGGGGGGTCTGGTTCTCCAGAAAGCCCTTCCCTCCGCGATCGAACGAGCCCAAAAGAATGTATTTAAACATGCAAAACATTTTCCCTATACAGCACCGCCGCGGACGATTCTTTGACAGCGCCGTGGCTGCTGTGCATGCGCGGCCGCAGCAGCTCCTCCTTTACATATCTCCCGGCAAGACCTCACTGGTTGGCCTGGGGCAAGAACGGTAGAGTTTATAATGGCCCTACACTATACGCAGGCCCTACACATACTACGAAAAGCAGAGTACTCAGGAAGATCAAAGAGTAGCTAGGGCCCAGATCATTGTCTTTTCAAGGAGCTGACAACTGGACAAAGGAAGGGGTACAGTGAATTTATGCTACTTGCCCATAAGTGTGCTCCAGAAAAAGGATTTCCTGTAATAAGTACATCTTAAAGTAGTAAACCTAACTGTGGCTGAGTCTAGTGTTCTGTCCAGTGCTGGGAGTGTTAATACTCTGCATTGAAGGGGTTCATTCACCAGCGCTAGGCGCTGCATGTATAAAATAGCTATTTTAAAAATAATAATTTATTTTTAAAATGTAAAAAGTATTTATCTTTTGGGCGCTGCAGTACTGGTAAGCGACCGGTGTTCAGCGCCAGAAAGGGTTAAGTAAATGTATCAATTTTCATATTGTTCATGTATTCACTTTTGAGGTAATCTGCCATGTTGGAAAAAACTGTCCTGTTAAAAAGATTGGGGACTATTTGAATAATGTAACAGAATGCAATTTTGGAACTTACAGATTGATATAAATTTTATTAAATTTAAACTGCATTAAATCCAAGTTTAGAGAATATATTAGATTCTGCTGCAAAACATCAAATGTAAAATCTCAGACTGTGTTGCCAGGTAGGAACAGGGAGCTGGATTACACCATGCCAACATGTTTCCAGAAAAGGTATATAAAGAGCTGTATTCTGTATTTTAACCATAGTCTACCATCTGAAATTATTGATGATCAACAGTACCTCCAACTAGTGTGTAAAGCTCCTTGAGCAATAAACATCACTGCTTGAAGATTCTGCCTGATGCCTACTGTATCCTGTGATCAACATGTGAGAGTTCAAATGCTAATCCATTCCCCAGGAGTCCTGTGTTAAATCCAGGATCTGTGTCTACGCTCTGTCCGCTACCTAGCAGCCCTTACACATAGTTAGTGGTCAGGAGGTAACAGCCAGCCCACAGCAAAGAGACGCTGCAGCAGCTATACCAGCTACCTAGAAGTGGTTCTAGGTGCCATTGAAAGAGCCTGGTGGTGGCAGGCACATCCTCCTACAACTATTGCACAGTTGGCATTCGCAAGTCAGCAAGTGTCTGCTGGCAGGTGACACCAGTAGGAATGGTGAGCAAGTCTGTTACAGACGATGAGAAAGTGATCAAGATAAACTATGTAACATCCCTTCTCCTCTACACCCAACAGACTGGGAGGCAAAGTAATCATATACGGTAACACTAGCCACATGTACAAAGATTTTGGATGCAACGCCTAGCTATGAAAATTAAAATCAAACTCATGTAAAAAAGGGACGATAATAGCCAAAGCAATTTACAATTACCCACAATTTTCACATAGATGCGTATTGCTATCAAGAATCAAAAACTTTTACATGCACATCTGTAAATGTTCTGCAGGGTACATGCTATGCAATCCACTCATTCCGAATAATCTCTGAAAAAGTTTTAATTATTTGTACATGACTAGCTTTGCCATTATTTCTATTATGTAAGGTAAAGTGTATTTTAGGTTTAATGGTCTTTTAAAGGAGAATACAATGCAAGATCAAAATTAACATTTATAATGCAAACGTGAAATCTAGCACTCATTTTTTAAAAGCTCGCAGGAATATGTTTTATGCTTTCTTAAACAGGTGCCCATCAGTAGATGTGTTGTGTTCGAATGTAGATAATGTTCTATTTTTTATCTTTTCTATCTCCCCCTTTCCCTCACGAGTGCTATGGAGTAAAAGCTGGTATGAAAATCATAAACGCATCAGAGCTACAGAATTTTTTGGCATAAAATATTTCCAATTAAATGTATCCTCATTAAAAATGTATCTGATCATTCAGAGAAATTATGGATAATGCTACTCTGCTTAGCCTAAATAATTACAGGTTTTTTTCTAGAGAATTTCCAAGTAACTATGGGCAGAAACTAGATTCACACACACACTAAATATGTGCACTTATTTCAGCCTATGAGAAACAAGTCAAGTCTGTTATTTTCAGATAATTTTAATTGAATGAACTGTGAAATTTATCATTTTGTTTTATAAATCCATCCATTTCTTTGTTACATTGGGGACTAAAAGAGCAATAATTAGTTGATCCCAGCAATCTCAGGAGCTTAATTATTTTTGTAGTAATTCCATGGGTCCTTGGTGTGCCTGCCTGGAAAGATTACAGGGAGTATGGCTCTGGTTAAAGCCTCTTTTTGTCTCTATTTTGTACAGAGAATGAAAGCAAATCATTCACTTATATGACCATGGAACAGGCAAACTAGAGAAACAAACAAAGCCATGTTTGGACCCTGAAAGGTTTCCTCTCTACTTTCATGCTAGTAGCATTTCATCAGGCCTGTGCACTGTTATACTATATTTTAATAAAAACAAAACAAGTGACAGATTACCATGACCTGTTTAAAAAGCCAATTGGAGAAGAGTATCAAAAATGCCGGAACGCAAAAATTGGTGGTATGGCGTAGGGTAAGCCATATTTTATATTCATAATTAGTTTGTTTACCATGTATTAGCTTGGTGTGGAAAGCAGAGGGGGCACCGTGAGCATTTTTCCTAGGTATAGAGGTATATATATAATTGTATTATTAATATCTCAATACTCCAAATGGAAACGGTTGAACAATCACTCGATTGTTCCGCTGACTGGCAGACATCAGCAAGCCCTATGTTTTCTATATGCATCACACAGCAATGGGTGTACTCCTATTACTGAAATATCATCATAATCTACTAATATAGCGCCACTAATTCCGCAGAGAACTCACTCACATCAGTCCCTGCCCCAGTGGAGCTTACAGTCTAAATTCCCTAACATACACACCCAGACAGACTATGGTCAATTTGATAAAAATAAATGGTTTACTTTTAAAAACAAATACATGCCGCTGTTGTGTGTCCAATTATTACATTAGGTTTCAATTTTATTTTTCCATTTAACATACATATGACACATGGTCTCTACAAGACCCATACACAGCAATTATACCACAGATATCTCCATTACTCCAGTTAGTTTATTAGTGTGCAAACTATTGAAACTGCTGTAGAAAAAATACAGGAACAATAACAATATTCTGTGTACTGACATCTAAAAAATAAAAAGACATTTATTTACAAAGCAGTATTACCAATATATGCAACTTTACAAAGAAGCCGATTTATTCCATATATTCAGCTATGTAATATAATATTATAATATAATATGTAATTCATGAATGAGGAAAACCTTTTTTTCTATGTATATCAGGTGACTTGACTGAGGAGCAGTGTAGATAAGACAAGAATGAATGGTAAAAATGCTTTTACATGCCACACGGCTCTCTGAGCCCAACAGAGTCCTATTAAAATAGAATTGTGGCTGGGACCGCCAAGTGCCATCTTGAAATGGACTATGGCCCCGGAGGGGTTAAATCACCGGCGCTAGGTGCCGCGTTGAGTGTTTCATAAAAATATACTTTATTAAAATAAAAAATGTATTCTAATGTGTGCGCTGCAGGGCTGGCAGACTAGCATCCAGCACTGCAGCAACGAAGGGGGAAAAACCCTGATGCCTAGCACCGGGGAGTGGAACCCATGTTTTCAAATGCATTTAATTAAATAAAACTAAATGTGTATGTAAATAAATGTATATGTGTGCTGCAGCACAGGTAGTTAGCCAGTGCGCAGCAAGGAGTAAACCACGGCGCTAGAAGCCGGGGGTGTAGGGCAGTAGGGACAGGAGGACGGATTACCTCCTACTAAGACTAGTCTACAAACGTGTATGAAAAAAAAAAAAAAAAAAAAAGGCTCCGTTTTGTATTAAAAGTTGATCTTTACTGCTTCATCTGACCTGCGCCTGGTACCTTCAACCAGTGTGAGCAAATAAACATCACATGCTTCAAAGACCTGATTGGGAACTTCTCTATTTCTGTGACCTACAGATTGACGCTTATAGATTTTGGGCCCAATTACCCAGAAGAAACCCTGTACTGGATGCTGGTAAGGAGTCCAGTGGTGACAGCATTTGTAAGCCCCTCCTATTGCAGCAAGAGGATGCATTTGGGATAATGAAAGGGAACGGTGGCAAAGCAAGCCCAGCCAGTTCCCAGCAACAGCAGACAGGGTGGCATAGGCGGTCCATCCTGTCACAACGACTTTTCCACACCAGTTAGTGGTACTGGTGATCATTCAGAAGTTACAGATAGAATGATACTACATGGTAAAATATAGCTCTTTATATACAGTTTTACACACATACCCTGGCAGGAAATCCAGCCTGCACATAAATCATACCTTGAGGGGTTAACACTTTTTTACAATGCTTCTAGTGGCACCACAACATGGGAAATATTACATCAGATATTTAACATCAGGATATAATATTCTCTAAACTTGGGATAACACAATTTTATACTTTGAACAATGTAAACAGCAGGTGATTTGGCAAAATCAGATTGATGTAAATTCTGTTAGACAGGTTCTAACACAGGATGAAGAGGTGAGGAATAAGGTCTAATTAGCATCAGGCTTCCTTTAGAGCAGGCCTGTCCAACCTGCGGTCCTCCAGATGTTGTGAAACTTCAAGTCCCAGCATGCCCTTCCAGCTATCAACAGGTTGTCTACTGGTAAAGCATGCTGGGGCTTGTAGTTTCACAACAACTGGAGGGCAGCAGGTTGGACAGGCCTGCTTTAGAAGTTACAAAACAGATTTCCTCCAGCAAATTGCTATTGCATGAGAAATTGATACGTCAGAAATTAATAAATTTCTAATACAGCAATGCAACACAAAAAAACACCAACAAAACATAACAGTACATTTGCAATGATATCCAACAACACACTGTGCCCTCAATTCATAATTGAAAAAAAAATAATCTACAATAGGTTATGTTGCATAAAAACTGTGGCTGGATCACACAAATAAGCTCTATATTAGAAAAGTCAGCACCTAATACATTTTTTGCATTTACAATACACAAGGCACACCTCTACGCCAACAATAGTAAATTTTATACAAGTTGGTATATCTTACCATTCTTCTGTGGGAGGAGAAAGTTTGATCCAGACACACCAAGGTTATAGAGTCTACCACCAAAAGACCAGCTTCAGATTCCCAATACACAAGTAATTTGTTAGCTAGTTGGATAATTAAATCTGAGCATGGAGTGTGCAAGTTGTGATGCAACCACATAATAACACGAGCACTGCAGCAAAATCAATTATACTTATTCAACTGACTACTTTCACTGCACACACTGTTTTATGGTTTTATTTTTTTTATTCATTGAATCTACTTCAGTTAATTATCTATTCACCTTGAAATTTCAAGTTAAAGGAATAAAATTGTATAATCAATTATTTTTCGCTCTTGAACATGCCAAATTGGCTTGTCCACCTTTAACTGTGTTAATCTGAGTCTGAGTGATTTGACCCCTAGTGGGTGAAGTAGACAAAGATAATGAGGCCAATTAATATTATAAATATATATGACAGAATGTGATCTAGTAATGTGAATGGACTATTACCACAGACACTAGCATTAGTCCAGCAGAGCATGAAAGCACTTGAATAGTGAGAAGATGTCAATAGATTGGATTACAGCTAATAAAATGTCAACATTACAGGCACTGAAGACAAGGTAAGCAAGACCCTGAATACAAACACACAGTTCTGATACAATTTAACTAGTATTGGATTAGCAAGCTGTCAAGCAAAAATACAGGACAGTATTCAACTTTTACAGACCATTAAAAAAGTCAATTTAAATATTCTTGCATTACTACATAGAGCTTGTCAATATCTCTAATCGAACATTAGAGGGAGCCCAAAACGCAGAATTCAACTGTTACACTGTAAAGAACAAAGACATAGATATGCCAACAGAAGAAGTTGAATCCCGGTGGAGGGTGTAACTGAACAAGCAGAAACAGATGAGCTGAATGAATGCTTGGCTGTTCACCAGTGAAATTGCATGGGGTAAAGAGAAGACACCGGGAAACATTCACTAAAGAAAAGGAGCAGGCAAGTACAGCCATTCAAGAGAAGCTTACTGAAATGTTGTCTCTTCCTAGCACATCACTAGAATCACCCCAGAAAGTAAGCAAATGTTCAGGTTGTGATAATTTACCGAGTGCGATATATGCATTAAAGCGAAAGTGTGAAAAGGCGCCACGACAAGAATAAAAATATTAACTCTGGCACCAAAAAGCTGGACAATTAAGAACACTGCAGAAGAATTTAATGTCACAGAATACATGGTAAAACAATCGAGAAAACTTAGTTTTACGAAGATGAACATTCTCACATGTGCCCTGGAAAGAAAATTAGTTTCTGTAAAAGTTTCAGGAGGAAAAAGGATTCACAAACAGAAAAAAAGACTACTCATATTAAACTTAAAAAGAGCTTTATCTTGCTTTCAAAGACCGTTTTCTATACATTTAAATTGGATTGTCGAAGTTTTGTTCCTTACGACCTACGCGATATGTTAGAGCAGCAACAAATAATTTTAAGTTTTAGTGAATTTCGCAGCCACACACAGAATGCATACCTCTTGCCGCAACACTACCACAAAGACCTAACTGAAATCGTTGTTTGTTCTTCAGTCTCAAAAACTTGTATGCTTCATCGATGTGACAAATGCCCAGGTCTGGAAGCACTTCAGAAAATAGTTGAAAAACTTTTTCATGATTTTGACATGGATGATGTGGACACAATTGTTTATAAGCAGTGGGTCCACACTGACCAAACTAAATTGGTTATAACCACTAGTAATGTGGAACAATTCCATGAAGTTATTTGTAGTGCTGTTGATGATGCAACAGCCTATCTGTAAACAACAAAGTCACAGGCTGAATACCTACGCCAGCTGAAGGAAACCATTGGCCCAGAAACTGAAGCTATTGTATTACTAGATTTTGCAGAAAATTATTCATTCATGTGTCAGGATGCAATTCAAGGATTCCACTGGGACACTTCACAAGCAACACTCCACCCATTTGATATATAATTTTAGGCAAGAAGATTATGACACTTTAAACTGTGTGAGACTGTGCATTATTAGCGATACCCGTGACCATGTAGCCATAACTGTGCATGCCTTCATTACGATAGTTATGAAACACTTAGCGAAACTATTACCAAAATATGTTACTAGTTTAGTGATGGTGCTAGTGCACAATACAAGAACTGCAAAAACGGTTTGAACTTATGCTGTCATAAGGATAACTTCCACATTCAAGCAGAATGGAATTTTAAGAGTCCATGTGATGGCATTGGAGGGACAGTTAAACGTCTAACCACCGCACCAGTCTGCAAGCAGTGGAAACCTATCACATCTTGACACCTTTGGACATGTATAGCCGAGCAAATGAAAATGTTCATGGCATAAAGTTTTTTTTACGGGTCACAAAACGAAATACAAAATTGCAAAACCAAGCTGCATAGCAGTCTAGAAACAGCAAAGACTGTGGCAGGAACACGTCCTCATCACAGATTTCAGCCTATTAGTAATGAGGAGCTACACATATCGATTGTCATCAGACAACATAAAGACAGAAGGAACCAGAGTTAGTGTCACTATGACTACAGTCACAAAAAATGTAGACAAAAGTGATCTGCAACCTGGAACATACATAGCAGCAGTGTATGATAACATCTGGCACATTGGGTATATCATTCAATGCAATGAGAAGGAACAAGATGTGCTGGTACACTTCATGAAACGAAACAAAGCAACAAATGTGCTGTCCTGGCCTTCAAGAGATAAGTGTTTTGTTCCTTTTATTCATGTCCTGTGTGTCCCGGAAGTGCCTACTATCCAAGAAAGTACTGAAGGGCAGTATACACTTTCTGCTGACACTTTAAGGAAAATGTTTGTAAAAGAGAAAAGATATCCGCACTAGGTAAGTATCATACCAAAGTCTAATAATAGGCTCTAAATATTATGGCCTATCAATCAGGATGATTGAATTGTAGTACAAAACATCCTGAGCGGTGCACCCTATGCACCAAAATTATAGCAAAGTATCAAAGAGAAGAAAAGTAGGTGACTGAGGGGCACTCAGACGATGGATGAGTATGTATGTGAAATAAAATCAATTTTTATTGATATACCTTAAAAATTATGAATAAACATTTCATCCTAAACCCAAAAGCTAGCGAAATATTTAAAAACCAAAAACAATAATTGTTAAAATTGCAGATCCACTGCAAACTTAGCTCAGTGGTCATATAATAAATAGACTCAAAGTGGAGAATAACACTATTGATATTAATAAGTTTATATAGAAATAGAAAATTCCACTATTTGAGAAGGATTCCCTATTAACAATATTGACTCCTAGGTATCTTAAACAATATATAGGATCAAAAAAATTGCCAATATAGATCAGAGGAAACCCCTTGGTAGAGGTTATAATAGTGACTAACTAATAGATCATAGTCAACGATATTGGGAAATTGAGTGACCTATCAGAGTGAGCCCCTGTTTGTATAGTTGGTTTACAATGGTAAGGAGTATCTTAGGAGAGATGCCTATAAACCTTTAAAAGCAGTCCCCCTAGTGGTAGCTAATATAGAAAGTCTCAGGTCTATCCTGTATCATATCGTACTAACTCTGATATATAAGTCTCCTAGAAGTCTAATGTGAGAACAAGATGTGTTTGTTTAAACAGACTCAGGGAACAGCGTGGGAACCCTGATGTTAGCAACGCTAAATAACCTACACTATTTCTCCCTAAATGCCCTATATTATCTAAAACAGCTAATTGGTCAATCAAGGGTAGGAGAGAGTAGTAAGAGCGTGGTTTGATGATATTACATGTTAGGAACACTGAGTTAAGAAACGCCAACGCGCGTTTCGCTGAACAGCTTTATCAAGGCCTTGATAAAGGCTAAACAGGGGCTCACTCTGATAGGTCACTCAATTTCCCAATATCGTTGACTATGATATATTAGTTAGTCACTATTATAACCTCTACCAAGGGGTTTCCTCTGATCTATATTGGCATCTTTTTTGATCCTATATATTGTTTAAGATACCTAGGAGTCAATATTGTTAATAGGGAATCCTTCTCAAATAGTGGAATTTTCTATTTCTATATAAACTTATTAATATCAATAGCGTTATTCTCCACTTTGAGTCTATTATCTATTATATGACCACTGAGCTAAGTTTGCAGTGGATCTGCAATTTTAACAATTATTGTTTTTGTTTTTTAAATATTTCGCTAGCTTTTGGGTTTAGGATGAAATGTTTATTCATAATTTTTAAGGTATATCAATAAAAATTGATTTTATTTCACATACATACTCATCCATCGTCTCTGAGTGCCCCTCAGTCACCTACTTTTCTTCTCTTTGATACTTCACTTTAAGGAAAATTACAGACCGTTACAACAAGTTCCAAACAAGGAAAAAATAATGAGATTGTTGACTCAACTTAAGTTATGGACTAAAGTTATGTTAAAGGCTTTAAATGTCATGGTTTCTTGTGTGAATTATGTATGCGTTACAACAGCATTTGAACATCAACTTCATTTATTTTTTTTTCTCCACTAGAAAACAGAGTACCCTGCTGATTTTTTTGTGGTATAAAATGCATACATTTTGTAAAACACCCCCCAAAAAATTGGGATCCCTAATGTCAATTGAACCTAGTGTTTTAATTTTATTCGAAAAATGTGCATTTTTTTGCCGTAACGCAAAACATGAGGCAAATAAAGTAATTTTGGTTTGGATTTTTGAATTCGGGAGGAAGCGTTACCTTCGGGGTCTAAATTTTGTGGGGATTCCTTCAAAAACACCCGTGATACTTCAAATAAACTTGATAAAGAAGCTGCGATTAGTAAATTTTTTACTAAATTGAAAAATCAATATTTAATCAATTGTCACGAGTGTCGAGATATTTGGCAGAAATAGTTGTTTTGACAACCATCCTCTCTTAACTAAATTTTTTTGGAACAAATCTGAGATGGGTGGTGGACACCCCTGGATGAACGGACATGGAATGACCCAAAATGTTAATAGTATAGTATTTATATGCAATGCATCTGAAATAGCCAACTTCTGGTGTAAGTATATTTTTACTCAGAGATATGCATGTTGGAGGTGAGGTCTTCATATTCTAGCTAGTAATTTGTTCTTATCACTTGGATCCACATATTTCTGAGGCAGTTTATGCTGAAAGACTTTATACAATTTGACAAGGACACAAAAATGACCACACTGAAGAATACTGTCAATACATTAAATATTCTGACTTAAAGTAGCCACATATCTCCCTACAAGATACATTTTTTTATTCCACTACCATATGGATTAATTCTTCCCTACAACTCATGTGGACTGTAAGCTCATTTGGAAAGGACCATTTTACCTTCTGTTTCCGGTTAATTGAATGTTATTTGTATTATGATCACCTTAATGTACAATACTACGTAATATGTTGGTACTTAATAAAATAATAAAGGTAGTGTTGCAATACAATGTATATTATATATGCCTCATATCCCTGAACATAAATGCAGGCTTGTAAAAATAAATGTGAATAGGAGAAACTCTAAAACTGTAAATAAAGTAAATGTAATGTTGCATAACTACCAGTTTCATTTATAGGTAATGGTTCCACTATAAAGTATGCTGGCAGAGTTTCATAGATACATTTCCTGTCTAAGATTGCTATTAATGTACAGTATTTATACTGTCAACTTAACAAAATCGTTCACGTTTAGAATCTTCAATTTGCAAAGTGATGCAAACTTGACCATCAACCCAAAAAAAATTAACTTGTACCATACAGTTTGATTGCCATGTTGTAGTCAAGACTTTGACATTTTAGAAAGTGTACGATTAGTAAGGAAAATCAAAAGTACTGCAGACACTCACCTATATATAAAAATCATTCCTTGACAATGCAACTGCAATAGTCCCATCCCTGGTGGCACAGCACCATACAAGAGATTGCTACGCCAGTATTTGGCCACCCATCATATGTACCCACCAACATTTAAATAATGTTTATTTAAAGTGTCTGAACTGACAAAGTTTGCTTTAAAATTGAACAAGCTAGCAAGTTTTATTAAGTAAAAAGTATCTCTTTCTACCATAGTGTAGCTATGTAAACAATAAGGGTGTGACAATCTGAGAAGATCCGGGGATGACTTGAAAGCTTCCTATGTGACTCAGTGCCACGTCTCCCAACCTGTTAAATGCTACAAGCGACCAGACAAATAATATTTTTCTTAACCATCTGAACAAGGAACAGGACGTTCAACCAATAACAGACTGACATACAGAGCACTTATTTTGAGACAAACAGCACCAGCCTGTGCACCACATTTACATATACACACTGCTGAGCTGGCCTTATGTGGGACATTTTCTCCATGCCAATGTGCCACACCATACCATGCGTCTCAAATAAATAGGATCCATCTGTAAATGTGCTCAATGCAGAGACCATGAAAACATGTGGCTATTAGATACAATTAAAGACTGAATTCAGTCATAGGAAAATTAAATATGTTTATTGACATCACCTTCTGTGCTTAATCCTGGGCTTGATGTAAACTTTGCAACGTCAACAATTTTCACAGCAAACTGCTGGCCAGTCTCTCTGTTGATGCATCTTCGGACAACGCTGAATGGACCCCTTCAGAAAGGGAAAAAAAACAAAAAAAAAAAACTGGATTAACATCCTGTGAAATACACCTTGCTCAGTAAAGGAAATATTACATGGAAACTTTATATACACAAACATCAATGGAACTGTGAAAAATGTAAAATATATAAATATATATATATATATATATATATATATATATATATATATATATATATATATATATATATATATATATATATATATATATACACATACATACATATATATATATACATACATACATATATATATATACATACATACACATATACACACACACACACACATACAAACACACTATAAAATCCATTTCAGTAAATTTTCTTGATTACAATAATTCCATTTAGTAACCGGTTAAAACATATGTGTCTCAAATTAGATAAAAACTTATTAAGAACAACATTTTCAATATTAATTTACAATGTAAGCTTTCCAAATCAAGCAAAAAATGAAATCAACCTAAGACACCCAATTACATTGTGTAAAGTTAATTACCAAAAAAACACTTCATACCAGATACAATTGTTGTATGCATGTTGTATGTATGTCAAACCTCAAATTTTAAGTTAAGTTTATCAAGGTACCAGAAGAAAAACAAAGCTATAGTGCTATAAAATGAGGGAACACCGAAAAACCACATATGTCAAAAAAAGATCAAAAGCAAAAAAAATTATCTGCATTTGACCATGGTAGTTTGTGTTAAACAGTTTAAACTCATAATATTTACATTCTCTATCATTAATCCCAACCTAAGCCTTTTGGAACTATTGAGTTATTAAATTAACTCCTTATGACTGCATCACTTATATATAAAACTTATTTGTGGATGGATCATGTAGAAATAATTTATTGTAGAAATGTATTTCAATCAGAGGTGCATGTACCAATGTATAATTTGAAATGCACTTATGTTACATTTGGGATGTGTTTTGTACGCAAGTTTCAGTTTGGGTTTGTATCTTTGCTAGAGGAAGTCTGTTTGCTGATAGCAGGAAATGTTAAGTCTTTATTTGAAGTGACAAAAACCTGTGTAGTCTGTATGCCAAGCAGGGGGCTGCTGCCTGGCTGTCTGGCGTTACTGGATCTCAGATAATGCAAGTATCAAGTTTTAGCACACAACAAAGAAGTGTAAATATTGTTAGCTTTGCATTGCATGTAAATCCATGTTTGGGTAAACAGATTGCATCCCGATTCTAAAAATAGCCTGTGTCCAAATCAGTATAAAAAGCACTGTCTTGTATTGAAAATTGTTCTTCTTGCTTCATCTGACCTGCTCCTGGTACCTTCAACCAGTGTGATCAAATAAACATCACTTGCTTCAAAGACCTGCATGCAAACTTCTATTCCTGTGGCCTACAGATAAGACCCAAAATCTAATCCGTTCCCGGCTGTTACTGAGGTTTGGACCACCAGACATGAACAAAGCTGCCTTCCTAGCCACATTCTCTTCAGCATGGATTGGGTGTGTGTGTGGATAGATTTCATGGAGGCATTTCAGGACTAAGCACAGCCTAATAAGAAATGACAGTTTTCTTACACAGCCAAGCTAAGAATTCAGAGTAGACTCACGGCCCAAATGCATATTTTTTGGGGCCTTCAAAAAAGAAAAAAAAAAAAACCCACACGCACGCACACACACCATTTCTCCGACACGGCGGCACCAGTTGCCCTCCTACCTTTGCAAAGGTCGGGCTTGAGGTTATGCCCAGCATTCAGTGCGGAGAGGAGTGCACAAAGAAGAGCCACAAGATAAAAACAGGGGAAAAGAAAAAAAGGCAATAGAAAGGTAAGTGAAGGCGAGCAAAAGCAGGATGGAGGGCACAGTCAAGCATCAGGAAGAAAAAAAAATTAAAACTTTTTTGTTTTAACTTAACAAACCTTACAAAATTGCATGAGCCTCTTTTCCTTGCGTGCCACACAATCTAAGACCTTGATTATTTGGCCCAAATGGGGTTTTGCATTTGGCATGCCTGATTTAGAGGCCGTATAGATTTTGCCCCATATCTCTTCTACAAGGGATACTCCTATATCAGATTCCAAGGGGAAAGAGTAGAGTAGTAAGGAAATAAAGCTTCCTCAACTGAGGTGCGTTCACAATTTGGGCAAGCTGCCTTGTTGTGCTGTGACTGGATCACTCATAAATAACTTATGGTTTACATTTATTTAAAGGAAATAAAGCAGGGCACTTATTTATATAATTGCCAATGCACTTACTTTTGATACTGTGTATATTTTGATATAGGAAATCGTTATTTCTGAGACCAGGGTAGAAAATTTGTTATTTCTGTTTTAACCTTGCTAAAGGAAATGCCTTATTTCTGATGTATATATCAGATACCATGAGCCCTTGTTTAGAAAGTCTGTGTATCGTGATGTGGGGAAATTACTTGTTTGGGGTGTGTACCTTTCTTTGGGAATGTGTATTCTGCGTCTATCTGAAGAAAGTATTCATGTGAATTAGACCTTTTGACTTGCTGTGATATTCTGCATCTTGTTTTTAGACACAGGAAATCTAGCAAGGTTTTAAGAATTTCATAGAGAAGTGTAAATATTGTTGGCTTTGCAATGCATGTAAATACACGTTTGTGTAAACACATTGCATCCTGATTCTAAAAATCAGCCTGTGTCCAAATCAGTATAAAAAGCACTGTCTTGTACATTGAAATGTATCATTCTGATGTTCCATCTGACCTGACCACCGATACCTTTAATCAGTGGAACTGACCTCGTCAGGACACCTGAGCAATAAACATCACTGCTTCAAGACCCTGCTTGACAACTTCTTCAATATTGCTGTAATCCTGTGACCTACAGACTAGACCCTAAATCTAATCCGTCCTCCAGCTGTTTGAGGTTGGACCAATCTCTCCAGTACCACCGCTCTGCCGCTACCCAGCAGCTGTAGCCAGTGCGATAGGCCAGAGGGATCCATCCACAGCACCCTGACCCATCGTAAGCGGTCCAGGGTACCAGCACGGAAGTACACTAGCAGCAACAGTTACTTCGAAGAAATGTGCTTCTGGGCGCCATAAAAGAACCCAGTGGTGGCAACATGCTCCTCTTACAGCGGCAGGAGGGGCGTATTCGGAATAACAAAACTGGACGGTGGCAAAGTAAGCCCAGCTGGTTCCCAGCAACAACAGACAACAGACAGGGTGGACGGAGACAAATTTGGAAGTGAATTTGGAAGCATGGTCATTGGCAGGTGCACATAGATAATTAAGGTCGCCATCAATGAGGAGCAGTTTGTGATTGGTACTCTTTGTTGCCGTGCGGCAATTTATATCAGTACTGATGCAGTAGCCATGGTGGAGGAAATGTGTTTAAGAAAGAAAATCCTAAATTAAGTTGTCTTTTCATCTCAGAAGTGACCAACAGCTGCTTTGCCCTGAATGCCCGACAGTATGTCGTTACCTGTTCGCATGTCTTGTTAGAGAGACAGGAAACCTCCTAACAGTGTAGACAGCAAATCTGAGGAAATCAAGCTGATGTGGAAGATAAATTGTGTCAGATGCAAGATTAGATTATATCTTAATGATAAATAATTTAATGTGATATTAAAAGTTTCAATGCTTGGTCCTATAAGAGGGCTGGGCTACCCCCAACAACATGTACAAAAAGGAGGACTGTTTGACCATGTAAAGTATCATGACATCTGTACACTTCTGGATGATCAGCAGTACCACAAACTGGTGTGTAAAAGTCCTTGTCAGGACTCTTGAGCAATAAATCATCACTGCTTGAATATTCTGCCTGACACCCATTTCCTGCGGTATCCTGTGACCATCAGATAAAAGCTCACACTCGAATCCATTCCCCAGCTGTCCTGTTTTGAACCCGCTGTCTGCATCAACGCTCTGCCCGCTACCTAGCAGCCCTAATCCATAGTAAGTGGTCAGGAAGTACCAGCCATCCCACAGCAAAGAGGCATTACAGCAGCTATCCCAGGTACCAGTCTTTCTGGATGCTGCAAAGGAGTCTAGAAGAAGCAGCGAAATTCTCCTAAAACTATTGCGCAGTTGGCCTTCTAAGTCAGCGAATGTCTGGTGGCAAGGTGACACCAGTAAATGGGCAGTAACAGTCGGTTATAGTCAATGAGAAGGAAACCCAGATAAACTGTGCAGGAAGAACATCCCTCCTTCCCTCTTCCCCCTACAGACCAGATAACTAAGTAAGCCCATCCAGTCACACCACTAAGTTACCTTACCCGTTGATACTTGGCCAAAGGTCCATCCTTGAAGGACAAGCTTCATCAATGCTATGCCAGATAAAGAGATGGGGGAAAGAGGTCAAGCCATTGTGGAGGTATCATTGGTTGTCCAGACTAGAGACTGGATAACTGCAATGGCTGGTGACTGTGCAGAGGAACCTACCTTGCCACCGGGTGAGGGTATAGCCTGGTCTGATTATCCAGAACTGTTGCATTTGTCGAACTTTGCACATGACCTAAGAAATTACGTGAATTTACAACATGTTTTTAAATTGGCTAGTAAAGTTAGTGATCTAGTGAGACCTGTCAACTCAGCAGGTCGTTTGCCACCATATGTCTGCTGTGTCAAATTGCTGCTGTGAACGGAAAATGTACCCATCACGCGCCGGGTGTTCAGGCAGCGCACCTGACACCCGGCAAAACTCACCTCTCATCGGCGCTCCGCTCCCCGCTGGGCGCTGCCATCTTGGATTCGCAGACCCGGCGACGACTCCAATTCTCATGCTCCCTGCTGATTGGTCCTTCTCACTGGCGGCAAGTTTAAAAGGCACCTCCTCTATCTTCAGTGCCTGTTCTTTGTGTTACCTCCTGGTGATTGAAGTGGCTTCCTGTTACTTTCCAGTTATCTACCTCCTTTCTGGACTGCAGAGCTGATGCTCATCTTCGGACATCTTCATTACGTTTGTCTTCAGAGCTGACGCTCATCCTCCTGAACTTTTACCACATAGTGGTCTGCAGAGCTGACGCTCACTCTACGGAACTCTCCGCCACATAGTGGCCTGCAGAGCTGACGCTCATCTTCGGACATCTTTACTACATTTTGTCTTTAGAGCCGACGCTCATTCTCCTGAACTTTACACCACACAGTGGTTTACAGAGTTACACCGATCTGCATTATCTTCATTACCATTAGTGTATCGATCATCCTTCCTACGGTACTCCTGCCTGTAGTCTTCCCAGGGACTTCCGTACAGTACTCTAGTAGGGACCGCGACCTGCGAGGTGATGCCGCTAAGCCCATACCGCTTGCGGCGGTTGCTGGTGAACACCGTCTCCTCGTTAGACTCCGCGCCCTGTTGGAGTAGTGCCAAAAACTGTTCGAATCTCCTGGTTTCGCTACATCTACCGAGTCTCCTCGTAAGAACCGTGACAGTAAGAACAGGCCAAAAAACATTGTCATTAATACGTCGGAATCTATCGTGGAACCATCTGCTAAGGACATGCTTCAGCACTTGCTCAACCGTGTAGAGCAACAAGATGTGATCCAATGACAGCTATTACAGGGCTTCCAAAGTCTGGCGGCCCGCTTTGACTCACTGCAAGCAACTCCACCGGTTCAAGCGGCTAGTCCGCCGACACCTGCTTCCAATTCATCTCTTCGGATTCCAACTCCTTCTAAATTCGATTGATATCCTGCAACCTGCCGGGGTTTCTTGAACCAGTGTTCTATACAATTTGAACTCCAACCACAGAATTTCCCAACCCAGCGCTCTAAGGTGGCATACCTAATATCCTTACTTTCTGGTCAAGCCTTAGCCTGGGCCTCACCTCTCTGGGAACTTGATGACCCAATCCTGGCCGACAGTGCTGCCTTCATTGCCGCTTTTCGCTGAATTTTTGACGAACCAGGAAGGGTGACCTCAGCAGCGTCTAGCATTCTCCGCCTGCGCCAAGGTTCCCACTCTGTGGCTCAGTATGTTATTCGGTTTTAAACGTTGTCATCAGAATTACGCTGGAACAACGAAGCCTTGGTAGCAACGTTCTGGCAGGGTCTGTCTGACAAGATCAAGGACGCTTTAGCTTCTCAAGAACTCCCCACTACGTTAGATGCCATGATCTCGCTATGCAATCGCTTGGATCTACATTTCCGCGAACGATCTTCAGAGAAGGACTCCTCCCGGCGCAGCACCACCAGACTCGCGCCTCGCTTCACCCACCCGGTGACAATGGAGGAACCCATGCAAATTGGGCGCTCTCGATTAACTCCAGAAGAACGTGACAGAAGACTAAGGAATAAGTTGTGCCTTTACTGTGCGGACCCGGATCATCTATTGAATGTCTGTCCCAAGAGGTCGGGAAATGCCAGACCCCAACCTGCTCCGGAGAGGTCAGATTAGGGCTTTCTAAAACCTCTCCCTCATTTGGAATTTCTAATGTCTGCTCCTTTCCTATTACCCTTCACGGTCCGCGTAGTCCCGTTTACACTTCTGCTGTTGGACTCTGGAGCAGCCGGAAATTTTATCTCTTTTTCTTTAATTTCGCAGGTTTCTATACCAACTGTACCGCTGGAAATTCCTGTCTCTATTACGGCCATCGGCGGCTCCCGTATAGCCAATGGTACAGTGAAAACCCGGACTGAACCCATCATCCTCTAAGTAGGAGCCTTACATCGTGAAGTGATTACCTTCCACGTGCTACCAGCTACCACTACCCCCGTCATCCTAGGTCTACCATGGCTCCAGCAGCACTCCTCAACTTGACTGGTCTACCTCGCAGATTCTGTCCTGGGGTCCTACTTGTCTCCTGAAATGTTTGACGCGAGTCCAACCCCTTGGCTCCATTTCCACTTGCTCCAATACCAAGGTCACCGTTCTGCCCAAACAGTATCACTCCTTTTTAGACGTATTTGACAAAGTCCGCTCGGAGCATCTGCCACCCCATCGCTCATGGGACTGTCCTATCGAACTGCAGCCGGGTAAAATACCTCCTCGGGGCCGAGTGTACCCCCTCTCCATACCAGAGACCTCTTCCATGTCTGAATATGTTAAAGAGAACCTATCCCGAGGCTTTATCAGACCCTCCTCATCACCTGCGGGAGTGGGGTTTTTCTTTGTTAAAAAAAAAAAAAAAAAAAAGGATGGATCGTTAAGACCTTGCATCGATTACCGTGGTTTAAACTCAATTACGGTTAAAAACCGATACCCCATTCCGCTTATCACCAAACTGTTTGATCGGATCAAAGGAGCGAGGATCTTCACCAAACTCGATCTACGGGGCGCATATAATCTCATCAGGATCAGAGCAGGAGACGAATGGAAGACTGCTTTTAATACCCGCGATGGGCATTACGAATATCTGGTAATGCCCTTTGGTCTGTGCAACGCCCCCGCCGTCTTTCAGAGTTTTATCAATGAGATATTTAGAGATTTACTATATCTCTGTGTCGTGGTATATCTAGATGATATCTTGGTGTTCTCTCCTGACATCACTTCGCACCGTAGGCATGTGAAGGAGTTTCTTTCCAGATTACGACACCATCGACTCTTTTGCAAACTGGAGAAGTGTGTCTTCGAGCTCCCTCAGATGCCATTCCTGGGATACATCGTATCTGGATCCGGGCTACAAATGGACCCAGACAAAGTCAAAGCAATTTTAGAATGGCCTCTTCCCCTTGGGCTGAAACCTATTCAGCGATTCCTCGGATTCGCCAACTACTATAGGCGCTTTATCCAGGGCTACTCTACCATCGTGGCACCTATTGTGGCTCTAACTCGAAAAAGTTCCAACCCTAAATCGTGGTCTTCAGCTCCTCTCGAGGCCTTTGACTTCTTGAAACAAGCTTTTGTCTCTGCACCTATTAAACAACCGGACGTCTCCCCTCCGTTCTTTCTAGAGATTGACGCCTCCAATGTGGGCATCGGGGCAGTTCTCTCACAGAAATCTCCTCTGGCCCAATTCCATCCGTGTGTTTTTTTTTCTAGAAAATTCCTCCCGGCTGAGAAAAATTACACCATAGGAGATAAAGAGTTATTGGCAATCAAAGCGGCACTAGCTGACTGGCGATATCTTCTCGAGGGAGCCCTGCATCCAGTGACTATCTTCACAGACCACAAAAACTTACTCTACCTTCAAACCGCTCAGTGCTTGAATCCCAGACAAGCACGCTGGTCATTATTCTTTTCTCGCTTCGAACTTCGCATTACTTTCAAACCTGGCATTAAGAATAAAAGAGCCGATGCCCTTTCTCGTGCATTTTCCACTCATGAAGGCACAGAGGAGGATTCTGTTCACCCCATTTTAGACCCTAAATGCCTAGTCTTTGCAACTCAGCTCAAATCCGCTAAACCTCCACCTGGGAAAAGTTTTGTCTCTCCTAGTCTTCGCCACAAGCTGCTGAAACATTATCACTCCACCGTCTTCGCAAAACCATTGAATTAATCTCCAGGAACTATTGGTGGCCCAGTCTTCATACGGACGTTAAGGACTTTGTCTCCTCCTGTAACGTTTGTTCTCAGAACAAATCCACACATCAGTCTCCTGCGGGCTTATTACTTCCATTACCCATACCTCGTGAACCATGGACCTATATAAGCATGGATTTTATTACAGATCTCCCACCTAGTAAAAATTGTACTGTTATATGGGTGGTAGTGGATCGATTTTCTAAAATGGCCCATTTCACGGCACTTCCGGGTCTTCCGTTCTCTCCAGTCCTGGCGGTCCACTTTGTTAAGGAGATATTTCGCCTACATGGTTGTCCGCTCAACATAGTTTCTGATCGAGGTGTCCAATTCGTTTCAAAGTTTTGGAGAGCTCTCTGCAAATTATTGGGTATCAAACTGATTTTATCATCTGGATATCATCCTCAATCCAATGGACAGACCGAAAGGGTGAACCAGGATCTGGAGACTTACCTCAGGATGTTCTCTTCTGCCAACCAGAACAACTGGGTTGATCTTCTACTATGGGCGGAGTTTGCCCACAATAATGCCTTCCACGTGTCCTCTTCTAAATCTCCTTTCTTAGTGGTCTATGGACATCATCCGTCCCTTCCTGAATTTGTGTCGCTCCCACCCACTTAGGTGCCTGCAGCAAATTCTCTATATAACAAATTCCTCACCATTTGGAGACAAGTAAGGTTTTGCCTTAAGAAAACTTCTACACGCTACAAACTGGCCGCGGATAAAAAACGACGATTTGTTCCCATCTTCAAGGTTGGTGATAGAGTGTGGCTCTCCACCAAGAATATACGCCTCAGAGTTCCCTGCATGAAATTGGCTCCGCGATTTATTGGCCCATACAGCATCTCTGAAGTTATTAACCCAGTCTGCTTTAAATTACGATTACCAGCATCACTTCGTATTGTTAACTCTTTCCATGTGTCTTTATTAAAACCTCTGAAGATTAATCGATTTACTTCGGTAGCTCCTTCCACCACTCCTGGAGTCCATCAAGAGGAGGCGTTCGAACTCAAACAAATCTTGGACTCGAAAAATTGTAAAGGCGGCGTGAAATACCTCGTTGATTGGAAGGGCTTCGGCCCCGAAGAGCGCTCTTGGGTTCGTGCCTCCGACATCCACGCTCCCTACCTGCTGGATAAATTCCACAAGAAGTTTCCTCTGAAACCTTGCAGTAGACGTGCAGTGCCCGTCTTTAAAGGGGGGGGGGGGGTACTATCACGCGCCGGGTGTTCAGGCAGCGCACCTGACACCCGGCAAAACTCACCTCTCATCGGCGCTCCGCTCCCCACTGGGCGCCGCCATCTTGGATTCGGGTCTGCGCATGCGCAGACCCGGCGATGACTCCAATTCTCATGCTCCCTGCTGATTGGTCCTTCTCACTGGCGGCAAGTTTAAAAGGCACCTCCTCTATCTTCAGTGCCTGTTCTTTGTGTTACCTCCTGGTGATTGAAGTGGCTTCCTGTTACTTTCCAGTTATCTACCTCCTTTCTGGACTGCAGAGCTGACGCTCATCTTCGGACATCTTCATTACGTTTGTCTTCAGAGCTGACGTGTGAGCAGAGGAAGCAGTCTCCAACTCTGGTTGTAAAAAATCCTATCTGCAGAAGTTGACGTGTTTTCTACATGCTATAACATCTTTATACCCAGGGTAAGCACATACCCTGAAGGGACTGCATCCTGCTCTTGAAGATTGCTGATTTTCATGTTTTTGTGTGTTTTAGATATATAAAAACATATCTTTATTACCAGATATATCTATTTCTATAAAAAGTATGTCTCATATACACACATTGTTCTATGAGGGGAGTGTTATGTAATATGCCCCTTGCTGGTTTTGGTATAAGACTCCAACATATAATTTTGGTTGTAGTAGATTACAAGAGTTGTAACCAACACAGACTGCCATATATATTCAGGTGCATTGTGACTACTGTGCAAGACTCATCTTGCGCACATACACACAGGGATCATTTATTCGCCTGAATGGATTTTTTTTTTATCTTGTGCAATTCATTGTTTTCAGTGGAAGGAATCTTAAATCTATTTCACCTACTGGTGATATTTTTTTCAGTGGGAGAAATATCCTTTTTTTTTTATCTCATGTCGGTTTTGGTTTATTTATTTTAATATATATATATATATCACACTGTTTTGTATTTTTTGCATGTACACACCAGAAGAATAAAATAATAAACTCACTTCACAAGAAGAGAAGAATTTTACTTTAAAGACATTATTATTATTGCCTGTTTATTTGTTAATGTGCAGTTAGAGTCTAAACTGCTGTCAGTAGTCTTCATCTTTAAAAAGCAGCAGGAACATTCTCAACTTGTTATATGTCTACACTAAGCTGAATAGGGTCAATAATAATGGTTGTAAAATAAAATTAATTGATTGATAAGGCTTGGAGCATTGGTTCATTATAAACAGTTATATTTACTTATAAATGCATCCAGAATATAAGATTTTCTCCAGCAAGTGTTTTTAATAAATGTAAAATTCTAAAATGTACAATTTTAAACTGGCTGTTACGTTCATTGTAGCGAGACCGAATTATTCAGAAAGCATATTTAAGTTCATGTAATAGCCATTCAAATCATGAAAAACAGATGGCGTTTAAGAAGAAATGTAAAATGCATCACAATAAGACATAAGTATAGCAAATATTACTTTCCAATTAATGTAAAATATAGCTGTTACATGCATGGGCAACATTCAGACCTATTTTCTGGGTGCTGATTTTTCTTCAAATACAAACTACAGTTTACATTAAGAGTCACTAGAAATAGGGGTTAAAATAAGACTAAATAGTGTACCCATTAACAGCAATACAGTAGAGTCAGCTATTTTGAGGGCTGAACCAGTATAAAGCCCATAATTTCCGTTGGAACTAGTGATATTAGAGAAGTGAGGCACAAAGGCTCATGTGATCACCAAATGGTGGCCTCCACTGCACATGGGTGACAAGTAAACTATAAAGCACATTGGACAGCACAGTGGTTAGCATTCATGCGTCACAGCGCTGGAATTATCTATGCGGCGTTTGTAAGCATCATCCCTGTGTTTGCGTGCGTTTTCCTCCAGCTGCTCTCGTTTCCTCCTACACGTCAAGAAACATACTGGTGGGTTAATTGGCCTTTGACAAATTTATCCTGTGCACGCGCATGTGTTAGGGAATTTAGATTATAAAACTTCAATGGGGCATGGACTGACGTGAATGGTAAAGTATGGACTGTACAGGGCTGTGGAAATAGCTGTACTATATCAACAAATAATTCAAATAATGTTGTAGATCAATTTGAGCTCATGAAGTACAATAACAATTTCATAGTGTGACTGGATCACTGATAAATAACTTATGGTATAAATTTATTTAAAGGATATAACGCAGGGCGCTTATTTATATAATTGCCAATGCACTTATTTTTGATATTGTGTATATTTTGATATAGGAAATCCTAATACATTACAATTATCTTGATTCAGCTATGAGCGTCCAGGACTCCTGACCCAACAGCTGACTGTTGGAGGATGCGTCTCATTCACCAGCACTTTGCGTGGCCCCTGCAGCGGTGAGTTTTCGCATCTTAACGTAGATACAGAAATACATGGACAGGACCACATAATAGAAAACATTCTTGGTTACAGGATTCACTAAAGACATGCATTTTTGGACACATGGGGTGTATTTGAATGGCCGGCAAGGAACCAAAATGTTGCTCCGGCACAGTCCGTCGGGACACATTGAGTTGGAGGTTTTACTAAAATCTCAGCTAATTTTTCCCTCGCATCCCTTTGAGATGCAAGGGAAAATGACCAGAGATTTCTGTACCGTATTGGCCAGAAATGGGTGCAATCAGACAACGAGGGGATGTCTGGCAGCCAATTGAATATCCCCCATAATTTCTATTTAATTGAAAGTAATACATGGAAATTTTATACATGGAATTAGTTCTATAGTTTGGCTCTCGCCAACAGGGAGCTGCTATCATGATCCCCAAGTGGGAAGTACCATGCTGTATAGGATATGCTGAATGCAAAGAAATTCTAAAACGTAAATTACTTGCAGATTTATTTTGAAAAACTGTTATACGTAAAAATGGGCAAAGGCAGTTAAATCCCTGATATTGTTTTTAAATTATTAACTTCAGTTGTGCAATACCCAAATGACAATGAGGAATAGTGCAAAGTAACTTTGGTTGTGTACTGCAACGCAGGAGATACATAAGAGTGCAATTATTGTTAATGTTAAGCACAAAAGAAAGCTTCAGAAAGTTTTCAAATATTGGTGGTTAGTTCACACATCGGGGTTCAGGCCACCCTAGGCCAACACAATTGTAGCAGCCCCTCCCTAACAGAAAGGGCTAAGAAAAAAAAAAGGAGAAAAGATGAATGTGACAGGATGGACCCACCTATGCCACCATCTCTATTGCTGCTGGGAACCGGCTGGGCTTACTTTGCCACCGTTTCCTCTTGTTATCCCAAATACGCCCTCTTATTAAAGATGTTTCCAAGCAGGTCTTTGAAGCAAGAGGTTTATTTGCTCTCCCAGGGATCAGGTGTTCTTCTGATATCAACTGACATTACATACTCACACAGCTCATCTTTTATACAGTTCAGAAATTGTCTATTTTTAGAATCAGGATGTACCCTGCTTCCCAAAATATAGATTTATATGCATTTCAAGGCTAACATAATTTACACTTCTCTATGAAATTCACTCTGGGCAAGAGGCCACACAGTAACAGCCCCCTGCTGGGCCTTTGGCCAGAGCAGGCATGACACTATCACAAAACTTCGTTAGCACTTCCTGCTATCAGACTCCCTTGCACATACGCATAATTGGAGGATTCCACTAGCAACCTTACAAATCCTAAACAATGACACTTCCATACTAAATACATCCCAATACACACAAGACATCCATCCACAAAGGCCTATTGTATCAGATATATATACACATCAGAAATAAGGCATATCCTTTAGTAAGGTGAAAACAGGAAAAACCAGTTTCTACCCTGGTCTCAGAAATAACAATTTCCTATCTCTGAATATATACAATATTAAAAATAAGTGCATTGGCAATTTATATAAATCATCACCCTGCGCTATTTCCCATAAATAAATTGATATCATAAGTTATTTATGAGTGATCCAGTCACAATAAACTAGTCCTTAATTTATTGTAGCTCCACTTGGATTTTTAAACAGGTCATGCCAATCTTTCTCACTAATTTCATTTGAGTAAAATCTGGACTTTATAGGGGAACAGAGGAATGAAAAGAGTACTACTGAGGGTGTAGGTGGAGGGGGACCTGCCCGAGAAGGACTGTCTTCAGCTTTTAACATGGGAATAAGACAAGATTAAAACCTTACTGCATTTTTCATTCAGGGTTTTTTAAAATAAAATTTCAGTTTATACCTCTCACTGCCAATCTTTTCTTACACAGTGACAGTTGAGGTTTGATTTCTTTGATTTTTTTTTTCCCCACCTACTACATGAGAGGGAATAAAATGAAATGTTTTTTGTTCAGTCAGGATCCGCTTATCTAATCTGTCTAGAGATCTAAAAGCTATCTACAGATTTTAGTTGTGCACCATGGTGGCTCAGTGGTTACCACTTCTGCCTCTCAGTGCTGGGAACGAGTTCAATTCCCGACCAATGCCTTATCTGTGTGGAGTAAAGGACTGATGCAAATGACAAAAACGTTCACTCTACAGTGCTGCGGAATTGATGGTACTATATCAATAAATGCTGAGGATAGTGACAAATATGCAATAATAGTGGAAATAAAAGGGAGCAAATACTTTTCATTGCACTTTACTATTAAAAATTCCCATTTGATCTCTTTTATTTAAGGGTACACTTTCCAGTATGACCTTTAAGGATTCTCTGAAAACATAAAAATAAAAGTAAAAATTTGTTTCCTCTGCCAGAACCACTAGTTTGTGTCACTCCCCAGTTCATATCTGGATAGTAAAATACATAAGCAGGTGACCTGTATTCAGTGTATGCGCCCTTTGACTAGTTTTAAAGTACAAAACTACTCCTTCAAGCATCAGACGGATGCTTGAGGAAGTATTACATTTCAAAGACAGTAGCAAGGTGCATACTTTGATACATGTCACCCGTTATCCCGTATATTCTTCAGTGCAAACATAATTCCCAGAGTGCTCTATATCTGCAAAAATCAAGTGCATTTAGATTTTTATCTACAATACAGTGTTTTTCCCCCCACTTAATTTATTGCATGCCCTGGTGATGCCTTCCATATATCCTGCATCCAGGAGAGCGGGACAAGCTACTTAAAGGAGATGATGACCAAAGTGCCTAAAGTCTGCATTCTGATTTTAAAATTGTAAGTGCACATATTTTATGATTTTATCTAACCATCTTCACTCTAGACCGTTGCATCCATGGGTTTGAGATGCAACCCATCTTACTGTAACCAAAAGAAAATCATCCCAGTTCTTCAAAAACCATTATCCTACAACAATTTTCTCACCTACTAATTAACACCCTCCCCCCCCCCCCCCCCCCAACTGTCCTTCAGGTGTAGTAGCAATTGGCACAGATTTTTCAGACAATATAACTTGAATGTTATGGCAGAATTCTTAATCCTTGAAATATTTTTTATTTTTTCTTAAGACTGCCCATCTACTGTTAACTCTGTTCCAACAAGAGACTACCCTTGCAGTCCTACCAATATCTGGATCTCCTCCACCAGCACATGTCTACCCTTCACCAGACTATTGTTCACATCAGGTGATTAGCACCTCTGCCTCATAGTACTGAGGTCACAACCTCAATACCAAACTAAGGACTTATATGCGTGGGGTTTGTATGTTCTCACCATGTTTGCATGGGTTTCCTCCCACACTCCAAAAACATACTAGTGGTTTAATTGTTTGCTATCAAATTTAATTGACCCTAGCCTGTGTGTGTTGGGGAATTTAGACTAGTTTGATCTTAAAAAAAAAAAAAAAAAGCTTCAATGGGGCAGGGACTGATGTGAGTGACAAAATATCCTGTGTACAGTGCTGTGGAACTAGTGGCACTATATAAATACATGATGATGATGATCTACACTTTTGCATGTTGTCATTCCCCTGAATATCAGTGGAAGTATCTTGCTGCATCTATAAAGCTACTCCTGATCGGACATCTCCAAACTGAGCTAGTCTGACATTTATGGAGAAGTGTTAGATCAGTACTAACCTCCCCGACACTAATCATTTTTCTAACTAACATAATTACCTGCCTCAGGCTCCTGCTCTCACAATATCTTCACCCCCCCCATCCTTTGACTGACCCCAAACCTGAGCATGCTCACTGTTGCCAGTTGCTAATCTACAAAGCTGTATTATGTAGCTAAATGAGCAACACTCGCATATTGCACATCATAAATTTACCTTCAAACTATTTTTACCACAAATCTACCATTAAAAAGTACAATCTTCATAAATAAAAAATCATAGTCCATTAGTGGTTTACTTGGCTGGAAAGAAAAACAAAATCCAATTAGATTTGTTTACTCCACTAAGAATAGAGATTTCAAACGTCAACATGGTGCAACATATTCAGGAGCTATTCTATAATTTTCACAAGGAACCTGAAGTGTATAAAATTAACTGCATCAGCAAACAGATAAAACATTAGCAAGCAAACTTATGGTATGTTCATTAACAATTTACTAACAATTTACTCTTTTTCCCCCCTTTTTTACTTTATTAGCTCTTGCACTATTAATGGTTTTTTTTAAGTACATTTCTCTCTTCTGGGAAAGCCTTTAGTTTAACAAAAAAATAAATTACATTTGAGGAGTTAACAAATAAAAATACATCTGAAGCGTAACTCAATTGCTAATTTCCACAGGGCACAAATTTTCAAAATATGCCACAAAATAAAAATCATGGTACTTTGTTTAGTAGTGAAATGGCGCATTTTAAATTAAAGATATACCTTACAGCAGGACAAAGAATTTGACATCCCAAAAAATAAACAAATTGCCCAACTGCTCTGACTGGTTTTCACAGAACTTTAAGCTACACAATTACCAACACATTAAAGCCATACTATAACCTACAAAAATATATTTTCCTAAGGTGGCACCTTTTGCCGTCCAGCTTTGTTAACCAATTTTAAATAGCATTGATAATTGTGGGGGCCAGGTGCTGCTCAGCTGTATTATTCTCCATCTGGAACTTAGAAACGGCCACCAGTCAATTAAAATCCCAAGACATCTATGTGACCCATGTTGAAGTTTACCACCTTCCACCTATGATATAAAAATATATATATATATATATTTTATATATTTACACACAGGCTTGACTAGATTGGACAGCCCACCAATTTCAAAAAAAGAAAAAAAAAAAAAATTGGCCAACCCCTGCTGTAACATGTATAAACTGTTCACGGCTTGCTTTGAAAACCAGTGTTCTTACAAAAATTTGTTGTCGGTGCTGACCTCGTATGCATGCAAGACTTTGCCCTGTAATCTAAATTGCAAATAATAAACACTTTTGCTTTAGAACCACAGCAACCACATCAGAAAGTTTGTATTTATTTTTTTTTTTCATACGATACAATGAACGTATCGCACACTTCTGTGCTCCACAAACTTCCTTGCCCTCCAGGACTCCAACCAACACTGTGGAAACAGTTTTTAAATAATGTCAGTTGCGCAAGTTTCAAAATGACAATATCTGTAGGTTGAATACCCATGGGTCCATTATTCCTTTACTAGTTTGAGCTTTAAAAATCTCACAACCCTACCAGAAATGAAGCATACCTGTTCGGAATCTGCTTTCAAATTTCCCAAGCCAACTTCCAATAACACATGACTTAATGACCTAGACCAGGGGTGTCCAACCTTTTAGCTTCCCTGGGCCACATTGGAAGACGACAGGTTGGTTTGGGCCGCACATAAGATACAATAACGATAGCTGATCATCCAAAAAACCATAGAAAACATAAATATATATATATATATATATCTCTATCTAAAACTTTTTTTCAAATCCCCCTATACTTACCTTTCAATCGCCCTGTTCAAAAAATCCTCTCTAGTTATTATACTATAATCACTTTTTGTATTGTTTCAATGCAATATCAATAAAGTGCATTTAAGCCAGGCATTGTATATCAGGGTGCCCTGACCAGGCCTGCGGTACCTGACATATACATCACTGTGACTCCAAATTGTGACCTGTTTTGCTAATTACACCACTATGTTAGTTAAGGGATAACAACTTATAATGGGCCAAAGAGAATAATATATAATGGCCCATTAGTAATACAAGTAGAAGTATGTAGCAGGGAGATAAGGTCCATGATGCTTCAGGACCAGGTGACTTTTATTCACTGGTCAGCGTCCCTTGAAATAATAAAAAAAATCCCCCTTAACTTACCTTTTAATCGGCTTGTTCTCCTGTCCTCTTTTCTTTTCTCCAATTCTGTGCTGCTGATTGTTCTTCTCGCGCGGGTGACTCCTCTGTGCTGCGCTCCGCAATGGATGTTGGGCATGATGATATCACACCCGACATTCACTGCGAGCACCTCACGGAGGAGGAGACAAGCGAGGGAGCAGGAGTACCAGCTGACGTGACCGCAAGGTAAGTGTTTTATTTTCTTTTTTTTGCAGGATTTTTTATTTCCATTAACAGTGCTGCCCCCTTGTCACAACCAAAACTCCTTCTGGGCCACATTTACAGGTGTGCTGGGCCGCATGCGGCCCGCGGGTTGGACAACCCTGACCTAGACTTTAGTAACCTTCCCCTTGTTTACTGGACAATTAGGACAGAAACTGTCAGAAGCTTATCAGTAACAGGTTGAGCCACTATTGCATCCACTAAAGAAGGTTTGACAAAATAATTTATAGATGGTGTTTAAATTCTGAACTTGTTACACTTTTTCCCTCATGTTACCGTTTTTGAGGTTGCATAGAAAAATAACCACCCCATCCTCATGTATGATGTTCTTGCAGAGTCACCCTCACATCTTTGTTTATTGTACCAAGGTTAGTGTTCTGACTAAAGTATTTCACCCTATTAAGTGAAACACTGATTCATCACCAAACTAAGCCCAGACACAGGTCACCTACATACTCACAGCTGTAAGATCACTCCTCCCCTAAATGCCTGCATCCAAGAAGGTGGTGAAAAACCTCTTCCTGGACAGGATGCCATTAAGAGAAGAAACAACTGGATTCAAAGTACCGTATTTCCCCATGTATATGACGCTCCACTGTATAAGACACATCTATATAAATCATGTGAAAAAATTGAGGATAAACATTGTCCTCTATTTTTCACAGAGTAATTGTGCAGCATATACAGAGAGGAGAGATGGAGTTCTAACGCTATTGTCAATTCTGCCTTACCCTGTCAGATGCTTCCTCTGTCCAGTAAAGTCTTCTTTCTTCTGTCCATTCTGATCCTGATGCTGGAAAGCCACTTACCGTCCTCTTCGCGATGACCGGATGTCCAATCAGGACCTCGACAAGGTCCTGATTGGAAAAACGCCAAATGCAGAAACCGGAAGTGTGCGTTCCAACTGCGGTTCACGCACCACATCCGGTCATCGCGAAGAGGACCTTAAGCGACTTTCCAGCATCAGGATCAGACGACCAGAAGAAAGAAGACTTTACCGGACAGAGGAATCATCTGACAGATTAAGCGCTACTACCCCTGTATAAGACGCACCCAGTTTTTAGACCCAAAATTTTGGGGAAAAAGGTGCATCTTATACATGGGGAAATACGGTAATCATCACTAGCAAGTTATAGCATGCCAGTCTGAGCTGGAGTGGCTCTCCCAGTGTAGTATATGTCTCAGCCTTCATTAGGGGTCAAATGTGATCACAATATTTCTAAAAGTTAATTGCTATGGAGCAAGAAGTCATTTTTCTTCGGCCCTTTATTCCTCCAACCCACTACATATTGTTATTTGTGAGTCTGGCGTACCTCACTCTATCCATAGGATGAGCACAAATAAAGTCAAAACAAGTCATCTTGCTATTCCTGGAAATATACACACATCTTAAAAGATGTTTCTAATGCTGTCCACATGGTCTGCGATATTGCACCAGATTTCAGGCAATTCACCCTATAACTGTGCGACATGAAAAACACCAATAATCTAAACTAATCAGATTATCTTCAACACTGATAAAGGTGATTGTAAGATGACACCTACCTGTGAGTAAGGTCATTTTTACAAAACTACATTAAACAGACCCCAATCCTGCCACTTGACCAGTGCAGCAAAAACTCTAATGTCTCATTTAATTTGGCCACATACATGATGCCCCAAATGGATACTGATCTTGCAACATCTAGTTGAGAGCTGGAGATTTCAGCTGATGCATCACTTAAACTTGAAATAGTTTGATAGCTTACATAAATTTCAATAAAATATGATAGACACTCATCTGTTGCTCACTAGAGAAATTTTTTAGCTTCAAGGTTGAAATTTTTAGACATGAACCAAGAGGTTATGTACATACAGTCCTACGCTGATTTTCTATAGCATCAGTTAAAGAGTTCAAAATTATATCTCTAGCCCTGACCCTACACCCACATATTTAAGAAAACATCCTGATGGGATCTCACACAGGTCAAAAACACTATTTATTGCACAGTCTGTTTGTTTTGTTTTTCTTCTTAAACATAAATTTAGAAAGACAGTGTCCAACTGAATTTCACAGCTTGCTAAACTACTTGCAGAAATATACTAAATTATATACTAGTTTTAATATGAAAATGCTGTGCCCCCACCGTTTCCTATTCAATGCCACTACTCCTAATTACTAGAACAATGGAAACTATACAAAGCAACCACCAATGCAATGAAAAGCTTTCCCACAAATTTAAATAAATACAGAAAGCCAGTCAATCTTCTACTATGAATCAGGGAATATCTGAAACCACCACCAGCACTGTTGAGATTCACAAACATGGATCCCTATACTAAATGTACATTGTGCCATATTCTTAGTCCAACCATCAGTGTAAAGCAGCAAGAACACATTTAAAAAGACCAGGCTGTGTTTTTCCAATTCTCAAAAGCATCTTCTGTAGCAAGAGAGCAGCAATGAGAAAACTTTCAAAACAGGAAAAAAGCTCCACCTGGTGGCTGCAAAGTCAATGTTTATACATCTAACAGTTGAGATTTATTTCATATGCGTTTAAATAAGTTTGTGATTTGATTTAAGTTCAATATATGTACTCTACTTGCACTCATGGAAGTGGAATAATCTGCTTCTCACAAGCATAAAGCAAAATATATTTAAAGCATGATAACACAAAAACACAAGTAGCAGTTTTTATTTTATTTTTATTTTTTTTAAAAAAACAGGAGGCAGTTTTAATAAATCTCTCAATAAAGTTTAAAGAAAGCCAAGCCTTTCAAAATTCATATATCACTGATTTACCCGTTTATCTTGCCATTACTCCATGTTTGAAATTTAACTTTCATAGTCTTATTTACTAGATGGGGACCCTCCAATTTGTTGTATTTAAGTGGGATGGGGAGTGAGAAATGGTTTTCTAAAATCCTTTCAGCTACTATAGTCATTAAAACAGGAACAGATTAAACGAAGCCTAGTATGTGTGTTTGGGGAATTTAAACTAAAAACCTACGGGGTAGAGACGGATGTGAACGATTCAATATTCTCCTGAAAGAGCCGAGTAACTTTGTGGTGGTATTATTTATTATTAACAATCATGATCCCAGCTTGTGATAGGGTACAGTGGCAAACGTTGAAAATCTGGGGAGCTTTCAGTGTCACAGAGGGACGCATTGGACTTCAGGAGTGCAAGTACACGTGATCTTTATTGTGCAATATCATTATTCACCAAAATTATGTAGCTCTATGCGCTTTAAAACAGACTAGTAAAAGATGAGGAAATTCCCTCATTGCAATAAAATGTATTTTCCACGAGTTGTCTGCCAATTCTCTTACCGCTAAATGCAATTCAATACCACCTAAATAAAAATGCAGTCAAATTAAGGCAATCGGCAACATTATAGCCACACAACTGCAAAAATTTTTTGGGGGTTGGTGTGGCCTAGTTATGTCAAGCAGTATTTTGGTCTCCAAAGTAATTTTTTACTAAAATCAGCCTCACTATACTTTTACAAAGGTACATTTCAGATAATGGCAGTGTTCTCAATCAAGGGAAGGGGAGCGCTCCCAAGAGTGGATCAAATCTGGAGTCAGGCTTGTAAAGAAGGTCTTCAGTTACATCTCCCAGGCAATTGACTCATTCCCAAATAGACCATCACACCCATCAGCAAAGTGATTATTGGAGAGCACTGCTAAACTGCCTCCATTACTATGAAAAGTAGGTAGATTAACAGTGCTCTCCAATCGTCCAATTATATTGCAGCTAATGTCAAAAATATATTTAATATATCTATTGTTGATCTGACCCTGAAAACTTCTCACATTAGTTTAACATATTTCTCCCACCAGACTCCACTGTAATTCATATCACCTTTACTTGCCTCCCTCCAGTTGTTTCTCACACCCTTCCAAACAATAATCCCCCACCCCCCCTCCCTACTTAATTCACAATTTTGTAAATGTAATTTGTTCTGTTGCTTTTATTTTTCACCTCTAATGTTTACATTGGAAGTGTCAAACCGTGAAAGTGACAATGCCACGAATGCCCCCCAAAAAAAACAAAAGGACTAAGAGACAGACTGGATGTCCCAGAAGGGGTCTGATCCATTCCTTTACAAATCGGTTCTCAGCTTCAATTAAACATTTTACTTATAACTTGGCTTCCTTTGTTCCTTAATATAATCCAGGGAGTCCATTTCCCGGATATAACATTAAAAGGATTACCCAGATAGAGTATTTTGTACTGTCATATTGCTGCACTGCCGTTTTTGTGGTGCATTTCTGCAAATGCATGGTATTAATGTAAAAGGAGTGGATTTTTGTTAGAGAAGTATAAGTTAATTGGAGTTAAACTTAGGTCTGAGCACCTTGTTGTATGTAATCTTCATTGCTTGATCCCCCAAGGTCCTCAGTTTTGCAGTGGGCAGGTTATAAACCATTTTTAATCAGACCACTAGACTGTTCAAAGCAGGAGATGAGAGTACAGATCTTGTGGGATGCAGCAACTTGTCCACTCAGTGATTAGGTTAGTAAGGACAGGACTGCACACAAATTGTGCAGTGTAATGATCCGAGGAAGGGAATGCAGGCAAGAAGGAAGTCACAGATTGTGCTGTTGGGGAATCCTGTATCAAATCAAATGTAACTAGGGCTCTATCATCGTGCAAGAAAACAGTAATGCAAAAGTTTAAGATACAATAAAACAAAGGTCATGCATACAACTTTTTTTTTTTAAATGTTTATTTTAATGTACCGATTTACGGAAAGTACACCATGGAGGGGTATTCAATTGTCAGCGAGTTGGTTTTTTTTTGGAGTGCGTTAAGTAATTTTCGAGCAGGTTAACTTTACCCGCAATTCAATTCCATTCTTAACGCTACTTTTTTTTTTTTTAACACGGTGGGGAAAAATAAAATCTCGCTAACAATTGAATACTCCTACATGTGTAGACATTTTACATGTTGAAGCAAGCAAAATACAAACATGGTAACATACAAGCTGGCATGTGTTTTCATTTATTTTAGTTGAAGTTTGTGGAGATCTTGGACTTTTCCCACTTTTTTTTCTGGTGAAAAAAACCCCACTCCCCTATAATTGGGGGGGGGGGGGGGGGTAGGGGTTGACTATTAAATGGCTTTCCTACTAATCAAGCAGCTGAACATCACAACTTTTTTTAACCCATTTTTTAGCTGTCCGAGGAGAACTGGTCCAAGCACCAGGATCAACTTCCCCAAACTGGTCACACAACTTTACAGCAACAGAATATGCAACACTGATAAATTATCTGGAACACGTTAATGTAGCAAGAAGGTTGCATGGGTTCCAGACCCTACTTGGTGGTATCGTTCGGATTTGGCAAAACCTACTTTGGTTTTCACTTTTGCACCTTTGTTGTGCTGCACGCTTATTGGTTGTGAACTTTCCATACCTGTGAATGTCCCAGGTTTCATCCTTGTCTTCACACTCTGCAATCGGTGAGGTTTTTGACATATGGCCTTCCTGTGTGTGCACCTGATGCCATGTGACCTACTTATATTCGTCCCATTATCCACAATGAGTTTACAGTCAAGGAGTGAAAAGAGGCTTCCTTGGGATTACAAAGGCAATTAGAAAAACCAGCAAGGAAATCATACACCTTATTTCATGATAAACACAGGCATGGAGAACTATGACAAAGCCAGTGTGGAGTGTACCCTTGGGATTCCAGGCACATCACAACCTTCCCCATATAAGCCTTCTCTGATCTATCTTGAGAGAATATCTTTATATTATTCATATCCTCCCTATAGAATTAGAAAAAATACAAAGAGCTGGCTCATCTTTTTAAATTATTTTGTTCTGGTCATAATGTCTAGGCCCTAGACATTGTGACCAGACTCTAGGGTATGTAACTGTTTTACACTTCCATCTCTCTGCCCACAGGAAAATCAATGAAAGCATGATGTTTTGATTAATATGAAAAGCAGGAAAGTAGGCAGGATTAGTTCAAGTCATTACCTTATCTGCAGGTATGTTCAGAAACTGCTTTTCATACCACAAAGTATGCAGTTCCCCTACTTTCCTGTCAACCATGATTACTACTGGAATACTTGCTGTGTGAGCAACTTAAATCTTTTTAAACCATTACAAGATTTCTTCAATGCCTCCAGGACAAGATTCCAATGTGTTACAAAGGACCGGATGCATGAACAAATCTTTAGTGCTTGAGCAAAAAAAAAAAAAAATAACTCACACAACAATAATCATTTTCTGACAACTTTTTGTCCAGCAGAATGTCAAGTGCCAATACCTGAACTTTTAGTGTTAAGTGCAAGGCCTCTCTCTAAAACTTTCTAAAGGAAAACAAGAACTTGGGGGAATGCTGACAGATGCCAGATTATTCCCTTAAGGTTTGCCCCATAGAATGAATTTCTTCCAGAATCTGTAATAATTAGCAGAGGAATACTGCTAGCTGGCCTGCAACATTATATTAATCACTTATCTGAGATTCCAATGCACTTTAGCAACAAAAACTTTACCCAATGAGAGGATGTACTGCTTTGGGTGATAAATCGCTCCCTTACTCAGAAGATCTGGATGAAGAGGTAGAGACCACAGCTTTTCTAGGAAAATTTTCCATGCTACTGTAAACCATGGTCAGCAAGGCAAAAATGGAAGGAATGCCAATACCTCCATTGCTTCTTTCCTGGTTTTCTGTAAAGTGCGTGCAATGAGAGAAAAGGCAGGGAACACATGACCCAGCAGAAGGGTTCAACGGTCTCTTCGGGGTATATATTCTGAAAGTACCTGCAACAGATGTAGAAACTATCCAACCTTGTGTTCTGGCCTATTGCCAGAAGATTTATCTTGGCAAATCCAAACTCGTTTACAATTTTTTAAACATTTCTTCATTCAATGCCCATTCTGCTGGGTGCATTTGGTAGAGAATGAACTAATTCACCGCCCTGTTGCAGTAGACAAGTACATGAACTGCTGAAAGGGATATCATTATTTTCTGCCCATGACATGATTGCCAGTAATTCTAATATCATGGACCTGCTTTCTTATGCCTCCTTGGCAGTTTCTGAATGCCATACCTTATGGTTGTCAGAAAGAATTTTGGAATGTAGGTGATATAAGAGGTTGAAAGTGTTGAGTTGCTCACTAGTCACACTGCTCATTTTCAGAATGTTTTCATGTAGCTTCCTTTCATTCTGGAGCCATGGGCCCTGAACCATTTCTGTATGCATATGCACATTAGCCTCTGGAGTTAGAATCTGTTGTTAACACCATCCATTCAGGTCCTGAAAGGGTAAATGCTTGATCTTCCAGTGTTGATATTTGCCACCAGTAGAGTGACTTTTTGGTATGTTTGGTGAGCTTCGCTCAGAAACTTCACAATGCAATACTAATTTTTGAGAAGATCCAGCTGAAGGTTTCTCATATGCCACCTTGCCCATGGAAGGATATCAATAAGTGCAGGAGAACATTCCTAAGAATCTGAGCTAGACCCTTATGGTAGGCTGTCACTGTGCTTGAATCAGTTGTGCCAGATGTTTGCTACTTTACAGCCTCTAATCTGACAGCAGCACTTTCTCTTGCTGTTTCTATCTGTTGTATTTTTTGATCCAGTCATGTTCCTGTACAAAAGATTACTTTGACTGTCCTGGCTTGGGCAATGTACTTTAATCATCTTGTCGTCATCAGAATAATGTCCAATTAGGGCCAGATTTCAAATCTTTGCTAAGGGCAAATAAGTGCCAGTAGTACTTTGGTGAACAAGCCTTGGGAACATAAATCTGATAAAACATTGATTCCATTGAACCATTAGGTTGTGAATCTATGGATTTGAAAAAATCTTCTCTGTTTAATGCTGCAACAGGAGAGGAAAAACCCTACAACCTTCACTTATAAATAACTTTGCAGTACATATCTTTGCATGCATTTGGCCATGTTTTAGAAATCTTACCAAAAGAGTGATGGTGCATTAACATATTTAAAGGAGGTTGCGGTCTGGCTATATTAAATGACAAGCAAATAGCAACAATGTGTGTGGTGTGCAACCTGGTTGATGCCAAAGTGCACAAAGCTGGTTGTTTTGAAGTTTAGAACTAATGGATTACAGCAGATATGCAGTTTTGGGTGATTTATCATGTTCCAAATATCTTTGATTATCAAAACTTGTCTGCAACATCCAACACCAAATGAAGATGGCATTAGCCATTGAAGCCTGGCAAGAGCATTGCAGCAGTGAGATGCTCTTCCCTCAGGTCACTATCGCAAGTATATCTCTGCACATGCATGAGCTTAGGTCTCGCATGCACAAAGCAACGTTTCCATTGGGACTGGAGATGACAGCAGTTTTAAAGGTATGTAAAGTCATCGCCGGGACAGCCTCATATTGGATACACTTTCACAGAATGATTTCTTTTCATTAAATGGGGCCGAAAAATCATCTCACAGGAAAAAAATAAACAAAAAAAAAATAAAAAAAAAAAGGCAGCAATGACAGATAATTAACAGGGCAAAACCCTGTTAACTATTCCACTAGCTGAAAATTAGGCTGACCACTAAAGGAACAAAAAGATAGAGATGTGTCAAAATGTATAAATAATTTACTATACATATTCCATTTACTGAGGATTTGTAACAATCATAAATACATCACAATAGTCATGAGGTCCAAAACAACAACTTTGTAATGTGCACAGTAGTAATAAACAAAAAATACATACAAACTGAACAAAGCTGCTTCATTAGTCCTAGAAGGCACTGCATCATTTCGTCAACCTCAAAAGACTAACAGTAGATTTTTTTAAAAAAGGACATAACCAATTTCAGAAATGTAGTTTATAAAATATCAGGTTAAAGTATAAAAGTACATTTGTTAACGTGTATTCCTATATTTCATAGAAAAACTTAATTGGAAATATGCTTTAACAAGTTTTTTTGTTTTTTTATTACATTTTGCCAAACATGAGCTGCCATTTAGCTACAGTAAAAAGTAGGCAAGAGTAAATATGTCGCAACCAATCTTAGAAAGAGTTAATGGGGGACACAATTATGTTGAAAAATATTTTTTTATTTATTATTTACAGGAAGATGTACCTTACACAAATACATTCCTCAGGGCCACAAACACCATAGTGAGTTGACAAACAAAAAAAGCATTGGATGTGAGCATAGATTGTCACCTCAAATAAACTGCAGCACATCACCTTACTCCCTTTACATACCAGAGCTACCGCTCATGAAGAGCAGAGGATCCAGCTTTTTAATGTGGTGTAGACTACATTTTATCAGTTGCATAGCTTTCTAGCATCATACACCTGCACCTACAGTACACCAAATAACTATATAATTCATTTGAACCAAGGATAGCATTTCAAGCACTTGCAGCAAAATCACACAAACACTAGGTAAGTATTGCTTTAGAGCAAACAGTCCCTCTCACCTTTTGTTCCACATTTTCTCTTGCAACTTTTGTGTGAGCTTGGGCAGTTATATAGAATACATCTGTCTGGAATAATCAAAAGATTGTGTAGGAGGCGCATCAGAAAAGAAATAAATCTCCAAAAGTAGCGAGAATAAGCCAGACTACTGAGCTATATGCTGCATAACAAATATGCTTTAGCCTTGTTACCCACTGACATTAAGAAAATCCCATTTGACAAAAGTTGGTAACATGTGGGAAATTGGAGGGAGGGAATGAGAGGATTCCCCTCACTCCCTTGCTTAAGTAGATATAAATTAGGAGTGAGTAGTGCCCAACAGACACTGCTGCTCCAAGCAGCAGACACAAGTGGATATAGGGGTTATTGGTACAACAACAACCCACTCATTCACCTGCTTTAAAATACAAAATAATAAATAAAAAAAAACGTATTTTTTACATCAATAGTGAACAGGCCTTAAGCACCTATCACAAGGCCAAGAATACTTTAAAGTCAAAAAGAAGTTTTTGAAAATTAAAGATCAAGCCTAGTCAAGTCTTTGAAAATAGCATTTGGGAATAGATGATGTGGCCATAAACAGAAAATTACATTGTTACTTTTACAAATAGAACCTTGTATACATGTACCCAAAACTGTAGTTTATATACAAGTTACCCCAAAACAAAAATTGCTTCAAAATCAGACAGAACTTGATATTCCCTATTAGCTAGATAAAAGCAGTCTTGAAATTATGTTACCTATATTCTAATGTACCAAATCACTTCAAATATTTACATATTAAAAATGAATGAGACTGTTGGTTTTTTTTATTTTCTTAGAGTGCCCCTGATAAAATACTTATTTAATGTACCTTCAGCTGCTATCATATTCCAGACTAGTGGTATAAATGGATAAAAACACCAATATCTCAAAATAGGCTTATTCCAACTTGTTATCAACATTGAATGTTGTTTCGATGGTTAGGGCAGTTTATATATACAAAAAAAAATACAAAGTAGTGTGAGAGTATGTTCCAGCTTCAGGAACAGCAAGGAAATGTGACCTTGCACCAATTAATCCCAAAGTCTACATATGCAACAATATGAACCTGTGCATGTATGTGTAATCAACTAACAGACTATCAACAAATAGCATATACACACACACACACATTTTGACATTCACAGAAATGAGTGGGCGGTGCTAATGATTGAAGAAATCATGCACAGCAAGTCCAAAGACCCTCCTACTTCTAATAACTTGAAAATGAACAGCTTTTCAAGAATTACTCTGCAAAACCGAGGGACAACGTGAAGCAAGATGACAAAGGTTGAGGTTATCAATTCACACCAGTGATGCGATTCGAGCAACACAAGTGAACCGTACACAGCCCTTTGACTGCAAAGCTTGCATCTGTCAAATCTCAGGACCCTTGTATGAAAGCCATCTTAAGAGAGACCTGACTCTGCACATCTGACAGAATCCCATTTATCAAGGGACAGGGATGGAGCGTATAGAAGCCTTGTCCCGCCTTAGATGAAAACCATATGGTCACATCCAGCTAATGCAAAATCATCAGTCGTGTTGAATTGGGTGGATAACATACAGGTAATCCAAGCACTGCAAAATGCCCTGCCTATACCAAGACGTGAATTGAACACATTACAGATATGTCATTTACAACTGGCATAGATATTTGCTTAGAATAATGAAACAAAATGTGCATTGGGAATACACTATAGATATCTTAATTTACCGCAAATGTCATTGTGCAAGAACGCATATATTATTAATACCATGCATATCTCCATGAGAATATATAGGTACAACTTACTTCCCAATCACCTCACACAGCTCATACACATCCTCAAACAGCACGTCGTCGTCGGCCATGGTCATGAGTGGAGATTTCAATTAAACCACAAGATAAAAAGAAATGCACAAATGAGGTCCAGCCGAGGATGTACTGGATCCCAGGTAAAGAGTGGCTGAAGAAATCCTATCAAGATGACACCGAGGTGGACAGAAGAGAGGTGACACCCTGCGCTGCCCTTTAATCAATGGACCGCTGCAAGCGGCCGCTCTACATCTCAGGGCCGCCGCTCAGCCAGCGCTCCGCCATCCCAAGGAAACCGAGCGCCTCTCGGCGCCGAGACACACTGGACAGAGACCGCGCCTCAAGATGCCACCGTCCACGAGCAGCGCGTCCCCGATTAAATGGCGGAGTCCGTTCCAGAGGTAACCGTGTCCCACATTTCAAACCTGACGCGGGGGCGCGCTCTGTTTTTTCCCTAGTAGTCTTCCCTCCGCTGATATTAAGAGGAGGTAGGGCCGCGCGCGTTCGCGTGACAGTACATTTCGTAGATGACGTCGGGTCGCGAGCACGCGTTCCCCACCTCTTTTCAGGGTCCCAATAGGGATGAAGTGACGGAACGCGCATGCGCGCTCCCGATACTACCTAAATTGAACGTGTAGCGCGCTCTTGGTGTAACTGACGTGCACGCTCGAGTGAGAGAGTATGGGAAAGGGATAACACTGATATGGAGTTTAATCAGCCTGGTAACTGTACAGTGAGTGGAGTTAGGTGTGTTTCACTGCGGACAAATTCCTCGGCTGCTGAATTTCCGTAGGATTTATCGTCCAATAATCATAGCTTGTTGTAAGACAGCTATTCACCAATAGAAAGAAAGTGGGAGAAACTAGTGATTGGTGGACCAATGACTCATAGGAAAGGAGAGTGACAGCCCTGTAGTCCTATGAAATGCACTGAGCGGAAATTGCATCAATCACGTGGGTAGAGTATGATTTGTAGATGCCGGACTGACATTGCCAACATTGCTGAAGGCTTACATTTAGAGGATAAAGAAATAAATTAATTGCACATTGAATTTATTAAATTAATAAATTATGTTAAAAAAGATGTTCCCAGGGGCAGGGGGTCATCTGCCAGTCCCATAGTGGATTAGCTTGTGATGGGTCATCTGCATTGTTTTCCTTTAAAATGTTCCTAAATAGGCTGCTGAGTTGAGTTTTGCAGCCCGGGCTAAAATTTGACAGCCCTCCCCTGGATATACCCTATTATTAAGTATGTAATTTGTACTTTGTTTTCCCTTGAAATGTTCAGTATGAAATACAGGAATGAATCTTATTTTTTGATAAACATAATACTGCCATAGTCTTTGAAGTTAATTGGCACCGCATAATGTTAGTGACATAGACCGTTATGGATAAAAGCTAGTGCGTGCTTTGTCGTCCATCCATTGAAAGCCATAACACTCACAAGCATTAGTTCAAAATGATAACATACTTGTTTAGCTTTATGAAACAATTACTTAAATACAACAAGGGCAGCGCTATAAAACATACTGGTACTAATGTGTACAAAGTGTTTATCCAATCTGGGCCAGCTCTGGAATTCCCAGCATCCCCATGCTGAAAATGTGCGCATGCGCCACTGCCCTGCACCAAATCACCCATTCCGATCCTTGCTCTGTTCAGAGAGCGGGCACTTGGATGTTAAGGGCGAAATTTCCCTTGCCCAAAAAATATTTATTTTGTCTGGGACACCCTTGAATTCCCGAGACAGAAGGCCATTCTCCCACATCCAGGGGGATGTGGACCTCAATGATACAATTTGTGGAAATGTTTGCCCCGCCCCCACCCCCCCGATCAGGGGGAGGGGGAGCAGACCAAAAACACGATTTGCGGCACCTTGCCCCCTTAACTCTTGTAATTCATCTCCTAGATCTTCTAGAAGGGATAAACCTAAAGTTGGCAGGTATGCGCTAAGGCAGTCCCTTTATGAGCTTAAAAATAATCAAGGTTTTTTTATTGGATCTATATTAGAATCTCCAGTGACAAATATTTTACGCAGAAAAGGATAAAAGTGGAACAAATAATCTATAAACTTTATTGCTGGCTGTATAAACTCAGACCTTGAGTAAAGTATTCTAAAAGGGGGGAATTCAATTGGCCGCGTTACTGTTAAAAGTAACGTGGCCTGCGCATTACAGTTATTACGGTAATAGTGCGTGTAATTACCATTATTACGGTAGTTTCAAAGCCGGCTTTTTGCTCGCAGCTCCCTGAGCTGGTCATATACTCCATACGATGAATATTAAGCTCATTGGTCGAAGTGAAATTTTAGAAGTGGCGGTATGAAAAATGTAATGTAAACAAGTGAACGGAATTTTATTATTTTACAATGAAGGCAGTATGAGAAGTAGCAGTATGGCATTCTACCATATACACTCACTTCCACCAGTGCTTACCTTTCAATCAACACAAAGGGGCGTATTCAATTGTCAGCGTTAACGCTGCAAAACGAGCGCTCGAAAAATATTACAGTTTATACCGTAATATTGCGCGCGAAAACCGTTAATACGGTAGTTTACTCGGCGAATTTCAGCTCGCCGCTCAGGGAGCGGCGAGCTGAAATTCCGCGGGCAATTACCGTATTTATGGTAAGATTTTTCGAGCGCTCGTTTTTTAGCATTAACGCTAACAATTGAATATGCTCCAAATTGTACCTTATATTTAACTAAACTTAGGTATTAATCATAATTAACATGTCAAGAAAGTGCAGCTCAGGGTTAGCAAGCTCAGTAATAAAAAAAACAGGTCTCCTATCACTACCAAAACACAGACCATCCGCCACTACAGTTACTGACTTCAGCCCTCTACCTACAGAAGCATGAAAAAGTGCTGGAATGTAATATTCATGTTAATATGTCAGTCTTCTGCTTGAATCCCATAGTGCAACATTTAAACAAGTCAGACCTCATAATATAAATCCCACCAGATTCAGGATAGTTGGCAGACTGTCTTGCTCTCTCCTACCTGTTCTTGTCACTTTCGTCACTTGTGGCTGCTGTGTCTTTAGATCAGTTGCTGCTTGTCTGGACATAGGAGGCCCTATTTGGAAAACAAAATGGGTACATGAAATTTAGTGAACTCCAACCAGCCCCAGTGTAAAATCAATCACACACACATAATATACATACACTGGCCCCTCCCACACATAATATACACACACATATAATTTACTGTCAGAAAGTACACCATTCACAGGAATCGGACACAGGTATGCTGAACCATTTAGCTGTTTATTAGCAGTTGTCAGGATGGTAAAACAGCTCCAATGCTGGTACAGCAATCATATCCAGTAACAGTGCACGAAAATCTCCACCACCTACATCTGGCTAGACATTACTTCCCTGTCTGCTCGCTGGCCACTTACCGGCATCGGTGGTGCCACCCACACATACAGACAGTGTCTTTATCCTCCACCCCAAGCACTACAACAAATCACAGCAAACCAATCACACCCATGTGGAACACCTGTGTGTGTGCTCAGAGAGGAACCTAGGGAAACGTAACCCTGTCTGCAGCCTGCTGCTGCAGACTAGCTGTGTTTCTACCTGTTCCTTTACAGGGAACTGTGGCAAATATCCCTCTTTGCCACATACCCCTCCCCTTAGCGTTGCCAACCTTGGTGACGCTGACACTGCAGAGAGCATGTCCTCGCCCTGGGGACAGATCGTCGCTCTTGGGAACTTTGTCACCAGGTTGAAAAGTTCTAACTACAGCTGACTTATCGTACTTTCTTTTTCTATTGTGCTGGACTTTACATTGCGCCAAGGTATAGCCTCGGGATACCTGGTGGCATAGTCCACTATGACCCATACATACTAATGGCCGCGGGTCGACTCCTCTAATGAGCCTACCGAAATCCATACCAATACGCTCAAACGGGGTCTGCACCACAGAGATGGGAACTATCAGGGCCCAATAGTCTAGCTTCAGACATGTTCTCTGACATACTGGACATAGAACCTGAGCAATATCCACTCCCTTTTTTTATCTTCCCCCCAAGTGCCCCCCACACAGATGTGTATGTGCAGCTTTGTGAACAAGTGATGTATGGATTTATGGTACTAGCAATTGCTCCACAGTTCTATCCTGTACATTAGCAACTTTATACAGCAGATCATTCTTTACCATATAATAGGCAAAACCCTCTGCAGGCTTATTAGCCTTATCTACCCCATTAATCTCAACCACAGTCTTATAGATATTAGCTAAGGCAACATCTCCAAGTTGGTCTCGCCCAAAGTCTCTTAGTGGAAACAAGTTAGACAATCCTGCCCAGTCTGAGTCCTCGTTGGGAGGCGTAGCCCCTTCACCCGAGGCTTCGCCAACGAACAATGCCAGGGTCTGGTTCTGCATTGGTACTGGTGCAGCTCTCTTTTGTCTACGCTCCCACCTCTTAGGAGGTGTATTTTCCTGAATTGTCTGGTTCAGGTTTTTTAGTAGATCCTGGCGCTTTTCATTCCCTGTTCCCTCAAGCTCCTCCATCAAGGCTGGACTTTCAGCCGGTGCTTCAATTGCCGACGTGTCCGGCCAGATTCATGGCTGGAGGATCTACTTGAACAGCGGAAAGTCTCTGCCCAGGATTAAAGGGTATGGCAGTTTTAGGGCAACAGCCGCTACCATTGTTACTGACTGTCCATTCACAGTAATAGGCAAAAGAGTCCTGTCATATTCCTTGGCAGTTCCATGGACACAGAGTACCTTTACTTTGTCAGATTATGCGCCAGTTTCTCTGGAAATATGGAGCTGGAAACCAAGGACAGTTGACTACCCGAATCTACCAGAGTCAGCACCAGTTGGTGATTCCCAAACACAGTCACGCGGAACAAGCAGGACTTCTTGGCAACTGGACTCATTGTACAGCTCGGATAGCTTGGTTGTGTGTGCGCTAGTGAACAATCCATATTCTCTACTAACGTTGGGCATTGAGCCCTCAAATGTCCAGGCTCTTTGCACTTGAAGCAGATTGGATTTAATGCAGGTTTGGCTGCCTTTTTATCCAGCAATCTCTCCTCACCAGCATCCGGTCCACTGTTCCATATGCCAGATTTTAACCGAGGCACAAACTTTGGAGCTGGCAACGGAGGTTTGGGCATATGCTGCAAGGCGCTGTATGTCTCCACTACAGCAGCCAATTCCCCATATGACTGAGGATCTGCCTGCCGCACCCACCTTTGGAGCCCTTGGTCCATATCCCGGATACAGTGGTTAATGGCCAGAATTTCAATAATTCTGCCTGCAGTGTTCTTTTCTGGCTGCAACCACTTCTTTAGTTTTCTACCAAGTTCAGCAAGCTGAGCCCAAACCGGTAAATCTTTGGAGAGCCTCCAGTCATGATATTGTTGGGCCTCCCCTGCTCTGGTGACTACAACCATTGCTAAGATGGCGGTTTTTAGCTGCTGATAATCATCAGCCTGGTCCTCATCAGGGTCTATATAGGTTTGCTGTGCTTCTCCTGAAAGATAGGGAGCCAGGTATTCGGACCAAGACCCAGGTGGGCACTTGGCTCGGATGGCAGCACGCTCAAAGGCTATTAGATATGCCTCCACGTCATCATCAGAAGTTAAGTTCTGTAGCGTGGCGGTAGCTGGAGCCTCCCTATCCCATCTCCCCTAAGCAATCTCCTCACGGAGAAGTCGGGTATTTTCCTCCTGCACTGTTGCCACATGCACTAGGGTTCTTAAAATGTCTTCCATTCCCACAGGAGTTTGTGCTTGGAATTGAATCCTAGCTTCTCTCAGCATTCAGGTAACAAAAGTTTCTGGGCCACACCCACTTCACAACTGAGTGACCCACAAGGTCTGATACTACAATTACCAGAAAATCAATTTGTTTTTAAACCCCTTTTTTTTCAGCTGACATGTGCTGTGAAACCTTCACTGGTAAATAGCAAACAAACCCCCCCCCCCCCCCCCCCAAAAAAAAATGTTTCCCTTGGACCACACCCAACTCACAGTCTGAACCCTTAATAATTGTGGCACTACAATGACCAGCAATGTTTTAACTTCTGCTTTCTTTTTCAGCAAAACAGGTGCTAATCAGTTCCCAGTATAAAGGTTTGTCTCTTCACAGCAATACATTGGAAACAAAGCAGTACAACAGTTTGGTGGATTATAGTGGTTTTTAACAGACTCCACTCACCACCCTTGCGTCTGGAGGCTGGGAGGACGGCTGTGTCTTAGCTGTCCTACAGATCCAACAATTACACCAATTGTGAGAAGGTACATCATTCACAGGAATCGGACACAGGTATGCTGAACCATTTAGCTGTTTATTAGCAGTTGTCAGGATGGTAAAACAGCTCCAATGCTGGTACAGCAATCATATCCGGTAACAGTACACAAAAATCTCCACCACCTACATCCGGCTAGACATTACTTCCCTGTCTGCTCGCTGGCCACTTACCGGCATCGGTGGTGCCACCCACACATACAGACAGTGTCTTTATCCTCCACCCCAAGCACTACAACAAATCACAGCAAACCAATCACACCCATGTGGAACACCTGTGTGTGTGTGTGTGTGTCTGTGTGTGTGAGCGCTCAGAGAGGAACCTAGGGGAAACTTAACCCTGTCTGCAGCCTGTTCTTACCTGTTCCCTTACAGGGAACTGTGGCAAATATTCCTCTCACACTGGCACCTCACACACTCACATGATGTACATACACTAGCCCTTCACACACACACATAATATACATACACTGGGCCCTCACACACACACACATAATATACATACACTGGCACCTCACACACACATAATATACATACACTGGCCCCTCACACACCCATAATGTACATACACTGGCCCCTCACACATAGATAATATAAATACACTGGTCCCTCACATATTATATTAATATACTACCCCCCCAACTTACCTTTTTCCATCCGCGCGCGTTATGCAGTCTTCTTTCTTGTGGTGCACGACCCATGTGACATGGAGCAGGCCACACATATAGGAGGGAGAAGACCAGCCACCTAGCTATAACACCAGCCCCTCCCACGACTCATGCCTGTGCTGCAAGTCGGGAGAGGGGCACAGTACTTGCTGCCACGGTCGCAGTTATTTTCTTCCTTGTCCTTCCCCATCTGCTTTGCCGTGGGCCCCCTGAGAACCGCTTGTCACTAGGCAGGTGCCTAGTTTGGCTAGCGGTAAATCCGGACCTGACTATCTGGTGTATGCATGCTGTCCCTTGAGGCTAGACAAAGATTTAATTTTGTTTGTTTGTCCTGGAAATACTTTATGGATTAGTTAACCAATTGCATGGACATAATTCTTACACCTGCATCTAACAGCATGTACCACTTAATATCTACCTCCAGAAAGCTTGCTATTGTTTTCTAAACTAAGCAAGAAATCTGGATGCTCTGCCTTCTCTTATATGGTTCCCCATTTTTTTTAAACATACCTGAGTCAATTAAATCTGCTGCCTGTCTAAGATCTTTTTAAGCCTCAGTTATTGTAATGCGTAATGCATTTTGTCTTTAATGATCAGAACTATATATGATGTATCCAGGATATATGTATATTTTCATGGTAATATATTTGATAAATAAATAAGTATCTCTAGGACATGGAGGGTCATTGTCTCTGTCATGTGCAAGCTAATTTCTAGGCGTATAAAACTGCAAATATGTGTATATGAATTAATTCTTAGTAATAGCTTGATCTGGCTCAGTGGAGCTGTGTGCATCCAGAGGTTAAAACCTTAACCTTGATTATGTTAAACTCTTCTGTTCTCCCCAGAGGGTGTTTGTAGATAAGAGAGCCCAGACCCATGGTTATGGATGAGCACCTTGTTTCAGTTTATGGCAGGAGGCTTCTGTGGTATGCAGAGGAAGGGAAATTTATGACCTGTGTGCAGGTAAAATCAAATTTGTAAGCCATTCTAATGAGAAGTTAGGACAGGATAGATAAAACCTGACTGGAAAGGTGTTTTCAACAGTCACATAACCCTAATTTGCATTTGCACATACTTTCTAGTTCTGATACCACAATAAGGGAGGCTTTGGGCCTTGCAGCAGTTTTTAAAACTGTAGTATAACTCTAAAAAATTGTTCACTTCTGGCGAGCTAATCTGATATTGAGGAGTGTCCCATTTTCTGCTTCTCCCAGCAACAGATACTTCATCATATGTGAGTTTATCAATTCTGTGTTTATCCTTTTATTTTACAAGAAACCATTGCATTATACCGTTTTATGTCATTTGATTAATTGATTTATCTTAAGCATTGTGGATTTATTTTCCATATTATATTACAGATAATAAGTTCAGGTCTCTTTGTTCTTACAAGTTCACATGACAATTTGGTCAAAACACTACATAATTGAAACGGGAGAACATTGTCAGTTATAGTAACTCTGATTAAAGTAAATTGTAATAGTTTAGTTTAAAGAGAAAACTGAAGGCTTCCCGAATAAGAGTATCAGCATTTCATACAAAACCTTGGTGGTGACTTAATTGATAAGGCAAAGCTAGTGTGTCGCATAGATAGGGAAGGATTTAATCATTTTAAATAGACCAGGGGATAAATGTATGAAGCTCCGTGTTCTTCAACACCCGCGAGTTCGGCGTCTTTGGCGTTTAAATTTAAAGCGGCGCTGCCTTGTAAAGGGAAACCCTTTACAAGGCAGCGCCGCTTTAAATTTAAACGCCAAAGACGCCGAACTCGCGGGTGTTGAAGAACACGGAGCTTCATACATTTACCCCCAGGTGGTTGTTTTGATTAACCCTTTGTCACACACATGTCACACAGGTACAGGGGAGTGCTGGTCATGACAGTCACCAACCCCTGATCCCCCAAGATGTCATTGTCTATATATTTTACAGAAGAGCTTGACCACCGAGCTATTTCTCTAAAATAGCATAATGCTTTGAAGGAAAAGCGGGAAGGTTAAAAGTTCAGGATAGATGAGAGAAATTATAAAACTATTTCTAAAAACCATAACTGCTGCATATATTAGAAATGCCATCAGTTCCTAAAATGCTAAAACAAATTTTATATAAAAGAACTTTGAAAAGGCTAGGTACATCTTTACTACCTTTACATTTGTATTTGGGCTTAAAATTATTCTTTATCTTTTCCATCTTAGAATATTTAATTTCAAATGTAAAACAAATTCTTATTAGTCGTTTATTTTTTAATGGAGTTGGAGGCAAAGCCAACCATCATATAAGAAATGGAAAGTAAAACATTATTATTAAAGCTTTTCCCTCTATAGTGAGGTTTCTAAGACTTCATATTAAAACTTGTTTTTGCATCTTATTTAAAATTGAATTCCTGATTTAAAGGTACTTCAAAGATTGCCATTTTATTTTACAAAAATCCAAATATACTCATGGGATACTCTATCAAAAGCTTATTCGAAATCGAATGAAACAAATGTTTTGCTTTCCTTAGAGCAACAAACATCATTACATCATACTGTCCTTAACTATCATCTGTGATCTCTCTCTCTCTCTCTCACTACACAAGTATCTTTCAATTATTATTCTAGCATTTGGTAATTACGCCTATTCTGAATAAAAAAAATGATCACCCAAAATCCTCTCTGATTACTGTGCTATATTTAAACTCCTATGGCCTTCTATGCATCTTGAAAATAAAGGACTCATCCTACCTGTCAATCTACTCCTTCCATGTTTATTTCTCTGATTCCATCTCCTCTCCACTACTGCTATCAGTTGGAGTACCAAAATGCTTAGTCCTACAACCTGTAACTACTCCACTTCTCTTGCAAAACGAATAAACTTCTTTGAGTTTCAGCATCATCTCTATGTGAATGTCACCCAATATGTATCTCTCATCTCCAGATCATTCACCATATGTGTTTTTCTGCCATTTCATCTTGAATGTGTTACAACTCACCTGTCCCCGTTCCAGCGCCGCAATCCTCTCTCTCTTCCGGGTCTCAGCAGCGCTGTCACATGGCAGCACAGGTCAGGGAATTCAAAACTGCAAACTATGAAAACCCTGCTCTGACGCCTGGGCAGCATCAGAGCAACTTCCTCTGTTCCCTGATTTTTTTCAGTGTGGATTCCTTGTGTACCAGACCCAGGTTTGCTGACTTCCCAGGCTTCTCTGCTCCAGTGTACCAGACCCAGGGCCGGATTAAGGGAATGGAGGCCTCTGGGCTAAGCCGCCCCTCCCCCGGCACTTACCTCCTTCTCCTCCTTCCCCGGCGCGCTGTACACTCTTTACTGAGGAGATCTCGTGAGAGTGAGACTCACAAGATCTCCTCAGTAAGGAGAATACAGCGCACCGGGGAAGTACTGCAGTGAAAGTGCTCAGTAGCACTGATCGGGCTGGGGGCGCCCCCCGCCCCCGACCGATCAATACTGCTGCTGAGCACTTTCAAGGGCCCCCTGGATGCCATAGGCCCCTGGGCTGTAGCCCAGTTAGCCCTATGGTTAATCCGGCCCTGACCAGACCCAGGCTTGCTGACCACGAATATATCTCCTCTCCAGTGTACCAGACCCAGGCTTGCTGACCACTTATATATCTCCGCTCCAGTGTACCAGACCGAGGCTTGTTGTACCACGCATTATCTGTATCCAGTGTACCAGACCTCGGCTATCCTGACCACAGAGTGGTTCATACTTACCTTCCAATTCCAGTGTGATCGTGAGCTACCTCCTACATCCTTACCTCTAGAGGCAGACCAGTGGACCCCTACCTGCGATCCTCCGCAGCGAAGCCCATCCCGCCTTGCAGCGGTTCTTGGTGAACACCAGGGGGTTCGTTAGACTCCGCACCACCGGCCTGCCAGCGCTGATCTAGAGTAAGGCAAGTACTCCATATTTTATTACCTACATTACTGCATTGTTGCACACGTTACATAACTGTTACAGGATGCTCTTCTACCACCTCAAACTCAGTCTTTATTAAAGAAATTACATACTTGACATATCTATTTTTGATGACAACATGGCAATAAACCCTATTTCTTAAACTTGCTACCCAGATCTGTTCTTTGTTCTCATCTTCTCCAAATCTTGTTACATGTATCTAATAAATATATTCCTAGACTAAACTTTAATTCATGCAGGCATGTTTTCCTTCATTAACTATTTCCAATCTCCTTCTTTCTGGTCTTGCCCTAACCAGACTTTCTCCTTTATAGTCCATTTTAAAAGCAACAGCTAGACTAATTTTCCTTGCCAAACATTCTTCTGCTGGTATAACGCTCTGTAAGTTCTTTACATTGGTTGCGTGTAATTGACAGAATGTAATGTAAAATATGTCTGCTAACATACAAAGCCATTAACAAAACTGCACAAACATATTTTGAGAAAAGTGAAAATATCTCACAACTAATCCCTTCACTGTGACCAAGATTGGCACCGCTCATCCTCACTAATTGCTTGCATCCTATCCAAATTACAGGACCTCTTTCCACTATGTGGAATTCCCTCCCCTTGAATTATTTTCTGAAAAGACATCAGAGTTTCAGCCATAAGCCAACAAACGCAAGAGTGGTAATGAAAGAACTTAAGTCTTCTTTTCCTGAGTTCAGTAGAGAAAAGAACTTGGTGGATTCCAATGGCATAATGCAGTACTGGAACTCTAGAAAATATGAAAGCCTCTGGCACTGATAAAAAGGTTGTAGGAAGGTAGTATGCAATATTGAGGTAGAGTTGGGACCACATAAAGACAGAATTGTAAACACACTAGAGTTCATCAGGAAGACAGGTGAAACACTGGCACATCACAGGTAAGATTGTAGCAGACATACAGGAGACATGTTTAGTGCAAGGTTGTAGCAGATAAATACATAAAACAGACTAGAGTTGTGTTCGTAACAGGTTTCAGCAAATTTAAGTAATCAAAGAAAAGGCAGTATGCTGTGAGAGTCTTTAAATACACTGTAGTTTGCAGGTAAGCATGTCCAGCTATAAGAGGGTGGAAAATGGAGATTCTCATTGAGTATGCTCAAGATTAAAGTTACATTTTAGAGCTGAAGTTGTTGTGACAACTGAGCAGGGCTTAGATGGATAGAATCTGATATTTAACTTGCAAGTGACCTGGATGGTAACACTACACATTTTCTAGTTGTGTGAATTCAAGGATTAGGTTCATCAGACACTCTCTGAAATGTGAAAAATATCCAAGACATGACCTTTCTTCCATGATATATTCCTTCCATTTTATCAAATACTGTAGAGAGCTCAAAAAATTCAGGAATCTAGGAAGGGTTTCTCCACATACTCCAGATTATCACTCATTTTGATTGGAAAAGGACAAGAATGATGAGTATAGAGTTGAGAGAGCAGTATCCTGGAGATACAGGAAATTATATGAAAATGTCAAATTGTATAAGTAAGCTGCAGTTTAAATAACAAGGAAACTTGAGCAATGTGGCAGAAGAGGCCCAAAATTGTTTGGCTGATTTATGTGAAAGATGCCCCAATTCCTGACTCATCAGATAATCACACATTTTGACCCAATTGATATGGGTATGCAACCATCGAGGTTTTAGCCTCTTGTAGTGAATAGCAACCCTGGGCCTTCTTCAGTGTATCACTAAGACTTGGGTCAATCATGCTATGAAAATCAGAAATGGGATGTAAAGCATAACCGGTGCAAGATAATGGACATAATTCTGCATTAAATCCAAAGATAGAAAAATGGGCTCTGTTTGATGAAACTATCACAAGCATTATTATTGTCATTGACTTGTAATGTGCGACAGTGCTCTACAGAGATTATATAAAGCAGGGACATACAAGGTAAATAAATTAAATGAAGACAGAGGGCCCTTCTGAAGAGAGTGTGTGCAATATAATGGACATAGCTGAGGCAAGAGGAGCTCGTTGGGGAGACACAGTATGTCACATCTCACGGGAGATTCCTATCAGTCGGAGTTAATTCAGAGCTTCCCAGGGCGCAGAGTCTAACAAACAGGCAGGATGGAATTGGCTGTCGGAGGTCCGCAGGTCGTGGCCCTTAGGTCAGCCCGCTGATGTGATGGACAAGAGATCTGGCAGGATAAAGGAGAGTATACTCCTTAGAGGTAGTGCAGTACGGCAGAGTGGACCAGGATTGCTTAGCTGAAGTAGCACAGCACAGTCAGAAAAATCCAAGCCTCATACAGTGGAACACTGGGTTGGATACACTGAGGATGCACCACACTCAGGAGAGTCGCCGGGTCGAATACACAGGAGCACAGGCAGCAGCGTAGTCAATAAGGATAGCTGGTTTGGATACACATGCAGCAACGTAGTCAATAAGTATAGCCGGGTCAGATAAACAGGTACACAGGCAACAGAGGATCCAGAAGCAGTGGTCTAACAAGCCAAAGGTCATACACAGGAAAACACCAGAAGCAGCATAGGATACACAGGGAGAGCCAGACGCCAAGTGTTAACTTATTGCTCTGACACAGGCAGTGTGTCAGAGCTCGCTAAATATAGGAGAATGGAATTAAAATTCCCCGCCCCTGAGTCACATGATCGCAGCAGCGCCACCCACCCAGAAGAACAGAGCAGCGGCTGAGATCGGGAACAGGAACGCAGAGAGGGAAGTCTCTTACACAGTAACAAGAGTGAACCAGTATGAGTACTATAGGTGAGAGTAAAGTAAACTGTAATATAATGGTAGGTTTTCAAACAACATTTTAAGCCTAAAGGAGAGTCTGATGGTATGGACTTCATAAGTGTACCCAAAAGAAAAAATATAGTGTGTGCCTTGCAAAGTTTAAAAAGTCTGATATTAATAAATGAATAAGATGCACTCACCTATTTTGGATTTCATTCACCTACTTTGGATTTCAATTCTGGAGGATAAGTGGAGTCAGTGTAGGGATTTGCATAGTGGTGTGGTGGAAGTGGATGAGCGAAAGGAAGATCAGTCTTGCCACAGCATTTAGGTTGGGTTGAAGTGGGGAAAGATGGGTGAAGTAAATTCAGAGGTTGCAGTAGTTGAGTCAGAAGATTATGACATAATGGATAAGAGTTTTTCTTGCATCTTGGGTAAGAAAAGGGTGTTTTATTATGAATAAAATCTGCAGTGAAATGCAAGGCAGCTCAGTCATCTTGTTGATTATTTAGAAAACAGGTCTATTGCTCCAGAGGTTTGTGCTCTCTGATCATACATTGGGTTTAGGGTGGTAAGCTATACTCAGATGCATACTAATTTGTTTCATAGAACACCTGACTGCTGCAAGTTTCATTCTGAAAGTGGAGGAGCCAATGACTGCTGGAATACAACCCTGTAGTAGTATGGAATCAGCAGGAAACAAATTACAGAGAATTTGCATTGTTTGCATAAGTCATTGGCCTGTCAAAAATTGAGTCGTTTGATAGGCCTGGGATATTATAGATTTTTGTGCTCTCTAGGTACGGACATAGGATTCTGAGAACCTTACAAATGTCTTCTTTCTTTGAAGTTCAACTTCACAGATATTAATTCCTTATAGTAAATTCTATATTTTCTCTCAGCAGCCAGCATCTTTTTGGAAAAGAAGGTGATCATCTTTGGGTCTTGTCTTGCATAACAGTAGCACACACAGCATGGTCAAAGGCATCAACCTCTAGTATGAAAGGATGAGATTGATCTGGATGTGCCAAAGAAGTGAAAGAATCCTTAAGTGTGCCAAAGGCAGTCTGAGCAGTGGCCGTCCAATAGCATTTAGAACCCTTTAAATAAGGGCTTTGATGGGTGAAATTATTTTTGAAAAGTTGTGAATTAACTGCAAGTAATATTTCACAAATCCTATTGGCAGCTGTACAGCTTTCATATCTTTGTGAGAAGGCCAATCAGCATTGGCTTTTGTTTTATTTGGATTCCATCTGAATGCCAGATGAAATATGTCTAAAGAATTAAACTGCTGAAACTTCAAACACACATTTTTTAAAATGTAACTATTTTTTTTCAATATTCATATATTTTATATTTGTTTTAAATGTTATTTATTTTAAAATAACTGAATAAATAATTCTTCAATGCGCACAGTGCATACATCTTCAATGCCAACAGTTGTTCTTTGCTAGCTACTGAGACGCATGCATGAAAGCGAGGAAAACAAATACCATGCCATGTCGGTCATCACTATCATCATCTGTAAATAGGTGTAAAAGATTTGGCTGAAAACAAGTGTAGACTCTCTAAACACAGGATTTGAATTAGCAGCATCTGCATGAACATGCCCATAATGAACATGGCCTGCGTGAACACACTTCTTAATGTTGTTCCAGCACTTTCCTTCTGTCAGGTTAGCTCACAAATAGATGAGTGAAATCCTGCTGTCTCAGTAGAATTTAGCTAGACTTCCCCAGAGGTGCGGAGTCTAACAAGGTGGAAGGTATTCACCAGAGACTCCCACAAGGGAATTTGGGCTACAGCGGCTTCCACCCTACAGGTCGCGGCCCTCTAGGGAAGTTCCCAGTGAGACAGATGGAGAATAAGCGGAACAGGTACGTTGAGATCAGCAATGTCCAGACACACAGCAGCAAGGAAGTTCAGCTTACCATGGAGATGTGGAACACGGCAGTAGTAGTCAGCAATGCAGGCAGAGTAGGCAGTGGATGTTGATCACAGCAATTTACCACAGGTAAGCAGAACGATGTGTAGAGGTCAGCATAGTCCAGACACCCAGCAGCATAGAAGCACAATTACCACAGAGATGTGGAACACAAAGGAGGCATCAGAATCAGGTCAGGTATGATTTGAAGAACCAGCAATGCAAAGCTGAAAGGAGGGACCTTATATAGAGAGGCTGACCAATAGCAGAACTGACCAACACACAGGTGAACTAATCACAGATACAAGACATAGCTGACAGCCTGTACTAAGAAGAGAGATTTAAAGTAACAGTCAATGTTTAGAGGCTCGGGTAGAGACACCCGTGGAACGGAGTGTGACACCTCCCCTGCCTCTCAAGTTGTCAGGGGTTGTAAGTGTCAGATGCATGTGGACATGAATTTAGCAAAATTGCTTGCAGTTGCATAAGTGGTTTCTGGACATGCACAGTGCAAAATCATGCAAGATACATTATGCAAACGGGCGTACATTTGGCTTGAATAACTTGTGCATAATAGCAATTTTCGACTTGTTGCAAGCATGAATTCTTATCATATTAAAGACACTTTGAAGATCTAATTTTGTGAACCATTTTGTGGTTTTTAGTCTCTTTAGTGGTACAGGAATCAATGGAAGTGGGTGTCGATTTTGTACTGTGACCTGGTGACAGTAATCCATTTTGCCCACAATAAAAATGGGAGCCCCTGCCAGTGGGATTGAGTGTCAGATAAAGCCTTTATGATATGATACTGAATATATGCATCTAATACCCTTTTCTCTGGATCAGAGATAGCATAGAAATGTCCAAATGGAATTTAGGCTCCCAGAAGTATCTCAGTGGGACAGTCAAGTGGTCTATGAGGAAAGAGTCCTGTCTATATTTTACAGACCATTTCCAAAAACTCATGATAAGCTGTAGAAATTATAATGGAATCCTGTGGCATTAAATTAAATTAAAGTAGGAACTTGGACATCATTGACCTGACACACCCTTGTTGGCAAAACTGTGATGATAAAATTAAGCCCTTTGCTCCCAGAGGATAAATGGGTTATGTAAAGATAACCATTAGTTTCCCAAAATGGCTGGAATGAGAGTGGAGCAAGTTATATCGGAATCCCATGATCACTACAGGTTCCAAAGGGATAGGTAAACAGTCATTTGTTTATAAAGGCAATTGGATAGTGTTGTGAGACATGCACACCAAATATTTCCCATGAAACCTGAATCAGTTGCAGCTGGAGCAATAACGTCTTGATTAACTCTAGGCAGATGAAATCATAAGGAGACATTACATTTAGGAATGAATTAAGATGTCTATATACTGAATAAAAAGGATGTTTGTTTTTAACCAGTCAGTGTCCAATTACAATGCTTTTGTCCAGGAGCTTCCCACCATCTTATGTGTTCCTCACTAAGTGCATACTTGCAAGAAAATTGCTGCACTAGTGCAGTGAAAATTTTGTTTTCTTCTTCATACAGTGGACATTTCATCTCACAAATCTGCATAGGTTCTGCTTCAGAAACGGAACTAGTAGCAGTAGATTTCTGTGGCATCTGAAGTGCCATATGAGGTAATGGTAAGATGCTAGAGAGAATAGATTATAATTCTCTCTGTCTTTCTCAACTCTGTTCTGTTAGTTATATGTCAACGGTAAATACATCTAAAAATAAATCTGTCTACATTTATGAGCAGCACTATTCTATTGGGTATCATCCACTCATCAGCAGTACCTTAAGGTGTATTTTAACACTGATATGGTTCCCTAGTGTAGGTTACATAAGGTGGTCTAATCTATTGTACACTGATGGGAGTCATCAAATGTGGTAGCAAACACGATGAGGAAATGGAGCAAGGAATTCAGGATCAGGTCACCTCTTTACAGAAATGGAGTGGTCCATGCTAATGCATCCCCTTTAAGCAAGGTCAGCAGCATCCTGTCACGATCTGCCTGCAGCATACTGCTTTGCCTGGCAGCTCCTGCCTCCTGGACTATCAGACTTTATCATTGGTGTTTATTTCATGTGTTTGCAGCAGTACCTCTGATTACCAGAGGTGCTGCTATTGTGCCTGTTGTGCTCCTAGTTACTTAGGAGTTAACTCTGCTTCACTAATTATTCCATGCACCTGGGTGTGTTCTCATTTCCCTTTATATACCTGTCACTCCCAGCACACATTGCTGGTTATTGATGTCATATCCTGTTGTTGCACCCTGTGGATTCTTCCTCCTGCCTTGCTTCTGTATCATGCTGCATTGGGATCCCAACATACATTCTGCTGCCCTGTTTTCATCTGTGAACCTGGTACTTTCCTGTGCATCTCCCTGTACTTGCTGCCTGGAATCTTTCCACACCTCCTGTTTACCTGCAACTGTGTATACCTAGTAATTTCTACAAGACCATTATTACATCATCTGTTCAGTCTCTCCAGCAATAAACATTGTTTGTTTTTTCACCTATCTATGGCTCCTTAGCTGTATTTCTACATTGATCCGTGACACATCCTTTACTAATGTTTCAGTTGATTAGGTTTAAGGTCTCAATTGGGAAACCATTGAACTATCTTCATCATTTATTTATATAGCGTAACAAATTCTGCAGCACTGTACGAAGAACTCACGTCAGCCGCTGTCCCATTGGAGCTTACACTCTAAATTCCCTAACACACACAGACAGACAGAGTAGGGTCAATTTGATAGCAGTTTCTGTTTCCTGACCAGTTCCTGTGCTCTGCATCTACTGTTATTAGATTACCCGTGTTTGACCCTTGGCTTTGTTTTTCTGGACTTTGATTCTTTGCCTGTTGCCTCGACCTCTGCTACGTTTCTGGACTCTTCTTGTTTGCTGCAAGCCCTGACATCTTGTCTGTTCCTGACCACGGTATCTGCTTCGAACCTGAGACCTTGGCCTGTTTCTTGATTACTCTTCTTCAATCTCCTGCTACTCAGTGCTACGGTATGTTTCATAAACTTGTACTACTCTGAGTATAAGACCTGGGGGCATCCGAGTACCTGTGAGCGCTTCAAGCTCTACGGGAAAGGCGGCTGCTATAGGTGAAGACCTCTCCGTCTTGTTCTACAAGTTAATAATAGTACTGATAGCCGTAACAGATACCCCACAAACCTGTTCTGTTTGAATTAACATGGCTATTACAGATTTTAGACAGATAGCTATTTATTTGTCTTTTTTTTTTTTTTAAAAAAAACCAAAAACCATTCATTTTTATTTCAAGGCATGCAAACAAGAACATGTCCTGCATGGGATTTTATAAATGGCATACAAAAGAAAGAATATTTTGAAAATGTGCAAACAAATTTAGAAAACTTGGGAGTTTTTGGGAGGGGGTAGGAAGTGCCTCAAAGTCTGAAGAAGTATAAAGTAGCAAAAATTAGATAAATGGGCTAAAAAAAAACAAAAGAAGAGTATACTTTTGAAGGATAACATCTTTAATAAAATTACCAATATTACAAAGGTCTTTGGAAATTCAAGTGTTTAAAAATATGATTAGGGAGTTTTTGATATTACCGAGATGTAAGTAAACCATAGTTCCTAAATCTGATTACATTTTTCTCCACTCTAGTGGGTACATTTTCCATTCCAGCTATGAACCAAATCTTATTTTTGATTATGTGGATGGGCGGAGGAAGTTGTTTCCAAAATATCATCACAGGACTTCTAGCAGCTTGGAGGACATGGAAACTTAGTTTATTATATTTTGTTTTAGAAAGGCCTAAAACAGGGAATCCCAGGAAGGCAGTCCATTGGCTTAGCTGAACATTAGTTTGTAGTATCTCATCCAAATATTTTTAATCACTGACTAGCAGATAGAAGTCTTTGGACAAGTCCAACAGATGTGATAACAGTCACTCTGTTGACCGCAACCATGCCAGCATAGAAGAGAAGTAAAAATGTTATATGAATTCTTCCTAATAAGGGAGGAGATAGAGGATCTAGTGACTGATTCCATTTCTAATAGTTAGCCAAGTGTCCTCATCTGATGGAGGACCTAAAACTTTTTCCCAGACAGATTCATGCTTCATTAATGTTCTCCCATTAAAGTAACGTAGAGCATAACACAGAGCTTATACCTTTCCTCATAGGAGAGTAATAACAGGATGCCTCAAAAGGGGTGAGGCTTCTGAACAGTTTTGGAAAAAGAAACGTACTTGGAGTTATTCGAATTGGTGGTAGTCATATTTTTGACGGAAGAAATACCAACACTTATCCTGCTGACAGGATAAATGCCGGTATTTCAATTTGTCCGACACTGATAAAATACCGACATTGTTATTGCCGACAGTCAGAATGCTGACATTAAATTAGCAATTCCAGCGTCTATACAGTTGCTGGATCCGCCGTTAGTAAACAGTGTTAAAAATAAATCAATTTTAAAAAAGCGTGCCCCACCCCAATCATATTGACCCTAGTGCTGGTCGGAGGAAAACCGAGGGAGCAAACAGCATGGGGTCCCCTCCCGATATTCCTCCAACCTCATTTTCCTCATTATGGCAGGGGGTCCCCCTGCCATAATAAAACACAGCCAAAGGATGGTCAGCATGGAGCTCGATTCCCTAGGAAGTTTGGGTCCGCAAAATAAACCGTGGACCCACTCCCTATGAGTACCCAGCCCTGTGTTGACAGCACTAGGGCTCTTCCCACACCCCTGGGCGGTGGGCATATTGTAATAAATGGTGAATAATAGAAGAGATGAATGAAACGCTATTTTACATTGGTCAACTACAGGTCCTAACAAGCACGGGCTGACATGAATAGTCTGGGCATGCTGATGCTTGTAGTACTTCAAGCACCAGCATACCCATGACTGCCAGGGCAATCTAACAGTTGGCAAGTTTAGTTATAACCTGAGACTTTCCCTTGCAGTCAGTGATGAAAGCTCCAGGTTATAAATAGACAAATTTTTTGCAGACCACAACTTCCTTGGGAATCCAGCCCTGTGCTGACCAGTCTGGGGCGATGTGCCACTAAGGCAGGGGTACCCTCTGCTCTGGGTTCCCATGCTATACTGCCACTAGCTTGCAAAGTCTAGGGCTGGTTGGAGGATAATCAGGGAGACCCCATGCTGTTTGTCCCTCCAATTTTCCTCCAACTAGCACTATGCTGGCAACACTAGGGTTAATAAGACTGGATAGGGAGGGTGGGCATGTTTTTTTTAAAAATGTATTTTTTTATTTTTTTATATTGTTTACTGCCAGTGGCACCAGCGGCTGTATAGCCACTGGACCTGCTGGCATTGACAGTTTCTGTATTTTAGCAGTGTTGACCAAATTGAAATACCAGTATTTTCATGATGACAGGATAAGTGTCGATATTTCTTCCGTCGGAAATATGTACCCAATCCATTTGAATAGTTTTGACAGGGAGATGTCTCTAAGGGAGTCCAAAGAGCACCATGTTGCACCATCATCCACAAAGTCACATGCAAACCTTGATCTATATGGTAGATATTTAAATAAATGTATATGGTAACCTGATGCACCATGGGTAAAATATATATTTTTCCATATAGGGGTTAAAGGAGAAGAAGAAATGTTAAGATTTAAACACGTAATACAGAGAGTTCAGATTATGCAGGAAACTTTAGTAACTGGGTTGTCAAGAAGGTCTCTGGCTATTCACAATCAACAGGATCAGAGTGAAAACAAGCGATGGGACCCCAGTATCATGCATCTCACCAGTTTAGTTGCGTGCTGTTCATTATGTTCATTGGTTTCCCTTGGTTCCCGCTATCTGCTGTTCAGCCTGGCATTCCTCTATCATTGGACGCCATCTTGCCAAGTGGTCTGAGCATGCCCTACCCCAGAAACCTTTAAATCCTTTACTGCACATCATCTTCAGCCAGTTCCCTTTATAAGGGCCCTCCTCCATTTAATGGGTGTCAGATCATTAGGTCTCTCACTACGTGATGGGAAGCATCTCCTCTGACTCCTATTCATATACTTCCGTTGTTCCTGGAATCGTGGATTGTGCAGCTCACCGCTTCTCAGTATTACCAGTGCAGCTCATTGCTTCTCAGCATTACCTGTGCAGCTTATCGCTTCTCAGCATTACCTGTTCAACTTATCTCACAATCAAGACCTGTGGCTTCACTGCAGAGCATTGCTCATCATCGGTCCTGTTCCAGAATTATAACACCTATGTGTCACAAACAAAGTAATTGGAAGGCCTTACCTGCTGGTATTAGCGCTGCTACGCAAGGAGGCGCGGAGTCTATCCACGCCCCAGATTTTCACCAGGGAACCCCGCAAGGAGTTATGGACTTAGCTGCTGAGACGTGTCGGTCGCGGTTCTCCCAGGTAGCCACCAGCGAGGTCACGTGAACAAACGTAGTGAACAGTCCTAGGTCAAATACGTGCAGGTAACGAGGTACAGAAGGATGAGGCAGAAGGGTAGTCAGGAAGCCGAGAGTCAGAACCAGGATAAAGTAACAGGAACCAGGGAGAATCCAAAGAATCGTCAAACAGGCAAAGGTCAATCCGGAGGAAGCGGGCAGGAGATATATATAAATATATGAATAACAGGGGAGCCTAGAGACAGGTTGGGAGACTAGATACTCTGGCACCCTAGTGATGCCAGAGTCTAGTTTAAATAGAGGCGCCACCCCTGTCATTGGTGGAGTGGAGCTCGGCGGTCAGCTGATTTGACCGGCGACAGGAACTGCTGGCAAGCGTCTCCGTTGCCTAGCAACGAGACGCAATGTTCGGGCGCATGCGCCTGGGACTCCTGTGGGGCCGGAAGTGACGTCCCGTTGCCTAGCAACGGGACGAGCGGGGATCGAGAAGGCGTCCGTCCCGGCACCAGGTAAGAGTGCGGGACGGCGCCTGACAGTACCCCCCCCCTCTCTCCATCGAAGAAGTGCAGGCCTCGAGGATAGCTTCTTGATGAACTTGGCCAGGAGACGAGGGGCATGAAGATCCTCCTTAAATACCCACGACCGTTCCTCGGGTCCGAAACCCTTCCAGTGAACCAGGTACTGGGGACGTCCATGGATGTTACGAGTATCCAGAATGTGGCTGATCTCATACTCGTCACCGGTGGTAGTAACAAGAGGTTGAGGAGAAGAGGTCTTGCGAGAGAATCTGTTGAGCACCAAAGGTTTTAGTAGAGAGACATGGAAGGAATTGTGGATTCTCAGAGAGGGGGGAAGGAGTAATTTGTAAGTTACAGGATTTATGACTTGGGTAACTGGAAATGGCCCAATGAATCGTGGAGAAAATTTCATCGAGGGTACCCGAAGTCTAAGGTTCCGTGTAGAGAGCCATACTTTGTCACCAATATGGATAATGGGAGCAACTCTACGGTGGCGTTCGGCCGTTAGCTTATATCGTTGAGTTGCTTTCAACAAATTTTCCTTAGTAGATGTCCAGATGTGGGCCAGATCTCGAACCAGAGAATGAGCTGCAAGAACCGAAGGTGCTGAGGAATGGGAGAAATCAGGAAGGATGGGATGAGCACCAAAGACAATAAAAAAGGGAGAGGAATCCGTGGAGTCATGTATATGATTGTTGTGTGTGAACTCTGCCCATGGGAGCAAATTATACCAGTCGTCTTGATTGCCGGAGGAGAAGCAGCGGATGAACATCTCAAGATCCTGATTGACCCGTTCTGTCTGGCCATTCGTCTGTGGGTGATAACCCGAGGAAAACTTTAGGTTAATTCCAAGATCCTTGCAGAATGCCCTCCAGAATCGAGATATGAATTGTACCCCACGGTCAGATATAATCTCTTGGGGACAGCCATGGAGCCGGAACACCTCTTTAAAAAAGACTTGAACCAGTTTAGGGGCAGAGGGCAGACCTTTAAGAGGGACAAAATGGGCCATTTTCGAGAATCTATCGACAATCACCCAAATCGTATTGAACCCTTCACTGGGCGGGAGATCGGTAATAAAATCCATGGAAATACTAGTCCAGGGACGATCAGGTACTGGTAAAGGCAGGAGCAGCCCAGAGGGATGGAATCTAGGTATTTTGTTTTGGGCACATGTAACACAAGTCTTAATGAATTCTTTGAGATCCAATCAAAGAGTAGGCCACCAGTAGCTTCGGGAAAGGAGAGAACAAGATTTCTTGAACCCGGCGTGGCCAGCAAACTTAGTAGCATGAGCCCAGCGGAGGGCTTTTAAACGAAGATGGGGTTCCAGATAGGAGCGACCAACTGGAGGAGTCTTGGCCCTGGTTAGGGCGACAATACTGGAAGGTTCCAGGATGTGAGAGGGTTCGGCAGCAGGAGCGTCATCCGATTTATTGAAGGACCGGGAAAGAGCATCTGCCCTAGAATTTTGAGCACCAGAGCGAAAGGTAAGTTTAAAATCAAATCGGGCAAAGAACGAAGACCATCTAGCCTGGCGAGGATTTAGACAGCGTGCCTCTCGGAGAAAGGTTAGATTTTTGTGGCCCGTAAAGACTGTCACCGGGTGTCTTGCCCCCTCAAGAAGGTGACGCCATTCCTCAAATGCAAGTTTAATGGCCAGTAATTCTTGATCGCCGATTCCATAGTTGCGTTCAGCAGAGGAGAATTTCTTAGAAAAGAACCCACAAGGCCGAAAAGTCCCAGAGAGGGATCTTTGTGAGAGGACAGCTCCTACTCCGACAGCAGATGCATCCACCTCTAGAAAAAACGGTCTCTCTTGATCCGGTTGGGATAGAACAGGAGCTGATAGAAAGGCCTCTTTCAGGGAGGTGAAAGCAGAAACGGCCTCCGGAGGCCAAACCTTTGGGTTAGCAGATCGTCTAGTGAGAGTCGTTATGGGTGCAATCAACGTAGAGAATTGATTAATGAATTGTCTATAATAGTTAGAAAATCCAATGAAGCGTTGAATAGCTTTCAAACTCAGAGGTTGAGGTCAATTGGTGATAGCGGAAATCTTCTCTGGGTCCATCTTCAAACCAGAACCTGAGACGATATACCCCAAGAATGGTATCTGAGGAACTTCAAAGATACATTTCTCCAGTTTACAGAAGAGTCTGTTTTGCCGTAAACGAAGTAGGACCTCTGAGACGTGAGACCGATGAGTAATGATATCAGAAGAAAAGATTAGTATGTCATCCAAGTAAACTACTACTGAGTTATAGAGGAGGTCCCTGAAGATTTCGTTGACAAACGATTGGAAAACAGCGGGAGCATTGCATAATCCGAAGGGCATGACGAGGTACTCGTAATGTCCGTCGCGAGTACAAAAGGCAGTCTTCCACTCGTCGCCCTCACGTATCCGGATCAAATTGTAAGCACCCCGTAAATCAAGTTTAGAAAAGATCTTGGAACCACTAATTCGGTCAAACAGTTCGGAAATGAGGGGTAGCGGGTATCTGTTTTTGACAGTGATGGCATTAAGCTGTCGATAATCGATACAGGGACGTAAGGTACCGTCCTTCTTTTTCACAAAGAAAAAACCCGCCCCAGCAGGAGAGGTAGATCTTCTGATGAATCCACGTTGCAGGTTCTCTGAGATATACAGAGACATGGCCTGATCCTCAGGAAGAGAAAGAGGGTAGATTCTGCCCTTGGGAATGGGCCTCCCCGGTAGTAACTCAATAGGACAGTCCCAGGGACGGTGAGGAGGTAGAAGCTCAGAAGCTGCCTTGGAGAACACATCCGAAAACGATAAATAAGGAGCGGGAACCTCTAGATGAGGAGAGTGCGCCAGGTGAGTTGTGGAGGAAATGCATAACTTCTTGGGTCTGACCCAACTTAAACACCTTTTGTGACATTGGGGACCCCAGGAGCTGACCTGAGCTAAACTCCAATCGAATTGGGGTGCATGTAATCTAAGCCATGGCAGACCTAGGATGACTGAATTGATGGATTGGGGCAAAACCAAAAATTCGATCAGTTCAGAATGCAGAACCCCTACCGTTAGCCGGACTGATGCAGTAACCTTGGAGATGGAGCCATTGGAGACACGGTTTCCATCCACGGCAGTTAGGAATAGCGGCTGAGGCAAGTCCAGAATCGTAATTTGGAGTTGTGATGCCAAGGTGGCGGAGATGAAATTTCCGGCAGCGCCGGAATCCACAAAGGCAGAGGTCAGAAAAGGGCCACTAGGAGAGTCCAACGTGATGGTCATTAAGAAGTCTGGATTGGAGGTGGAGAAGGGAGTGGAAAATCTTACTCCTAGGACGGCCTCCCTGTCACCGACTAGGATGGTGCGTTTCCCGGCCGTTTAGGACAGGACAGCAACCGATGTCCGGATTCTCCACAATAGAGACAGAGGTTCTGCCTGAGCCTTTTCTCCCTCTCCTCAGGAGATAGCCGGGAGCGCCCAATTTGCATGGGTTCGTCAGGAACAGCTGGTGTAGGGTTCTGGAACTGAGGGGCTAAGCGAGGGAAAAAACGTCTGGGAGAGGATCTCTCTCTTTCTTGAGTGCGTTCCCGAAAGCGGAGATCCACCCTATTGCATAAGGATATGAGAGAGTCCAGATCCGCTGGGAGCTCACGGGACACCAATTCATCCTTGATACGATCCGTAAGACCCTGCCAGAAGGTTGCCGTGAGTGCCTCATCGTTCCAGTTAAGCTCAGAAGCGAGGGTGCGGAACTGTACCGCGTATTGACCCACCGTCAGAGAGACTTGCTGTAAGGAGAGAAGGCTGGAGGCTGCTGAAGATACTCGGCCTGGCTCATCGAAGATCTTGCGAAAGGCTGTGATGAAGGAGGAGACATTTAGAAGAAGAGGGTCATCTCGTTCCCACAGTGGCGAAGCCCAGGCCAGGGCTTGTCCAGAAAGCAGTGACATGATGAAGGCCACCTTGGAACGCTCAGTAGAAAAGGCTCCTACATTGCATTCAAAGTGTATGGAGCACTGATTAAGAAATCCTCTGCATCTAGTAGGATCCCCATCGAATTTCTATGGCGTGGGCAGCCGTAGCGAGGAGGACGCCCCAGGAGAAGGAGCGAGGACCGGAGAAATGGCTTGGGAGGGAGCGGCAACAGCAGATTGGGAGGCAGCTAGCGAAATCTGCATGGAATCCAGTCGGGTAGCTATACCCTGGATACACTGGAGAAGTCTGGCTTGCTCGGCGTCCTGTTGTTCAACCTTTTGGGCCAAATGCAGTAAGAGGTCTCGGGCTGAAGGTTCATTTTGGCCGTCCGTGGTCATGGCCAGAGTATTCTGTCACAAACAAAGTAATTGGAAGGCCTTACCTGCTGGTATTAGCGCTGCTACGCAAGGAGGCGCGGAGTCTATCCAGGCCCCAGATTTTCACCAGGGAACCCCGCAAGGAGTTATGGACTTAGCTGCTGAGACGTGTCGGTCGCGGTTCTCCCAGGTAGCCACCAGCGAGGTCACGTGAACAAACGTAGTGAACAGTCCTAGGTCAAATACGTACAGGTAACGAGGTACAGAAGGATGAGGCAGAAGGGTAGTCAGGAAGCCGAGAGTTAGAACCAGGATAAAGTAACAGGAACCAGGGAGAATCCAAAGAATCGTCAAACAGGCAAAGGTCAATCCGGAGGAAGCGGGCAGGAGATATATATAAATATATGAATAACAGGGGAGCCTAGAGACAGGTTAGGAGACTAGATACTCTGGCACCCTAGTGATGCCAGAGTCTAGTTTAAATAGAGGCGCCACCCCTGTCATTGGTGGAGTGGAGCTCGGCGGTTAGCTGATCTGACCACGGACAGGAACTGCTGGCAAGCGTCTCAGTTGCCTAGCAAGGAGACGCGATGTTCGGGCGCATGCGCCTGGGACTCCTGTGGGGCCGGAAGTGACGTCCCGTTGCCTAGCAACGGGATGAGCGGGGATCGAGAAGGCGTCCGTCCCGGCACCAGGTAAGAGTGCGGGACGGCGCCTGACACTATGTGGATCTCAGTGCACCTGCTCTCTGCAGTTCATCTCCTCACTGCTACACCTATTCTGTTTTATAGCTACTTGGTGGTTCAACGCATTATCTGCTCTGTGCCCCCTAGAGGATTGCGACCTGCGGTTGAGAGCAGCTAAGACCATATTCCCTTTCGGCAATCGCTGGTGAATACCTCTCCTCTGTTAGACTCTGCACCTCTTCGGGGGTAAGCTGTCACTCGAGCAGAGATCAAGACCATTCCCATTATCTGGCTTTCGTAACACCAATCTCTATCTCTTTTAATTTGCCTCCAAGAAAGAATTATTGGTGGGGAAAACTATTTTAGAATTTGGCTCAAATCTGTGGCATAGTAATATTTCTTAATATCTGGAAGACCTCTGTCTCATTCCTGGGAGCTCCTGATCAGGATCGAAAATTTTAATCTAGAAGGTTTAATCAAACCTTCTTCAAACATATCATATTTGGAAATGAGATTCTGCATTTGACGTAAGGTCTCATTTGGGGGTATGCACAGGAATTGTCTGAATGAAATATAAGACATCAATTTTTACAGCAGCCATCCTTCCAAACAAAGAGATCATTTGCTGTTTCCATATTTGCAGATCCAATTTTATATTTGCAAAAGTAGGAAATTCTCCTTATATTATAAGCTGTAATTGCTTGTTATAAAAATACTTAAGAACTCAATTTTATGGGTTAAAAATTAACCAATCTTGGCCTATAATTAGTTTCTCTAAGTGAGGAATATGGATGGGTAAATTCGCTGATTTAAAATAATTTATTTTATAAATCAAAAGAATAGAATAGAAATCAAAGGGCTTATACAAATTTGGAAAGGAGATGTGAGGATAAGAGAGCATAAGCAAAACATTGTTTCCAAATCAGGATAGTATATAAACCCTTCCTCCAACAACTATACCATTGATGTCTGGATTTGACCTAATTAAATTTGTCATGCGCTCTATATATAACACAAAGAAGAGGGGATGGTGTTTGATGTCTTCCGTTAATTTGGCCTTTAGCTATAGTACTTCAAAAGAGAGGTTTCATTACCATAAGGAGGTTTGCTCTAGACCAAACTTTCTAAGAGTGTCAAACATAAAAGAATCCTATTGAAAGTGAAGAAGAAGAGATGGAGTCCTGGGGCTAGATTTACTAAAGAACGGTTTGTTAAAACCTCCAGTTTTTGGCGAAAACTGCCGGATTTACTAAAGCCCAAGCCGCTATTAAAACAGCCAGAATTGACATTTTACAAAACCACCACTTTACAAATTGCAATCCCGATTTTAACAATGATGAATATACAAACCACAAGATTTACTAAGTTGGGGTTTGCAAAGTCGCCCTCCAAAAGGATAACATAAAAGAGGTGGTTTTGAGTGGTCAGATTGCTCAAACTGTATGTTGTTTGATCTATTTTGCCATTCACATTTAAATTATTGGGGTATTACAAATATGTTCCACAAACTAGGTCTTGCAATTATAGCCATGGAGACAGACATATGATGAAAAACAGTGAACTGTTTATTGCAGAGATAACAACAATCCAGGTGATGCAATGATACAAAGAAGCTGGAACTGGCTAAGCATGGATATCCACAGAAACAGAGAAAGCAGAGAAGTAATCGAAGGTACAAACATAAACAGGCTTAGGAACATCAATGTCCAGCAAAGGATACTGGGATAGGCGGGCATATATATGACACAGCTGTGCTAGTTAACCCCTGGTAGTATGAAAAGCAGAACAGCAGCACATCTGGAGGATCACAGGTACTGCATGGTAATATAGACGCAACATAGGGCAAACATTTATTGATTAAGGTGCAAAATTAATTTATAATTAACTTATGGGGCAATTTTTTTTAAGAGAACACTATTATTGTATTATATTATGGGGAATTGTGAATATGTAATAATATTAACTGATTGTTAATGGTGGATATAAATATTTATGTTGCACAATTTGACATTACATACCACATGAGTAATATAATATTTCAATACTTTTGTCTCCTAATGTAATCAAAATTAAATTTTCCCCCCAAAAGTTAATTTTCAAATAATTTTGTCCCTTAATCAATAAATAATGATTGCCCAAACAATTTAAATGTCAATGGTGCTTCCCCTTATGTTCTGAATGACAAAATAGCTGAGCTATCAAGCCATTCAGAAGCAGGTATTAAAACTGTCCTACAAAATAGCCTGTGACACCTTACTGCACTGCTAGGAACGTGTAATGAGTAGGGAATGTTAAAGCTGCTCAGGAATATGAGAGGTATCCCTCTCTTTATAAACAGTAACACAAAACAAGCAAAACTTGGCGCTTTCAAAGTAATGGTAGTGTGGAGTGTTTAAGGGTAATGGGTGTAAGTGGACATTCACATTTGTACATGTAAAACATATAAAGCAGAGAGTAGGAAATGTTTAATCACATTGGTAACTGCTATAAAGCATAAAACCATCACTAGAGTAAGCAGTAGAATATACAAAGGAGAGAAACCTTTCTGTGACAGTTTATCTGGTATATGCATAAATGCAGTTTAAGCTTATGGAAAAAACTATTTATGCTAAGATAATTTGTCATACGTAAAATTTTGATTCAGCACACATGAATAATGATAACCTTATAAACAATGGAAACAATGTAATAAAACTAATGTATGCACAAATGAGACAGTAATTCATATGCTCATAGATCAATATCTAATGCAGAGAAATGATGGCATGCACTCTCATAAGAACAAGATTCTGCAAAAAGTATGCCCATCTTCAACAGAAATTAGTCCACATAGGAAAGGTGGTAAAAATAGGTTATAAAGTCAGTTGATGTGGGCATCCACAATAGAGTTCTGTATATGCAACTTAATATCAAAGTTTTCTCAGGATATGCCGTTTTTCTATAAAGTTCCAGTTGCACAATCTATACGGTAACATCCAGTAAACCAGCTAAATAGTTTGTCCAAAGTGATAATTGATAGAGCGAGTTAGTGTAAACTTAATCTCGTAGCTGAGTCCACAGATGAGGAAACGGTAGCAGGATGGATAGTTAGCGAGTCTTGCCCTTAATGTACAAGGTTGATTTCCCAGATGATCCGGTCTCTTTCATGTCCTGCCGTAGGTGCAGGTGTATCCAGCAGTATCTGGTGTAGCTGTGGGTTGGTTAACTTGGGTCCACGACTATATACTAGGAGCAAGCATGGGTGTTTCAATGTTCCCTAATGTATTGTAAGGTAGTAATAGTAAGGGGTGTGGTGACGCTATTGAGATCAGATGCAGACTGCAGGTACTTTGTTGAACCTTTGTATGTATTTGTCTCCTGCCTGTAGTACCACTGCCCATCAAAGGGGCCACTGTGGTACCTGCTCTTACCTGCCTTGTGATTGCTGGAAGCTTAAACACCTGCTTCTGGCTTATATAAGCCTGTCTGTCCCAAGCAACCTTGGCCAAATCATCTGTTGCATTTACCTGTGTTGCTGTTACTGTTCCCTGGCTCTTGTTCTCTGAGTTTCCAGCACTACTATCCACAGATCATCTCAGCTACTGTGTCTACTCCAGTATCCTGTGGTAACGCTCTGCAGATTATTGCTACCTGTTGTCTGCAGTTTCCAACACATCTATCCGCAGATCATCTCAGCCACTGTGTCTGCTCCAGTATCCAGGTATTATTGCTATCTGTTCTCTGAAGTTTCCAGCACATCTATCCGCAGATCATCACAACCTTTGTATCTACGCCACTATCCTGTGTTAATGCTCTGCATATTATTGCTACCCGTTCTCTGAATCTTCAGTGCCTTGCTTCGCAGACCATCGTCGCACCATCTCCACTACTCTGTGGTAAAGTCCTGTGGACCATCGCATTCTGCATCTGTTATCCACTGTGTTCCTTAGTTATTTCTGCAATACCCTACCATTCTGCAACTTGAAACCCGTGTAATTCCTGTTAATAAAAACCACTTCATTTCACTATGCTCTCTCTGTGGTTTTTACCGGGAATCCTGACACAGACCTTGCAAAAAGACATAAAACATAGAGCGTGTTTTTTGCAACAGCTCGACCCTGGTGCAAAACTAGTGATGATGATACTAGTGATGGCGATACTAGGAATGACAATACAAAAGTTGACACTCACACAGGACAATGAAATCAACCAGCGGTTGCATGATTGTGTAACTGCTTACACAGCGGAAATCAGGCTGCCATGTATGTATGTATGTATGTATGTGTAGCATATATGTATATATATATATATATATATATATATATATATATATATATATTTCAGTTATGACACTGATTTTTTTTGTTGATTAATTTATATGATATAATTATTTTTTTTCATATCTGTCTGGATTCTGAATTGAAAAATGACACGACAATTAATACATAGGTATTGCGACATAAGCTCTGGGAAAATGATTGAAGGCAGATATGTACTGTATCTCACAGTCTTCTCTCTTGTACATTTTAAAACCCCAGGGAGATTGTTGTGTTTGGTAAAACTTGCTCAAAGTTTGTATTTAGCAATAGGAAAAACTGGCAAGGATCCCTGGGGTTATGAATGGAGAGAGAAAGGTGGGATCCATTCATATGGCCCATTTTGGGTTTTCCAGAGAGCTAGCAAGTTGCTATCTGCACCTGCAAGGTGCTGATAAAAAGCTGTAAGGCAGCTCTATCAGTCTCTCATTACCTGGGGAGGTCTGATGCTTCCTGAGACACACTGCAATATATGACCAGTAAGTGCTGTTATTGTGTGTGTGTGTGTGTGTGTGTGTGTGTGTGTGTGTGTGTGTGTGTGTGTAGGACACAAGGTCCTTTACTTGAGAGAGGGTTTTCCTGTGTACTAGTTAAAAGCCAAACAAGCTAGCATTTTGTTTAATGTTTTGTTCATTTTTTATGCTGGTTAATAAATCTAGCTGCAGCTAGTTAAACCAAGACACTGGACTAGTGAGATTTATCTGGCTGGAGCATGTGAAGTGCAGCTGTCTAACCCCAGCTGGATATATTTACTAAACTGGGGGTTTGAAAAAGTGGAGATGTTGCCTATAGCAACCAATCAGATTTTAGCTATCATTTATTTTGTACATTCTACAACATGACAGCTAGAATCTGATTGGTTGATATAGGGCACATCTCCACTTTTTCAAACCCGCAGTTTAGTAAATATACCCCCAGGAGACAGTACCCTAATCCGATCTTATGATTTATGGTGGAGAAAGCTTGCAACTACATTTTAAACTGCGGCCATAAAATATTGTGCGAACATTTAATGGGACAGATACCCACTTTTGGAAGAGACTGTTGTATGGAAAGATTTTATGAACTCTTATATGGGCATTGTCAGCTGATTAAGGAATCTAAATTCTGCCCTTCCCCTACACAAAATCATAAAATGAAGAACGTACTTAAAGCGCTACTGGAAGCTGCCAAGGGGCAGCAACTAGCCCTTGAGGTGGTCCAGAGGCAACAGCAAGTGAATATTGAGGAGGCCAAAAAGACCACCAAGCCCTGAAGGAGGTGATGCAGTCTTTCACAGCATTATCTGGCAAGGTTCACCTGGAGGTCACAATTAGCTCTAGCTCTGTACTGACTTATCATTTTCTTCAAATGATGACCATGATGTGGAAGCCTATTTAACAACTTTTGAGAGCTCTCTATCTGGGGAAAAGGCATGCTTTAATTTAAGCTTTGCTGATGCCAAGGACTATGATACACTGAAGGCTGAAATTCTGACTCATTTGGGTATCACAATGTCTATTCAGATGCAACAAGTACATCGCTGAGTGTACCAAATGGATAAACCTCCCCGCTCTCAGATGCATGACTTAATCCACATCACAAAGAAGTGACTACAGCCTGAGTCTTCGACAGGCTCACAAATCGTAGAAATAATTGTGATGGATTGATATCTATGGTCCCTGCCTGCTGTACTAAACAACTGTGTAAGCCACACGGAACCCAAAACACCAGATCAGCTTGTAGAGATGGCGGAGAGGTATCTTGCAACCAATGAACTGATAAGTACAACCGACTGACTCCTAGTTCCTCTACGGTTGTCTTCAGTGACTTCTGGTAAGACTGTTCCAGGGGAAAGGAGGGCTGCTGTGGAATCAACTAAAACATTCAGAGACTGTAACCTTGGAACCTGAATATTAGCCTTGATAAAAATGTGAGTAGATGTTTTAGATGTGGTGGCTTTGGCCATATTGCTGCTAATTGCCCACTTACCTCTGAATCTATGCAATGTGATACTGCTTATATAAATCGCAGAGTATCTTTCTTTGCCCAACTAGCCTGCACTGCAGACAGACAGATTGAGCCAGACAAACAAATGTGTGAAATTACTGTAGTAGGCAAATGGGTAAAAGCTCTGCTAGATTCTGCTAGTATTACTCTTGTAAGAGTTGAGTCTGAAGTATTCCCTTTCTCAAACATAATTATGGAGTCCGAAAATGACAAGGGCAGTAGTGGAGCGCAGGATAATGTACCATCTACTGAAGTAGGACATGTTGTTGAACCAGTTGACTGTATGTCTGAGTTTGAAGTGGGAAAAGATATATTTAGACTAGAGAAAATGTAAAAGTGGTTGATGGCAACCCAGTAGAGCCTGATGGTAGGTTGTCATACCCTCACATGACAGTGAGTCAAGGATTGTGTCAAATGTCCAAAAAGGAAGAGGATATTGTGGAACAACTAATAGTTCCTAAGGCATATAGAAGAACTGTGTTAGACCTGGCTCATGGTCACATAACTGTAGAGCCTCTAGGGGGTAGAAAAACCTCAGAAAATATGTGCAGTGTTTTTTCTGGTCAAGGGTCCATAAAGATATAGCTGAATACTGTGAATATAGCCCTGAATGTCAATACCATGCTCCTAGTCTGCATAATAAAATTCCCCTTGTCCCGTAACCAGTTATTCTGGTTTCGTTCGAAAGGATAGCCTAGGATTTAGTTGGACCTCTAATAAATTAAGCCTGGGGTCATCATTGTATTCTGGCGATAGAAGATTACGCTACCAGATACCTGGAAGCGGTACTGTTATGCAAAATGTCAACAAAGACTATTGCTAGGGAACTGGTACAGGTCTTTAGCAGAGTAAGGATACCTAAGGAAATCCTCACTGACTAGGATATTCCATTTATGTCCATAATAAGGGATTATTGGATATTGCAAAGGAAACATAGGATGGGTAACCCAGTCCGTATAAAACTGTGATTAACATGTTTCCCAAATGCAAGAAGGAATAGCTGCAGTTCTGTAAGAGAGCACATGGAACAGGCTCAACAGGCACGAAAAAGAGTGTATAACCATTGTGGGGAAACGAGGTATTAATATCATCTCAACCTGTCTGCACCTCGTTTCTCACAAACTGCGGACTATAAAAACATATAATTTTTCTAGCCCTCTGGTTCCTCATATTTGTCAGTCATATTTAAGCTTTTATATATTCTATTTTGAAAGTAGTTAAAATGTCTGCCAGCATGTTTTGTTATCTTGCAGACTAGTCCATTGTTTCAGCCTAGGCAAAATAATTATTGTCCACCAGTCCTGTATGAATGTACATCACACCAGGGGGTCTCTTGTCTTTGTTTAGCTGTGGGTCTGTGTGTGCTAGCATAGGGTAAAGGCCCACAGACAGAGCTCTATGTTTAATTACAGACTGCATTGTGTATTTAAATGTAAATTTGTCTGGATTGTGATCTCTCCTGTTTAAACAAACTCTGCTGTATAGCCACAGAACAATACCTGTCCCTAATTAAATCAGGAGTGGCTCGTCTGCTATCCCTTTGTCTGTATGTTTACCTGTGAAAAGGTAAACACAGAAAAGGCAGGTCCTGGAATTGCTGATGATTTACTTTTTGGGCGGAAAAGAAACAGCAAATTGGCATTTACTACCGAGTAATAGCTGAAGTCAGGTTGGTGTTGAGATATAGATCTCTGCCCCTGACAGGAAAGGGTCAATCAGTCCCTCAAGTACTGCCGTTGCCCTGATCTACCTCTCCAGGTCCTGGGGAGCTCTGTGTCCGCCGAAAGCAGTAACTCAGGGCCGCTACCTTTGCTGATAGCCTTAAAGAAGAGAGTGGGAGAAGCTTGGAGTGATAGACAGCAGTCCCTGAGAGTGACTAGGATACTTGTGAGGTGTTTTCATTATACCTTGTATGTTGTCTCTGCCAGACTGTAGTGTTATTTGTTTCGAGTTATCACGGTTGGCAATAGTGGAAATAGATCCCTAGGCTCTGCTGAACATAGCTAGGTCCACCCACAGGTGGGAGTCTAACAGGAAGGTGGTTTTTTACCAGGAATCTTGCACCTGTCTTCAATGAAATCCCAGAATGAACACCACCTCCCCCCATGGAGTGGCTCCTTATATCTAGGGTCAAATTTCCACAGTCTTGTTCCTCTCCCTGGGTCTATTCTTATTAACCACTGGTCAGTGCTGGACTAGGGGGGGTTGGAGAGGGGAGTAAAGATGAGCTGTCCTTCCACAGAACATCCCTTGCTAGATGACCTGTCTGGAATAGTCTTCTGAGAACAATGGTCACTAATTAGTTTAGCCCCGCCAGTATCTTTCAACCTGATCCCTACCCATAACCCCCTGGCTTCACTTTAAATATAATGAATAACAACCTCACTGCCACGTCATCAATACACAATATACATATTTACACTGAGCTACAATGTCCCCTTACAATACACAATATACATATTTACACTGAGCTAAAATGTCCCCTTACAATACACAATATACATATTTACACTGAGCTACAATGTCCCCTTAGCCACATGTAATTAGACAATGCACTTATAGTCTGGTGAGCTGGGAGATAAAAGCAAGAGCTATAAAAAGTACTTGCTATAATCCACATTATGTGAGCAGAAATCTTGCGGATGTTTAATCAGAGGAATATACTTGCTGTTTTGCGTCTCATCAGATACCGTGCAGTGGGGCAGAGGGAAGTGCTGGCGGTTCCTATATAGCACGGTTAGACAGATTTGAGGTTTGTGGAGATCTCCGTAGTTACTGTCGGCGGGTGGGTGTGTTTAGTGGGCCGTGACCCAACGCGTTTCGTCCTATCAGGACTTTTTCAAGGGTTTGATGAGTGGCCATAATGAGTTGATTTAAATAGAGCACAAATGGAGATGATTGGTTATCCAGAGAGGTGTGTCCATATTTGGATGTCGGCTGGAGGTTTATATTTCAATATAGTTGTAAAGAAAGGTTGCAATCACACTGATATAACTTGGTATATTAATAATAATAGATGATAGAAAGACCTCACATAGTAAACACAATAGATAAAGACTGATGTAAACATATATATGTATAACTATACAAGTTGTTGAGGGTGATATATATCACCATAGTACATATTGTAATTGCTACATTTAGTCTAGATTAAAGAAAAAAGATCAAGTCCCTTGTGTGTGTCTATAATAAGCATGAGATCCATATACCTAGATACAGTTTGAAATGGTATACAAAGGATGAACATATAACTCTTTAGGAAAAAAATATAAGAATACATGTGTATGCATATATTGATTACAATGCACGGGTCTAGATAGTATAATGAGCCATAGTACATAAAGTAGTTGCTTTCATAGGTTACAATAGTGGGTAGATAGGACCATATTATAAATATTTAGTCTGGGGTTGATGCATAATATCCTATCACAATATAGTTATTGGTAGTAATGATAAAAAATAGTAATGATAGAAATAAAGTAAATCTAAAAATAAAAAATAATAATAAAAGAAAATAAATGATGAAGTGCACAGATAAACCTGTAATGTATATCCTCTATGTGGAATGTTGGAGCCAACAACAATTAGTTGGACCAATATGGCAAATATAAATATATTTCATATTCCTGTATTGGTCGCACAAGGGCAACCATATATCCAGGTTGGAGTTGCAGGTACCTATAGTACCAGGTATTCGCAGGTAGTCCCCTATCCTGCTACTTACCTGGCCCTCTCTGCTTCGCTTCCAAGGTCAGATGAGATTGGGCATAACCAGAGAGGTATGATTGTAGGTACGCTATACTCACCTCCTGGAGTGGTCTGTCCGAGGCGCCAATAACTATGATGGAAAGTGCCGGTGCCACCATAATAAGATCATACTTATGTATCATAAGGATAAATCAAACTCTATGATCAAGCCTGATGGGGCTAATGTCTTAAGATGATAAATTGCCCTAGTCTCTTCTTTGTTCAGTTGTTGTAAAGAATTGCCCCCTCTCCAGTTGTTTTTGACTTTCTTAATCCCTATAAATTCTACACCATCATAATCACAGTGGTGTATATCTTTGAAGTGTTTAGGGACGTGGTGGTTTTCAAAACCAATGCTGATGTTCCTAAGGTGTTCCCTTATTCTGTCCTTTAACTGCGTAATGGTCCTGCCCACATATTGTTTGCCACACTTGCATTGCAATAAGTATACAACATTGTTGCTGGTGCACGTAATAAATTTCATGGATTTTGAATGTTTTCCGATTAGTCATAGACCGATATTCGGTAATCGGCCTGGTACTCCTACATCTTAGCTTGGTGCAATTTGAACATTGTCCACAGTAATAAAAGCCCTTTTTCTTATTTTGTAGCCAGTTATTAGCGCCCATAGAGCTGGTGGTAGGAATGTAGCTGGACGTCAGTGTGCATTTGAAGTCTGGGGCTTTTCTGAACACGATATGAGGTTTGTCTGCAAGTATGGATCCAAGAATATCATCCTGCATAAGGATGTACCAGTGTTTTTGGATGATACGTTTAAGTCTATCCGAATCCTGTGAATAGTTGGAAACAAAAAAGACCTTATCTTTATCTGTGTTGGAGGGTCCTGCTTGTTCTGAGTCTATAAGGTTATTTTTGTATTTGAGCAGCTGGTTCCTATCTGTGTGCTTAAGTTGATCGAAAGCCCAACTAACCAGATCGGGATCATATTTTTTCTCAAGAAATTGCTGTTGTATTTCCTGTCCTTGGACAATATAATCCTCTACCTCTGTGCAATTGCGTCTTATGCGAGTAAATTGGCTCAAAGGGATGCTACTGTCACACGCCGGACTCCCGCTGTCTCCGCGGGAGCCGGCGCCAGTCCCCGCTGACTCTGGAGGTCTCCTCCACCAGGATTCTCCCCCTGTTTAACAAAAACTCACTTACCTGGTTCCACGCCGCTGCCACCGTCCAGCGCTGTCTGTTCCCCTCTTCCGTTCAGCGCTCAGTGTTCTGCGCATGCGCAGAACTGTCTAGTCCTTTTCTGTGCTCTCACTGCCCTCTATTGGCTGCCTAATAGGAACTGCACTATATCTAAACCCTATGACCAGAACTCAATGCTGGTTCTTTCAGTCAGTCCCTGACTCTAGTATTGGATACAGCTCCTGTGTTTTGCTCCTCTCCGAGGTTCCAAGCCGCTATTCCTCCGGGAACACCACCTCTGGTGGCTTCGCTACCGAAGCTCCGGCCAGCACCCCCCAAGTGGCAACTATATTCTACGCCTGCAAGCCAACTTCCGAGTATCTACGTTGCAGTATCTCCCTGCTATTTCCACTCCCAAGTGGCAACGTCGCTAAAACATTACCGGCATCATCTCGATCAAGTGGCAAGTTTATCCCTCATTGATTCTACGCTCTCTCTATTGTGGTTCACTGGGAACTTCCTTAGGGGACCGCGACCTGCAAGTGGAAGCCGCAAAAGCCCATATTCCCTTGCGGGAATCACTGGTGAACACCTTTCACTTGTTAGACTCCGCGCCCCTAGCGAGAGTAACGCCAATCCCGGCTGAACTACTAGGATCCGGTTTTAACCCTACTGGTACGTGACACTAAGAACCAGCCATGTCAGATCCTGATAGAGAACCTTCCGCCAAGGATATGCTTCAACACTTGGTTGGAAGAGTGGAGCGCCAAGATGCGGTTCAGATGCAACTTTTACAATGTCTGCAAACTCTGGCTACCCGTTTAGACGCACTACAGGTGGCTCCGCCTCAGCCGGCTATTCAACCACAACCACAAGTCGCTGAGGGTCCTCCTGCAGCTGCTTCCTCTCTGCGTTTGCCAACTCCCTCCAAATTTGATGGTGACCCTAACTCCTGCCGTGGTTTTTTAAACCAATGCTCCATCCAGTTTGAGTTATTACCTCAGAATTTTCCTACCTCCAGGTCTAAAGTGGCTTATATGGTCTCACTCCTATCCGGCCAAGCCCTAGCATGGGCCTCTCCTCTATGGGAGCGTAATGACGAACTCCTCAACGATGTTACAGCCTTCACCTCAGCATTCCGGAGGATTTTTGACGAACCAGGACGAGTAACATCTGCTGCTACAAGCATCCTAAGACTCCGTCAGAACTCACGGTCTGTGGCTCAATACGTTATTGAGTTTCAGACTCTATCCTCCGAACTCCAGTGGAATGATGAGGCGCTTGTCGCTGCCTTTTGGCAAGGGCTGTCAGAGAAAATCAAGGATGCCCTTTCAACTTAAGAATTACCTCCCACCTTAGACGCATTAATTTCTCTCTGCAACCGGGTAGATCTCCGGCTTCGGGAAAGATCGTCCGAGAAAGACTTTCCTAGACGTACTACCCTCCGGCTAGCTCCTCGCTTTCAGCCACCCACGTCTACGGATGAGCCTATGCAACTGGGGCGCTCCCGTTTAACTCCGGATGAAAGGGAGAGAAGGATGAAAAACAAATTATGTCTATATTGTGGAGATTCTGGTCACCTCCTGGTTTCTTGCACCCGGCGTTCGGGAAACGACAAACCCTAGCCTGCACTGGAGAGGTCAGTCTGGGGACTTTTACTTCCTCTCCAACTTCTTTTCCAGATCTAACCTGTTCTTTTCCTGTCACCTTGCATCTTCTTTCAGGGCCCAGGTCGTCCAAAGCCTTCTTGGATTCAGGAGCAGCTGAGAACTTTATATCACAATCGTTAGTAACACAACTTGCGCTACCCACTGTTGCGCTGAGGAGGCCCATGGCCACCACTGGCATCGATGGCTCCCGTCTCCCTCACGGCAGTATTCTTAGACGTACCAGACCTATCTCCATGCAAGTGGGGGCCCTCCACTGGGAAAAAATTTCCTTTCTCGTCCTGCCATTGACCATCAGCCCAATCATCCTTGGATTACCATGGCTCCATCTTCATTCACCCCATCTGGATTGGCCCTCATCACAAATCATCGCATGGGGCCCAGCATGCTCTCACCACTGCCTGACACCAGTCAAGCCTCTCGGCTTCACGCAAATTCCAGAACCCACTACGGTTATCCTACCGCACCAGTATTCTTCGTTTGTGGATGTCTTCTCCAAAGTCTCTTCCGAGCGTCTACCACCCCACCGACCTTGGGACTGTCCCATCGATCTCCTTCCGGGGAAAACCCCTCCTCGAGGCCGAGTCTATCCGCTCTCACTACCCGAGACAGAGGCTACTACACGTTACATCGAGGAAAATCTGCAACGCGGCTTCATTAGACCTTCCTCATCACCTGCCGGAGCGGGGTTTTTCTTTGTGAAGAAGAAAGATGGAGCACTCCGTCCTTGCATCGACTACAGAGGCTTGAACACCATCACTATTAAAAACCGCTACCCTATTCCTTTGATCACCGAGCTATTCGATCGCATCAAGGGTGCGAGGATCTTCACTAAACTCGACCTCCGCGGTGCATACAACCTGATTCGGATACGCTCTGGGGATGAGTGGAAGACGGCTTTTAATACACGGGACGGGCATTATGAATACCTGGTAATGCCGTTCGGCCTATGCAACGCTCCTGCTGTTTTTCAAAGCTTTATTAACGAAATCTTCCGTGATTTACTATATTCCTACGTAGTGGTATATCTAGACGATATCCTAATATTCTCCAGAGACCTTTCCTCTCACCGCCTACATGTGGCTGAAGTTCTTTCCAGATTACGCATCAACCATTTATTCTGCAAATTGGAGAAGTGCATTTTCGAGGCCTCTAAATTGCCTTTCCTGGGCTATTTAGTGTCTGGATCAGGCCTACAAATGGATCCCGGGAAAGTTCGTGCTATAATCGACTGGCCCCAACCAACCACACTCAAAGCCATTCAACGTTTCCTGGGTTTCTCCAATTACTATAGACGGTTTATTGCTAGTTATTCCTCTATTGTGGCACCTCTGATAGCTCTTACCCGTAAAGGAGCAACACCACAGGTTTGGTCCCCAGAAGCATTGGAAGCGTTCCATTCCCTCAAAAGAGCCTTTTCCTCTGCACCTATCCTCCAGCAACCCGATATTTCTCTTCCTTTCTTTCTAGAAGTGGATGCATCCTCCGCCGGTGTGGGGGCAGTCCTTTCTCAAAAAAACTCCCAAGGCAGGTTCCATCCATGTGCATTCTTCTCCCGCAAATTTCTGCCAGCAGAGAGTAATTATGCCATCGGAGACAAAGAACTTCTGGCCATGAAATTGGCCCTAAACGAGTGGCGCTATCTTTTGGAGGGGGCTCGTCATCCAGTTACGATCTTCACGGATCATAAAAACTTACTCTATCTCCAGACAGCCCAATGCCTGAATCCACGTCAAGCCCGCTGGTCGCTTTTCTTTACCCGATTTGATCTGCGGGTCACTTTCAAACCCGGAATAAAAAATAAGAAGGCGGATGCATTATCTCGGGCTTTTCCAGGTAATCTGGGAACAGACACTTTGCCGGAACGTCCTATCTTGGACTCTAAATGTCTAAAATTATTTTCAACAACTCCAGCTCCTATTCCCCCTCAGGGGAAAACTTTTGTTCCTCCTCATTTACGGAAGAGTCTCCTACGCTGGTCCCATGTATTACGATTCGCAGGCCATCTTGGCTCCCGTAAAACATCAGAATTACTCTCTCGACAGTACTGGTGGCCCAATTTCCACTCTGAAGTTAAAGATTTCGTGGCTGCCTGTCCTACCTGTGCTCAAAACAAAACCCCCCGCCAAGTCCCACAGGGGCTACTCCACCCTCTTCCACTACCTACCAAACTGTGGACTCATATTAGCATGGATTTTATCACTGACTTACCCCCAGCTAATAAATTCAATACCATCTGGGTCATTGTGGACCGCTTCTCTAAAATGGCACACTTCGTTCCACTCATCGGCCTTCCGTCCTCAGTATGCCTGGCTCAACACTTTGTAAAGGAGATTTTCCGACTGCATGGCTGTCCCGCGGAGATTGTCTCCGATCGTGGGGTGCAGTTTGTCTCAAAGTTCTGGAGGTCCCTTTGTCATCTTCTGGGCATCCGTCTGAAATTCTCCTCCGCGTATCATCCCCAGACCAACGGCCAGACGGAAAGAGTAAACCAAGATCTTGAAACGTTTCTCAGGATATTTTCCTCAGCCAATCAGAGGAATTGGATGGATTTATTGCCCTGGGCAGAATTTGTTCACAATAATTCCTTTCATGAATCCACATCATCCACTCCCTTCTCCGTGGTATTTGGGCACCATCCTCGCATGCCAGAATTTTCAGCCCTCCCTCCCACCCAAGTACCAGCAGTTAACACTCTTCGGCAGGACTTTTTATCCATCTGGTCTCGAGTTCGGAAGGCGCTTAAAAAATCCTCCACTCGCTACAAGTTAGCGGCAGATAAGAAACGCAGAGCTGTTCCTCTGTTGAAGATTGGCGACAAGGTATGGTTATCTACAAAGAATATTCGTCTTAAAGTACCCTGTATGAAACTGGCTCCTCGCTACATTGGTCCTTATAGGATCATTCAAGTAATCAGTCCGGTTTGTTTTAAGTTACGACTACCATCCACTCTGCGTATTGCTAATGCCTTTCATATTTCCCTATTGAGACCGCTCATCATTAATCGATTCACTGTGCCCGTTACATCTACTACTCCTCTTTCCCTCCAACAAACTGATGAATTCGAGATCAGCCATATTCTGGATTCCAAGAGTTCTAGGGGAACAATCAAGTATCTAGTTGACTGGAAAGGGTACGGCCCCGAAGAGCGCTCCTGGGTACGCGCTGCAGACATCTGTGCTCCTCTTCTGCTGAAAAAATTTCATTCCAGTTTTCCGAAAAAAACAGGTCCTAGGTGTTCAGTGCCCACCTTTAAAGGGGGAGGTACTGTCACACGCCGGACTCCCGCTGTCTCCGCGGGAGCCGGCGCCAGTCCCCGCTGACTCTGGAGGTCTCCTCCACCAGGATTCTCCCCCTGTTTAACAAAAACTCACTTACCTGGTTCCACGCCGCTGCCACCGTCCAGCGCTGTCTGTTCCCCTCTTCCGTTCAGCGCTCAGTGTTCTGCGCATGCGCAGAACTGTCTAGTCCTTTTCTGTGCTCTCACTGCCCTCTATTGGCTGCCTAATAGGAACTGCACTATATCTAAACCCTATGACCAGAACTCAATGCTGGTTCTTTCAGTCAGTCCCTGACTCTAGTATTGGATACAGCTCCTGTGTTTTGCTCCTCTCCGAGGTTCCAAGCCGCTATTCCTCCGGGAACACCACCTCTGGTGGCTTCGCTACCGAAGCTCCGGCCAGCACCCCCCAAGTGGCAACTATATTCTACGCCTGCAAGCCAACTTCCGAGTATCTACGTTGCAGTATCTCCCTGCTATTTCCACTCCCAAGTGGCAACGTCGCTAAAACATTACCGGCATCATCTCGATCAAGTGGCAAGTTTATCCCTCATTGATTCTACGCTCTCTCTATTGTGGTTCACTGGGAACTTCCTTAGGGGACCGCGACCTGCAAGTGGAAGCCGCAAAAGCCCATATTCCCTTGCGGGAATCACTGGTGAACACCTTTCACTTGTTAGACTCCGCGCCCCTAGCGAGAGTAACGCCAATCCCGGCTGAACTACTAGGATCCGGTTTTAACCCTACTGGTACGTGACAGCTACGTAGCCAGTTGGGGTAGTGATTACTGTCAGATAAAATGAAACGGTTAACATCAACCAACTTGCGGAATGTTTTGGTCATTTTATTATCTTTAATAAGTCTAGGAATTCTATAGAGAGTTAGCTATGGTGAGCTGTAAATATCAAGCCATACTCATTATTGTTGATGTATGTAAGAAATTGAAATAGAGTAGATTCTGATCCTTCCCAAATAATTAAAATGTCGTCAATATACCGTTTCCACAGTACCAAACTCGCACTCCAGTCATGCTGTGACCAAATGAATCTGTCTTCCCAAAAACTCATGTACAGATTCGCATAACTGGGTGCGAACCTGGTACCCATGGCAGTTCCTTGTTTCTGTAAGTAAAATCCACCCTCATACCAAAAATAGTTATGAGTTAAGATGAACTCAATGTTTGATAAAATGAAATCGACCTGTTGTGGCATGATGCTGGAATCTGATTCTAAGAAGAACCTAATGCTTTCTAATCCTATTGTATGTTTAATGATGGTATACAAAGATGAGACATCACATGTGATAAGCCAAAAGTTAGTTTTCCAATTGATGTTCTCAAGGAGTTGTTAAACATGGGTCGTGTCCTGCAGATAGGCTGCTTGTTTCTTTACATACGGTTGCAGGTACATGTCTATGTAGTGGGATAAATTGGATGTAATAGAGCCAATCCCTGAAATAATGGGTCTCCCAGGTGGGTTAGTCAGGTGTTTATGAATTTTTGGCAGATAATAAATTACAGGGATAATTAGATGTTTATTGTGAATGTAGTTAAACTCATTGAGATTGATTATGCCTTTGTCAAGGCCTTCTTTTAAAATGCCTCTGAGGGTGCTAGAAAATTCTGAAGTGGGGTCAGAATCTAATCGTTGGTAGGTATCTGTGTCTGATAATAACCGGTCCATCGCAACTAAATAATCTGACCGATTAAGTAGTACAATGCCTCCTCCCTTGTCTGCTGGTTTAATTATTATCTCATCTAGTTTCTGTAGATCTCCCAAGGCTTTATGTTCCTCATTGGTGAGGTTCATCCGTGAGTAGGAGTTTTTGGTGGTATTTAGTTTATCAAGATCTGATAAAACTAGGGTTTCAAATGTAGTAATTTCTTTGCTCTTGGATTGTTTGGGATAGAAGTGGGAGGGGGGTTTTAAATTTGTATGTTTGTATGAATCCGAGGTTTGTCTAACTGATGCTTCTACAGGGGTCTTTGAGAAGTATTTTTTTAAGGTTAATTTTCTCACATATTTGTGGATGTCAAGAAATGTTTCGAATTTATTCAATTTGTTGGATGGGGCAAATTTTAGGCCTTTGTTCAATATACTAGTTTCGTGTGATGTGAGGGTATGCTTACTCAAATTAAAAATACCTATAGGGGAGATGTTGTTTTCTTTGGTTTTGGTGTTCCTTCCATAGCCCCCCCTTCTGCCTATTCTAGTTGCCCCAACTTTCTTTTTGTTGTTGGTGATTTGGTGTTTAATTGACTTAGCCCCAGAAATCTTGGGCCCAGACCTAAAAAATTACTGGCCTGATTGATTGGATTACACAGATCGATATGAGTATCCCCTATGCTGATATTGCTCATATTATTGCTGGATTTGGATTGTGGTGTGGAATATAGAGTCCTATTTGTATCTTTTGTCAAAGGTGATCTGGTGGAATTAGAGTTGGAAGGAGTCTGTGTGGGACGATCTATCTCAATGATAGACTCAGAATGTGTTGTCAATTATTGCAGCCATCCACTTTCAAATGATTGGATGGCTAGATGGCAGTAATTGGAATCCAGTGTGCTGCATGAGGTGCTTGATGATTCACTGATAGGACTGGTATTGGCATATGTGTTTATCGTGATAGCAGGTGCCGAATTGGTATCACGGTGTATCAACGACATATATTGTTGATATGTAAGGCCAAGTTTCTTGTATGGCAATTGATCAGTGAGTTGTCTTGATCGTTTATTAGTGTTGGAGGGAAGTAATGGAGTCCTAATTTGCGTAGTAGATTTCTTGGGTTTAGCATGTGTTTTAATTTTGAGCCCAAATTTGTCTCGGGCATATTTAGATTTTTTCACATTAATAATTTCTGTCTCTTTTACCTCTAGACGTGTTTTCATCAGTCCAATTAGGTTAAGGTATACAGAGTCACTTTTAAGAGGATTAAGCTCCATATCAATAGATGTAATTTCTAATTCTATTTGTTGGAGATGTTTCTTATGTTGATCAATGAGTAACGTCATGAGTTTGTGTGAGCAGGAATCTAAAATAGCCTGCCACTCGTTCATAAAACCTATGTTGTCCTTATAACATGAGGCTGGTTTCTTAATTTTAAGACCTCTAGGTATTCCTCTGATTTAACATCCACAAGATTTCTGCATATACTGATATACCCTTACCCCGGACGGGAACTCATTACGGAGAGTCCCGATATAGATCTATGTCTTTCAAATAACTTTTTTGGTACACCTTATTTCATCAGTGCGACATTTCATTTGGATTCCATCTGCACTTATTGTAAGAACTTTTCCCTATGAGGTTGGCTGGAGGTCATTGACAGTATGGACTTATTATTCTGACAAGGACTATGTTATTTGCCTCAAGTTGAGGCTGATATATTGTTATCAATTTTATATCTGCCCTCAATCACATGTTATGTGTATGGTTTTTTGACTGTATGTTTTTTTGCCTTATATTCAAGCTGTTTTATGATTCTTATATTGTGTTTTAGCTCCCAAGGGGGGGTATTGAAATTTGTACCTTTTATTATTTTATTGATTATTAAACTATTATATCTTCCTTGCATCTTGCATCTTGGTACAACATCTTCCCAATTAGATAGGGATTTCTAGTCAATGAGTGCCCAGCTATTTCTATATTTCTATTGTTATTTGAGGGAGGGATACACTCAGCTGGTGCTGCTCTTGCAATATATTTTAGAGAGTGCGATCCTCCTAAACCAATTGTGTGTATTATCCACTAGGATCTGCAGCACTCTAATCATTACACCCATTGATTACAATGATTAACACCATGTATAATGACCCTTTAGGATTAAGGAAAAGTAGAGTGGATAAATCCCACTCCCTGCTTCTTCCTACACTGCAACCTCCCAATACCAGCAATAGCAGAGGCACTAACCACTGCCTTCAACTACTTAAATTTGATAAACTTCTGCATAAAGAAATGCGATTATGGTGGGACATTTTTTATATGGAACAGTATAGTCATCATAAACTCACACCTAGAGGTCTTAAAATTAAGAAACCAGCCTCATGTTATAAGGACAACATAGGTTTTATGAACGAGTGGCAGGCTATTTTAGATTTCTGCTCACACAAACTCATGACGTTACTCATTGATCAACATAAGAAACATCTCCAACAAATAGAATTAGAAATTACTTCTATTGATATGGAGCTTAATCCTCTTAAAGGTGACTCTGTATACCTTAACCTAATTGGACTGATGAAAACATGTCTAGAGGAAAAAGAGACAGAAATTATTAATGTGAAAAAATCTAAATATGCCCGAGACAAATTTGGGCTCAAAATTAAAACACATGCTAAACCCAAGAAATCCACTACGCAAATTAGGACTCCATTACTTCCCTCCAACACTAATAAACGATCAAGACCACTCACTAATCAATTGCCATACAAGAAACTTGGCCTTACATATCAACAATATATGTCGTTGATACACTGTGATACCAATTCGGCACCTGCTATCACGATAAACACATATGCCAATACCAGTGCTATCAGTGAATCATCAAGCACCTCATGCAGCACACTGGATTCCAATTACTGCCATCTAGCCATCCAATCATTTGAAAGTGGATGGTTGCAAGAATTGACAACACATTCTGAGTCTATCATTGAGATAGATCGTCCCACACAGACTCCTTCCAACTCTAATTCCACCATATCACCTTTGACAAAAGATACAAATAGGACTCTATATTCCACACCACAATCCAAACCCAGCAATAATATGAGCAATATCAGCATAGGGGTTACTCATATCGATCTGTCTAATCCAATCAATCAGGTCAGTCATTTTTTAGGTCTAGGCCCAAGATTTCTGGGGCTAAGTCAATTAAACACCAAATCACCAACAACAAAAAGAAAGTTGGGGCAACTAGACGAGGCGGAAGGGGGGGCTATGGAAGGAACACCAAAACCAAAGAAAACAAACATCTCCCCTATAAGTATTTTAATTTGAGTAAGCATACCCTCACATCACATGAAACTAGTGTATTGAACAAAGGCCTAAAAGTTGCCCCATCCAACAAATTGAATAAATTCGAAACATTTCTTGACATCCACAAATATGTGAGAAAATTAACTAAAAAAAAAGATACTTCTCAAAGACCCCTGTAGAAGCATCAGTTAGACAAACCTCGGATCCATACAAACATACAAATTTAAAACCCCCCTCCCACTTCTATCCCAAACAATCCAAGAGCAAAGAAATTACTACATTTGAAACCCTAGTTTTATCAGATCTTGATAAACTAAATACCACCAAAAACTCCTATTCAAGGATGAACCTCACCAATGAGGAACATAAAGCCTTGGGAGATCTGCAGAAACTAGATGAGATAATAATTAAACCAGCAGACAAGGGGGAAGGCATTGTACTACTTAATTGGTCAGATTATTTAGTTGAGATGGACCGGCTATTATCAGACACAGATACCTACCAACGATTAGATTCTGACCCCACTTCAGAATTTTCTAGCACCCTCAGAGACATTTTAAAAGAAGGCTTTGACAAAGGCATAATCAATCTCAATGAGTTTAACTACATTCACAATAAACATCCCATTATCCCTGTAATTTATTATCTGCCAAATATTCATAAACACCTGACTAACCCACCTGGGAAACCCATTATTTCAGGGATCGGCTCTATTATGTCCAATTTGCCCCACTACATAGACATGTACCTGCAACCGTATGTAAAGAAACAAGCAGTCTATCTGCAGGACGCGACCCATGTTTTACAACTCCTTGAGAACATCAATTGGAAAACTAACTTTTGGCTTATCACATGTGATGTCTCATCTTTGTATACCATCATTAAACATACAATAGGATTAGAAAGCATTAGGTTCTTCTTAGAATCAGATTCCAGCATCATGCCACAACAGGTCGATTTCATTTTTATCAAACATTGAGTTCATCTTAACTCATAACTATTTTTGGTATGAGGGTGGATTTTACTTACAGAAACAAGGAACTGCCATGGGTACCAGGTTCGCACCCAGTTATGCGAATCTGTACATGAGTTTTTGGGAAGACAGATTCATTTTGTCACAGCATGACTGGAGTGCGAGCCTGGTACTGTGGAAACGGTATATTGACGACATTTTAATTATTTGGGAAGGATCAGACTCTACTCTTTCAATTTCTTACATACATCAACAATAATGAGTATGGCTTGATATTTACAGCTCACCATAGCCAACTCTCTATACAATTCCTAGACTTAGAGATCCTTATTAAAGATAATAAAATCATGACCAAAACATTCCGCAAGTTGGTTGATGTTAACAGTTTCATTTTATCTGATAGTAATCACCACTCTAACTGGCTACGTACCATCCCTTTGAGCCAATTTACTCGCGTAAGACGCAATAGCACAGAGGTAGAGGATTATATTGTCCAAGGACAGGAAATACAACAGCAATTTCTTGAGAAATAATATGATCTCGATCTGGTTAGTCGGGCTTTCGATCAACTTAAGCACACAGATAGGAACCAGCTGCTCAAATACAAAAATAACCTTATAGACTCAGAACAAGCAGGACCCTCCAACACAGATAAAGATAAGGTCTTTTTTGTTTCCAACTATTCACAGGATTCGGATAGACTTAAACGTATCATCCAAAAACACTGGTACATCCTTATGCAGGATGATATTCTTGGATCCATACTTGCAGACAAACCTCATATCGTGTTCAGAAAAGCCCCAGACTTCAAATGCACACTGATGTCCAGCTACATTCCTACCACCAGCTCTATGGGCGCTAATAACTGGCTACAAAATAAGAAAAAGGGCTTTTATTACTGTGGACAATGTTCAAATTGCATCAAGTTAAGATGTAGGAGTACCAGGCCGATTACCGAATATCGGTCTATGACTAATGGGAAAACATTCAAAATCCATGAATTTATTACGTGCACCAGCAACAATGTTGTATACTTATTGCAATGCAAGTGTGGCAAACAATATGTGGGCAGGACCATTAGGCAGTTAAAGGACAGAATAAGGGAACACCTTAGGAACATCAGCATTGGTTTTGAAAACCACCACATCTCTAAACACTTCAAAGATATACACCACTGTGATTATGATGGTGTCGAATTTATAGGGATTAAGAAAGTCAAAAACAACTGGAGAGGGGGCAATTCTTTACAACAACTGAACAAATAAGAGACTAGGGCAAGTTATCATCTTAAGACATTAGCCCCATCAGGCTTGAACATAGAGTTCGATGTATCCTTATGATACATAAGTATGATCTTATTATGGTGGCACCGGCACTTTCCATTATAGTTATTGGCGGCTTGGACAGACCACTCCAGGAGGTGATTATAGCGTACCTACAGTCATACCTCTCTGGTTATGCCCAATCTCATCTGACCTTGGAAGCGAAGCAGAGAGGGTCAGGTAAGTAGCAGGATAGGGGACTACCTGCGAATACCTGGTACTATAGGTCCTGCATCTCCAACCTGGATATATGGTTGCCCTTGTGCGACCAATACAGGAATATGAAATATATTTATATGTGCCATATTGGTCCAACTAATTGTCGTTGGCTCCAACATTCCACATAGAGGATATACATTACAGGTTCATCTGTGCACTTCATCATTTATTTTCTTTTATTATTATTTTTTATTTTTAGATTTACTTTATTTCTATCATTACTATTTTTATCATTATTCCCAATAATATGCATCAACCCCAGACTGAATATTTATATTATGGTCCTATCTACCCACTATTGTAACCTATGAAAGCAACTACTTTATGTACTATGGCTCATTATACTATCTAGACCCGTGCATTGTAATCAATATATGCATACACATGTATTCTTATATTTTTTTCCTAAAGAGTTATATGTTCATCCTTTGTATACGATTTCAAACTGTATCTATGTATATGGATCTCATGCTTATTATAGACACACACAAGGGACTTGATCTTTTTTATTTAATCTAGACTAAATGTAGCAATTACAATATGTACTATGGTGATATATATCACCCTCAACAACTTGTATAGTTATACATATATATGTTTACATCAGTCTTTATCTATTGTGTTTACTATGTGAGGTCTTTCTATCCATCTATTATTATTAATATACCAAGTTATATCAGTGTGATTGCAACCTTTCTTTACAACTATATTGAAATATAAACCTCCAGCCGACATCCAAATATGGACACACCTCTCTGGATAACCAATCATCTCCATTTGTGCTCTATTTAAATCAACTCATTATGGCCACTCATCAAACCCTTGAAAAAGTCCTGATAGGACGAAACGCGTTGGGTCACGGCCCACTAAACACACCCACTCGCCGACAGTAACTACAGAGATCTCCACAAACCTCAAATCTGTCTAACCGTGCTATATAGGAACCGCCAGCACTTCCCTCTGCCCCGCTGCACGGTATCTGATAAGACGCAAAACAGCAAGTATATTCCTCTGATTAAACATCCGCAAGATTTCTGCATATACCCTTACCCTGGACGGGAACTCATTGCGGAGAGTCCCGATATAGTTCTATGTCTTTCAAATAACTTTATTGGTACACCTTATTTCATCAGTGCGACATTTCATTTGGATTCCATCTGCACTTATTGTAAGAACTTTTCCCTATGAGGTTGGCTGGAGGTCATTGACAGTATGGACATATTATTCTGACAAGGACTATGTTATTTGCCTCAAGTTGAGGCTGATATATTGTTATAAATTTTATATCTGCCCTCAATCACATGTTATGTGCATGGTTTTTTGACTGTATGTTTTTTTGCCTTATATTCAAGCTGTTTTATGATTCTTATATTGTGTTTTAGCTCCCAAGGGGGGTATTGAAATTTGTACTTTTTATTATTTTATTGATTATTAAACTGTTATATCTTCCTTGCATCTTGCATCTTGGTACAACATCTTCCCAATTAGATAGGGATTTCTAGTCAATGAGCGCCCAGATATTTCTATATTTCTATTGTTATTTGAGGGAGGGATACCCTCAGCTGGTGCTGCTCTTGCAATATATTTTAAAAAGAGCGCGATCCTTCTAAACCAAGGGACTGATATGAGTAATTTCTCTGTACAGCGCTGCGGAATTAGTGGCGCTATATAAATAAATGGTGATGATGATAATGAAAATGCCAGATTTTAGGACATCCATAATTTACATCAAAAGCCCTGTGTCATTTTGTGCATCCATCTAACTTAGGTGAAAATAAAATTTCTAAGGTGGGGGGTGAAGAGCCAACAAGAAATGGTTTAAAAATCCCTTGTATCAGTAGTACAGTGTTCATTTCTTTGAGGAGGTCTATCACGACTGAAATGTGTCATTCTTCTCAATGTGTACTGCTTACACGCCAATTCCTGAACTTGTAAGTAGGGACTCTGGTTTTTACTTCCTAATTTTTTTATGAAACTTATTTGTGCAACATATTGTATGTCTTTGTTATTATTATCATTTTTAAGTCAGCCTTGGAAATATTTTTCAGATTAAATAAAAATAAGTTAGTGTGTTCTCCATGACTCTTTGTGAACTTACGAAGCCCATGGAGGCTCATGCTACATTTGTATGTGATTTAAGTGTGAAACATTAATAAGAGGTTCTGGTGAATGTAAGGACACAATAATAAATCCTTCACTGTGGCAGAAAAGGAGTATTTATTGCTAAGTGACTAAGGTGACGCCAGTCACGGCCAGCTCTTCAGATTGCTGTATCTGGGACAGGGCGGGTGTTTGTGAAACCTAGCAATAACACAAACAATATTTTTGACATCAGCGATGACCACTGAAGATTGCTTGATCACCTGTCTGCAAATAGTTCCAACTCTGTTTCCCTCAATCATGCATTACAATTTCTTATACCTCATCCTTATCATGCTGTCCTATAATATCTTCATTATAAACAGCCTAATAGATAATGATGCCAACATGGTAATCCTATAATATCAACAATATATGTGCCATCCTACTTTGTCATAATCATGCCATTCTTTAATATCAAGCATATACATGCCATCCCAGCTATTTTAATCATGTCAAACTTATTACACATTTTCTGATTGTCTTGCTAAAAATTAAATCTTTAGAAACAGTAAAAATATTAGTATAGAGAAATGTTTTCCTACCTGTAAATAATGAGTGTCTGTATTTCTAATTGATCCTGGATTCTTAATCTGGGTGTTGCTGGATTCAGACCTGGGGGTAAATGTATCAAGTCCGATTTTTTTTTTTTTCTTTAGCGTTTTAAAAATCACAGCAAAGCGGGTGATAACTTGCAATTTCAGTCCCCAAGTCGCCAGATGTATTACACTGCGATTTTTACTCTGATCTTAAAAATCATTGGTCATCTCCAGCGATTTGCTGCGATGTTTGGCTAGTTCTTCTGTGTTGTTCTCATCTAGCTGCGTGATTAGTAAATACATCACTGTTTCACTGCCCCTGTCTATACAGCCGGAGGTCCGGCGGCTGTTAAAAGTGTAAAAATAGATAAAAGGTTTTTTTTAAAAAGCGTGGGGTCCCCCCGTCCGAGCACTATTACCCTAGTGCTGCCAGCCTGCTGCTGGTTACTGGAAAATCGAGGAAAAATTTGTGTGGGATTTTCACATAACCAGCACTAGGCAAACCAGCTGGGGTGGGTGGCACTATAGCAGGGGGACACGCGTCAGGGGTCCCCCTGCCATAATGATAACCAAACCCTGGCTGTTCAGCGCTGGGCTGGATTCCATAAAGAGCGGGGCCCCCCTCTAGGAATAACCAGCCTAGTGCTAAAAGCACTAGGGCTCTCCCTACACCCCTCGGGGGTGGGTGTAGGATAATAGTGGCGAAAATTAAGTAAATAAAACAAATGGATGCCATTTTGTTTTGTGGAACTACAAGTCCCAGCCAGCCCGGGCTGTCATAAACAGTGTGGGCATGCTGATGCTTGTATAACTACAAGCACCAGCATAGCCATGGCAGCCCAGGCATGCTGGCACTTGGAGAACCACAAGTACCTTCATGCCTTGACACTCAGGGCTGGCTGAGACCTGTAGTCTTACAAAACCAAATGTTAAACCACAACTCCCTGCTTTTAACCACAATATTTTAATGATATTTATAAAACCCCAATAAATACAATACTCACCCTCATTCATACCACAAACATGTATTAAAAAAAAATAAGCCCAATATAAACACCCATCAGATTTCTTCTTCTCTTCTTCAGCAGCTTTTAATCTAAAAATGCTTGTAAACCATGTCCATAAATAAATTTGTAATTCCAAAAGTCCATGCTTGTAAAAATCTTCATCTGGCCAGGAGAGCTCCCTTGTTGATTGCAGTCTTCTCATCTTAAGCCCAGGAGAGGCCCCATATTTGTATTCCACTCCAGAACATGCTTGGTTAAAAAAAATGTCAGATGACGCTAAACAGATTACACCAGTAGTTCCCAAACTTTTGCAGTTTGCGGCACCCTTAGAGTCTCCATAATAATTACAGAGCAGTCCCGTTTTATAAGTAGTTGGGTCAAAAAAGCATAATAAGTATTTAGGTCAGGACAGAAATACTTATTTAGTTGTATGCAAGAAATAATACACATAACTCCAAGGGAAAATAATATTTTTATATATTTTTTTCAATTATATTTCTGTCAAAGAATAATTTACAACTAACTCACACTGTGCCCCTTCATCCACACATTCTGTGCCCTCTTTCATCTCCACTCACTCTGTGCCACTGCATCCACTCACTCTGCCCCCTCTGCATCCACTTACTCTGCCCCCTCTGCATCATCCTCTCACTCTGCCTCCTCTGCATCCTCTCTCTCTGCCCCTTCTGCATCCTCTCACTCTGCCCCCTCAGCATCAACCTCTCTCCTGCCGCTTGTCACTGAATGTCGGGTGTGATTTCATCATGTCTGACATTCAGTGAGAAGCAAGGAGGGAGGATGCTGGGTCCCAGGCGCCGCCGGATTGGTAAGTTTATTTTTTTTTTCTCTACCTTGCCATCGGCACCCCTGTGACAGTGCCGCGGCACCCCTGGGAGCTGCGGCGCACACTTTGGGAATCACGGGCTTATACAGTGTACAAGCTCCAATACACAATGAATTTAGCTCAGGCGCAAGGTCTTTTTATAGTATAAGGGATTTTCCCACGCTGTCATGGGAAATTGGGACTTTGACCTCTATCGATTTTGGAAACAGCGTTTTTGACAGAAACACAGCTCTGGTAAGTTTACATGAAATCTCTAGTTTCAACTCTCCCGAGAAAATTGCTGGATTTTCAAAATCGGAGCTTGATGCATTTACCCCCTGGTCTGGTTTTTCAGATTATTTTCCACTTTGCAAATGTGGCCCAGTGTGTTTTCTGTATTGCAATATACAAGAACATTTTATCACAAATGCTTTTGCAAATAAATTTCCCAAACATACAAAATTCAACCCTACATGCCCCACTTTTCTCTGCATTCCCAACATTTTGATTATTCCTATATTTATATTGTTTAAGTCTTTATTATTTATGCCTTTGTTTTTCAAACCTTCACAAAACAGAGCAAGACTAGGAGTGCCTCTTCGATTTTGTGTAATGATTGAGAGGTATTTCTAATTAGACTTTGTCTGGGCCAATGTTTTATCCGACCTGTACCAGGGACATTTAAGGCATAGTTCTCCTGCTGTTACACAGAAGAAGGAATAAAGTAACTCTGCTGAGTTCTGGACCTGCACACTGAAGTCTTATTGTAGACATTGCAGCTCTGTCTGGTGTCAGCCATGAACCAATAAATCTTCCTTGCCAGGAGACAATGTTTACTATTATTTTTAGGGGAATGAGCAATAAATGTAAATCATTTTGTTGTGGAATTGCTGTATGGCCTTCATTTTTTTTATTTTATGTTGTATTTTTATTATTAGGATTTTGGGGTAAAGACATTTGTGCAGCATGATCAATTATTTTAATGAACAATTCCTTGGGGTATATTTACTAAACTGCGGTTTTGAAAAAGTGGAGATGTTGCCTATAGCAACCAATCAGATTCTAGCTGTCATTTTGCAGAATGCACTAGATAAATGATAACTAGAACCTGATTGGTTGCTATAGACAACATCTCCACTTTTTCAAACCCGCAATCTAGCCCCTTGTCTCATTTAAGCTGTATATTTATGGGATACATGCTTACAAAAGTGCACTCTTTGACAAGAGCCATTTTGACTTGTATAGAAGCTGGCCTAGAGTTCAATTGAATTTTTTTTCTTTTCTAAATGAGAAAACTTTAGTACTTTTAATACTGTATTATGTTTGCTCTTATTTTTTTAATGCACAAACAAATCTTGTATTAGTTGACAAAATAACAAATAAAATTGCACTGCCATGACAGCACAGTATAACCATTCCCCAGAATGTGGTAATTGATTACCAAAAATATAAAAACCCTGAACTTAAAACTGTGTGACACCCCAAGTAAAATGTATATATAATTAATTGATTTAATTTGTGCAGTTTTCTGGGTCAAGCTTATGTGGTTGCTGCACTTCGCAAAGCAAATGTGTAATAAAGATATATTAATTGTATGAGTGCACCCCTCCCCCATTCTTATGCCAGAACTCAGGGTTTGATTAATGGTTCACGTCGAACTAGGCTAATAATGTAGTAGTGCTGTGATGTGAGGAGCTGTCATTCCTGCACCTGTCGCCATCCCAGTCTCTCCTACTTGCTTATTCTCAAGTGCCTGTCCAAAGATGACTCTCCAGCCTTTACCATGGCAATACATCAAGATTAAAACCTTCTACATTTTTCTTTCATGTTTTCTTTTTACTTAGGAGAACATATATTCCCTCACATTTTAAAGTGAATTTTAGTTTATACTTCTCTGTGGTACTAGTGTTATCCTAGTAGGGCTTTTTTATTATTAGTATTTGTGCACTGGCTGTGTTAGCTTTATTATTGTGCCAGAACCCACCTCCCCCAATTAACAGTATATATCATTGTTTGGCTGCTGACAGTGCTCTTTAAAGTGCGACAGCCCCCCAATTAACAGTATATTGTGTATGACATATGCCAGGCAGATGATCAGTGATGACGACTACTCTTCCAAGTGACTTCAGCCAATCATGGTCAGGTAAGAAGCCGGCTACACTTCATGGCGTCATTCACCACCCGCTTATGGTACTAAAATATCCCAGTAGGCTGTGACCTATCCAGTCCTCTCCTCTTGCCTCATCCCTCATGCCTCATCTCACATGCCCTCATGCCTCATCTCACATGCCCTCATGCCTCATCTCACATGCCCTCATGCCTTATCTCACATGCCCTTATGCCTCATCTCACATGCTCTATGCCTCATCTCACATGCCCTTATTGCCTCATCCCTTATGCCTCATCTCACATCCCTCATGCATCATCTTACATCCCTCATGCCTCATCTCACATGCTCTATGCCTCATCTCACATGCCTTCATGCCTCATCTCACATGCCCTCATGCCTCATCTCACATCCCTCATGCCTCATCTCACATGCCCTCATGCCTCATCTCACATGCTCTATGCCTCATCTCACATGCCCTTATTGCCTCATGCCTCATCTCACATCCCTCATGCCTCATCTCACATCTCTCATGCCTCATCTCACATGCCCTCATGCCTCATCTCACATGCCTCATGCCTCATCTCACATGCCCTCATGCCTTATTTCACATGCCCTCATGCCTCATTTCACATGCCCTTATGCCTCATCTCACATGCCACATTTGTTTCTCTACCCTCATCCTCAAAATGGCAGGCTGCTGCATCGGTGCATGCTTTACTAACCTGCTCAACAATGGCTCCTGCTGCTCCTTCATTTTTCGTTTAGCTCCTCTGGGCGGCAGGGTGTCTCCAGCACCTCCTACGTGGGCGGTTCTTCTTTCCACTTGAATCATCTACGAAACACATTACGGTTCATGTGCAGAGAGCCGCAGTCTCGTCTGGGCTCTCTGCACTTAGAAAAAATTTCAATCAGCTGGTCTGGCACTTCGAACAACGGATCGGGTGGGAGCGTGGCTAGCCAGCGTCGGACTCCCTGGCTTCCCGGCAGGCCAGTCCGACGCTGATTAAGGATGTGAATACAGAACGAGGACGAGATTTATGGTATGTGAGTAGTTAGGGGTGGGTGATGATATGTGATAAAGGTTTGTCAACAAAGTATTTTTTTTACTTATTTTTTCATTTCACCAATACATTTGATCCCTTTTGCCCTTTCATCCTCCTTTTCTTTTCCCCTTTGGATTAGAAATATGAAACATTTTTCTTTTGGTTTACAAGAAGAGTGTTTTCCTTTTGAATTACAAAAAGAAGATCACTTTGGAATACATGTAGAATATTTTTTTATTAATAAATTCATAAACAAGGGTTTGGGGAGTTTTTATTTAAATTAAAGTTTATTTAACATTTGTGTTTGCATTTTATTTACTACTTTTTTAATGTAATGGCATATGGTCTTATGGACCCATTACCATTCTACTGCAATCCACAGGAATGGTAAAGTTGTCACTCCAAAGATTCCAGTGTTCCTCAGGATCCCAGTATTTATAGTCCAGTGGTGCTGAGAATGTAATTCAGTTCAAGACTTGTAGCTTTGGAGGGGGGCAGGGAGGACACAGTTTTTTTGCACCCCTCCCATAGATGCTCCAGCCCAAGCTGACAAGCGTGGCCTTGTTCTGCTATGACAGGGAGACCCCATGCTGCAGGTTTCCCTGTTAATAGCTGTCACAACTGTACATTGCGTACCTGCTAGCGTTGGGGCAACTTGGAGGAAGGTGCGGAATCTAACATGCCCCTGGTATTCACCAGGGACCCCCGCAAGGAGGTAAGGACTCCGCCGCAGGAAGTACGCAGATCGTGGTCCTTCCCCAAGTCGGATTGCGAGGCATGAGAGAAGAATGGTCAGACAGGCCGGGTCGGTAACAGTGCTGGCGAACAAGGTGCACAGGGAATATCCAGAAGTGAGGTCAGACAAGCTGAGTCGGTAACAGTCTGGTAATGCGGTACAAGGGGAGATCCAAAAGAGTAGTCAAGACTGTCCGGGTAGAAAGGGCACTGGAAGGCAGGCTAGTCAAAGGCAATGCAAAGGTACAGGAATGCCGGAGCAGGCAATGAGACCTGATACTCTGGCACTGGAGGCCTGACTGAGATTGATTATAAACTCTGGGCAGCCAATGGGCAGAGAGGGGGTGGCGGTGCTCTCATCAGCTGCTGCCGGAGGTTCCAAGTAGTGTAGTGTTGCCTAGCAATGGAACGCACATGCGTAGAAGGCCAGGTGGCTGCAAGTTCCGTGTCTGGTTGCCAGGCAACATGGTGAAACGATACGGGCGACCGCCCGGGACAGACGATGGGACGGCGCCTGACAGTAGCCAGATAACAGGCTGTCAATGTAGGGCTGTTCTCTACTCTAGCATTAGAACCTCACACTCACTGTCCCACTGCTTTAGTGGTAACCAGCCCAGCTGACTAGAGCTGGGGCTGGTAGAGAATTTTAGGGGTTCGGAGCACTATTTGATTTTATTTATTTTTAATATGGAGTTTTTTTTATTCATTTATGTATATAGCACACACAGTATGGAGTGCTGAGGAGGGGAAGGGGCCCATCCTCCCATCCACATCCCTATCAGAGCCGAATTATAGGTGAAAGTGACTCCCTATTGGACCTATTCTTAATGGTCCTATTTCTATTTTGCTTTGTGCGGTCACACCACCTTAGTCTCTGTAAGCAGGGATTGATATTCTACTTGGCATCTACCAGAAATATCTTTGAAATGAATGGGCTATTGAAATGGGGTTGGGTACGCTTTAACAATGACGAAAAATCCGACACAGAGAAGACCTACAAAAAAAAAACGATTTCAGGAAAAAATGACTACAAGATACACAGATATACCTGAAAACTGACTCTGCAGATATCCGATGGCAGCAGAAGGCTGATAGGACCTCCTTCCAAATGGACAGCTCTCTGGCAGTAGTGTCTAACGTCAGGGCGACCTGAATCAATTTTAATTTAAAGCGGCAATGCAGCGACCCCGCAGATAAACTGTTTAAACAGTTAATATGTGGGGTCCTGCAGATTAATTTAAAGCGACAATGTCGGGACCCCGCAGAATATCTGTTTAAACAGTTAATCTGCGGGGTCTCGACATTGCCGCTTTAAATTAAAAATTCATTCAGGTCGCACTGATGTCGCATTTTGAAAATGGAATTGTGGTCTTTCATGTATGTATGAAAATGGACGTGGTTCGAAGTCGCCCACTATATGGTGAAAACACTTAATCCCTGCAGCCTTCCACTCCAAGGCCACACCAGGTTCCCGTCCAGAGGGGAAAAGAGGGTGGTCCCATATTGGGGTGAGTGGAGATGGGTATTCTAACAGACGGAGAGTCTTGTTCACGGAGTCCCAGATGTAAAATATAAAGTGCATTATGGGGGTAGAGCACACCGAGGTGAATCTATGCTGCTTAGAGAGCCAGGGCAAAAACTCCATGTCATTTTCCAGGTCAACCCAAAGTTTGATATATGGGGCAACATGCCAGGCCATCAGTTGACTCAAGTGAGTGACATGATAGTACCTGTGGAACAGGGGTAGGCCAAGGACGCCGGACAGCAAAGGTCCGGTCAGCAGGTCTCATCTTATCATAGGTTTGATATAATTACAATTTAAATTATTACCTTAGGTTTGGAGAGATGAAAGGATTCGGGGCTAAGTCTGAAACAGGCACAAAAATTTAGGGAGAACAATCATCTTAATGGCATTAACTCTGCCAATCCAAGATATGAAGTGTTTCCGCCAATGAAGGAGGTCTTGCTCAAGTTTATGAATCAACAGGGAAAATTGGCTTTGTATCATAGAATTTTGTAATCTTGACCCCCAAGTACATGATAGAGTCCGTCCTCCACTTGAAGTCGAAATTGAGTTTAAGAAGTTTTTAAGGAAACTAGGCAGATGGAAATGCAACGCCTCAGACTTACTATTATTAACCTTGTATCCTGAGACCAATCCTATTTCAGACAGCTCCTGGAATACGTTCGGAATTGAGACCAAATGCTTAGTGAGGGATAATAAAACATCATCGACAAATAGAGATATCTTATATTCAGAGATCATGGTGGAAACACTGGATATGTGGGGATTGGTGCAGAACTTGCTAGCCAGCGGTTCGATAACCAAGGAACACAGAATAGGGAGAGGGGCAGCCCTGCCTAGAGCCATTAGCCAGGGAAAGGGGCTGGATGTCAGGCCATTGGTAAAAACTGAGGCAGAGGGATTTCAATAAAGATTCAGGAATCTGCACTTGAAACCAAATCTCTGGAGATGAGAGCCATATACAACCACTAACTCCTGATAAAGGCCTTCTCCGTATTCAGAGCAAACACAAGAGATGGGATCTTGTGGAGTGCCTCTCTGGATGGGACGAAACCCACTAGATCGAAATGGATTAAACTGGGGAGAAGTGGATTCATTCTGTAAGCAAGAATTTTGGCACAAATTTTAAGGTTGGTGTTCAATAGAGATATGGGCAATATTTGGAACAAATAGTAGGGTCTTTGCCTGGTTTAGGAAGAACTAATATGGTAGCTTTAGTGGTATCCAGGTGGAAAAGGTCCACGCCCAGGATTTGGTTAAACAGGGAGCAGAGTTGTGGGGTTAGGCTGGGCGCAAAAGATATATAATAAGACATTGGGTAGCCATCAGGTCTCAGAGCATTAGAAGGTCCTTAAACAGGTCCTTCCTTGTTGGTGATGTCATTGCTCAACAAAGATGCAGAGGAAGGAGCGAGTTGAGGAAGTCTGCACTAGGACAGATTACTTCATATGGTGGGGCGAGGATTTTCCCTGTGCTAGTCGGCTGCCTGGAGATTATAGAGTATTACGTAGTAAGTTTAAAAATTTCATTGACTACAGCCGGGTCATCCTGGGAAGTACTATCTCGAGCCTTTATGAGCGAGATGGCTTGGGATAATCGCTTTAAGCTTACTGACTAACAAGATATCTGTATTATTACTCTTTTCATAGAAGTGTTGGTTACGCCAACACAACGACTTATCTATTTTTACAGCCAGAATGTTATTCATCTCACTTTAAGAGAGTGAGGTAGTTCTGGTTAGAAGGGTGCTGTTTATGGATGTTTTCCAGAAGTTGCACTTTGGCTGTAAGCTGGTCAACAAGCTGTTTCTGCTCCCTTTTGCGATAGTTAATGATGCAGTCTCAGATGACTGCCTTGTGTGATTCCTAGACCAATGGGGAGCAAAATTCTGCTTGAAGATTATTCGAGATGTAGTCTGCAATAGCTTCCTTCACCTTGATTTGAAATTGTTTGCACTCGTAAAAGAGATTCATTGAGGCACCACGAGGGTTGACTCACTGGGCCTTCCAGTAAACTAAAAAAGGATACAACCACTGAGTGATCAGACCAGGGATTTGTAGTAATCTCAGAATGTATAAGGTGGTGGGAGGTACCATATCTATCCTCGAATAGACTTTGTGTGGACAAGAATAAAATTGTGGTTGGATTGTGCATACACCAAAAATCAAAGAGTCTGGGCTCTTTTATGTGTCTGTTTAAACATTTGCTGATCATTTGGGATGGGGAATTTATAGTGAGATGTAACCTGTCGAGGCGGTTATCTAGAACGGTGTTGAAGTATCTGTCTGCCAAAGCATAACCTTGCGGACCTTATGAAGCTTAGACAAGAATGCATTAAAAAATACATGTTGGCCAGAATTGAGAGCTTATACATTAGCTAGAGTAATTTCAATCGGACCTAAATACCTGCCATCAGAATCAGTGTGAAAGCTCAATTGGGAGAGAGCTGAGTAGCAAGATGCCAACCCCATTATGTACAGCGAAAAGCAAGCAATGGGTGGCTAGAGAGTCAAAAATGCATATCTTTGAAGAAAGACAATGTCCATTTGTGACTGGATCACTATTAAATAACTTTCTGTAAAAATGTATTTAAAGCAAATAGTGCAGGGCACTTATTTATGTAATTGCATGTGCACTTATTTTTGATATTGTGTATATTGTGAGATAGGAAATCGTTATTTCTGAGACCAAGGGAAGAAATTCGTCTCTTGTTTAACCTTGGTATAGGATATGCCTATTTCTGATGTATATATCTGATACAATGAGCCTGTGTTTACCAAGCCTTTGGTGTATTGTGATGTGGGGAAGTGGCTTGTTTTTGTTTTTTTTTGTTGTTCTGTGGAAATGTGTAATCGGCGACTGTCTGAAGTATTCATGCCAGTCAGACCTTTTGACTTGCTAGTGAATCTGCCTCTGAAATAAGATCCGGGAAATCACAGCAAGGTTTTTAAGAATTTCATAGCTAAGTATAAATATTAGTGGCTTTGCAATGCATGTAAATCCATGTTTGTGTAAATAGAGTACATCCTGATTCTAAAAATAGACTTTCGGAACTGTATAAAAGATGAGCTGTGTGAGCATGTAATGTATCATTCTGATGTTCCATCTGACCGGACCACTGATACCTTAAATCAGTGGAACTGTCCTTGTCAGGACACTTGAGCAAGAAACATCACTCTGCTTCAAAGACCTGCTTGACAACTTCTTCAATATTGCTGTAATCCTGTGACCTGCTGATTAGACCCTAAATCTAATCCGTTCTCCGGCTGTTTGAGGTTTGGACCCAAGCTTTTCCAGTACCACCGCTCTGCCTGCTACCTGCAGCTCTGGTCAGTGTGATAGGCCAGGGAGGATCCATCCACAGCAACCCGGATCCATAGTAAGAGGTCTGGAGTTACCAGCACAGGAGTACACTAGCAGTGACAGTTACCCAGAAGGAACGTGGTTCTGAGCACCATAAAGGAGCTCAGTGGTGGCAGCATTATAAGCCCCTCCTACTGCGACAAGAGGGCGCATTTGGGATAAAGAAAGGGAACGGTAGCAAAGTAAGCCCAACCGGTTCCCAGCAACAACAGACAGGGTGGCATAGGCAGTCCATCCTGTCACACCACTTGTAGTGTGAAAGAGTGTGGAACAAAAGTGAGCGTTTATGGAGCGCGTTCAGCCCTTTGACATTGAGAGTGGCCAATTTTACTGGCATTGCAAAAGAACCGAGATACTGGGAAAGTGGTTTAAGTGAATATAAAGGAGAATGAGGGCCCCAACACAGAGCCTGTATCTGGAAGGGAAAGTGGTGGAAGAGGGTAGAAGGAGTTTACCAGAGTTAGAAAGATTGCAAATCATGCTGGTTGTGGAAGTGTATGCACTAAAAAATAGGGGACTAATAGGTCCACTGAGGTGCGAAATACCTCAGTATAGGTCTTGGATGGGGTCTAGGGGGGCTTGGGTGCTGGCATGGGCAGTGATAATGATGTAGGAGTGGGTCGAGTAGAGTAGCCCACATTGCCAGGCAGGGCGTAATGTTGGTGAAAAGCAATTTCTGTTAAAGAGGAGTATAGTGTCTACAGGTGGTAAAAAAGTAATAGGAAATAAAAAATTAAATAAAAACAAAAAAGTTTTGCAGCGCTAGAAAAGAGGAGGAGGGGAGGGCAAATTGCTCAGGAGAGGGAACTTGAGAATAGATCATAGGGGGGATAAGCAAAAGGGGGGTATAACAGGAAAATGCAGCAGTGAGTCCAAGACAATAAGGTGAGTGTCCCCACAAGGTAAATCAAAGGAGCTTACTGGGCAAGTGGCGAGAGAAAGGTATAATGTAAACGTGAGGTCGCGTGGGGAGAGCTGCGCCCACCTTCATCAGGACCCCGGCCGTGAGCCAATAAAGGGACCCACAGGCCTGGGCCCTGAGGGCCCAGCGGGTGCCTCCACCAAGCCCACAACACAGCACCATACAGATACAGGTAAATAAATAGGAAAATTAACAACACTTTTAGCACTAGAACTCTGGTGGGCAGAACTCACAACACTAATTATAATGAATACATTACAGAGTGTCCCAGGGGAGTATCTCTACCGGAGGAGGAACCTGTGGAAACAAGACAGAGAGAGGGAGAGAAGAGAAAATAAAGGGGGGGGGGGAGGTGGGGCTTGGGTGTTCTGGGCGCCTCCACGGAGCAACTGGAGCCAAACCCGCCAAGGCCAATCAAGAAAAAAATCTAGAGTGTTTGAAACTGGGAGAAAACAGCAGTAGTTAGGATGGAAGAAAAAGAAGAGGTAGAACCCCTGTAAGGAACAGAATGTAATCAATACAATAGGATACATGGTGGTGAAAATAACAAATGAAATGTCAAGCCTCTATGGGCGATTATCTGGTGTCCAGACATGGTGGACAACAAGCTTGCATCACTAAATGACTGTATGTAATGCAACATAGCAATCTAGACTACCAGGACTTGTAAGAGATTTTTCAGGAGAGTCACAGCTGCTTGATGGAAGGCCAGACTCCTGTAGGTTCTTTAATAATGACAGTCTTGCAACTAAGGTCCAAAATAAGCTTTAAGGGAAACCCCAGCGATATCGAATCTGCTCTGGAGACAGGTGCCCACCAGAACCTGGGCTGAGATGAAGGGGCCAATGGTCATCTGGGAAGCAACAGTGTCTGCACCAGACACAGGGGATCGTGGGTCCAGCTCATGCAGGTTAACTGGTCACCCCAAGGGTATTGGGGAGGATCACCTACAGGGGGAACTGCGCCCAGTTATAGGCAGCCCGAGACTGCGGCAGGGGGAAAGAGGTGTACTCAGGCTGAAAAGCTCCCACAGATCCTGTTGCACATGCAGGCCCCGTGATAACTCCGGCTGGAATGGGTGGTAATATGGCCAGAGGAGTGGTGCGGTTGGCTGACTGGTGTCCGCTCGGCTTGCACTGTCGTGTGATGGTGTTTGGTCAGCGAAATTGCCCAGCAGAAAGATTATATTGAAGATCTGAAGCCGGAGCTCCAACACAATGCTGCTTCCCAATATGGGTGCCAGGTCACTTGATTTTTAAAGAGGGAAATATAAAAATTCACAATTGTGTGTAGAGGCTCAAAATCTGATTGTTTATTGATAGTCTAAACATTCCTGTTTTACTAGTCACCTCCTGCCTCTGCTACTAATATTTTTTTGTTTATGTAAACATATAGACTCATAAATAGACATACTGAAGATAAACAAGTGTATGAATACCAAGGAATCAACAAACGTAATATAATGTTTATGTTGCAGCTATACCCATTTTACATTTTATTTTATTATTATACAGCTATTTTTTTAGTGGACTGCTATGTTTTTATGTAGATGGCAATTTCAATTATCCCTGGGGATCAAAAAGAAATAATAGGGTTGTGAGCACAGGTATTTTTGTTTGTGTCATGGCTATATATTATACTGCACCATTATTTACATCACCCAGGGGTGAATGCAGGCTTCCTAAAATATTGTCAAAAAAAAAATAACATTTAAGACAAACAAAACCACCTCCTCTCATGCTCATTGTCGCTTCTTATCTTTCGTTACCAGCCTCATTGCCCCTTCTTATCTTTTTCATTGCCATCATCATATCCCACTCATCTTATTGCCATCATCATCGCCCCCTATCTTCTCTCTAATTTCCAATATTATTACCCCTTCTCATATCTCTCATTACTTCCATTATTATCTGTAATTGCTGCCCTTATTGCCCCCTCTAATATCTCTCATTGTCTCCCTCATTTACCCTTGTCATATCTATCATTGCCATCTTCATCATCCACTCTCATGTCTTTCATTGTAATCCTTATTGCCACTCTAATTGTCATTGCCTCGTCTCATATCTCTCAATGCCACTCTCAAAGCTATCTCTTATCTCTCACTGATAAACTTATTGTCCCATCTCATTTCACCCTGATTGCCCCTCATATATATCATTAGCACCCTCAATGCTTTCATTGTCGTCTTCATTGCTCCCTCTGATATCTCTCAATGCCACCCTCATTGCCCCCTTGAATATCTATCATTGCAACTCTTATTGATCCATCTAATATGTCTCATTACTCCTACTCATATCTCTCATTGTGATCTTCATTCATTATGACCTCACATTTTTATTTTTGCCACTCTCATTGCCATCCTCATTGCCCTCTTTCTTTGTCTCCTCTCCTATCTCTCATTGTCTCCCTTAATGTTCCCTCTCATATATCATGTCCGGAATCATTGCCATCCTCATTACCCTATTGCATGTCTCATTGCATCCTCATGGGCCCTGATTACGTATGATGGCCACCTTCATACATTGCACACTCTCATATCTCACAAGCATCCGTCCTTCATTGTCCCTTATCATGTAAAGAGGACCCTGCCCAAAAGAGCTTACATTCTAGAGGAGGGTGAAGAGAGACACTAGGATTACATTGGACAGTTTAGTTTGGGGTATGGAGGAGGTGATAGGGCTGTGAGGAGAGATGTGGAATGCAATGAACAAAGTAAAGGTGTCACGGAGCCTGAGTTTGGAATAGGCCTTGAAGCCCCGCTCTAGATAGACTTACCCCCAGAGAGGTGCGGAGTCTAACGTTAGAGAGGTATACACCAGGGAGCCCTGCAAGGGAATATGGACTTAGCTGCTCTCTAGTCACAGGTCTCGGTCCTCTAAGGGAGATTAGAGCAGTGTGAGATGGAACCTTGGAGTGGAGCCGGCCTGCTCCTCTCCAAGGTTAAGTGTCCTCAGGATAAGTGTTTAAACACTAAACCTGAGGGGTCCAGACATTGCCGCTTTAAATTAACATAGATGTAAGTTGTGATGAGGTCACATTGAAGTGCCGGAGAGCTGTGTCTTCGGCATCAGTTCCTGTCAGCATGCCGGCGCCATCGGAGATCTGGACTTTCGGTTTACAGGTAAGACTGTTTTTATTGCATTTGATTTTGTAGTCAATCAGATTTTTTTTTGTAGGTATTAACTTTGTCGGAATTCTCGACAGCGTTAAAAAGCAGAGTCCGAGCTTCCTGACACTAGGTTCAACATTAAGTTCCAAAATGGACTGGTATTTAATTTTATGATGCCATACACACATTCAGAACACCCAGTGCCAGATGCAGGACAGTGACCCTAAAACATTATTGAACCTCCTCCATTCATCCAAAGGCAACTAAATAGGTAATAATTCCTGATCTCCTATAGAATAGTTTATCTCTGCTGGCAGAAATTTGTGAGAGATTTAACCACATGGATGAACATATCCACCTTTGAAATGCTGGGATAGATCAACATCTACATCTACTGCTGAAGCATACATTTCCAGGACACATCTGGATGGCGAAGAACTGGGGCAGAAGTGAAAAGTTGATTGATGCAATGGAATGCCACTTTAGCCTCTTCAGACCAATTGGAGGGATCAGATCCCTTTCTGGTAAGGGTTGTGATGGGAGCCAGATGAGTGGAGAAATTTCTAATGAACTTCCTGTAACAGTTTGCAAACCCCAGAAAGCATTAGACCGCCTTGAGAGTGGTTGGAAGAGGCCAATTGAGAATTGCCTTAAGCTTTTCTGGGTCCATCTGTAGATCAACACCAGCTATAATGTAACCTGAGAAGGAGATGGAGGGATGGATGGTACTTGCAAGGTGCATTTCTCCAATTTGCAAAAGAGCTGGTTGGTACGGAGTCTTAAGAGAACATCTTTGATGTGGGTATGATGTGATGCCATATTGTTGGAGAAGAAAAGAATGTCGTGCAAGTAGACAACAACTGTTTTATAGATGATGTCACAGAAAATTAAATTGACATAATGCTGGTATATTGCAGGAGCATTACTCAGTCCAAATAGCATGACAAGAGACTCGTACTGCTCGTCATGAGTGTTAAATGCTGTCTTCCATTCGTCCCCTTCACACATTCAAATTAAATATTAAGCCACTCTGAAATCTAGTTTGGTGAAGACAGTGGCAGCTTTGACATGACCGAACAGTTCTGTGATAAGCAGCAAAGGGTACCGATTTTTAATGGTAAAATCGTTCAAACCTTCATAGTCAATGCAGCGGCAGAGACCGACATCTTTCTTCTTGACAACAAAGAAACATGCTTTGGCAGGTGAGGAAGATGGACAGATAAACCCCTTTTCAAGGTTTTCCTGGATATATTCCTACATGGACTTGGTCTCAGATAGAGAGAGCGGGTAGGTACCCCCCACCCCTGGTATCAATTCTATAGGACAATCCCTCTCACGATGTGGTGGTAAGGAGTCATCACCAGCTTTACTGAAGACATCAGAGAAGTCCTTGTAAGGTAAGGGTGGAAGCTCTTGATCACAGGAGACTGTGGTCCAAAGTGGTATAACACGCTGATGACAGGTGTCCTTGCAAGTTGTACCCCAGGATGTAATCTGATAAGTAGTCCAATCAATGTGGGTGTTATATAACCAGAGCTAATGTTAGGGAGAATCTCCTCTTGCTGAAAACTATGCAGCCGAAAATAATATAGCTACAATCCACAATAACGCGTTTCGGCAGTAATGCATCAGATTTTTTCAAAGATATCTTTGAAAAAGTCAGACATATTACTGACGAAAAGTGTCAGTTCTTTCTACTTCTACCATTGGCACAATGTACTATTGGATCTGCTTAATGATTGAATTTGTTTTAGCTTCTCACTTCACTCATTATGAATTTTTGGATGCATTTTTTTCTTTATGTAACATATGGTGCAGTGACCCGGATTGTGGATATCATCTTGTGCATGACAATCAATATTTAAGTTTATAGTAAAACATATAACAATAGGCCATATAGGAAAAACAAATTATATGGAAAACCTCATTTTGAATCTATAATTTCTCAGTCTGCTAATTAGCATATCAACGGATAAAATGGAACTTTTATAACATTCACATAAAAAGCCATAAAAATATCGAGCCAAAACCTATATAATTTAGTATAAATGCTAATCTATACAAGTAAGGATTTCACCTGTTGTATCTACCGATATTAAAATATACGCTTAAAATGAAAAAAGTTTCCTTTTATTTTTGGTTTTCATTAGATTTGACCCTGGCCCCTCACATATGTTAAACATTGACTAACCAATGGAGCCACAGGCTCTATTTAAGTATTTATGTGTTAACTGGACAGCATTACATTAAAGTGAAAATACATCTAGTTGCAGAGATACAATAAATCAGTATATTAAAAATAGCAATTAACATTAATGATATAGTATAACAATCCCAATACTGTTATAATTGACAATCAATATTTAGATTCATAATAAGTATATATAAAAACAAATTGTATAGAAAACCTGGTTTTAAATCTATAATATCTTTGCTGTTTGAGGTCTCCAAATTAGCATATCAGCTGGTAAAATGGAACTTTATAACACTCACATACAAGACCGAAAGATATAATAAAAATGTCCAGCTAAAACCCAAATAATTTTACATAAATATATATAAGTAGAATACAATGATATAACTTGTTATATCTACTGATATTGAAATATGTGGTTCTCTTTAGATTTGAACCCGGCTCTTCACATGTGCGCATATACAGAACATTAACTAACCTGTAGAGCCACAAGCTCTATGTCAGGCACCGTCCCTGTGCTTTTGCTTCCACACAGAGACGAGCGCCTGCCTCCTATGACACCCTCGCATCTGGTTGTCCGGCCGCCTGGTGGACGGTTCTGCGCATGTTATTCCTGGTCCCGGTGGTGGTAGTGCACGTCACCACCGATGGTAACTACGTTGACCTCCTTCCTCTATTTATACTCGACTCTGGCACCATTAGGGGGCTAAAATATTCTGTCACCTTACTCCAGCGCTCCCTGTTTTTCTAAAATGGATCTCTTTGGGGCTTATAACCTTATCCGTATCCATGAGGGGATGAGTGGATGATCACCTTTAATACCCGAGATGGGGTTTATGAGTACCTCGTAATGCCTTTTGGTCTTTGTAATGCCTCAGCGGCTTTTCAGTTATTTGTCACCGAGATTTTCCGGAAACTTTTGTATAAATCTGTTGTGGTTTACCGTGATGACATTCTTATCTTCTCAGAAGGCCTTTCGTCCCATCGGATTCATGTCAAGGAGGTACTCTCTCGTCTCCACAGTCATTAGCTTTACTGCAAACTAGAGAAATGCATCTTCGAGGTCACTCAAGTCCCATTCCTGGGTTTCATTGTGTCTTGTTCTGGGCTACAAATGGATCCTGAGAAAGTGGTGGCTGTCAACAACTGGCCACAACCACAAGGTCTTAAGGCCATCCAGAGATTTGTGGGGTTTGCCAACTATTATCGGCAGTTCATTACAGGGTTCTCAACTATAATTGCCCCTATTACTCCCATTACACTGGAAACCTGCCAACCCCAAGAATTGGCCTCCTGAGGCTGTGGCAGCATTTAACCGGTTAAAGCAGGCCTTTTCTTACAGACCTGTCCTCTCTCAACCTGACCAGCAAAGAACCTTCTTCCTAGAAGTTGATGCCTCCTCCGTTGGGATTGAAGCAGTTCTCGTTCAGAAGTCTTTGTCCGGTACCCACAATCCTAGAGATTTTCTGCTAATGAAAAGAATTATGAGATCATTGACAAGGAGTTCTTTGCCATTATATTGGCACTAGAAGAATGGCGCTATCTCTTCAAAGGGTCCCTTCAAAGGGTCCCCTCATTTATATTTGTGAAGCCCAGTGTCTCAATCCTCATCAGGCTGAGTGGACATTAATTTTCTCTCGTTTTAACCTCATCCTTAATTGCCATCCTGGGTCCAAGAATTATCGATGCAACACTCTTTCCCGTTCCTTTGATAACTCTGACCTCTATGTTCCTTCTGAACCACAATCTATTTTGGACCCCATCAGTATCGTGGCCATAATCAAGACTTCTACTAAGGCTCCTTCCAGAGGTTGCTCGTATCTGAAACCACAATTGCGACCCAAAACTTTCCATTGGGCACACTCATCTAAGTTGTCCGGACATGCTGGGGTCAACAAAACGTATACATTTTTACGTCAACATTACTGGTGGCCCACTCTGTGTTCTGATATTCGCAAGTTTGTGTCGTCTTGTATGATCTGTGCTCAGAATAAGAATCCCAGGCTAGCACCTTCTGGGCACCTGCATATGCTTCCTATCCCTGACGCTCCTTGCTAGAGAATATTCATGGATTTCATCACGGATCTCCCACCTAGCAGTGGCTATACTACCATTTGGGTCGTGGTTAATAGATTTTCTAAAATGGCTCATTTCATTCCATTAGTCACTCTTCGCACTGTGTCTCAGCTGGCTCTCATCTTTGTTAAGGAGAGCTTCAGACTTCATGGTTGCCCTCATGAAATCATCTCAGATCGGGGTGTCCAATTTATCTCCCGCTTTTGGAGGGCCTTTTGTAAAAGTCTGGATTTGGACCTAAAGTACTCTTCTGGGGCCCGATTCATCAAAGTTCGCAAATGCATACGCATCTGCCTTGCATACTTTGAGTGACGTAAACCGAAATAAGCACCTAAAACACACCCCCATGTGGTCTAAGTGACGGAAATAAGCAGTGCAAACATTAGAAAACACACCCACCTGCGGATCTTTAAACATGCTACAAGCACAAGCGACGGACGGTACTCAACTGATTGACGGCAAGCCAAGCAATGCAAACCTCATGCCCACTGTGGGAGGGACCAACAGTTTGTTTACACACAACACAACACAAATGCCTGGGGCTTATTTTTACGAGATAGCTCTTACTCATTAATCACTGACAAATAACAATGATATGCAACACTCTGAATGGTTGTTTTTCCTTTGCTACTAATTAGCGTAATACACACTTGTAACAAACACATTGCTCACGATCTTTCTGTGTTTAGAGGATTTCAAGTCGCCGTGTAGTATGCAAAATGCATGGACATGGCTACATGAAAAACACATGAATAACGAATGTATCAAAATGTATATGCTGTAAATACATCTTTTGCCTTTTAAGCAAAATGCATTGCATACTCTTCCATAAAGGATACACACAAGAGTGTATACAACCTCCACACAGAGGAAAGGTTTCTGTTTCTGTTTGGATTAGAACTCAGGAATGACTGTATGCAAAGTGGAACAGCTACCCACTAGCCCAACCTTAGATGTGAAAAAAGGCAGACAACACCAACAATACAGCATGCGTGCTACAAAGGCAACTCACGCCTAATGCTACTCCTCATTATTCAAACTAATTACTCACAAAACACTCATCTCACAGTTAGCTCACTGGTTAACACTTTGGACTCCCAACACAGCAGCCATGAGTTCAAATACCAAACATTACTATTATGTGGCCTGTAATCATGACGCTAACAAGAAACGCATGAACTTCACACAATGTTTTTTTTTTTTAGTTGGATTTGTTATAAACGCTCAACCACATTCTAAAAAATGACTTCATATGTCTCCTGTATTGTAAGAATTATTTTTTTTGGGGTGAACTTTAGAAGAGCCTCAGGAATCCTACTTCCCATGCACAATATTATTATTATGTGCATGCTGACATTTATTACTATGAATGGACTAAGAGGGGGGGTTTGTAGGGGTCAGCCTCCTTTGAGTTAAATGCAACATTGGCTGCAAACCGACTTTCATCTGGATCCATGGCGTACACGTTATGTCATGTACTCTGCTTTATCCAAACACAACGCTCACCACACTTCAGTACCATGGTCCTTTGCTTCGCTTGCACTTCTGCCTTACACCACTTATGGGTACACTTTCGTGGTTCTCTTCAATGTGTGACTGGCTTGGCTCTGATACTTGAACGTAACCTTGGACTATCACTACAATGTCATATGTATTTGGGGGAATTGGTAACTAGCTAGGGCATTTGACTTTGGGGGATTTATCTGGAACACAGGGCCTACAGATGCAATACCTCTTATAGGGGTGGCTTATTCGTGGAGGGCACATGTTCATTTTGGATTACATGCAAATAGCTAAATAAATCCTTTTGTGCTATAGAAATGATGTTATAAGCAAATCATCTTTCTTCCTTACTCTTTTCGGATTATTATATATACCCACATGTTGTGTAAAGAGATGAATAAAGACACACACACCAAGGTTTGTTTTTTTATAAACTTATATATTTTTACAACGCAACAATTTTTTTTAACTATTTACATATAAATCTGTAAACTACAAAAACATAAAACAATAGGCCAATTTGAACCTAAGATTGGCAATAATATTCCCAATATGTTGGTGGAGGCCTTCCAGGTCCTCCACAATTTGACCAATGTGGGCCATAAGTTCTGCTGCGGTGGGTGGTGGTGGAGGCCAATTGCCCGCTTCCTCCGTGGGTGCTGAAAGAAATCAGAAAATAAACATTACATACATGTATACATATTTCATCAAACAGACAGGATTTACTAGAGATGTTTACTGTTACATTACTTTCAAATGTTAGGCCTCTGGCAACAAAACCAATTGCACGCACATTAGACGTTGAGAAGGCATTTGAATCAATGTACTAAATTCTGGTGAGCCACGGGGAGAGGGCCATGGACAGGGTTGTCTTATCCAGCATTATTGGCCCCAGGTCAAAGCACTACATGGGCCACTACCTATACAATCACTCACAGGAATTTCAAAGAATTTGGTGTATATTAGAATTTCTAAACAAGTCATTAATATACTGACAAGTTGACCAGGCTAGCGGCCACATTTTTTTGGCCAATGCCCTGCGTGCCCATGTGTTAAGATGGCTATGGCTGTGGTTTGAGTGTTTAATGGGCCTAAAATTTAAAGGCAGATATTATAAGTGTTCAACCTATGGCATTTAAGCCACCATTTAATCAACATGTCACAGCAGGCATTATGTACAAGTATAATGCACATCTCAATATTATCAAATTATGTACATAACTTATTGCAAACACTTACTATCATCAAACTCCACTGACTCTTGGCTGTCCGATGTGGAGTGACACAATTGCTGCCCCTCTGGGTCAGCCAGCTCCTCCTCCTGCACCGCTGCCACTGGCACTCCCACCGCCTCCTCCTCCTGCGGCTGCGGCTGGCGCTGTTGGTTGGCCACCTCCTCCTCCTCCTCTGCTGCCACTGGCACCCCCACCGCCTCCTCCTGCTCCTGCTCCTCCTCCTCCTCCTGCTCCTGCTCCTGCTCCTCCTCCTCTGCTGCCACTGGCACCCCCACCGCCGCCTCCGCCGCCTCCTCCGCCGCCTCCTCCTCCTCCTCCTCCACTGCCTGGGCCTCCACCACTGCTCGGCGGCATTGCCGCCGTTCCCAGCGTGCCCGGTCTGTTGGAAAAAAGGAAATTAAACAAAAAGGACATGTTAACACAATCACCAGCTTAAAAAACTGATAGTATTCTCACAATCAGGTGATCATACATGTTTAATAAACTTTGCATTGCCAGCTACTAACAAAGCAAGGAGATAAACCTGATGAACACAAACCATTTCACATGACCTGTCACAAATGTTTATCTTTTCCATAGAGATGTGGAAATTCGCACTGGCCTCGTGGTCAGCACTTTGCTCTCACAGTACTGGGGTCATGAGTTCAAGTCCCTGATTATTGTTTAATATGTGTGTAGTTTGCCGCCTTCCTCCATATTTGCATGTCTTGTCTACCACACTCCCCAAACATACTACTGGCCGGGTAAAAAAAATTTTTTTAAAAATTGCCACTAGTATTTTTCTTAATCTTGGTAATTTTATGTTAGCAAACTCCCATGGGGCTGGTAATGATGTTAATTAGTTATCTCTTTACAGGACCACTGAATTAGTGTTTGGATCTCAAAATATTTGAACGTTGAGTATATTTTGGAAATCACCCTTTGTTGGGACTACCTCACAGTCTAAAAGTCTCTAAATAGGCAGGTAAATAAAGATTGTTTTTGCTATATCTAGTACACTCTGTAATCTGTTTGCATCTTATGGGAGTTTTTAAAAATGAGTCTATATATTAAGGTGTTTTGAATTTGAAACCTCGGCCTTTAAAATTTTTGCAGAATAATGACAACACATCTGCCACTACAAAATCTTTTTAAGGTTAGACCAGCAAGTTACAGTACTCGGGTCAAGACTTAGAATGCCTGATTTTAAAACCACACTTAATGGTGAAAATTTTCACACAAGAACATTTAGGTCAGGAAATGGATAGCAGACAAATTTAGGACACAGGAGCCAAAGTTTTTGGGGTGCACTGGAAGGGGCATGACCTTTATAGTGTGCTTGCACATTGTTATGTAGGCCATGTCAGGTGTTTAGGGTGAACATTTTTACAAACATAGGGCCTGATTCATTAAGGATCCTTAACTTGAGAAACTTCTTATTTCAGTCTCTTGGACAAAACCATGTTACAATGCAAGGGGTGCAAATTAGTATTCTGTTTTGCACATAAGTTAAATACAGACTGTTTTTACATGTAGCACACAAATATAAACTTTAAACTTCAGTGTACAAATAATCTATCAAGTGTGCTAAATGAAAAAACAGTCTATATTTAACTTATGTGCAAAACAGAACACTAATTTGCACCCCTTGCATTGTAACATGGTTTTGTCCAGGAGACTGAAATAAGAAATTTCTCAAGTTAAGAACCTTAATGAATCAGGGCCATAGAGCAAGTATATATATGTCGACATGTTTTTGCGATTAGTAGAGAACTCACTAGAGCAAATATATATATGTCGACATGTTTTTGCGATTAGTAGAGAACTCACTTATTCTAATCTCCCGACGGAGCTCTTCCAGAAGCTGGGGCTGGCGGCGCCGGAGATCGCTCCACCGCTGTTGGAGCTGAACAATGCTTCGCCGAATATTATATCAGAGCCAGAGGTGTCTGCGGACCCTTTGATAGGCCCGCACCTTTACTTCATTGGACACATACCTTCCAGAGGGTACATTGTCCATACCCTCTGTAAGGACTAGCAGTTCACGTCTGGCGAAAATAGTAGCCCTCATTTTGGAATAATGTCTGTCACACAAAAAGGGGGCCTCTGTATGGGTGTGCTCACGTCACACGTGGAGCTTTCACACACCTGTGTTGTGTCTCTGATTGTCTCTCCCACCAAGAACATGGCGGGCGCTTGCACTGAGACGAGTACTGTGTGGTCTGCAATTAGGAAGAAGAGTGTACACCTGGTTTATTAATTCAAAACTCCATTTAAACCCACCTGTGCTTTGGTCTAGTGCCTGTTCATTCGCTTTTTTTGCCTGGATAGAGCACAATCAAAATTTCATTCAATTTGGATTGTTTGTCTAGGAAGCCAACAACAAACAGTATGTACAAAACTAAATAAGAGATTGTAAGATTTAAAAATTATTTTTTTCTCCTAATGTAGCAAACTGTTTGCTATGCAATATGTGTGGCCGAAATGTAAAAAAACTGCTATGGAAAGGGCCCCTGGCCTCACATTTAACATGTAAAGTTTTCAATAGTAGCCTACAGTATGCTAAGTTCGTTTTAACCGTATCCATGTTCAACATCATAATAACTAGCTCATTGCATTGATGGACACATGGGTCCAAATGTATACACTTATTTTGCCCACATACCTCCAAAATTGCATTTGGAGTACACACTTAAGTGTGTTGCTGGCTGATTTGTAACCAAATATTAATAATAATTACACAATATAGGTTTTGCAACTGAGTGATATCCTTCATTTTGGTGTGTTGCTAACCTGTAAACCAATGTTATGGTTTGAAAAGTGACGAGTAGTAGTAGTAGTAGGAGAATGTTGCAATAGTATTTGACAAATATGTCAGTCAAAATGCAGTGGCCAAACTCAATGGCCGTTAAATAGACAAGCCACAATGTTTATTATAATAAGGGGCATGTGTTTTAGACATAGTTAGAAGTTTGTGAAATGGTACCTTATGTAGGGGGTGGATGTGCTTAGATTCTGTATCACCACCTGACTGTGTGCATTGCCTATAAAGACACGACTTATCTTTGAAATAGGAATATGTCTGATGCTGGGCCAAGTAATGTGCAGGCACCAGGGCTGCCAACTAGGCGTAAAAACAATTTCATAGAGGAGGAGCTGGAGGTGCTGGTAGAAGGGGTTCTGGCTAGGTTCCACAGTGGCAACCAGCAAATAACCGGACGCGAGCGCCAAACGCATTGGCAAGAAATCACACGGCTCATCAATGAAATATCTCCGTATGAGCATACAAAGGTTGAAGTACAGAAAAGGTACTAATCCAAATTAAAAATAATAGCCCTATTTAACTTTTCTGACTGTGTCTATTTGTCAAATAATATATATATATATATATCGCTATAGATAAATATGGATATTGTGACATAGTAGCATTAGTCACCTGTGAGGGGAAACCACCTTGTGACTCCAATGCATTTGTTGATCAGGCCCTTTGTTTTCAGACACTAACACCATGGCCCTTGGTCACATTGACATAATATGTTTACCACATTATACGCGCTTCAAAAGAGCAAAATCTGTATTACTGTATGTGAAGGTTAAATTGGTGTGATTAGCAAACGTGCAATGTATTTTATTGAAAAATGTGTCATTTTGAGTTGAAGGTACTATGTGAGGCAATAATGTTTGTCTATTCCACAGATGGGCAGACTATAAAGGACGCCTGAAAGGGAAGCTGGTTGAGATTCACAGGCATGCTCAAGGCACTGGTGGGGGGCCTCCACTACGTACTATTTTAACACCCCTCGAGGAGTGGGCGAGGGCTGCAATAGCCCTGGTGGAGATAGTTGGGGTGGGCGACATAGACACTGGCTCTAGCCCACCCCGAACAGGAGAGGCCGCTCCACTAGGTACATGATGAGTTTGCTTACTTAATGTCTGTAAAGCTTTGTATCTGTCTGAGTAAAAGTGTCAAATCTCAGGATGTGTGTGTGAAGGGAAACTTCAATTGCACAATGTGTTTGACTATCACATAGTAGGAAATTACATTTACACACTGAAGACAAATGGTCTCAATATGTAGGGCTCATCCGAAAATGTGAGACCATAAGTGGCAATGTATGTATTTGTGGACCGGCAAGGGCTGCTAGCACATTCAAGGGAAGCTGACACTTTACCAATGCTACATCACGCGTTGTAAGATGTTTTACAAAATATCATATTGCACCTTACTCTTTGATTCTAATTACTTTATTTTTACTTATTATCTCTCTACAGAATGTGAGCAGCAGGCGCCTGCTTCACCAGTGGATGATGAAGTTGCCCGTGATGTGGAGGAGCCTCAGCTGGCTCCAGCTGAATATGTAAGGCAGCGGGCACTCACACACGCAGCCCAAAATCTTAAAAATGCCACTGATGCACAGAATGTTCACCTGTCACAAATATCGAGCACTGTCCAACACACGGATCAGCAAATCACCAGTCTCACTAACACACTCTCCGTTTTCATGAGCACACACACCTCTTTACTGACGACACTCGCCACCAAAATGGATAATTTAAATACTTCAGTGACAAATATTGCAACACTCCTGGGTGATATCTTGCATGCCCACTCCCAACGCACCTCCGGCACAATCCCTTCACCCAGCTCAGATTATTTGTTCGGCAGCCCCCATACCCAGTTGTCTGTCGCCTCCAACCTCCCTGATGTGTCTGTCGCGTCCGCCCTCCCTGATGTGTCCGACGCGTCCGCCCTCCCTGGTGTGTCCGTCGCGTCCGCCCTCCCTGGTGTGTCCGTCGCGTCCGCCCTCCCTGGTGTGTCTGTCGCGTCCCCCCTCCCCGGTGTGTCTGTCGCCGTCCACCCTCCCTGACCCCGAACTATGTCGTCTTATGTGTTTAGCCTTTGCCCGTGGCTATGGCCAATCCCCTGTTGTGCCCACTTCCCCCTCGCCTGTCGTGGCCCCATCCCCATCCCCTGACCCTGCACCTTCACCTCGTTGGACACAACCCGCTTGCCTTGCCCCATTGCCTGGTTCCTCTGACTCCTCTACATCATGGGTGACAAGAAGTCGGAGTAGGGGAGCCTCCCTTGCAACCCCCTTCAAAAAGGGTCGGAAAAAATATTTGGTATTGTTTTAACCTAAAAATACAGTTTAATATATGACAAAAATATGTATACTTTTTTTTTTGGAATAAAAAATTTCCTACTACTGAAATGTGTCTTTATTTGGTGAGGCATATTCCATAATGCTTTTTTAATAACAATACTTGTTATCAACTCTAACCAAAGTATAATCTCCGAACAAACAGCCTGATTCATTAACGTATTCAAACAAATATGTATCTAATATCAGTGTGCTGACCAAAACCATGGCCCTGATTGAGTAATGAACCTAGATGTCAAGGATACATATTTCTGAATGCTGCTCAAAAGGCTTTTAAAATGCAAGTGGTGCAAATTAGCAATAGGTTTAGGGCACGAAAAAAAATAATGTCTGTATCCTAATGTACCGCACAAATACTTGATAGCTTATTTGTACACTGAAATGTTCATGTCAGCTAGGACCTCTCCTACCCCAAAATTAGATCTCCAATGACATTTTTGGTTTACCACCCCCTCCAAACTCACATGCTTTGGCCTTGCTTAGTTACTTTGCCTTACCTTTCCAGAATGATTCTGGCCCATGGTTTGCTGAAGAAGACTTAAACAAGAAGTGTATCAAGGTAAGCTTCTTAATGATTTTGCCACAGTGTTTCTTTATTTGCCTGAGTAAATTATTTCAAACACAGCGTGCAACTACAGTGCCCCTTTAGAGGTAGGGCAAATCATCCTGTAAAGGAAGTATTGCATTTGCAAACTGTAACCTGACACAAAGGAGCCACAAAAGACAGGTGTTAAGGTAACCAAATTACTTGGTTTTTTTTTGGACATGATGCCACAGGACAAATATTGTTAAATACTATTTTGTACAGGTAAGATTCTGTGCTAATTCTAAAAATCTAATAAGGGATTTGTATTTAAGAATAGTGCTAATGCACAGTGTGTAGTACACTGGATGTCCTTTAGCATAACACTTGTTTAAATGTAACTTCATGACCTTATTGCACTAAGCACATATAGGTTGGGTCTCACATTTGGATCTTAGGTGCACTTACCCCATCAGCCGCTGTCATATCACGGCTACCTGGGTCCCTTCTGGTCGTCAGCAACATTCCCGTCCTCCACAGCTACGTTTGTAATCAAACACACACTGTTTGTTCAGCTGCATGTGCACAGGCATCTTGGATGCAGTCAGGTGATCATTCCAGATCAACCAGATTCAGCACCTGTGATCCCATGAAGTGCTCAGCCAATAGTTGCTTGGGACAACCTATTTAAACCTGCTGCTGTGATCTGTTCATTCCCTGAACAACACACTTCTCTCCAGAGGATAGTTATTGGCTCCAGTGTTTCTGGCTGCATTACAAAATCAGTGTTTGTGTCCACATTCTCAGACTGCTCATTCCCCTGCTAGATTGGACAATCAGCAAGAACATGAGCAGGAAGATCATCCAGGCTGCTCTGTTCAGATTCAGACCTGCTGCAGGTAATCCCAAGGGTCCCTGATTCGGATCAAGAAATACAGACTAACTTGACCGTTTGACACACTATAAGGGTGTATGTAGTGCTGTGTGTCTGACTAATCATGTAAGACGCAAATGAAAAACCTTGGAGTATAGATAGGGTTTGCTCAGGCAAAGAAGCACACTCTGTAATACAAGTAAGTAGACTCCAAGAGGTAGTTTGTCCACCAAACTCCTCTATCCTGTAATGACTTTTCCAAACTCTATGATCTGATCCCCCCCATCCATGATAGTTTAAACCAATCTGGAACCTTGAATACATTATTATAACAAACAGACCCTAGAGTTTCTTACATTATGTACACCGATTCATTCATTGTTAGAGTGGGCACGTCACTTGGATTTTGCTCCCTTCCAGTTTTGGAAAACATTTATGCAAGGCCAAGCTATTTTATATAACGGGCAACATATTATAATTTGAAGCTTGGTATGTTGTGATTTCTTGCCAATACAGACACAGGTACCCATTGCACACGTTCACCATCTATAAGCCAAATAAACTGGATGCCTCATCTAACAATGTAAACATCAACAATATCTACCAGACATTAAACCCTCAAATGACTGTGTGCTCAGCCCAACACTCTTGGATTAGATGGTGGTAAAGGAATTTGAACAGGGACCCATCATCCTAAAGGGAGGATATCTGTACATTAAGGATTTGTACTTCCCTTGCCCAAGGCATGGGCAAATGCTGCAAATTATTGTTAACATTGACTAGCATGTTTAAACAGACATAGGTGGTATTACGGCACAAACTAACACAATTTACTCTTCTCACACACACACACACACACACACACACACACACTGTTTGAAGAGAAACAAAGGTGGAATGTGACTTTGGTCACTACTTTCCACTTTCAGAGGGCAATCTACATGAAAATGGTATTGAGAAACAATTACACATTTCTACACCACAATAACATTGGAGACCTACATTGTCAGGTTCAGCAAACATGTCATGTGACTGCTGCCTAACAATGTGTGTAATCAGACTAATGTAACGAGTTCTCATGTGGAGTATCTATGTTGGCTGTAAGTTTACATATAGCTGCCTTGACCAATTAGCAAACTAGGGGCCTGATTCATTAAGGATCTTATGTCATTTTTTGCTTATCTTAAGCTAATCCACTCTGTTCATGCTCAGAAAAGGGAGATAAGAAGCAAAATCCACTGCATAAGTGAAGAATTTCTTACGTTAGGATGAAAATCCATCTTTACTTCACTCTTATCTCCTTGTTTCTTCGTAACAATAAGCATCTTACCTTTTGCACAAGATAAGAAGATCACTAATGAATCAGGCCCTAGGTGAGGTATTACATAACCCAGCAAATAAACATTGTAAAAACACCAAGAAAAGGGTGGAGACTGGAATATTTGCTACACCAAAGGTGGCTAACACATATTGGTATTATGGCCTTGCAGCAAGACTCCACTAGCTTAGTGCCCTAACGCATTCCCCATAATTGTTAGTGTGGGGTTTGTGTCTGGCATGTGGGTGTTGGACCACTTTGAAACAAAGTGGCACTAGCACAAGAGAAAAAGATTGTTATCCTGTTTGGGCAAGGGCCAAAAGTTGGTAGTGTTTGACCTGACACTGGTAACATTTTTGCTTTCTTTATATACATTTACCTGTAATGTCATGCCTATATTCCTACGCACATCCCATGTTCGCTCTAAAAGCTGAAAGTGTCCAAACAATTTACTACTAAGCAACCAAACACATACAAACCTCCACACTATGGACATTTTCTAAAACTATACATTTACCCCATTGAGCGTGTTTGTAGGCTATGGTGTATCTGTGGCAAAGGACAAAATAACCACACATAGATTTCATATATTTTAAAAAAAAACCTGTTCCACAATAGTTTTGAAAGCACTACACATGGATTTATGGGTATTAAAATATTAATCAGTGCACTGTAGTAATGGTACAAAATGGCATGACAACTGATTGCTGACACATTTGCAGCATAGGCTAGATTTATTACATATATGAATTCAAACATGCTGACAAAAACAAAGCAAACAAGGTAATGGTCTGTGTGTGTAAAAGTTCCTTGGATTAAGAGATGACAATCTGGCCAGACTGAAGAGAGACATAAGCAGGCTTGGAGCTCTGGAGAAATTCAACAACATGTAGTGAGACACAAATTGCACAAATCCAAAATCCACAGCAACACACCCTGTTGAATGAAAGTCAACAAATTAATATGGCAATATTAGCTCACACAACTTGCATTTTGATATCAAGAGGTTGAGCACTGTATTGGCATGTGTAAAAAAGACGGTAATATTATAGTGTATAATAATGGCTTGTGTGTTTGGACTATACCTAGGATTCTGAATGCACTATTTGACTTAATTTGAAACACCAAACCCATATGTTACATAGCTAGCATCTGCCCAAATGTTTTGTTTGTGCAACCACACATTGCAGGCTTAGTAACGACGACATTATTGTATGGAGCACACTCACTGGCCAATCACATTTTAGTGCAGATAGCACTATACTACTTATATTTGAAAACACCCTTCACCATGGCAACATCCACCAACTCCAAAAGGAAGTGCAATGGCAGAAAAGCCAGCACTGCAGGCCAAGTGTAATCTAAAGGCTGTAGATATAAGAAAAACAAATAAAGTGTCAATGTGCACTTCTCAACACTATATGTGCTGATCAATAAACTGTAGAAAAACCAAACGTCAATTATGTTACCACATTAGGCTGTAGATTTAAACTACCACATTAACGTGCATTTAGCAAAAGACATTAAGGCTAAACTTAGAGGCATGAAGCTATACTTTCTACACACATTGTAAAGGTAAAATACAGGTTGCAATGGTTTTTTCCCCTATTATTACACATATAAACCATTTCACTAACACACCAGGCCATGTCTATTCATATACCCATTTTGAATTACCATACCTTAGATAATCAACCCTTGACTAAGCTTGCACATGATTTGACCACTGATCTTTTAAATGTGAAGATATTTGTTTCAAATTTTTTTAAAAAAAAATGGACCCCTTACATTGTAACATGCTTTGTCCACTAGAACATTTACTTATTTTTGATCCTTTGCTCTCCTTAATGACTCAAGCACAGAGTGTTAATGTGTCTTTAAGGTAGGGTCCGAAAAACCACACTTCAAATAAAGGTATTAGAAAAAGAAAAAAATAAAATAAATTATAACAGCATGGACAAGGGGTATGTAATAAAACAATCTCTGGTTTCTACTTACCACACACACAGACAAATGTGGAATGTCAAAAAGCAATCACTAGACACCCAAAAAACACAATCCAGGACCAAGATCTGTGGGGGGAGGGTAAACAGGTACAAAATAAATCAATATAGATGGATAATCTTTATGTGTGTCACTACATTCGAGGGGTCTCTATGCAGAGGAACATCCCAAGTCTACACAGTTGCCTCAATATTCAAACTCTGCAGCTAATTAAAGACTTTTCCACTAACCTTCAACATAAAATTCATTACCATTAGGACTTTTCAGCATAATTTTCTATCTGTATCTCACCAATACCTTTTCCTAAAAATAAACATGAGTGTTGAGCAAGGTACAGCAATAAACTGCAGATATTATGAAACATTTCACCATTAAGGACTACTTACCCAGAACTGTGAATCTCCCAACAACACAGAAGTGCAAGCAAGGTATTTTTAAGTAGCACTGTAATTAGTGAATTAAATGCAGGTGAGTAGGCCGGAGAGTATGCCGGACAAGTCATTAGGAGCACGCAGGTGCGTTCTAATTAGCCAAGTGTGTTTTTGTGTAAAAGTGACCTGACATGTTAGCAACGTTTATTTTCTGTAGGGTAAGTAGAGATTATAACGATTATTACAGATGTCATTAATGAGCTAAACTGTTAGTGTTGTGGCAATAGTATGGGTAAAATAGTTTTAAGTACAATTATATGACGTATGATTCATTTGCATGTGCTACATGTAGATGTGCCACGATAGTGTAGTGGTTATGTATTTCACCCACCAATACTAAATGCAGAAGTTCAAGGCCCCAGGTCAACCCTAAGCACCAATTGAGTTAATAAAACACATTATTAAGCATACTCCCAAAAGTAAAAAACTATATGCAACTGCTTGTATTTAGCATAAGATTCGTGAACGCGCTTAATTCCTTTTTTTTATGGTGAAGTTTTTGCAGCTCCTGCTGCTTTAGTAAAACAGTGTTTTTATTAATGTGTGTGTTTATCTAGGGTTAATATTTTAATACCACGGTATCCATCATGCTGTTCATATTAATTGCAACAAGGCCGATTTATCAGGTCTAAGACAGCCATTCAGCTGTGCGAAATAGTTAATGTGCAGTTTGGTGTTGGTGTTTCAATGTGAAGTATACCTCAGTGAATAAAGAAATGAGCTTGCAACAACAATGTAATGAGTTTGAACCCCGAATGATGTGTGTATGTGGCTAACCTTGGTATATTTACAAGTTTGAGGGGTATTTATTCCACTCTGTGACTTAGTATATGTTTTGGTGTGTAAGGTGGCTATATGTAATGTTCAACAGTGTTAACAGCTACAACACAGCAAAGCAGTTGTTGGCAAAGACTTTGGATTTCAAAGACTTAGGAATTCTGTACTGGCAACAGTGGAAAAAGCTTAGTGCTCCACCAAATCAAATATTAGAAATGGGAGCAATAAATGTTATATTTTTGATTTGTATTTATCAACATGGATATATTTCGATATGCATAAATTTGGACTCTGCATGCACCAAATCTTTCTGGGTATAATATTTCCAAGTATTGCCATTTTTCCACATATTTTAAGGGAAACAACTTATGCTAGAAGTTGCTGGTCATCTTTAAATTGTATTCTATTCCCTTGACATCACCACTTGTACAGTGGTGTAGCAGTTAGGCAATCCACCTTGCAAGCTTGCTACATGGGTTCGAGTCCTCACCAATTCTCTCAGCTCTTAGGGATCATTAATATCCTTACACTATTTGTGTTGCTGTTAAAAGTGTCCCTGTGGTAATAGTACACTTGTTTTAAATTTGCATAAATCATGTGTGTAAAACCCTAAAATATAGTTTAGAGTTATTATATGTCTATTATTATTATTTGTTATTGCTAACGCACCATCACCAACTGTCAAATCAGGCATGTAACATATTGAGACTAATGATATTGGTAATTGTTCAGAATGGTTGGAGATTTATAATAAATATTTATGACAAAGTCTATTGTTTGGGAGACATTTTACATAAAATGAAATAATTACCCATGCAGTGTGCACAACAATTCTGGCAGCCGGAATGAATGTGGAATGCACTGAGGCAACCATTCCGGCAGTGGAATGAATGTGGAATGCACTGAGGCAACCATTCCGGCAGTGGAATGAATGTGGAATGCACTGAGGCAACCATTCCAGCAGTGGAATGAATGTGGAATGCACTGAGGCAACCATTCCGGCAGTGGAACGAATGTGGAATGCACTGACGCAACCATTCCGGCAGTGGAATGAATGTGGAATGCACTGATGCAACCATTCCGGCAGTGGAATGAATGTGGAATGCACTGACGCAACCATTCCGGCAGTGGAATGAATGTGGAATGCACTGAGGCAACCATTCCGGTATCCGGAATGCACTATGACCTGGATTCTCCCCATAATGCTGAGAAGATATGTGGCTAGCAGTGTACAGGCCTATAAAAGCCAGTCCTCTTTACTTAAGAGGCAGAAAGCAGCAGAGGGCGCTATTTCCAGCTAACTAATTCCGGCAGTTCCGGATTGAGGCCAAAGGGCTAAAATAACATCAAACATGTTGCACTTGCGAATTGCATTGATTAGAAAGGGGTATGTAAAGAAAAAAGGCTTAATTTACACAAACATACTAATGGAACATTTGTAAGATGTCTAAAAGCTCAATAAAAATTTTTTTTTATAAAAAAAAAAGGCACAAGCAGTCTGTATTGATATGTATATATGTTGTGCATATTTCGTTTTGCATTTTAAACGAAAAAGATGCTCCTAAAGGCGTTTAATAGTGGTTTTAGCTAGCTGTATTGGAGTTAAACATGACCCTGGCCTTCCTTAACTTTTGTGAAAGATTTGAGACAGGAGTGACGTCAGTTTCACTCATCTGGGCAGAGGGAACGCCTACTATTCTCAAGTGAAAAAGCATAACGCCTACTTTACTCAAGTACTATCTGATCTCCGCCCAGTCCGCGCCTACTCTCCGCCCATTCCCACCCATATGTTCTCAAGTGGTCAGCAGTCATCTCAAATCGATTTGCGTTGGAGTTTGAGATTGAGTCGCCTTTTGACAGCTGTATCTGCCGTGCTTGAGTAGCGTATGTAGTGTTTTGCGCTGCTTAAGTGTTGTTTCGCGCATGCGCAGAGCCATTTAGCAGATGCGTATGCGTTTGCGAAATTTGATGAATCGGGCCCCTGGTTATCATCCGCAAACTAATGGACAAACTGAACAGGTGAATCAGGAGCTTGAGGTGTTTTTACAATGTTTTTCTTCTGATAATCAAGCAGACTGGGTTAACCTTCATCCTTGGGCAGAGTTTTCCCATAACTTTCATGTCCATGAATCCATTGGCATCTCCCCCTTTTTCTCAGTATTTGGGGTTCAACCCCCCCTCCTGGATTTCTCGTCCAGTGTCTCTTCCTCTGTTCCCGCAGCTGGTGCTTTGGTTTGGGATTTTTTGCATTTCTGGGCTGTGATCAAGGCTAGAATGTTGGAATCTTCCCAACATTACAAACAGTTCGCTGACTGTCATCGGAGACTCCTACCCGTGTTCCATGTTGGTGACAAAGTCTGGTTGTCTATACGTAATCTTGAGCTTCGAGTTCCCTCCTTAAAGCTGTCTCCTCGCTACTTTGGAACTTTTTCCATTACTCATGTTTTCAATCCAGTGACCTACAAACTTCGTCAGCCTTCCTCCCTTAAGGTTCATGATATATATATAATGCTTCTCTGCTGAAGCCACTGATAATTAATGAGTTTTACCGACTTCCTTCTCGCCCTGCTCCCATTCAGACCTCTGTGAGCGATGAGTATGAGGTTAGTCGAATTTTGGATTCTTGTATTCTCCATGGAAATCGTCAGTTTTTAGTTCATTGGAAGGGTTTTGGCCCAGAGGAGAGATCCTGGTTCAACAAACAGGATCTTCATGCCTCACTTCTTTTGAAGCAGTTTGATAAAAACATTTCTACTCTTCCTTCTGAACGGAGAAGAGTAGGGGATACTGTCAGGTGCTTTTGCTTCCACACAGGGACGAGCACCTGCATCCTATGACGCTCAGCAACCGGACGCGCAACCTCCAGCCGCCCGGTGGGCGGTTTTGCGCATGCGCATCCCATTGCTAGGCAATGGGATGCTATTCCTGGTCCTGGCAGCGATAGTTCACGTCACTGCAACTGGAAATTACGTTTACCTCCTTCCTCTATTTATACTCAAATTAGTATTAGTACCCCTTGGTCCCCTTACTCCAGCGCTTCCTGTTTATTACTTGTATCTGGGTTGCTCCTATGTATAACCTCGGCTATATCTTGACTTATTCCTGGTTCTTCCTTGTGGCTTTGGTGATTTATTCCTGTGTCTGACTTCGGCTGCCTGACTACATTTTTAGATTTGCCTTCGGTACCTTTTCTACCAGCACGGCTTGACCTGGATTGCCCGACTTATCCATCCATCTAATTGCTTCACTGTTTACTCTCTTTGAGGACTGCGACCTGCGTATCTCCCACAGCTAAGTCCAAACTCCCTTGCGGGGGGCCTTGGCGAAGACCAGAGGCACGTTAGACTCCACACCTCTCTGTCGAGTTGAACCAAAACCAGCAAGCAATCATCCAGTTTCATAAATAACGTGACACTCTATTTAATCATCTGTGTGTTAACCGAACATCCTTTAAATAAAATAAAACTAATTACAGATATACAATAAATCAATACATAAAATATGATGTGGAATACAAAAGACAATAGATCCAAAAACTACTCAAAGTCCTTGTTTAAACCATTTGGTAGCGAGAAACCAAATGAATAAATTAGTTGCATCTCTGCCTGTGTTAATGAGGTGCTGGAGTCTTTTTTCTCCATTCCTCAACAACATTTTTATTCATGTAAAATGAAATTATTGAGTCTATATTACATTTATGGTCTTCCTTACAGTGTAAAGATAGGGAGTGTAGGGCATAACTTTTTTAATATTTCTTACATGCTTAGCCCATTAATCTTTTAATTTTCTTGAAGTTCTCCCTATGTACTATTTATTACAGCTACACTCAGTAACGTAAATTCAGTTTTTTGAATTACAAGTAATAAAATCTTTAGTCTTAAATTCAAAATTAGTAGCTGTATCTTTTATTTCTTGTATCTTTGTCAAATTACTTTTAACACTTCTACATATAACGCATGTGTTGCATCTACAGAAATTTTTTGAAGAAACATTACTCATCAATGGTTTTGATATATAGCTCCGAAGTAAATAATTTCTTATAAAGATTTTATGTCAGTAATCCTCCTTCCATTTAAAAGTTTGTAAAATATTTAAAAGGTGCATAATGTCTCTCAAATATGCTTTTATCTCATTCATAAATGGTTGTAAGCAGAAATCTATAAAATGTGAAAGATTTGAGGTCACTGATCCTGTCCCTGATAAAAAAAGGGAGTTTGCGCTCCTGATATGGCGGCCGCCAAAAGGGAGCTTCAGCACTCAGTGCCGAAGAGGATGAAGGAGGCAGACAGGTAAGCAGTTATAGTATGATGAAGGGCAGCCCATATGTCAAATAAAGTGATCTGTCATGCAGGCAAAGTGAGGAAAGGAGTATCAGGTCAACTAATTCCCTGGACCTATCTATGTTTGGTATCTATAAATTGGTAAATTTCAACTGGATTTATTATTAATAAAGTTGAGTCTGTGTGACACTCCCCAGGAAAGTTATTTTACATTTTAGCATTGGTTATTAAACAGAGATGTAAATTGTGGTTGTAAAAACTGTGTCACAGCCCCACCCTGTAGACCACATACCATTCTGAGGGGGAAGGTGGAAAAAGTGTCTTTAAATAGAGGAAACCACTTACAAGATATTGTCAGTCTTTTGGGATATCAATCAACGTTGATAAGCTGTCCATTTTTCCAAACCGATTTCCCTTGGCATAGTTTATACAACTCATATGTAAGATTATCTTCTGAAACTTTATCTTTTTTTATTACCTTTTTACCGTATATTTTATCATCTTTTATTAATTGTTTTTATTGCCTGTAAGCATTTTGCTTTTTGTCTATTAAATCTAACATTTAATAAGTGCTGTCCTTATTGGTCTCAGCAAATTCACTGCCTGTTTAGAAGAGGTTGAGTGCTTGGCTGTGTTAACCCTTTAAATATCTGTGTGGGAAGTGTTAGCTATTTTCGCTATCTGAGCGCAATTGTGGCAATTGGGAAATTAAGTCATAAGCACTCTACGGGCCTTATGCGTAAATAGTGGCAGTTGCGGATAGGTGTGGAAGTGTGCGTCTGTGTTAGGAAAGGGACCAGTTAGATCTGTAGCCCAGGGCCATCTTTTCCATTGGGCACGATGGGCGGCTGCCCGGGGGCCCCACGGGCAAGCGGGCCCCATAGGCACAGCTCTTAATGAGAATAAATAATCCTGCAAAAGAAAAAAACCTTAAAAAAAAACCCTACAAGGGTCACTGAGCAAGTACATCTATCTATCTCTATATATCTGTATCTGTATACATCTAAATATCTATATCTATATCTATATCTAGGGGCCCCGGTGCACTGCTTTGCCCAGGGGCCCATAATGTTGTTAAGATGGCCCTGCTGTAGCCTAAGAAATAGGTGATAGCGAGATTGAGACTGGAATCTTGTGTGTTCCCTTACAGCAAACTTACAAGTCAAGTGTGTGCAGAGTGAGGTTTGTGACAGGTAAAAGTGGTCTGGACTGGTGGTGCCAAAATAGAGGTGATATATTGTTTAACTTTTTGAATATATGATAAGATAATAAATGAGGGAGCTGATAGAGGTAGGAATCCCTGACATAGAGCATATCAATAAAAATGTCAGAAGATCAGAAGAGTGAGAATTGGATAAATAGAAAAGAGAGAAACAGCAATAGAGTAAGGGACTAGGCAGAGACATAAAGGCTATTACAGAAAAGATTAGGGATTTTGCGACAGGGAGCAGCATCAGGGAATAGAACACAGGGAGTAAAAAGTGATGATTGTGTGTATACTGCAGTCTGTTCTGTCTATCTACATACGGCAAGTAAAGTTTAGGCAGAACGGTATTCCACCCAGATTCAAATTGAACTACCATTGATTCAGAAATTCTGTTTCTGGTGCCTGCTGCACTGGGAACTAGCTCTGTTTAAAAGTGCAAATTGCGTGCAGGTCGCATTTTAACATGAGTCAGGGAAATTAGTCTGTTTGTTTCAGCTAAGCACATGGACTCCAGTAAAGAAATGACCTGTACACACTCACCAGCAATGTGCTAATTGACCCAGTCCAGCTAGTCCTGCCAAAACCTCCACCAAAATTGGTGCAGTGTTCAAGTTCCTATAGAACTTGAACTTCCTGTGATTCTATGATAGTGGAGACGCAGGGGCATCGCGACCATGGAGCGGGGACGGCCGCCTGTCATTTCCGGCTGAAGGAGCTCTGTTGCTAGGCAACATAGAAGCGGTCTTCCTTGGCCGTTTGAGCGCCGCCAGAGCATGCGCAGGAGCACGCCCCGTTGCTAGGCAACGGGATGCTATTCTAGGCGCTTGGTCGGCGGTCTGTGATGTCAATGACCTATCAATCTCTGTGCTTCACTATTTAAACCTGACTGACACCATTAGTGTGCCAGGGTATCAGGTATTTTCCTGCCTCCAGCGCTTCTAGTGTGATATTTCTATTATCCTCCTGTTTGACTCGGCTTGTTCTGTGACTATTCTTCTGGATCCTGTTTCAGTTAGTTTGATCTCCTGGTTTGACTTCGGCTACACTGACCATTCCTCCCTCGGTACTGCATTCTCCTATTGACTTGACCCAGATTGACCTGACCACCCACATCACTACTACACTGGTAACTGTTCTGGAGAACCACGACCTGTGCACCTCTTGCAAAGTCCAAACCTCCCTGGTGAGTACCACAGGTGCATTAGTCTCCGAGCCTCCTTGTACAGGTGTGCCAATACCAGTTAGTAGCTCCATTCATCTCACAGTCCTGACATTTAGATTTATATAAAAAGTGTGTGTTCTGTATTGCACTCTCTTTCCTGGACAGTGCTTATGCAGGGCTACTGCTCCGGTTGGTCTGGTTGCAGGGCAGCAAAGATAAGCAGTGTAGGGAACCCCTGGTATTGTCACATTTTCACAATTATTGTGTGCTTTGTGTTTTTATATATATAATATAAAGTTGTGTGTTTCACTTACTATTAGGTGATTTATTTAACCCACGACAAGATACCATTATCTTCACATTGAAATTAAGCAGTCACTACTCAAAAGTAATGGAATCTCTGACAAAGTAATTGAGGTGTTATTGGAACAAATAAAAGTTCTTCTATAGTGTATTACATACTCTGGAAGACATACATACTCTGATTTTAACTAGATAAAAAAGCTAAGTTCAATGCAGTAAAATTCTTGCCTTACATATTTGTCATATGAAATAAAGGAAGCCCTGATGTTCTCTCGCTTACATGATACATATTATGTAAAAAAGGCTGAAATGAACATGGTTTAATAAGAAAATCTAAATAGTAAAAATGATATGATATGATAATGTTTTCTTCAGATGATGTGCATAGAAACGTGAACTGCCTATTCATTTAATTTCTAAAACTCTAGTGAATACTGCAAGGGATGTACTACTACACTTATTTTAACCGATAACAATATATGCATATAACCCATGCATTTTGTCTTATTTTTCAGTGTCAGGAAAGTCTTCACGTAGGAAGTGACTTTCATGTACTATCATAAAACAAATTTATATTTTGATTAACACAAGTCTTGTTCTTATTATACCATTGGGTTAAACAATTTCCATGCTATTTTAATGTAAGCAGGGCACAAGTGATTTGGAAAGGCAGAGAATAATAATAAGACACAAGTTTCCAATTAACATAATGATCCTGTTTTTATTTTACTGAGGTGTTATTGCCAAATTATGTCTGTGCTGTTCCGTGAGAGTGATAGGAAAGAATTATTAATAGGTCTTATAGCTGCTTAATATTACACAATATGGTACTTACCTGCTCCAAGTTAGCTCAGAACCAGGATTCCTCCTGCAGTTTTTTTTGTCTATACATGAATACTGTAAATCTATCTAAAATACCTAATGTATGATTCTGGAAACTAGGCTACAGACAAAGATACAGAGCTGTACAGCTGTAGTAGCCTATTAATGGGCAACCTCAGGTGATTTTGGATGATTATTTTAGTGGTGTAATTATACTCATGTTATTAATTTGTCTGAAAATGAATCCGTGTACTGTGTGTATGCACATCTGCAGGTTTTATGGAAAGCTGAAGTTTACTGTGACCACTCTCTGATGCCCTTTAGTGAAGGATGTAAAGGGCATAAATGAGTTTATAATTAGTAATTACTGAGAATGCCATTTGTGCCCTGGTTGGAGGAACTGAAGCTTGAACTTGTTGGCAGCATTAACAGCTTGACCTAAAAAGATGAAGTCAAGAAGCTATCAACAATGAAACTATAAAATAGCTAGCATTATCATATCAAGCTGACAATGTAACAGCTTCCAGCAGGACAATTAAGTACATTTTTACTAGATAAGCAATGTATAGAAATTTCATTCTATTAAAATCAGTATGTATAGTTTCTTAAGAGATATTTGAAGTTTTCACAGTGCGTACACCAGTACCATGTAGTTGATAGTCTGTATAGCACCTATTAAAAGATGCATAGGTCACATGCAGTCAATATATTCAGCAAATTTTGTGATGGTCAAATCTTCTCATGATCTATGTTATACACCAGCAGACTATAATCCACGCGACAACCCTTCAAATATCCCAATCTCCAAGGGACAAATTCAGTCACTAAAAAATTTAAAGCGATGGGGGCACTTCCATGGTGTATTACCACAAATAGAATTTATTCAGTAAAAACACAGATGTAAACGTACCAAAATTAAAAGAAATTGAACTTATCGAAAAAACTTGTCAGCAAACTCCTGTAATGTCTCTCATCTCGTCGGAGCCAAACTCACAGACAGTGATCCTAGAACGAACCCTCAACGCATTTCATGAAACCGTCCACCACTCTCCCTAAACATATAACTACAACATACATACACACTTGCTGCTCATAGCATATATATATGAAATGCGTTGAGGGTTCGTTCTAAGATCACTGTCTGTGAGTTTGGCTCCGACGAGATGAGAGACATTACAGGAGTTTGCTGACAAGTTTTTTTGATAAGCTCAATTTCTTTTAATTTTGGTATGTTTACATGTGTGTGTTTTTACTGAATAAATTGTATTTGTGGTAATAAACCAGCAGGTACAGCTATGAGGAGAGAAGTGGACAGAGATGATGATAGAAACATTAAAATATGATATCTGAAGAATTGATAGAGATCAGTAATTCAGTATTTTTAAAAATAAGAGGACTTGTAGAACAAGGAGACACACTGTCAGTTTGGAGGGATGAAGACTAGAAGATAATGTGAATGATTAAACATTCCTTGTAAAGTGCAGCAGAAAATTGCATTGGTATATTAATACTACTACCAAGGCTGCCAAGAGGAATTTGGGGACCCCGATACAACAACTTTTTGTCCCACCCCCCTCTATAGAGGAGAAGTTAAAGGGATCACTGCAGAAGGAGGAATCTTCACAGTTTTGGGGGCGTGGTCAACATGGACCATGCTTGTGTCGCTTTAAACATGACATATTATGTATTAAAACGGTGTTGCTTTCACCTACCTGTTATTGCAGCTTTCACAACCTGGTACTGGATTCTTATATGCATCCTGGAATCTTGGGACCGTTTGGAAAATGTATAGGTACATGAAATATTGGAAACTGAGCATATGTGAACACAGTATATAACACAGATCTCATAGTATACTATACATACATTATAATAAAACATTACATTTATCAATGCAACCCCCTATCCACATCACGCCACGCCCCAGCCACATCATGCCACATAACACCAAGTACCAGCCACATCATGCCACCCCCTAGTCACATCATGTCACTACACACTAAACACTACCCACATAACAACTGACCCAGGCACATCACATCATCTCACAGCCACATCACGCCACTGCCCAGCCACATCACACCAAACAGCCCCATCACACCACTGCCCAGCCACCTCACACCAAACACCAGCCACATCACAACCCACTCAGCCACATCACATCAAACACCAGCCACATCACAACCCCCTCAGCCACATCACAACACTCCCCTGGCACATCACAACCCCCCTAGCCACATCTCAACACCCACAGCCACATCTCAACCCCCTAGACAAATCATAACTCCCCCCAGACCAGCTAAGATGTGCTGCTGGTACTGCTTGAGCAGGGAAACTCTAAATTTCGTGAGATTACGAAAACTTGTGAGATTTAGTGCTCCTCCAACAGTGTGTGATGTCACACAATTTCTGGGGACTGGGAGCTGTTGACAGCTGTCAGCTCGCTCTCTCCCTCCCACTTAATAGCCCCCCATTTGCGGGACAAAGAAAAAACAAAACAAAACCCTGGCTGTCAAGGGCCGGAGCCCGGGCCCCCAGCAGACCTGGGCCCTGTTATCTGTACCAGTCTCTCCCTCTTTTGGAAAGGTTGATATGTCCATGAAATAGTTTCCTACCTGCTGTTGTGCAAACTCAATTAATAAAAGAATTCAAGAATGCATGAGACATATAGCTATTGTTGTTAAGACTTAGAGCTAAACTATACATAACAAAAGCAATAAAACAAAATAACACGCATACAAATTTCAGACTAGATAGGATCTTTTCTGCCATTAAATTTGGTGTGTCTTATGCAGTATTCTTGGCTAAAAAAGGATTAAAAATCATTTTTTTCAAACTGGTAGTGTTATATCAGAAAGACAAACCAACTATGTATGACTTTTGAGATGACCCAATGAAAAAATCTTATTGATTTGCAAAAAACAGCATGCTATAACATATAATTAAATGCGGTAGGGAAGTTTCTTCTGAATTTTTACCAGTCTGCATGAAGACTCGTCGGTAATGTCCTTTGTGTCTTTTTATGTAAGTTAGCATTTAATCATTGTCACTCTTCTACTAATCGCAATTTCTTTGTCTATATAGTCGTTGTCTGTAAAACTGTAGTTGGCATAACAAGTACCATTGAACTGAGCAGGAAGGGGTGTAGAGTGAGGTTGTCGGATGCAGCATCATTTTTTTTACAGGGCTGGTGGTGTAAAGAAGTGGGGTTAAGAAGTACCGGTACGTCATACCAGCACATACCGCCCTACTTTAAGCACTGGCTACACCTGTATAATTGGCACTTGGGTTTCCATAAAATAAAACCATTACAAAATATAAACATTTTTAAGATGACATTCAAAATATAACTTGGAATAAATAATTTAGAACCTACAAATTACATACACATGAATTAAAATGTTTACTTTTTATGTTATACTATAACATTTTAAGTGGTGAACTTTGTTGTTTGCAATTGTTTTTACTAATGGAAATGATAAATTTAATCTTGTATCTGAAATGTTTTACGACAATGTCTTTAACCTTGAAATGGTAAAATTCCCTATTGATTTTTGAGAGGAAAGTTATTGTTGCTGTTTCAGAAGCATTAAACCCTAAATGATGTATAATACCAGAATGTGAGAATCCTGTGGTAACCAGTTGACCTTCCTTGGAACCAAGAGTGAAATGTTCTAAACAGTTCAATGCATGAAACAGCATGGACAACAGTTAGGCTTTTCATTCACTTTTAGACTTCTTAAATGAGATGTTTCAGTTGTGTTACTCTTTTTTTCTAGCGGTATATACTGACATTTAAAGCTTTGTAGCTTAGTATGAAAACATCTATGAAATATTACAGTGTTCATAAGTCAGGACTTGGATGTCTGATGCAGTTAAAGACTTTGGAAAAAAAGGAACATAATCAAATAATCTAATGATGCTTCCTATTATAAATGATAGCAATAAATTATATATTAATATTGTACAAACATTACGAAATGCACACCAAGTAAAATGACTGTAATTATTGGTAGAACCCTTAAATAACAAACAACCAAAAAATAGCTTGCATTCCTAAACCTGTAATTAAGCATAGTTCTCTTTTGTTAACTATAGGCTATTTTGTTAAATTTCCTAACTGAAACCGGTCCTCTTTTGTTAACTAGAGACCTACAATTTTACTGATTTGTCTTGGGGTTCCTTTTTCTCACCAGTAACCTGCTGCTATTGACCACTTTCTTGGTGGTATATTTACAAAATTGCAGGTTTGAAAAAGTGGAGATGAATCAGCTTCTAGCTGTCATTTTATAGAATATATTAAATAAATGATAACTAGAATCTGTTTGGTTGCTATAGGCAACATCTCTACTTCTAATGTGCAGTTTAGTAAATATACCCCCTGATGTTACTTGGCCACCAGACACTCAACAACTGTAGGTACCAAGTGTACCCCAGTTGTATAAGAGTACTTGTTGTCAGTGCCAACACCAGGCAACTTCACCAGCATCTGGAACCACTTCTTTTTGGTAGTTGGGTGTAGCTGCTGCAACACATCTTTGCTGGTGGCTGTGGCTATGGCTGGTTCCTCCTCACTTAGGTTCAGGACTGCAGAGTAGCAGGCAGAACATTGATTCAGAGCACTGGGTTCAACACAAGACAGCCGGGGAATGATTTAAAGCAGTGTTTTTCAAACCCAGTCCCCAAGGAGCCATAACAGTGCATGTTTTCCATATCTCCTTGCTGGAGCACAGGTGTATTCATTACTGACTGACACATTTTAAAAGATGCACAGGTGGTATTAATAATTTCACTTGTGACCTGGAAAACCTGCACTGTTAGCGCTCCCTGAAGACTGGATTTGGGATATACTGGATTAGAGGGTTAGCTCTTAGATGTAAGTCACAGGCTTGCAGTAGAATATAGGCATCTTTCAAGTTCTTATAATAAAAATGGTGATTAATACTCATATGCAGCTCTTAAAAGAGCTGTTACACATTACTATGAGGTAGAATTAATGCACACAAATACATGGGACTCTTCTGCTCTATTTATAAAGTTTTGCACATAGGTAGGCAGGGGATATTCCAGCCATATGCTTCTTTAGTCAATCCTAGTTGTTTCACATGTTTTGCACGTGAATCAGCCTGGATGTCTGAACACATTTTTACCTTAGACTTGGTGGCAGGGGGTGTGTTCTTCCTACTTGTTTATGCACTGACTCGAGTATAGTGCGTTGCCTCCCAGGACTCCCATTGCAAACCCCTAAAGCACCTCTGTGCTGACAGCTGGTGCAACAATGCACCGGCTACATGGTGCCGCTTGGCTGCTGCAGCCTCTTCACTGGACAAAAAAAGGATGGGGCACATCCCTCCCAGCATAACAATGCTCTGAATCCTGTAAAAGGAAGGTGCCCCATCTCCACTGAACCACCAAGGTGAGTGAAACTATATTTTTTATAATTTAAATAGTTTTTAATTATGACATCACTGCAGTGTCTGACATGATCCCTTTCAGTGCCACGGACCAGATCTCTTGCTAAACATGCCGGCAGCAAGTGCGGAGTGTGGGGCTTAAGGGAACCCAAAAAAGAACCCACACTAGACTTATTTTTATGCTATATATCTGTACAGTTACTGAGTAAATTTAGATAGTCGTGTCTGCCACCTGTTTGTGGGCTCTGTGTCATATTTTTGGACCTTTCTCGATCAGGCAGTGCTACCAATGATGTTATAGTCTGCCCCGAATCATGTCACAAATACTTTGTGTAACTAGGGCTCATCTCCAAGATATTGTATTGGGATAGGATTATAACACCTCAATTAAATTTACAAAATGTTTTGCAAGGAATTAATTAGATTATGGTGAAAAGAAAAGAAACAATGACTGATTATTGAATGATGAGGTTTGAAACCAAATATACTAGTATCATCATAGAAACTATAGATAAAGACAAAGACAGCGGAGCCAAAAAAGTGTATTTCAGTGCAATAAAAAAATACAAAACATATATTCACTCACATGGGCTGGCGCTCTAAATCATTTATGTGAACAATAAAATTCTGTCTCCACATAGTATTTCTGGATATCTTTCAGGGGCTACAATCATCCACTTGATTGGAGACTAAGTAGCCATGCTTGGATGTGAGTACACTGCAGTGTACAAATAAATAAAGACAAACAGTGATCCAGTGGTGTTATAACAAAATGTAAGGCTGGGTACACACTACAGATTTATCAGCCGATTATCGGGCCAAGCAATAAACGACTGATTGGCCCGATATCACAGTAGTGTGTACGCTCCAACGATGAACGAGGTTCGTTCCAAAGAACAGAACATCGTTTGATGTGATTGTCCAGCAGAACTAAAAATCTTGTTCAGCTATGGAATGATATCCTTCCAATCCTGCAGTGTGTATGTACTCACAACTGTCTACCCAGAGAGAGAGTTAGCAACCTGTCACTGTGTCTGTGATGCTTACTCACTGCTAAGTCCTTCAGATACATAGTGCTAAATTCTGGCAATGAACATCAGCTGCTGTCCCAGTGAATGTAGAGAGTGCTGTAGTTGTAATAATTTTTCTGTTAGTTCTAAGACTGAATATTGCGTTTCAGAGACACAGAAGCTAATGAAATTTATAATGACATTGTGGAAAAGTAAAGTATGTTTAAATGAAACACCAAATATTACTTTCAAGACTGTTTAAGTTTCAATTACTCTGGTGCGCTCTGCCAGGTCCCTGCCTCCAGCGCTGCTTGCCACAGCTCTTCGCTTATTATAGCATGGTGGTTAATCAGTGTGACAGGAATGAATGACTGAATATTGTGCTGGCATTCTCTAAACAACTACACTGCTGTTGGACCAGATGAAGAGGACAGATTTGAAGGTAAATTGTGTACAGTGTGCACACATGAATTGCCCTACTGGATTGGAACTTCAGTTGTTCGTAAAATCGTTAGTGATAAATTGGTCAAAAGTTATTGTAGTGTGTACCCAGCCTAAGTGGCAATGAGGAAATCAGAGTACATGATGACCCTTATTATATATTTAGTGGACTTAAATCTTGCAATGGTTATGTAGCATCCAGAGCGAATCCCAGGTGAGGAAATGAAACCTTAGCATTTATGGTGACCTAAAAATGTAAACATTTTATATTTTCCCTCCTGTTCTCCTTCTCACAAATAGTAACCCTTCCAATTTAAAGCAATTATAATTTAGTGGTTCCCCCTAAATAATACTCATCAGTTATTTATATAGTGTCACTAATTCCACAGGGCTCTATAGAGAACTCATTCAAATCAGTCCCTGCCCATTGGAGCTTATAGTCTAAATTCCCTAACACACACAAACACAGACAGACACACAGAGAGACTAGGGTCAATTTTGATAGGAGCCAATTAACCTACTAGTATGTTTTTGGAGTGTGGAATGAAACCGGAGCATCCAGAGGAAACCCACACAAACACAGGGAGAACATACAAACTCAACACAGATAAGGCCATGGTCACGAATTCAACTCATGACCCCAGTGCTGTGAGGCAGAAGTGCTAACCACTATGTCACTGTGCTGCCCAAACGTATTTCATTAGGATTAATTTCCTCTCTGTTAAGGTTGATTCACAGAGGCACGATTTTAAGTTATTCCATTTTTTTATTGTTCTTGTTTATTGCTAGTATTCCATGTTTGTATCCAGTTGTAATACATTAGATAATGAAATGCTATGTAATGAGGTTATATAAAATGTAACAGATTATCTGTGTTTATTAATAACAAATAAAACATGTAATTATCTGTTTCTATTAAAAACAGGGATTCCTTAGTTTTGTGCATTATTGGAAAAGAGTTTTCACCAATCTTATTTACCATATAGAGTAACCAAATGGGAGATCATAGAGGGGCAGCCCAAATGATATTGTCACAACAGATGTAAGTAAATCAATAGATGGAATTGACTTCTCTTTATCTCAGTTATAAGGCATATATAGTACCCAAGAGGGTATCATCAAGTAATCATTCAAAGCATGTTGTCACGATTGATAAAAGGAGATCAACAAATGGATTGTGTTGTTAAAAAACTAGGTGTAGTATTTTTAAAGTTATTTAAAGCAGTGTATTTTTTCCCCATTATATGTGACAAAATACAAATAAAGACAGACAGAACAATGCCTGATCACCACATAACCGATGTCTACAAGGAGATTTCACTGATAATCATTATAAAAGTTGGATGAAATTTGGCAAAGGAGATGTAATTTCTAAATAGATTCTTAGGTAAGCTTCCCAGAATCAGGAGACCAAACCTTGCAGTAATCTTTACCCAAGGATTGGTAAATATATTGTGGATTCCTTAAAATTGCTTGATTTTAAAATTCTATGGCTTTGTTTACATCAGGTCTAACAGGGTGACATGTATTTAATTTACTTTTATTTTGGATAAGGTACTTTTCTGTGAATTACTGTTATTAGGGCTAGTGCTTCTTTTGGGTGTTGAAGACTATTCTCTTTAAATATTATAGGAATTCCTTTTGTTTTGCTGTTTTTTATTTATATGCTTAATTGCTTTGAGGTTATTGTATTCATTATTTTTTCTTATTTTTTATTTTTTATATTGGCATGTGTTGACTGTGTTTTGAAATTTGTATATGATATATTTGTTTATATGATTGTCTGTGTGTCTTGTTTGCTCCCCTAATCTAGAAATTTGGAGATGGAACATTATTGTCGATTATAGTTACATAATGTTTGTTTTTATTTTTTATAGTACATTCTATGCTATTGGCGATTAATATTTATTTTTTGCAACAAGGATTTATATTTAGCAATCCTACATTATATAATAATGTTATGGAATTTTGACTATTGAGAATGATATGATGACAATGTGTTGTGGCAATAAGTTTGTCTTCCTTTCCCTGGAAACACATTCTGTATTAGATATCAATTCTATATCAGTACAAAATGTTTTCTCTTATTTATGTCTTGTGTTTACTCTATTTGATGTTACACTGTATTCAGTTTAAGAATTAGCTGAAAGCTATGCATTGTTTAATAACTAAATAACTCTTATTTCTATGTTTAAAGAAATATTATTAAATGTTATTAATAAGCTTAAATCAGATATAATTTGTGTGAGTTAGAGGAAAATATATGTACTTCTTATGAGTGTATTATAAATGTGTTTTTTTCTTGTTTTATATCTTCCCCTGGCATTGTGTTGTCATAATTAATCTTGACAATGAGATAATTAGATGAATACTAAGCATCTTAGTTCTCTGCGTTATAATAAAAATGTGAGTATAGTATTTAATTTTAAATATTTTGTATTAAGACTTTACCTGATTACATTGTTTGGTGATAATAAATGTTTTAATTTTTTAACTACTAAACTACTAAACAGTAAGGACTATATTATCTGGTATTCTATACACTAAATCAATCCTTCATTTTTCCCAGTGGAGCGAAATTACACCATTGCAGGACTGGTGAGAAACCGGCTAATTTACCGACATTGAAGATCGGCTAATTTGCTAACTTTCCATGACTAGGTCTAAGGCAAAACAGCCTTCTGTTATTTCAGCTTACAGTGAAGCTTGTGGATTTGCTCTATCCATATAAACGCACATTCTTTATTTCTATTACTAGGAATGTCATCCTTCCATCGTTGAATGAGATTTTTAGTTCAGTTTAAAAATCTCATTCAATTATGTGCTTTGGAACGATAATCGTTCATTGTTACAGTGTACACACTAGTGTGATATCTGGCCAACCGGTCATTTATCATCTGATTGGCCTGATAATCTGCAGAAACCACTGTAGTGTGTACTAACCTTAGTCAGCAACTAATAAATCTTTTTCGCACCTCTACGACTGAATGTTTTTTCTATCTTTTTTAATTTATTTTTAGAAATTCTGAAAATTTTTACTTTTCTACTTCTGAGGTATGCAAAATCCCAAAACCTTAATAAAGAACCTAGTCTGTACAACCAACAAACTAAAAGCACAATATCCTACAAGCAAAGAAGGAACAGAAGGAGAGGTCGATGCAAACGTCACATTTCAAAAAACCCGCAAAATGAAACAATTCCATCTTTCAGATCATCAATTATCAATGATGAAAAAGAGGTCCTTTTCAAAGGTTTACATTTTTGTCACATTTCTAACCATATTATATTATACTCTTTTGTGTTTAAAACACTCTTTACGCTCAAAAAGATTAAAATGCAGCTAGATGCACAAAAGATACTTCAGTAATATTAAATTCAGAACTGGACCCTGATTCTCTAATTTTGGACACAAATTCAGAAGTAGATAATCATTTAGATGAATGCATGCCTAAAGATTTGAAACAAAAATCTACCCTTTACCTCCTTCAAATGAAATTTTTACACATTTTGGATACATAAACCGCAACCTGGTTAAATGTTAAGCCTATAAAGACAGGTCCAACATTATGAAAAGTAAGCAAAACTGCTTTTAAAAACCTACAACAAAATATGACTATCATTATAAAATCCAGTGATAAAGGTGGCCATGTTGTTATTCAAAACAAAGAGGACCACTTAAAAGTTGCAAGTTAGATTCTGAATAATAAAGAGAACCACAAAAAGATGCTTAAAGATCGCACAAAACAATACCAATATGAATTAAACAGTTGAATACAACAATAAATTAACCCTTATCATATATCCATCTAAACCATTCCACTGCCGTCTACCCAAACTGTCTAAATCTCAAGTAATCACCCCTTAGAAGACCCACCATTTTTCGAATTCTTGACTGCGAACCTTCCTGAATTTATCTAGCAAAGACACAACAATCATTTAGCCTTATTTAGACGTATGGAGAACTTTCCACAAATTACAACATTTATGAATTGCAATATACTTTCTTGAATACACCTACTATACATAGGCTGCACTAAGTAACTTCTATGGTGCAAATTTGGAAATCATCAAATGAATGTTATCAACTACACACTCTCTAAACCAGAGGTGTCCAAACTCAGTCCTCAAGGGCTACCAACAGTTCATGTGTGGTGGCCGAGTACTGATGGGATTTCCTTCCCTTACCTTGTCCTCCAGACATGATTCAGGTTCTTTTTTATTCGGACATCTGGTGGTCAGGAGATAAATACTTCAATGAGAGGGACAAGGATTGGTCAAATAATTTGGGTTTATTAATAATGCGGTAAAAATAATTTTGGTAAGCTACCGCGCCACTGACCCCTTCAACTCAATGGCAATGACAAAACACTAATTTGATCAACATAGAGCACAATAGCATTTAACATATAATATACAATAAATCAATTTTCAGGTAAATCACATAACATTAACATCATCTAAAACATTTGGTGCACCAATATTATCCCTGGTAACGTTACTATATTTTACACTCAGTCCTGGGTTGAACTGTGCACAGGAATTTTGTAGAAGTGGTGCACATGTTTGGAGCCCATAAATTACTTTTTCATGCCAAATAAACTGGTGATCTTTTGTATTACACAGTCTCTCTATTTTCTCTCCTCTCACACTGTTCTCAGTACATAGCTCAGTCTGTTTAGTGTGATGTCATAGATCTCTATACTGCTTATTTGTTTTCAGTACGTTCCTTTTTACTCACACCTCTCTTTGGCTCACTTCTTATCTTCTTCTCTTCTTACACTTACTTCACTTTTAATCTGCTTATATATCACTTTGTCCGATTTTCATTCTGTCCCTATTTTTCTCTCTCAGTCTATGCAGACACAGGGATCTCTCTCCCTCAGAAGTCTAGAACTTTCCTCTCCCCACTGCCTTCTGGGAGTTCACAGTTATTACCAAAGTTAGTGGACTTGTTGCTATGCCACACACTCCTCCTTCCTGTTACTCCCGGCAACCACCAACCACTCCCAACTGTCACTTCTCCCTTAAGAAAATATATATATATATTTTTTTTTAAATCTTTATAAACACTTTTAACAATTAACAAATTAAATTAACAAATTAAAAACATATAGATACACCCCAGGGTACTCAGATTTTGGGGCACCACATTCACCCCTGCTTTTTCAGGTGCGTGTCCTCACGCATTAAGACATAAAGGTGGTTGTTCTTTATCAACTCAAATCACACATCTACAACATTTATAATAGCAAACATTTTCAATGACAACAGTTTTAATATACATTATATACATTATATACAACAGTTTTAGTGAGAAAGATCTCTAATCCTGATACTGCCAATAGTAGCTAGAAAGGGTCAGTGGGCAGCTGAGGCAAAGTCCCTTTTCTATCATCTTGTTCTTTGTCCCAGTCATCCCTTGATGTTTCTTCTTGAGGACGATGCTTCCTTCTGACAGCCGATAGGCCTGCGCATCCCAGTCGTAGTCTTTCTGCTGCCGTTTGTAGAAGAACGGAGGAGGGCGTCTGCGCTGGACAGGTCTCTGCTGAGAGGACACTTATTCTGCTCTCCCTCCCTTGCTCACTTGCTCTGTACTTACTTCCCCACCAGATTCTGCAGCATTCTCTCCTCTTGGCCGGTAGAAACGTCTGCGGAACCTTCGTCGGTAGGGTGCAAATCTGCTTCCTTTTACTGGTACACCACCAGGGCCAGTCACGTTTGCTGCCTCTGCACCCTTCTCTCCGTCCACAACATAAAATTCCACAGTCTCCTCGTCTCCAACACTGCGCAGAAACTTCCGTGGGTTATTTCGCTTTATTGCTGTCTGGTGGACAAAGACATCTTCTTTGGTGTCATTTCTGTTGATGAAGCCATATCCATTCCGCACATTAAACCACTTGACAGTGCACGAAAACTTTAAATGGGAATCAGCAGACTTTTGGTAACCTTGTAGGAGCCGAATAGTATGTTGAAAGGCCTGATGACCGGGGGAAGCCGCTTGGGTTAATTTACCCTTCAAAGTCGCCACTAGCTCATCCGGGCATCTTTGCAGCACATTCATCCCCAGGATGATGGGAGCTATGTTCCCTTTACAGGGGGCGGTGACAAGACAGCCTTGTCTTGGCAACAAGGTCGCTCCGATCTGGATGTCCGATTCCCAATACCCTTCACACGCAATCTCGAGGCCGTTACTGGCGGTCAGCTGCAGCCAGGTTGGGGGTGGTGATAACAGCTGCTCTTTGCCCCAATACTTGTGGAATGTAGGGAGCCGGATGGTCGTAATCTGCGACCCCGTGTTAATCATAGCCAGGGTCTCCACTCCATTAATTGTAACGAGTAACGTGGGACATTGTCCGATGAACTGGGGCCTCCAGTTTTCTGGATCCGGATCTATTCCCGGGGCTCGCCCCAAAATTCGCCCCTCAATCTCGGGGTGTCAGAGTTTAAATGTTCATTTTGGTCGCAGTTTCTTTCTATGTGTCCTATCCCATGGCACCGGCGGCATATCGGGCACCCTTGACTATAGAATTGGTTGGGCGATCGCCGTACATACTCGCGAGGTGGTTCCCACCTGCCTCGGACTGATCTTTGTCTTTCGGTCCTCCACTCTGGTTCCCCGTAGGTGGGTGCCGGTGGCCTCGCCATTTGGCGCATCTCTCGCTGGATTTATGCCATTCCGACGGCCAGCTCCTCCATTTGCTCTTTGAGCGTTTGCATTGGGTCTCCGGTGGGATACTGACCGCTCTGTATTACCGATTCTTGGGCCTGTGTTAATTTTTCTGTGCTGCTTGCCATGGCTCTTCTCGAGCTTGCGCTTTCTCTGAAGCCCACCAATTCTGGGTATTCTTTCTCCCTTCCCTGTTGGTGACTGACAATGGCGATGGCGGTCTCTTTAAACTCTCGGAAGATTTTGCCTGGCATCTGTGCCTTCATCAGTCATAGCTGAATCTTAACGCTTTCTTGGGCGACTCCTTCTACAAACTGTACGGTCAGGGCTTCGTCCGCATTTCGTACTTCCTCTTTGTCCACTGCCTGAATGGCTCTTAGCATCTCTTGTAGGCTCAGGGCATAGTCCCGCAGTGTCTCGTTTGGTTGTTGCTTGCGAGCATATAGTTTCATCTTCAGCTCCGGAAGAGTTCTTGTCTCAAACGTTGTGGAATTTTTTTTTAAAACTTGTGCCGCTTCTTTCTTGTCGTCCATCGGCCATGAGATTACTTCTCTGAGCGCCGACCCTGTGAGTTGCCCTATTAAGATCTCCACTTTCTGCTGTTCATTCAACGGGTATAGTCGGAACATGGATTCCAGTTTGTTCTCGAATTCTGTGAATGAAGTCTTCTGTAGCTTGTCGTCATCCCCGCTGTACTTCGGGAGCCATGGGGCCCCGAAATAGTATGGTAGGGTTATGGGCCCTGCCGGTTGCGCTGTTCCCCCGCCTTGTTGCTGATCCATTTTTCACTAAAGGTATTACTCTCCTGATGCACTCGGATCCTGTTCGGTTTGACGCCAAAGTTATGTGGTGGCCGAGTACTGATGGGATTTCCTTCCCTTACCTTGTCCTCCAGACACGATTCAGGTTCCTTTTTATTCGGACATCCGGTGGTCAGGAGATAAATACTTCAATGAGAGGGACAAGGATTGGTCAAATAACTTGGGTTTATTAATAATGCGGTAAAGATAATTTTGGTAAGCCACTGCGCCACTGACCCCTTCAACTCAATGGCAATGACAAAACACTAATTTGATCAACATAGAGCACAATAGCATTTAACATATAATATACAATAAATCAATTTTCAGGTAAATCACATAACATTAACATCATCTAAAACATTTGGTGCACCAATATTATCCCTGGTAACGTTACTATATTTTACACTCAGTCCTGGGTTGAACTGTGCACAGGAATTTTGTAGAAGTGGTGCACATGTTTGGAGCTCATAAATTACTTTTTCACGCCAAATAAACTGGTGATCTTTTGTATTACACAGTCTCTCTATTTTCTCTCCTCTCACACTGTTCTCAGTACATAGCTCAGTCTGTTTAGTGTGATGTCATAGATCTCTATACTGCTTATTTGTTTTCAGTACTTTCCTTTTTACTCACACCTCTCTTTGGCTCACTTCTTATCTTCTTCTCTTCTTACACTTACTTCACTTTTAATCTGCTTATAGATCACTTTGTCCGATTTTCATTCTGTCCCTATTTTTCTCTCTCAGTCTATGCAGACACAGGAATCTCTCTCCCTCAGAAGTCTAGAACTTTCCTCTCCCCACTGCCTTCTGGGAGTTCACAGTTATTACCAAAGTTAGTGGACTTGTTGCTATGCCACACACTCCTCCTTCCTGTTACTCCTTCAGCCTCTTCCGCGATTAAATTTCAAGCGGCGCTGCATTGTAGAGGGTTAACTTCCCTTTACAATACAGCGCCGCTTGAAATTTAATTGCGGAAGAGGCTGAACACGCAGGTGTTGAAGAACCCGCAGATTGATACATTTACCCCCAGGTTTCAGTCCAATTAGCTAAGAACAAGAAACTGGGGCTACAGTGGACACATGGTCACCAAAACTGGACAATTAAAGATTTTAAAAATGTTGCCTGGTCTGAAGAATCTCAATTTCTACTGTGACATGCAGATTGTAGGGTCAGAATTAGGCATAAACAATATGAATCCATGGGCCAGTGTAATGGTGTGGGAAATGTTATTTTGGCACACATTAGTTCCCCTAATTTCGTTGTTTCACTGCTATTTACCAGTGAAGGTTTTAGAGCATATGTCAGCTGGAAAAAAGGGGGTTTAAAAACAGACAAAAACAAATGTATTTTTCTGGTAATTGTACTACCACATCTTGTGGGTCACTTAGTGGTGAATTGGGTGTGGTCCAGAAACTTTTGTTGTTTACCTTGAATGCTTAGAGGATCTAGGTTTCATTTCCCAGCATAAACTCCTGTGGGAATGGAAGACATTTTAAGAACCCTAGTGCATGTGACAGCCCTGCAGGAGGAAATTACCCGACTTCTCCGTGAGGAGATCACTCAGGGAAGACGGGTCAGAGAGGCTCCAGCTACCACCACGTTACAGAAATTAACTTCTGACGATGACATGGAGGCATATCTAATAGCCTTTGAGCATGCCGCCACCCGAGCCAAGTGGCCGCCTGGGTCTTGGTCCGAATACCTGGCTCCCTATCTTTCAGGAGAAGCACAGCGAACCTATATAGACCTAGATGAGGACCAGGCTGGCAATTATCAGCAGCTGAAAACCGCCATCTTAGCAAGGGTTGGTGTCACAAGAGCAGGGGAGTCCCAACGATATCATGAATGGAGACTCTCCAAGGATTTACCGGTTCAGGCTCAGCTTGCTGAACTTGGTAGAACACCAAATAAGTGGTTGCAGCCAGAAAAAAACACTGCGGGCAGAATTATTGAAATTCTGGCCATTGACCATTGTATCCGGGATATGGACCAAGGGCTCCAAAGGTGGGCACTGCAGGCGGATCCTCAGACGTATGAAGAATTGGCTGCTGTAGTGGAGAGATACAGTGCCTTACAACATATGCCCAAACCTCCGTTTCCCGCATCAAAGTTTGTGCCTCGGTCAAAAACTGGCATATGGAACAGTGGACCGGATATTGGTGAGGAGAGGTTGCTTGATAAAAAGGCAGCCAAACCTGCATTAAGTCCAATCTGCTTTGAGTGCAAAGAGCCTGGACACTTGAGGGCTCAGTGCCAAATGTTAGTAGAGCCTATGGATTCTTCACTAGCGCACCCACAGCCAACCTATCTGAGCTGCTGTATCATGAGTCCGGTTTCTGAGAAGTCCTGCTTGTTCCTCATGACTGTGTTTGAGAATCACCGCCTGGTGCTGGCTCTGGTAGATTCGGGTAGTGAACTGTCTTTGGTTTCCAGCTCCATATTACCAGAGAAACTGACTCATAATCTGCCCAAAGCGAAGGTACTCTGAGTCCATGGGACTGCCGAGGACTATGACAGGACTCTTGCCTGTTACTGTGAATGGACAGGCAGTGACAGTGGTAGCGGCCATTGCCCCAAAATTGCCATACCCTTTAATCCTGGGCAGAGACTTTCCGCTGTTCAAGCAGATCCTCCAGTAGTGAATCCAGTAGGACACATCGGCAATTGAAGCACCAGCCAAAAGTCCAGCCTTGATAGAGGAGCTTGAGGGAACATAAAATGGAAAGTCCCAGGATCTACTGTGAAACCTGAACCAGATAATTCAGGAAAATACACCTACTAAGAGGTACACAAAGGAGAGCTGCACAAGTGCCAATGCAGAACCAGACCCTGGCATTGTTCGGTGGCGAGACCTCGGGTGAAGGGGCTATGCCTTTCAATGAGGACTCAGACTGTACAGGATTGTGTAACTTGTTTCCACTAAGAGACTTTGGGCGAGACCAACTTGGAGATGTTACCTTAGCTAATGTCTATAAGAATATGGTTGAGATTAATGGGGTAGAAAAGGCTAACAAGTCTGCAGAAGATATTGCCAATTATATGGTAAAGAATGATCTGTTGTATAGAGTTGCTAATTTACATGGTAGAACTGTTGAGCGATTGTTAGTGCCGCAAATCCATACATCACTTGTTCTCAAAGCTGCAGATACACACCTGTGGTGGGGGGGCACTTGGGTGAGGATAAAACACGAGAGCGGATATTGCTCAGGTTCTATTCGCCAGGAGAGTACGAGGCAACAGAAAGATTTTGCTAGACGTGTCCAGTTTGTCAGAGAACCTGTCCAAAGCCAGACAATCGGGCCCCGCTTTTCCCATCCTTGTGGTGCAGACCCCGTTTGAGCATATTGGTATGGATTTGGTAGGCCCATTAGAGAAGTCGGCCCATGGCCATCAGTATGTATTGATCATAGTGGACTATGCCACCAGGTATCCCAAGGCTATACCTTTGCGCAATATAAAGTCCTGTACAATAGCAAAATAACTCCTTCTGTATTGTAGCAGGTTGGGTATCCTCAAAAAAATCTTGACTGATCAGGATACTCCCTTTATGTCACATCTAATGAAAGAGCTATGCCGGTTGTTAAAAGTAGAAATGTTACACACATCAGTATATCACTCGCAGACTGACGGGTTAATGCAGGGGTAGGCAACCTGCGGCTCTCCAGGTGTTGTGAAACTACAAGTCCCAGCATGCTTTGCCAGTAGATAACCAGCAGAGAGGTGGCAAGGCATGCTGGGATTTGTAGTTTCACAACACCTGGAGAGCCACAGGTTCCCTACCCCTGGGTTAGTGGAACGTTTTAATAGGACACTCAAACATATGGTGAGGAAGGCATTGGCACAGGAAAAACTGGACTGGGATGTGCTATTAGCCTATTTAATGTTTGCAGTGACGGCAGTGCCTCAGGCATCTACCGGGTTCAGCTCCTTCGAATTGTTGTATGGCAGGCAGCCAAGGAACATTTTGGATGTTCTCGAGGAGGGCTGGGAGCAACAGAGTCTAAAAGAACCCAATGTGATCCAGTTTGTGTCCCAGTTGTATGACAGGTTGCGGAAGATCACCCCTTTGGTGCAACAACATATGCATGAGGCACAGGCGAGACAAAAAAGAAACTACGATAAGTCAGCTGTAGTTAGGGCTTTCTAACCAGGTGACAAAGTTCTGGTCCTGGTACCCACACAAGAGAGTAAGCTCTTCACCCATTGGCAGGGGCCATATGAGGTGATTGAGGCTGTGGGGCCTGTTAATTATAAAGTCAGGCAGGAAGGCTGGAGAAAACCTATTGAGACATATCATGTCAACTTGCTCATAACTTGGCATGATAGGGAGGAGCCACAAGCTGCATTGGTAAACGCAGTTGTGCAGGAAAACAAAGTTCCCATAAGGGGAGATCTGTCCCCAGGTCGGAGACGACAGACTGAGGAAATGGTTGAGAGGAACCTTGAGATGTTTTGTAGCTGTGAAACAGGTGATTAAGAAAATGTTGAACCTTGATGTCATTGAGGAATCCAATAGCAACTGGAATAGCCCCATTGTATTAGTGGCCAAACCAAACGGGAGTATTCGTTCTTGCAACGATTTTAGGAAATTAAACGAAGTTTCCCATTTTGACACATATCCGATGCCCCACATTGATGAATTAGTGGAAACCTTAGCCAAAAGTCAATACCACACAACATTAGATCTAACCAAAGGCTTCTGGCAAATTCCCTGAAGACCTGCATCTGCAAAGACTAAGACAGCCTTTTCAACCCCAGATCGGTTGTTCCAGTATAAAATTCTGCCTTTCGTCTCCTAAAACCATACCAGGAGTATGCAGCTGCATACTTAGATGATACAGTCATCCACTCCCAGGACTGGGAGACACATCTACCCAAAGTGGAGACAGTATTATCCTCGCTTAGGGAGCCGGGTCTAACCGCCAATCCGGAATAATGTGCATTGGCTATATACCCCAAGTCCAAATACTTGGGGTATGTTGTGGGACAGAGTCAGGTCAAACCCCAAGTGGATAAAGTAAAGGCCATCAGAGATTGGGTCAAGCCTGTGCAGAAGACCCAGCTGAGAACCTAATTGGGCCTAATGGGTTTATGGCTAATTTTTCCACTAGGGCTGCTCCTCTTACAGAGCTCCTAAAAAAGGCTTGTCCAGACAAGCTGGTCTGATCAGAAGCAGCGGAGGTGGCCTGGCGGGATCTTCGGGTGGCTCTGTGTTTGACACCAATAATCCAAGCACCAGATTTCAGTAGGAGATTATATCTCCAAACGGATGCCTCTTGATTAGGATTGGGTGCTGTGCTGTTGCAGAGGTTGGATGGGGCAGAAAAACCCATCCTCTATCTAAGCTACAAACTTCTGCACAGAGAGAAGAAATACTCCAAGGTGGAACAGGAGTGCCCAGCCATCAAATGGGCCAGCGAGGATCTCAGGTACTACCGCCTGGGTAGGGAATTCACCCAGGAGGGATGAATTCCCTACCCAGGAGGTAGTACCTGGTCACTGACCATGCACCAATGAAGTGGTGCATGGTCAGTGACCAAGGTGAAACAGGGAGGTGAATGCCCAGGTAACTAGGTGGTTTCTGGCGTTGCAGCCCTACCACTTCAAAGTGGAGCATAGGTCAGGGAGTCTGCACAAAAATGCAGACACCCTCTCTCACCGGGATGCGCTCTCCGCAGTGTCAGCGTCATTGGCGACGCTAAGGGAAGGGGTATGTGGCAAAGAGGGATATTTGCCACAGTTCCTCTATAAGGGAACAGGTAGAAACACAGTTGGTCTGCAGCAGCAAACTGCAGACAGGGTTAAGTTTTCCCTAGGTTCCTCTTTAAGCACACACACAGGTGTTCCACATGGGTGTAATAGGTTTGCTTTGCTGGGATTTGTTGTAGTACTGGGGTGGAGGATAAAGGCACTGTCTGTATGTGTGGATGGGAACATCGATGCCAGTAAGTGGCTGGCTTGCAGAAAGGGAAGTTATGTCTAGCAAGATGTAGGTGGAGGGGATTTTGTGTTACTGTTTCTGGATGATTGCTGTACCATTGCTGGAGCTGTTTACCATCCTGACAACTGCAAATAAGCAGTTAAATGGTTCAGCATACCTGTGTCTGATTCCTGTGAATGCTGTACTTTCTCACAAGTGGTGTCTTCGTGGGATCTGTAGGACAGCTAAACACAGCCGTCCTCCCAGCCTCCAGACGCAAGGGTGGTGAGTGGAGTCTGTTAAAAACCACTATAAGACATCAAACTGTTGTAATGCTTTGTTTCAAATGTGTTGCTGTGAAGAGACAAACCTTTATACTGGGAACTGATTAGCAGCTGTTTGGGTTGCAAAAGAAAGCAAAAGTTAAACACTGCTGGTCATTGTAGTGCCACACTTGTTAAAGGTTCAAACTGTGAATTGGGTGTGGTCCAAAAAAATAATCAAACTGTTGTAATGCCATCTACCTATGTATGTATGTATGTATGTATGTATGTATGTATGTATGTATGTATCTATCTATCTATCTATCTTTTTATCTATATATATATATATATATATATATATATATATATATATATATATAATGAACTTAGAAAACTTACAGCTATTTATAAGGTGTAGTGTAAATATGTTAGCTACTAAAGTGTAAAATGTGAAGACAGAAAGTCTGATGTAAATGTATTTGATGGCTTTGCACATTCCAGTATGAGAAGATAGGAGTGTCACCTGTGGCAGCTTGAAAGAGCTCTTGCTGTGAGATATATCCTAACACAAGTTAGTTTTTGGACACCTGAATAGATGTTGTGGGTCTGGACATCCTTTCAGCCCAAGGCAGCATTTTGAAGCCCTATACAGGTCTATAGAAAATGTCTTCATAGTTCATATTTGGGAAGATTCAGGTGGCACTCCATACTGAGGAGCAGAGGTCACACCAGCGTTGTGAATGACAGGTACAGGTTGTATCCGGGAACAGCTAAAATTACATATCTTTGGAAAAGGTATGTCACAGTGTCAAAATTTCATCGTTTGGTATCAAAAGATGGGATTTATTAATAATAAAATTGGGTCTGTGTGATGCTCCACAGAAATGTTAGGTCACATAGTAGAATTGAGTAATAAATCAGACAACATGCAAATAGTGATTGAAAAAGTGTCACAGGCCACAACTCTCTGGGGTTAGGAAGAGGTGTGGAAGTGTCTTTAAAAAGCTGAAACCAGTTACAGCAAATTGTCAGACTTTTTGGGAAATAAATTCACATTAATAAGCTGTCCATTTTCCTTGCCAATTTCCCATGGCACAGAGTATGCCATTCATGTAAGTGACACTCTGAATGTAACCGCCTTTTATTTTAAACTGTTTTGCTTGTGTATGTCAATCTATAAATCGTTTATTAATTATTTTTTATATCTGAATGCCCTGTACTTTGTATATTAAATCTATAATTTAATATGTTTAATATGTTGCGTGCTTAATACTCTAACAAATCCATTAGCCTGTTAAGAAGAATATAGCTCGGCCAAGTTAACCTTTTGAATGCCAGTGTTTGATTTGTTGATACATTTGATTAACAAGCTGTGTGTGCTTGCATTTACATTTGTGTAACAGTCTGGAGGTGTGAAGAGTTAGCCCTTTGCTTGTTGGTGTGGGTCTTGCTAGTCTGTGAGCAGCTAGAAGCCTGTGTGCCAGTGTGGGACAGTATATTGAGGTCCTATTGCCCGTATTCAATAGGTGGTGGCAAATCTGAAGTGTGTGAGGTGTGAGCGCTGTTTGGGGGTGATGCAGTAGGTCTATAACCTGTGTGATAGGTAAAGAGAGACTGCGGGCTGGAATCGTGTGACCTCATACAGTAATCACCCCAAAGTCACGGCAGCTGGGAGCGTGTTCGTGACAAAATATATATATATATATATATATATATATATATATATATATATATATATATATATATATATATATATATATATATATATATATATGTATGTAATGAAACATGCAACTTGCACTTATACATTTAATGTAAATCTGCCAGTGCTCAATTTCGTTTGTGTCTATTCATTGTAGGAAGAATTGCCCATTGAATGTCCTTTGAAGCGAAATTATTGTATTGTAGCCTACATGAAGTTTCAGTCATATCTCTGGGATCTTTCGCATGACATGCCAGTATTGCAAATATACATACTTAAATAACTTCCCTCACCATCAAAAAGTACATGTCTCTAATTAAATGAAACATTGCTGTGTTAGATATATGCTTAAAGTTAAAAACACCTTATAAAGCACTCACTGAGCACACAGTCGTTTATAATTATTAGCAGTGATTTGTGGATTGTGACATTTAGCACTGTAACTTCTCAAGTACCACATCCCAATAAGACCATGAAACCATAATGCTTCCAGGTAAATTGGAGATTTTACCATTCTGGAAAGTAACCAAATAATTTACATGTGTGTATATACCGTAATAAAAATCCTTTGAGATGATTGTAATCCATATGAAAATAAATTTAATACAGATGATAAATCAGTCAAGCATATGAAGGTATACCATTCAAGTTAATTTGGGCAAAGTGTCTGGCCATCGGTTGGTTGCTTTTACAACTTTTATGTTGGCTAAGAAGGCTGCACTGTGATTTGCCATTATGTTTATAAATTCTTTAATATCAAATTTATATCAGACTACAAATAGATCTCATGAGCACAGGTACATATTAATTTATATCTGATATCTGGATATATTTGCCCAACTATGGATAATACAAATTATTGCAACAGTATACCCTGGCACTCCATACAGTTCATCGCACACTGATATCTCCCAGACTTAGTGTCAGGCAACCACGGCTTTGGATGAGGTGTATAACAAGTTATGGGATATGTTTTAACCAACAGATCTTTTAACCTTGGTGCCCATCTGCAGCACATCAATGGATGTTGCTTGAGAAAAAGAGAAGTTACTGAAGAGTCGGTTTCTACTAAATTTAAATATTTAATGGTCTGTGCTGTTATTTCACTGCTATTAGACTTTGGAAAAGAAGTAGCAAAATGAAACTTTGAACAGACTGTTTTTATTTATACAAAGTATTTTTTTAAATTTACTTTCACAAGTTAGCAGAGTTTACATTCCCTTTGTTGGAGTTTATCACTCAATGGATATGGCACTTCACTTGAATATGTGTCTTTGGTGAGAAGTGGATGTATCTATTTGTTGGTTTCTCAAAACCCATTATCCTGATGCCCAGGAGACCATCACATTGAGAAAATTGATTTCAATCACAATCAAATGTAAATCTAACAGGGTTAGGTAAGTAATTTAATTTAGTCACAATGTATTTACAATAATGCTAATTTCCCTTCCAGATTAAGAATAGATTGTTAATAAATCTGTCCAAGAGTAGGATTATAACACCATATTTAGGCAAACTATATTTCCTTTTATATTCAATCATGTATAAATTAGCATATTAAAAAGACACGCTAGAAGCCATTGCTGCTTCAGACAATTGTTGGTAACATGAATTCAATTGAATATCATTCCCAAGAAAGAAATAATGAATTTTATTGGTGGGTAATTCTGTTGAGGTAAACAAGTCATTGGCTTGTAATCCATAAATCAAATAAATTACGGTAGACGAATATTATTATTGTGGAACTCCAGGGTAATTTCTAATTTTATTTTTATTTTACAGCAAGGGCATACATTGTTCTTTTTAATACACAAGTGTTTAATATGGTGTGAGGCTGTGTGAGATGCCTAGCCACATAGTCTTGGTGTGGTATAGGGTTACATAATAAATTAGTCCTCAACCTAGGTAACTTGGTAGCAGCATGGGGCGAATCCATAATGATTGCCAGCACTTGCCCCGGTTGCTTTTAATTTTCTTAATATATAAAAATGTATAAGTTAAACAAAATAAAAAACGCACTGGTTTTAAAATAGAATTTAACGTGACAAAAATGAACAAGCTCCCTACCCATGTTTTTTAATTTTTTATTAGAGAGTCTAAAATAAGAAGCAACACCCTCTACTCATTTTGACACAGTGTAGTTGAAGCACTGACTGTGTTTATACCTAAGACTAGAGACTTTTTTCTTGATCTGTCATGCACAGCAATATTTAATTAATACACAAAACTCCTAGAGTATACAAATATGTGAAATTTGTGTGATTTAAAATGAATACTATGTGTTGCATATATTTATTTGAAGGATATAATATAATGTTTTTTTATTGACATATTGCAATGGTGCTCCATGTACACACACAATCACAGGCACATATGCCAAGTAGAGAGGCTGCCATCCAGCAAGATGTAGTGCTAATGCATTGGATGACCATAATTTACATTGAGAAATTATGTGAGAAACTGACTTTTATGTACCTTGCTCAAAGCAGACAATACAAACACGAATATACAGTTTATTAATCCCTCTCTAAAACATTTCTAGCACATATCTTCATTGATTCGTAAATGGTTTGTATTCTTGTAATACATATAGAAGGCATAAAACAAAGACTTGGTAATGCTCTTTCCTTATAGCTTTGCTAAAAAAACGTCCACAGAGATAGAGAGAGAGAGTGATTTAAGATTGCAAGCAGAGACAATATGGCTATCAAAACCAGACATCAATATACTCAGCAAGCGTTGATTAATGTTGTATGTGACTATAATAAAAAGAGCTTAGTTTCTAGAGACAATGTACAGTTGAAATAATATGTAGGGTCTTTGACAATGATTGTTGAATGTGAAATCAAATAAGTACAGAATGATGCGGATGTATTTTCACTTACAAAAACATCCTGTTATTTTTTACAGATGCTTTGCAGTGAACATTACGAAACAACATATTCTATTCTCAGACACCTTACATTTGTATTATTTTCCAGAATAAAATGGAACTCCCATGAACTGATTTTTAAAATTCGGGACTCAAAGGACCTATGCATGTTACATTAATGAGTTCATCAATACTACTCAAATTCTTTCTTAATAATATTGTTATAATATCAATTTCAACACAATATAGCTTAGATACATTAATATATAATATTTACTGCTCTGGAAGTAATGAATTTGTTGTGGAACTAAAATGAAATCTTCCCTTTTTCTAATCTGAAACAATGGATTTGTGATTATTCATGCAGTTCTTGCGCTAACCTTAAAGATATTGCCATTTTGTTGAACCAATGGAAAAATAAACTTATTATTTCACCAGTGGAGAAATCATGGACAAGGTCATTGATTTCAAGTCTCCAGTTTTTTCTCTAGGGGTGATCTGAATTTTACTGATTATTTTCCCATCGTCTCCTGATCTCATGATTTCAACCACTAATTTTATGAATGTTTTGAGACTAGATCACTAGGAGGCAACTTTTTCCCTTTGCTACTAGAGTAACGTCAGTAGAGATATACAAAGTGGCACTGTAAAAGCTAGTACCGTTCCCTTTACTAACATCTAAATTGGTAAGCACTTGTTGCTAAGGCTAGCGCCAGAGGCAGTTATTACCAAAGTACACAGCCTCCATCATTCTAAATTGTGCATGGTGCTTGTACAGTGGACTCCAGGAGCCACAAATGTCAGCTGTGCAAGAGTCGGCCAGTGATATTTACCAATAATGTTCCAGGGGGACGGTTTTATAGCCAGTGTATCCCAGCATTTGCCATACAAATGAGCATCCATAGCAGGTGCAAGGCCAGTGGTGAGTAATCAAATTGAGGGTACTTAAGCAACCATATTGGGGTGTATATTGGATAGTAGCCACCAGTTTGGGGTCTGTATTGCATGGTTGCCACCAAATTGGATTGCGCATTGCATAACAGTCACCATCCTTTATATTCTAGAAAAGCTAGCAGATTGGGACATATATTGTATTATACAAATCAGAAAGTGAGGTCTGTATTTTATAATAGGCACCACAGATCTCAGAGTTATTATTGTAAAGTAGCCACCAGATTGGGGTCAATATTGCTGTCTTTGTACAATATCTGTCCTAGTAGTCAGAGTAAATTTTAATATTTTAGTGACGGATAATGATAATGTTTATTCTATTTAAACATTGTGTCCATTTTTAACAAAAACTATTGTAAAAATATGTTGCAGACATAGATACTTCAAAAATAAATGTACAACTCTATATGGCATAATGTCCTAATGGTTTGTTATTACCATTCTTGTTTAACATGATTTCATCTGGTTTTGTATGTAGCTGTGGTGTACTGTATGTGTCCACTTACACCAAGCACAGTGAAGTCCCATTGTCTATTTTACTACAGATTTTTAGACCCTCATTAGGAGTCAGAAGTAAATTCAAATATAAGGTATATTTTTACACCTTGGCAAACCAAGTTGTGCAGTAGTGGTATAATTTGAAATGTGCAGACAAATTTATAGTTGGGGGCAGGGGCGCTCCCTAACTCAATTCTAAGTCATGGTGTAAAAATAAAGCTGTATGCTACATGCAAAATGGGCATTATTTTCCATTTATGCAAAATTGCATTTCCACCTCTTTCTTCGCAACATGGTATGTCCAAGTGCAATTTTGCATCGCTAGTTACATTTGCTCCTACCTCTAAATGAGGTGCCTATTGTGTTGTGATAGTTTATGTTTTCTCATAAAATCCTCTATATTGTACAATTTTATACAGTGGGAAGGGGTTGGGACGTGTGGCACACACACAAAAAAAGCGTGAAAAAAATACAATGCACCCTGAAAAACATAAATGAATCTCAGATGAAATGTACAAAGTACAGGATTTGCAGTTTTTTAGTTATTCCATTGCAGCAGTATGAATCTTGTAATAGCTTAGCAAAGTTTCCTGACTGGGATTAAGTATACTATAGACTATAATATACTGATTTATCCGTGGCAGTAGTCTCATCAATGCCTTTGCATGGGGGAATCTATTTATTCTTGGAATAAAGTGGGGGTTCTGATGCAGTATTTTTTTTATATTCTTTTCATTTATTTACTGGAGAGAGCTAGTGCTCACAGGTAGATTATTTTCTGCTTTGTGCCACTGAACAGATGAGGCTCACACTTCAAGCTGTCAAAAAAGCATGCATAAAATGCGTCCGAAAATGGCGCAATTTTGTGTGCATGCTGAGCCGAACGTATCTCAATCTGCATCCATATCTGCAATGGTGGCATATGCACCAAGTGGCGTATACAGCACATGCCGTATTTCTCATTGATGGTTGCTCATAGAAGCTAGCTCACAGGTGGTGCACTTTTGTCCCTTTTACATTTAACGATTTCATACACGAAGTTGTTGACGGGTAGGGTACTGCTATGCCAGCAGTGTGAATGATTTGGGTACAGTTCTTACAGTCAAGGGAGGGCTTGGTAATGTTAGCCCGAGGGGCAAAACTTGACTCAACAGTCTTTTTTAAAGGAAATAAAATGCAGGTGGCCCAGTGACCCAGCCCATGGTAGCCCACTATGGGACCGGCCCAGAGGGCAGATGCCCGCCATCCCCTACTTACAGTACAGGTATTCATGGGTCAAGGATTATGTACTTTGTGTGATGCAAAATACAATTAATGACCTAATGTAAATGACTAAAAGATAATGTAATATATGTAAAACAATACAATCTTTTTAAACAAGCTTTTGTTCACATAGAAAAATAAAATTAAAATGTGCGCTGTGACCCCTCTCCAAAAACTTTATTTTACCATCAATCTGAAAAAAAATCTTAGTGTGTGCTTGCAGGGTCAGTAGTAAAATGTGGCTATTGCAGTACCTCCAAAAGACACACTGGCCGCTCGGACTGGCCTGCCGGGCAGCTGGACTATCCACCGGTAGGCCCAGTGGGGTTGAAGCTCTGCCCCCTCCGCTGTAAGGGCGGAGCTTACGTGGAACACATCTGAACGGAGTAGGAACATGAGGAACGTGAGAGAGTGCATTATACTGACTCTTACGCTGTTGTATAATCACAGCTCCCCCGCTCCGCGAGTGCTGACTGAAGGTAGAGGAGAAAGCGCAGTGCGTACTGCAGGCCGACTCTTACACCGTGCTCTCTTACAGGTCTCCTTGAAACATATTAGGGCTCATTTGCATACATTGCATTTAGATGCAGAACTTACAATGAACCACAGCAACCGGGTCAGCAACCAATCAGGAGTCAGTAACCAGCAGTCATTCAGCAGTTGGCAACCATTCAGCAACCAATGACCAGTGAGCAACCACTCAACAGTGAGCAAACAGGCAGCAACAATTCAGCAGTCAGCAGCAGGTAAGCAACTAACAACCAGTCAGAAATAAGTCAGCATTTATCTAACTGGCGCAAATAGACAATGTAAGCAAGTGTGTGATTATTTACTATGATTCTGTTACAAGCTTGCACTTACATGCAATGTTAGTATGAGAGTCCTTGTCTCTTTCCCAGGACCCCATAGCGGTCGGTCTATAAATGTGTGTGTGTGTGTATATATATATATATATATATATATATATTTACCAGGTGTCCTTGTTCTTTACGTTGTAGCTTTCAATATCCTATAGCAAATTAAACGCTTTTTTATACCTGTCTTACTAAATTCCCTCCCTTCCCAAAAATACTCCTTTAGTATTGCTAATTCAGCGTTACTCAGCTCCCTCCACACTGACAGACACACAACACAACGAATAATACAGCTTTCCAGAATATTTTTTATTGATTGATACATATTTTATCTATAGTTTTTTTGTACATGATACATGTGAAACACTCCTAATTTGCAATGTCCACTTTGTTCTTTAAGAACCACACTATAGTGCTATAAGTTGCCCTCCATGGGCTGACCACACCCCCTTGACTGGCCACACCCACTCTCACAGCTGGCCACACCCCAATGTAGTGGGCCCCTATCACTGCATTTTCCCCGTTGGGCCCTTCATGCCCCAGTCCGACACTGCACACTGGTGTGTGTATTTATTTCTGGAGTATAGCTTTAAGAAAATGTATTTTCTTATAGTGTGTACTGGCAATATTACTAATTTAATGCGCTGATTGGACTTAAACAATCAAATAGTATCAATAATAGTTAGTGTTGATAGATGATTGTATTAACGCTCCAGAAGGGTATAATTGTTAACAGTTCCTGTAGGAAGTTGGTTAGAAACGTAGCTAATCCCTTAAAAATTTTAACAGGTCCAATTGTCTGTTTAAAGAAGTTAGTGTTAGTTAGTTATTAAATATCAACAGGTTTTGGCAGCATACATGTATGAAACGGCCATTCACAGATCATCTGTCATGTTACCTGTTTAAAGGATGCTTATGTAGAAGATTAATCAATACAACAGCCTAAAGTATCTAGCATAAAAAGCTATTCGATTACCAGTGATGGATCATTAATCTCTAGTCAATATTGTTAATATAACTTCCAAATGTTATTCAATAGTAGTCTGCAAAGTAGTCTGACATCCAAACACTATTCAGTGATGTTATCAGGTGTTATTGTTGAGAGGTGCAGCTATTCATCTGCAGCACCAGTCAGATGCGCTGTTAATCATCACAAGCATTCATATCAAATTTATTCCGTTTTGCTGGCTAAAGGTTACCTGATCTGCAAATGTTAAGTCTATCTGGGAAATCATATATACAAACAGAGTGAGCATCAATTATAGTTTAGCCACATAATTAATAGCGCAAAACGCCGAAGCGCGTTTCGCTATCTCGGCTTTATCAATGTCTCACTTTAGAAATAATACCTGTTTCCTTACATTTATTTATGCTGGTACATTAATGTGTCATTTTCTTAAAGAAAAGTGTACATACAGATATATTTTAGATGTTATAGGGTGCTTTTTTTACTTAAAGGACAGAATTGTATAAAGGAGAGAGATGTTGTACTACAGTTTTAGAGATGGTTTAGATTTGATAGTATAAGCTCTTCTAATGACAAAATCATTGTAAATAATCATTTAGTTAAATTTCCATTGCTCCACTGATAAAAAGTTTATTATAAGTGGATGTTTTTTCCTCTGCTTCTCATAACACTACCACTAGTCTTTTTAAAACCTCCCTTTGTAGACACTCCTACAGAAAATAAAGAGAGCCAGAATTGCATCCAATATCAAGTATAATAACTACAATACAGTTAATTTAATATTTAATTTAAGGACTGTGTCATGGGATCACACGGGAATGATGGTGTCACCACTGACCGGGACTACAGTACAGTAGCGGCAAATCCATTCGTGGTCCTTACCTGTTAGGTCAAGCCTCTTCCTACGACTTACCTACTGCTACAAATCTTCAGCCTTTGCTTATCTTGCCCAGGCTCTCCTCTGTTAGAAGTTGCATCCAGCTTACCTAGCAACAATTGACAGCGGTTCTGAGCATGTGCAGAACTTTGCATTCATTTGGAAAATTTCCTGCTATGGGGCCTTTTTTACGTATAATGCGAATAATTATTCTGTAAATGACCAGAACCGGACCATATGCCACAGAACAACTTCCAATTCATGTTTCAGTGCAATGGACACTTACGTCAGTTTACGATATTAGGGAGGGAACAATGTGGGAAAGGGGCGAATGCCCGTAGTCAATGTACATGTCACGGGCACTAGGAGTCTTTACCCAGGGATCACCAGGTGGTAGGCTTACCAGAGCAATGTAGGTGGTAATAGGGTACTCTGGTAGCAGGGTGATCACGGAACAGTAAATAGCAGATGATGAGATGCTCAGGAAAGTCTATGACTAGCAACACTGGTAATATGGAGGTAATAGTACACGAGGAACTGTATGGACAAGGACACGTGAAGGTAGTCAGTGGTCTGCGATAGCAAGTTGTACCACTGCTATAGTGAGGAGGGATGTCCAACAGAAACGAGGAAGTGATGAGAGTCAGCGGTCTGCGGATAGCAAGTTGTACCGCTGTCTGGGTGAAGGAATGGAATCCAAGTGGAGGTATCCAGGGAGTCAGTGGTCTGCGATAGCAAGTTGTACCACTGCTATGTGAGAGGATACTGGAACAGGTGATACTGGAAACAGGGATCAGTGGTCTGCTACTAGCAAGTTGTACCACTGAATATATATGTGAGGAGGTGCACGGGGAGAGACTGCAACACAGGGTAAACACGGCACCTTAACACGATCCACAGTAATATGCACAATATAGATATATATATATGAATGACTGAACAGCACTGCAAATATGGAAAGTCTCTTGAAGTAATCCGGCACAAGATAGTACAGTCAATGATGGTAATAGTCTCAGCGGATAGTAAACTCCAGTGGAGAACAAAGTCAGTCCAGCAAGGTATGCAATACACCAGCACAGTCAATGAGAAGTATGCATACCGTGGTTCAGAAGCAGGCAGTCAGACAGGAGTGCAGCGATACCTGAGCGGCAGGAGGCCGGCAGGATGAGAAGTCCCTGGATAGATGAAGCAGAGGTCTAGTAGGTGCAGCGCACAGGTAAGTAAACCAACAGGGACACGAATCCACAGGAATTGGTAGAACGCGGACTGGACTCTTGGAGGACCCAGGAGAATGGTGATGATCTAGCAGCAGGATAGCGGATGAGACAGGAATCCAATGCTGACAGGCGGGTAGAGACCAGCGGAACACAGGAAGGCGTGGAGAGCGGATCAGCAGTAGATGGACGATTAGCGCTGGCAGCAGCAGCAGGACTCTGCGGATCCCCGGAGGTAACCAGTAGCAACCAGCAGGTGCAAATAGCGATGGAACACGGGTGAGCAGAGTAGACCAGGAGCTGTTGATCACGGAGAGTAGCGGATGGCAATAATAGCAGCAGTCTCGAGGAAACACGGGAGAGATGAGATGAAGACTGTAGCGCACAGAGGTAGCGGGTAGGAATCAGCTCACAGTCACGATGTTGAAACACAGACGAGTTGCAAGCTGGAGTCTGTAGTGCACGGAGGCAGCGGGTAGGACTCAGCTAACAGTCACGATGTTGGAACACAGACGAGTTGCAAGCTGGAGGCTGTAGTGCACGGAGGCAGCGGATAGGAATCAGCTCACAGTCTTGATGATGAACAGGTGAGTAGATGTGGAGAGTGGCTGAAGTGCACGGAGGCAGAGGATAGGAATCAGCTCACAGACTTGATGATGAACAGGTGAGTAGATGTGGAGAGTGGCTGAAGTGCACGGAGGCAGCGGATAGGAATCAGCAAACAGTCACAATGATATGAGATAGAGTTGAAGTGGCTTAGAAGACTGTAGTGCACGGAGGCAGCGGATAGGAATCAGCAAACAGTCACGATGATACAATTGATGGTAGAAGTGGTATGGGAACCACAGTAGTAGAAGTGGTTTGGAAACCACAGCGGTAGAAGTGGTTTGGAAACCACAGGAATCAGCAGCGCTGAATAAACGAGGAAACACCTTCAGAGACTCATGGGGAATGAGACTCCAAGATCAGGCAACGTGGTGTTGACCACAGGTGCTTAATATAGGGAGTGTTGCCTGATCTGCCAATTAAGTTAAAGGGACATACACTGAAGGGTAGGAAAGGGCTGCGCATGCGCAGACCCTCAGGATGGAGGACGGCCACGGTTCCTAAATGTCCGGGAAGAGGCACTCACGGTCCGGTGAGTGACAGTACAGTAAGGGTGTGCAAAGCTAGAGCGCATGCAGCAGCATCTGGTTCAGGTGTAACGCCCCCTGCGGGGAAAGACAGGGACAGACGCAACACAAAAGAACTTACCTTGTAAACGATGGTCACCTCCAGTCCGCCTCCGATATCCCAGCTGCGATCCAATCCCAGCAGATCCGCAGCCGCAACCCGTCACCTCCAATCACGTCCCTCTACGGAAGAGACAGAGATTACGGCCGTGCCTACCAGGTAAGGGCTGTCCGAGACTACGGCAAAGAACAAGGACACGGTCAGTCCAAGCTCACTTGCCGCCTCCTCGCTTTGTTCTTGCCAAGACGCGGGGGACTACAGGCACTTAAGACCAAGACTAGTCCGAGGACTAATCCCACCTCAAGTACCTCACACACCTGACGGTGAGGGCCTAACCGAAAGGGGGAATTGAGCTTAATACTCACCGGGACACTCCCACTTCCGATCCGGTTCTCCTGCACCTCCCCGATACCTGCGGATGACAAGGACACACAGCCTCCCTCTGCACTGTCGGTGAGACTAAGATGGCACCCACAAATGCTAAACTGACTACAACAGCGACCCGACCCTAACAACGTGCTAATGGTCGGCAACGCAACTAAGTCAAACCACTATGACTAACTAGGTGTGGTGCACTAACGGAACTGCTCACTTACACACTACGGGGAACACCAGCCGGTGTTCACGGACTAAACCGGAGGGCGGTTCCTAACCCCCTCACCCAGGTCGTACCAAGAAGCTGCCTTCTTGCTATGGGGTCACCCACAGACCCTAAGGACCGGTTCTTTAAGCCCGGCTGAGGCTCAGTAGAACAGCACACTAACCCGCGGGCTGACTGCCGCACGGAACAGCCGATCGAACTGAACCGCCCGACTGCCTGTACTCGGGTATCTCACACGTGTCCCTACGTCCGGAACCACAGGTCCACCTGCACGGAACCGGCCTTGAGGACCCTTGATCAGAACCATGGCCGCCCCTGGAACTGCCTCAAGGTGTGCTGCACTGCCACCAACTCACTCAGCCACCCCCTCTGGGTACCAGTGTGACCCCGGGGACCTAAGGGACAGGAAAACTACGTGTGTTCTCCCCTGACTATGTGTATGCTGGTAACTACACTTGTCCCCACAGCACGGGTTAGCACAGGAAACCACAGGAACAAGAGCCTACCTTTAATGGGGGCCTGACGTCTTGCCCCTGGACACAACTACGTAGCACACCCAAAATACAGTAATTCAACAATACCCGCCGCACAGACAGAATACAATATACAGTACTTTGTAAGCTTCTTACCAGAGCACACCGCTGTTAGCCAACCAGCCGGTTGCTACAGCACCACAGGAGCGTCCGCTCTACTGTACCTCCTAACCACGTGTGCTCACCTCACACAGGACCGCGCCTACACTCACGAGGCTCCCACGCCTCTACCTCATCACCACCAGGGCCTTCTGCCCTTCACACCATGGGCCTCTGCCTAGATACACAGAGCCTTGTACTCTGATTAATGGGCCTCAGCCCCCTCTCTACCTCAGGGCTCTGAGCCCACTAACTAGGGCCTTGTGCCCTGCTACCTAGGGGTCCTAGCCCCTGCCTACCGAGGCCTGTGGCCTCCCTAACTATCTACTAGGGCCTTGTGCCCTTTATAGCCTATGGGCTACCAGCCCCTAACCAGGCCCTGTGGCCTTTCTATGGCCTCTAAGCCACTAACTACCTAAGGGCCTTGTGCCCTTGTACACCTGGGGCTCTACGCCCCCTGTCTAACTAACAGGGGCTTGTCCCCTTTACCAAAATTATGGCCTACTGGCCCACTAAATAGTAAGGGGCCTAGTGCCCAGGTCCCTGGGCCTTGTGCCCCTAATTTACTGTGCCAACGGGCCTTGTGCCCGACCGTGGCCCCGGGCCTAGTGCCCGAATTTAGCGCTGAATCAACTTACCTGCTCTGCGCAGGAATCTCAGCTTGCCACGCCATCTTCCGCTTCTTTCTCCGGGTCTTCCAGACCCTCCAGCCGGCGGCGCCTCTTCTCCGGTTCGGCGCTGTTGAGGGCTGCTTGGCGGGGGCGCTCTCAGCCCTTACAAGGGCTCCCCGCCGGCGATCACTGCTCCGGCGGCTTGATTGTAGTCTTCGGGCGGCAGGGTAGCTCACGGCCCTCACAAGGGCCCCCTGCCGCCGCTGCCGCTGACTCTGTTGCTGGACGTCTTGAAGAGACGTCCTCCCTCTTCTCCGCCGACGGACTTCTGACAAAATGGCGCCACCCGGCGACTTATATAGTCGCCGGCGTGACGTCACTAGCCGGCGCGAGCTCTGATTGGCTCGCGTCGGCGCCAATCTTTTGAATGGCCGGGTGTGAGCCGCGATTGGCTCGCGTATCCGGCCGCTGATTGGCCAGCGGGGAAAGATGAGCCCTGATTGGCTCATCCTTCCTCCACGGACGGGACCTGCAGGAAGAAAGTCATACTCACCGCCGCTGGATCGATGGACGGGTAAGTTCTTCTCCTCTTCTTTCTTCACCCACTTGTAGGGCACCGCCATCTGAGGATTCTTCAGCCCCTCCAGGGGCGCAGCACAGCCTGACATCTTCGCCCTCTTCACGGGCACCAGGCACATCTTCTGTCCCTCCACACAGGTTCTGAGCATCTCTACGGTATTTGATTTTCAGTCATGTCTCTTGCTCCTGCTACAGGTCTAGTCCAAGTGTTGATTACTAGTGATGACGGCTACAATATGGGTTTGCAGTCAGGAGCAACTGTAAAATGTTTTTTTTTTTTTTATGTGCAATAGACATTAATTATATCCTAATAATTTTTTAAAAAAAATGTTTTGTCATTAATGACTATATTATTAACAGGTGACATAAATAGAATCTTTTTTTTTTTCTGTGCGCTCTTTTGTGAGTTTATATATCTCATATGTATTGGACATATCCTGCAGATCTACAGCCGTTTTCATCACCACACGTATCTCCACATCTGTTTTTTGTTGAATATAGATGTGCATATAACCGTTCCACGTGCGTTTTTAAAAAAACGCACTTAACATTAGTTTTGTGTACCTTAATGAATCAAGCTCATATTGTCTGCTCAGATTCAGCCAAATTCAGCAAAGTTAATTGGATGGCGCTTCACAGTGTAGATGGACAATGACCTAAAACGAAATCAAGCAAAAGCAAACCAGGAGATTTTTAGGGCAAAGAAGTGGAATATTCTGCAGTGGCCGAGTCAAGCACCTCATCTTAACCTGATCAAGCCTTCGCTTCACTTGCTGATGAGAAAACTAAAGGCAGAAAGACCCATAAACAAACAACAACTGATGACTGCAGTAAAGACCTGGCAAAGCAAAACAAAGAAGGAAACCTTGCATTTGGTAACGTCCGTGGATTTCAGACTTCAGGTAGTCACTGCCTGCAAAGGTTTTGCGACAAGATATTAAAAGTGAACATTTTATTTATGATTATGTTAATTTGACCAATTACATTTGAGCCCCTGAAAATAGGGGACTGTGTATAAAAATGGTTTAAATTCCTAAACGTTTCATACAATATTTCTGCACAAAATAATTAAATGCCCTGTCAGGGGAGAGATTGGGTATATATGAGAACATTCCTGATTTTACGCTTTTCCACAGGGCTTTTATGCCATGTAAAGTGACCAGATTTACACCATCTCAGTGTAAATGGAAAATAGTACTTTTCATAGAAGTTTAGCTAAGTCTATGGAATGATGGAAATAAGCAGCATATAAGACACAACTCCCATAGATGTGTGGACATAATCGAATGTATTTAACAAAAAGAGACCTGATATTTGTTAATTGAAATAAAGGTAGCTCAAATATCCTGTTAATGTCAACCATTATGTGGAAGATCAATTAGGATGAAATGAGGAGCATAGTGGAAACATTTCAATTAATTGGAGTTTTGGGTCAAATCTGAATATTTTTACTTAATGGAGGTGTTTTCCGTTGTGCTAGAAGTACGTTGGTATCACACTTTTTCAAACTGCAATGATGGTATACTTTTGAAGGACATATGGACTATGACTGTACTTAAGGGGACATACTGGCTATGCGCTGACATTGCGCATGTATGATGTTGCTCTTTGTAAACATATTTTTAATATAAATTAATTACAGTTTTTATAAATCAGAATGTGACAAACCATATGAAACAGTAGATACACTTGTAGCAGAAGTACGTTACGCCATTAAGGCTACTACTTCACAAAAGACTTCACATAATAGAACAAGTGATAAAGGAGTATTCATTTATGAGATCAGCCTATCGAATTGGGGTTATTTATTTAGAAATGTGGCAACAGACAACAAAACTTATAGAAACTAAGATCTATGGAAATCTGCACATCTTTTCATTATCAGACTCTCACAAAGTAAAAAGGACTTATTCTGAAATTGCAAAGTAGTTTATTTTATCTTTATGGGAAGTAAATAGCGTTTCACAAAATATGTGGAATTAAAAATGGGGATAATGGAGGTTAGATAACCATTGTAAAGTGCTACGGAATATGCTGGCACTATATAAATAAATGTGAATAAATAATATTAATAATAATAATGACTGGATGGCCTTTGCCACTTCCATTTTTAATGTTTTGAAGATGCATTAGTGTCAACAGGAAATATTTTTCTGTTTTTCTAATTTATCTTAGAAATTTTCTTAATTTTTTTTGGGACTGATTGATTATTTTTTTTTTTGCAAATATACTAGAATACATTTGTATTTTATGGACTTTATATGAGGTAAATGAGCAAAAAATATTACAAACCCAGAAATCTATTTATAACAAAAATGTCACTTTGTTCAAGTTCTGATGCAGTAATTTGGCTCAGAAACAATAATAATATTTAAACTGCCTGTCAGGGGTGGAAGGCTGTTCTCTTGAAGGTATGTTAGGACTGTATATAGATACAAATGATCTGTGTGCAAAGATCCTTAGGTTGGGATAAGCGAGGATAGGGGAGTGGCAGGCATAATTTTGGTGGTCATTTTTTGTGTGCTTGGATCGTATGCATTCAACATGACATTCTTGCATTATTACACAAATAAAAATGCATTGGTGGCATGAAGAATGGGTGATATAGGTTTGGGGACTAAAAAAATTACTTCAGTAATCTTTTAATGAACAGATCAGCTCTGAATTATCGAACACTAAGTGAAACTGAAATATGATTGTGTTTCTTACATGTTTTAAGCCAGAATACTTGGCAGAGATTTTACATTGTTCCTGAACAGCACAATGAAATAACTAACAAGACAAATGAGTTTGACAATGACAATGATATAAAACTAAAACACATTGTATACTCAAAAGAAAATAGAAAAAATAGCATCTTGCTTTCACATATATATATCATAATTTTTGTGTTTTACGAATATTATTTGTCTTTACTCTATATGCAATTTCAATGGATGCCAATTTTTCCTCATAACATTTTGCTTTGTATGCTACTATTGAGAAAGCTATGCTACTATTTACTGAAAATGATAGTGTCTGTGACATAGCATTATTGTTCAAAATGTGCTTCAGAAAAGGGCCAATTTCTTTTTGTTGTGCTTTTAGGAAGATCTCTGAAGATTAAGATCAAATTCATCTCATCCATCTCCATCCATCTATACACATTGCTACAATACATAAATTAATTTTGTTACCGTTTCTTTGCATAGGAAATTGTTACTGCACTGCGCACATATTGACAACAAACTATAGAGATAATTTGTATCCAGTTTTGAATATTATTGTTTATCTATAAAGTACTTGAATTACAAGTGAAATTTTATATTGCTCATTTATGTTTTTATGAATTATTCATGTATATATACATTATTTTTAGCTAGGAATACAGAGCATGTCACTGTCTGTGGAATAGTGTCATAATGAACATGTGGTTTTATCCTGACCTCCAGTTTGGTTCACTTCCAGACGTTTTATAAACGGATTGTAAATTTTGTATATTATTAGTATTTGAAAACATATAAAATAGAAGTCCAAAAAAGTAATGCTGCAATGATTATCTGCACCAACAATAATGTCTTTAATGTGCAGCTAGAAACATCTAGAGCAGCCATACAATCACTGAGGTCATTGTAAGTGCGAGCTATATATTCTTTTTAAGTTTGGAATTGCCTATGATCTATCTGAAACCCATGATCAATCCTCCACAGTTGCCTCCACTAGTTTAGAGGCAGCAATGGAGTAGGAATTGTTGGAGGAAAACTGATTGAGACTGTGCCCACTTGAGTGATGAGAGTACAGTGATGCGGAATTAGTGGCACTATATAAATAGCTGCTGCTGATGAATAAATTTGTTTGGGATTGGAGGTGACACATATCAATGGAATGGACTGGATTTTATGAGATTACTCACTGAACAGTTCAGAGCAGTAACATGTCTTCCCTATAAAAATATCTTCACTATTAAGAAAATATATGTATACTAGAAAGTGAGTGCATACAGTCAAAAAGATGTAAAATTAGGTGAAACTGATGCTATCCAAGTGTCATTGTCATGATATTCAGAGTCCAAATGCAAAAGGCTGATGCATACAGCATACATAAATCTGTAACTCAGGAATGGCGCAAGCGTCCGAGTGAATCTGCTCTGATTGGTTTATGCTTTGCTATCAGGGTTTTTTATTTTTAACCAATGGGTTACTGAATGTGAAAGAACAAAATAAGATGGAAAGAGAAGAAGATGGAAGAAGGATTTAGGTGAGTAAAATGAACACAGAGAGGAAATGGGTAAGTCTTTATTTCAAATAGAGGACTTTTAATACAATGTGTGTGTGTTTTTCTTATTAATTTACTATGGTGCAGTAAAGGCTCCAGCAGGGTCTTGGATGCCAGGGCATGCAGGTGCTTATAGTTAAGCGCTAGTATGCTCTGTGGCCATGGGTATACTTGCACTTGTAGTTGAACAAGTGTCAGCATACCCAAGCAATGTGGGGGATATGGGCCACACCAATTTATTTAATCTTTTTTTTTTATTGCTGCAAAATCTGTGCTGGTTAACATAATTGCACATATCTCTGCACCAGGGGAGGACTAGCCACAAAGAAATGCCTTACAAAAAATACAAATATGGTAATGTTCGCCAACCTGAGCTGGCATACATTGCCATATGTGTAAATGCCTTTTCATCACTTGTTAAATTGCGAAATAGAGCAGTCCCCATAGACATCTATGTTTATATCTTTGAAATCTGGTGCAATGCACTATTAATAAATTTGCAAGATACTTAGATTTGCATCTATTCTCCAAAAACTGAAGGTTTTTGGGAAATTACAGGAAAATAATGATTAATAAATAGGCCCCTTAGTGTGGTTTAAACGCCTTGTGGTGCTACACAAAAATCAGAAATGTACACTTTCTACTTCTGTGAGCTCATTTAAATATCTCATTCCTAAATACAAAGTCTGTTTTTTTTGTGGATCATTTGCATTGTCAGGTGCATCATAGTTCCTCCTGGAGCAGTGAGGGATGTCTCTGTTCATTAAGGTCCTTTCAGGTATGCTCACTGTCCTGTGAAAAACATACTCACACTGATTTTTACCTTGTGCATCCATATGCAGTTCCCTACAAGAAGACACATGGTCAGCAGATACACTTTCATGATGTTAAACAACGCTTGTGGGATACTTACGCTTCTCCAATTTGTAAATGACCCTAAATCACTTGATGATAATGGAAAGGGCACAACATGATGTTTGGTGGAGAAGTTGAATGTTACATTGTCATTAATGGACATCAGTGGTATTTAAGTTATTAATTTGTACTTGATACCCATAGAGAATCATTGATTTCTGATGTTGCCAGTGATTAGTATTAATTATCCACAAATTGGTGATTATTTCTTATCATGATGTCATAAGGTGGAGAAAAAATATTGTTACTGCTTCAAGGATTGTGTAGGCACAAATGCATTCTAGATCAATATCATTACCATAATTAATTGTCTCTCTTTAAAATCAGATTGTGGCCCATTTGCACAAGATGCATAACGGGCCTATGTCATTAAGGAGAGCAAGGCAAAAAAAAGGTGAAAGTTTGATTCTGGACAAACCATGTTACAATGCATGGGGTGCAAATTAGTTTATTATTTTGCACATAAGTCATAGTTGCCTACGGGAGATTCACAAATTTCTGGGAGTCCTCCCGGACTCCAGGGAGAGCAGGGCAACCTCACGGTTACTAAAGACATCTATATTAAAGTGGCGGGGCGGGGTGTATGATGCGAATCGCTCCTCATCGTGGTTCTGCCCCCTGCTGTAATTGGACAACAACAGAGCCTACCCCCATCGGCCCCAACCCCCACACGCCCACCTCCCTCCGATCTCCTGGATCACCTTTTGCCAAAGTTGGCAAGTATGACATAAGTAAAATACTGGCTCTTTTTTTCATGCAGCACACAAATACCTATTTTTACACTGAAATTTAAAGTTTATCTAGGACATGCTCTATCCCAACCATAAATATATCCCCACATTTTAAATTTACCTCCCCCTCCAATGCAACATGGTTTTGCTCAGGTGCAAAGTTACTCCTATTTTACGCTTTACTTTCCTTAATGACTCCGGCCTAACATTCAGAAAACAACATGCATACAATAAGTAGTGTAATGTTTTTGTACAGCATTGTATGTCAATAATCAAAAACTTCTAAGATCTGTGATTTGTGTATAGATTGTATAAAAAAGGGCACTTTACCTTTAAAGAACAAGCTGGTGCTATGTAAATATATGTTGATAATTTTTTAAAAAAGGTGTGATATGACTAGTAAATTATTTATGGCTGAAAGACAATACAGGAAATAACCTACAAAATAATTTTACTGAACAGCTTTGAAATAGAATACACTTCTACTTTCAGATATGTTTGTCCATCAATATCTAATTTGTCCGGAAACCATTTGCTGGGAGAGCTTATCTTCAGTTGGATAATGTCTCAACCTTGCAGTGGCTTAATCTTTGGAAAAGTAAGCTATGAATCACTGTTTCCCTTTGAACTCTTGCCATTGTAATGCAATATATACAGCTCTCCAAATCATTAACCTGACACAGCCTTTGTCTGGAACATAGATTTGATTAATTGTTTATTTATAGTGTGTGCATAAAACAGCTTTCAGTTTTATCAGGACATTATTTACATTCAGTTCATCATGAGAATGGTAGAATTGATGAGAACGTACATAGAATTAACTACATAACTACTCTCATAAAAATATTCTCTCCTAGCACCAATTAAATTTAGGGCAACGCCCTAAAGGGATGCAGATACTTTATTTTGCTAATTTAGCAGCATTTCTACATGCATGTAATTTGTTGACCTTTTAAACCCTTCATGCTCTTGGAATAGATTTATATTTAATTTGCTTCTCAATGCTTTTTGTCTCTCTGAATCCTATTCACCTCCATCTCCTAGGCTCTGAAGTTTCATTCCTGCAGCTGTCAGTAATCAAGATTTATTTTTCAAAAGGACCTTGAATTTACACCACCTTATCCCATTCTCACTTAGCTAAAAGTCCTCTCTAAACCTTTGTTTCTAGATAACACTGTAACAACTGTTATTTTATGTTTGCTCAGGGACCCACATGAATCTTAAAGTGCAAAATAATATTTTTTACTCGACTTGCTTCAAGAACATTGACTGCTTTCCTTATTGCAGAATTCTACCTTGAGCAATAGTTCCAAGGCTTGTCTAAACTCACCATTCTTAAATGCCCTATTTGTTTTCACTTCTCCTTCTGAAACCAATAACAGGTTTGATGAATATTTTATTCTCTGAATTTCTATCATGCTGTTAATAAAATTGAGAAAATTGTGGCCAAATCGTTGCAAAATTATCCTACTGTTTGCAAATGTTATTTTTCTCAGGGTTACAGGAGAAACACATACAGTGTTTTCTCATTTTTATTTATGATTTGCAAAACATTTTTACATTATGTGCTTGTAGAAATTAACATATGGGTATTTATGGTAAGTGTTTATATAATAACAGTTACAAAATATATTTGCACAGTTTGTTTCTTTATTTTACTAATAATGAGTGGTAATAATAGAGGTAGGCATCTAGTGGGTTACTAGCTGTTATGGACCTGTAAGTTCCTCAATAAGGGCTGCTCTTCCCATGAGGTGAGATGACAACCTTGTTTTAGGCAGCATCATTCTTCCCAAAATGCCTCTCACCACTGCTGCCAAATAGCATTGCAGAAGAATTGAAGGAGTTTCTGTTTCTTTACGCAGTAATTCCAGTAGTGTGATGACTGACAGGCATTCAGGACTGGTGAGGAAGTATCGTTCTACTCTGCTGGGCTACTAGGCACCCAAGGCAAAGCTTCAGCATGTGGTTCACAGTGCAACTCCCTCCCCATCCGCTTAGCCTGGAAATTTCATGCACCCCAGTGTTAGGCGAGTATGGCCCCATCTTGACTCTACTTTATCAGACTAGCATGGGATGTACTTCCCAACTGTCCCAACTGACAGTACGGGACAGTTCCCCAAAACAAGAACAGTTAGGAGTTATGATAATTACGATTCAGTTACCTCTTTACTGTAATTCAATGTTCCCCTCCCCTGCAGACATGGATGGAAAGAAAATGTTTACTATAAATCCCTGATGCAGTAGATGAACCATGTGGAGGCACCACAGGAAAAATAAAAACCTTCAATGGGTGACAGTATGTGACTCATTCAGTGTTTTTAGGGACAACTAAACCTTGGGGCCACATAGTTCTTCTGGTGGCAGCGCTGACCTGTTTTCTTCTCATCTCATTACATCACTCCAGAATTGAGCGGCTACTGACTGGAGCGAGAGAGGTGAGGTAGTGCAGAAATTTCCTTTACCATATTTGTCTGGCAGTACATACTGGCTTATGTACTCAGGACATGACTGTAACTACAAGCTGTCCTGATGAACAAACCACAACAATCTACATTGTTATACCTACTGATTTCTGATTCCGTACTCATATATTTATCCTTGTCATGTAAATACCACTGCTGAAAGTGGAGGTGGTTCCCAACCTCTGTGGTGTTGTCACAGACATGGCCATACAATTCCTTTTTGTTGCATATGTGTGTTAAGATATTCTAATGAATACAACCAGAAACACAATTAAATATCTGAATCTTTGAAAAGTGATTTACAGGTAATATGTGACATAAATTGCAGATCATATTTAATTTCATACATTCAGCATATTTAAACAGTTTTCCCTGTTACCTTAAATTCATGAGTCTAAAATATTAAACCCTATCGAAAAGAACATTTCCTGAAATATATATATATATATATATATATATATATATATATATATATATATATATATATATATATATATATTTTTTTTGGATAATTGTAGATAGTGTATTTCTGTTCATGTATGAATTACTTTCAAGTAAAACAATACTAGCTATCAAAATCTACAAAATGACAACTGTACCTTTGTACCCCCTGAAGTGAACAACATGAAATAAACATATTGCATTGTCTCTTAGCAACTGCTGGCACATAAAATAGTAATCATACAATTTTATTACATTGTAAAGCATCAATAAATATTAACCAATACAGGATGCACAATAAGCGTAGCTGTTGAGAATATCATCAAGCATAAAAAGCAAGATAAATAATACTGTTCATATGAAAAACATCCAGTGTAAGGAGAGATGCTGAGAATTACAGTCAGCACAGAACACAACAGAAGCTGCAATGTGCAGTCATCTATATTGTACATAACGTATATAATAAGAATAGATAATAAGGATTAACCTCAGCATACAGTCTGTCAACACAATTCCTGATTTTTCTGTGATTGTTGGGACATGGTCTGATAGAGAGTAACAGTCTTTCCATTCATTTCTATTCAATGATATCTCAGTGATGCTAGCAGTATATTAAGGCAGACAGTCCTATTAACACAGACTGTCCCATAACCCTAAATTCACTATATGACAGTTTAGACTGATTGTATTGGAGATAATTGTATTTCTAATGCCCCTGACTTCTACTTATGTAAATAGGTACTAAATATTGATCTAATATAAATGGCTCTTGGTGACTGATACAGGTGTCAATCTGTACATCAGAGTACCCAAGTATCTGATGTTAGCCTGGGTTGCTTATTATATCTCTGTCATACTGGAAGTTATTAGACAAGCAGATCCTTGGGCAGCCCGTGGGAACCTGACTAGGCATTCCTTAACTGGTTGCAGAAAAAGTACTACCTATCCAATGAGCTAAAACAGGCAATAGCAGACATCTGCAGCAAGTTATAGCACCTGCTGATTCTCAGTTTGAATGTCTCAACATTCTGGTACACTCCAGCTAGTTCATGAGTGTCAAGGACCAACAGAACTCTCCAGCAGCAGGTGAGATCCATGGCTCAGGGTCTTGTCCTGCCAGGTAACACATATTGCTGTACTGGACTGAGTGTGGCACTATTGCTATAGTCTCATTGGAGTATGGAAGGCAATCCCACAGTCAGTACTGTTTCTAAAACCAAATGTAGTAAAGAAACTAAAGAACAGTAAGTGGCCTAGACATGCCTATCTTGACTAGTGACCTGATTGAGGCCTACAAGTGTAAATCCTAACTGCCTCACCATGGCCACAATGGTACCTTATTGACTGTGGGTTGGCATTCGCTTGTAACTCAGAGTGGAAATGTATGCCAGTATGTGTGGATGTTGTCATATTGTTGCCATTCACATTGTGTTGATCACAGCCTAGGCCCAGGGTAATTCATAGTTATTAGTTATTGTTATATGCCAATATCGGTATTATGCATATGCTTATCTGGACTGATACTTATTTATTATCTTGCCAAGGGATTTTCTTTCATTTGCTGCACAGCCTTTTATGACTACTAAACTTCCCTTACATTGCCTTTTATCATTTATTCCCTCTCTCTATCTCTCTTATATATATATTTAAGTTTAATAGATTCTTGGCCCTAGCCCCATCCAACAGGATCACTGTCCAATTTTACCACATAAGTTGGTGGCCAAATTGGATGATATGTGACCATTTGGTGCTTAGGGCAAGTTGCTATATCACCTGAAGGTGGGTGGGTTTTTTAAGAAGACTGCACACATAGGCTGATTATAGCTATATCCTGAGTGTATTTATGGTTGGATTGTTTTTGTACAGAATTTTCATTTTAGGCTATATGCACAGTGAAGGAAGTGTTTTACACAATAAGTGCTGTGTGGGACATGGTAATTTTAGTTATTGTGTCCTATAGGATCCAGTCAACCCAAGCATAATCAGCCATATCTATGTCTACTTTGATCACAAAAAGGTTATCTATTTTATGTGGTAAACACTGCCAGTCATGACACCATGTGTCTTTATTATGCATGGTGCACATCTATCTCATAATTATTACTGTGCCCAAGTATGCAGGAACAAACACTGCAAAAATTGGCCATATGGACAAGACTTTAAGAATAGAAAGTTTTTAGTAATGGGGGTGGGGAGATTTTTACATGGATCAAAAGTTTAATATTCAATTTTATTTATATTTAATTGAATTGACTAAACTGACAAACTAAAATTGTGTAATGTGTGGGCAAGTTATAATAAGTGTAAATTTAATGTCATATGCTTTTACAGTGCATTGATAATCTTCTTTCCATGCATAAATTCACATGCAACTGTCACAAGGATTGTGGTAGGATGCTCATCATTATTTTTCAATTAAGTAGATCACAGTGCTGTAAAAAATTATGACTACAATAAATTTCCCAGCGTTATAACATGGTAATCAGTAGCAAGTAACAGCATGCTGGTTCCACCCAAACTTTGAGTACCTCTGGATGCCAATACAAACTACTCTCACTGACAATATTTTAAGAAAGCGAAGTTCCAATAACCCCATATTTATATCTACATAATAATTTTAACTCATGCCTGCAAAAGAATACTATAGTGTTGATGTAATTATTCCAAGCTATTTATCACCAAGAAAATGTCAGATTTGTATACTGTTTTCCCTCAGCTTGTTGTATTGTTATTTAGTCACAAAAGCCTACAGTATGTTTTTATTTTTTGCAAACTTTTAATGAGTCCAAAATATATTTGTCACAAGGAGTAATGATTTACTCTGCGTTGCAGAACAAATTACAGTTTTTAAAATGCTGTACAGACATTTGTCTAAACAACTGAAGTCATGGTATTTTCTGTGCCTATTGAGATTTTCATATTGCCTAAATAATAAAATGTTATATTTGACAATGATATCTGTCCATCTATCTATCTATCTATCTATCTATCTATCTATCTATCTATCTATCTCTCTGACTCACTCTCTGACTCACTCTCTCACTTTGGGGCTTTATTGTTTCATCCCAGTGACAAAATGATGCACACATTGTGCCTCATTTACCAAGTGAAATACAGGTGAGGTGCAGGGGAAAACCCTCTTTGGAGGCACTCTGTGCCTTGACTTTTGCACCTAGATTTCCATCAAGTGCGTAGGATTACTGAAAAAGATAGAGGTGTTTGTGGATATGCAAAAGTTTGCACCAGTCGATTGGAGACATTGGGCAGTCTAGTTTTGTTGTGTAAAAATGTAATTAAATTTAGTGGAGTAAGATGAGGGAAGATGCACAATATAATAAATTGCCATCAACATGCCCAACAGTAATAAAATAACATTAGCAAGGGAAATTCCCAGTCACTAAAATGTCACTAACATGCCGATCACCAGTAGAATGTCACTAGAATATCCACGACTAGCAATATACTGCTGCTAAGCCAATCAGTAGTAACATGACATGCAACACAAGTGCTGCCTTGAATCATCACCACCTATAAGACCCTACCTCTGATTATTACTTTGGTCCAAATGCAGGTGATCAGTGTAAAAAAAATGAGTGTAAAATCTGGGAAAGTTGAAAATGAGGGAAAAGTCTAACAACATCTCAAATGTAAGCAAAGATAATTGTAGAGAAAGAGTGTAAGTGGGGCACTCCAAATAGAAATATATAAAATGATTAATTTTTATTGGTATGCATTAAAAATAGGGTAGAAATGAGAGCGAAATATAAAATAAACATATAAACATACAATATGACAAGACATAATAAAACTGCAAACTATGTTGCAAGGGCTCCAACAGATCACTGAGCACACAGTTGAGAGCAGCAAGGTTAAGGTAAGCCCTGATGTAAAAATGCGGTTATAATAAACCCAACTGAATGAAACAGGTGCTTCTCCTGAATTTATATTACAGTGAAAATGCCCATGTATTTAAGCCAGTAGATGGTGCCATTTTGCTGTAATCAAAAATAAGCGCTGTGAACTGTCCCCTGAATTGATATGGATAAATCAGGTGGACATAGGTAGATATTCAAAAATCAAGTCACCGATATTTAAAAATCAAGTCACCGATATTGGCACCTGGTAAAGCACTGTAACGTAACTCCCCTCAGATCGCGGGATTTTGTGAAAAGTCCCTGCCTAAAGTATCTGGGGAGCGATCAGGGGGATAATGAGCCTAGTATAGGAGGTGAAGGTTGGAGCCCTGAAACGCCAACGCGCGTTTCGCTCGGCTGCTTTTTCAAGTCCAGCCTTGAAAAATTGGACAGAAAGGGATGTGTGAGAAAAGCTGGTGGGAAGGTGGCATGTGTGAGAAAAGCTGGTGGGCAGGTTTTTGATATTGGTGTGACCTGTGTATAGTGATCATTGTGTATCAGGGGTGTGGTACCTGTGTAACCTGTGTATAGTGATATACTATAGTATATAGTCAGGGTTAGAATGGGAACTTAAAGTGGCCCTGGAAAAATTTCTTGAAGTTGCCCCATGTGGGCGGGTCCAAATCAACTGTGGCTGGAGCCTACACAAAGTAGGCGGAATTTAGAACTCTTGGAATTCGGTTGTAGTAACATTTAGAAAAACCTGGATGTGATGACTTAAGGCAGGGTAATTTCTAAAGCAAAGCAGGGAAAAAGCTGCTAGTCCTGTGCTATAAAAAGGAAGGATTAATGATATTGTCAGTGCAATGGGGGCTGGCCATATGTTCACCAAAGTGATCTGAGAATTGGACCAATGCAATGTAGAAGGCAGGCAATGGAATAAATGCAAGAACCACTAAAGTATAGCTAGAGCTGGAATAAGGTTCCGGGGGCTTGGGCCACTTAAGACATGTGGGTTTTCATTTATGACAAATACACAGACAAAACTGTACTGTTAGGTGCATGCAGCTCTGCCTTCACAAGCAGTACAGTGTGAAGCAGGACATACCTCCCAACTGTCCTTTCAGTCAGACCGAATCCTGACTAAGCGAGACAGTCACCCAAATTCTGGACTACCCCATCAGACTCAAGACAGTTGGCAGACTGTCCTGCTCTCTCCTACCTGTTCTTGTCCCTTTCACCACCTGTGGCTCCTGTATCAGTTTTTGCTTGTCTGGATCCTGGAATGTTGGACGCCCTATTTGGAAAAAAATGGGTACATGAAATTTAGAAAACTCAAACCATTCCTGGTATTTAATCAATAGCAGCCACAATTAATAGTAAGACCTCCCTCCAGCCCCAACCTTAAATTAATAGTATATAAATTTAATAAATTGTTAGGAACTCCAGCAGCCAATACCACAAAACCCGGAGTCTGCTCCGAAAGTCTGGTGTTCACTGTTGCCCCTAGTGGTGGGGACAGACTTGGCTGCAGACACACGGAGGGTCATGTAATGGGTACCGGCTGCAGAGAACCAAGAAATGAGGAGTAATGGCAGACAGCAAATCCAGTAAACTAGCCAAGGTCAGGGGATCACATGCAAAGAAGAGTAGTCAGAACACGCCAAAGGGTCAGGGTCACGAGCAGGTCAGCAGAATCCGAAGTACAGGCCAAAAGATCAGGGACACAGGCAAGAAGGCAAAATCCAGTAAACAAGCAATGGTCACAACAGCAATCCAGCAGAAACAGAGAGCAGGTCAGCAAGTGCACTACACAGACGCTATAACCAGCAGGGAGGCTAAGCCCTCACTGCCTTAAATACAAGAGACAGCCAATCAGCGCCTGCTCTGGAGCACTCACCGCCCCTGCTAATTACCCTATAGAATATACTTTAATTAGCCCACAGGCTAGCGTATGTGTTGCGCGCGCGCTCGGCTTCCTGCCTTGCCGGGACGCGGCGCTGAAGTGATTCCAGCATCCGACCGTTGCCAACGGTCGGGTCTTACCTGGAAATTACGTCCCGGTCGTCAAGGTGACAACCGGGACGCTGGAGGAGCCTGGAAGCGAGTCGCGTCGGTTGTGAGTACCGCCACAGCTCATAACATAAATATATGTTTTTCCCTTCAACAAACCCCAACATCAAAGTAATAGTATTCCCATTTAATAAATAAACCTATTCCCACCCTACAAACAGCACCAGCAATAAATTAATAGCATTTATGCTTAATATCACCATTTCCCACAAACATCATGGCATTAAATAATTAATATTCACATTTAATAAATAGCTGTCCTCCCCAAACTCAGCCCCACATTCAATTAATAGCCCCAAACCACCCCAGCATTAAATTAAAGGTCCCTTCACCCCATAATAATTTAATAAACCCCAGTATTAAATTAAATTGCCCCACCAATAAATTAAATTGCCCCACCGTCACCCCACAAATAATAGCACCCATTAAATAACTAGCCCCAATCTAAACTCCACCATTAAATTAATACCCAACCTCCCACCCATGAACTATTAAGACAGCCCCACTCCCTTCCCTCACATCACACAATATATTAAGACCCTCACATTCCACCCTTTTGCAGCCCCCCCTATCCTACAATCCCTTTAGCAGCCCCCCTCCTATCCTACAATCCCTTTAGCAGCCCCCACTCCTATCCTACACTCACTTTAGCAGCATCCTCCTTTACTACACACCCCATAGCAACCGCCCCCTTCCTATCCTACACAAGCTTTAGCAGCCCCCACTCCTATCCTACACACACTTTAGTAGCCCCCCCTCATACACATACACACACACTTTAGCAGAGACACACACACTTTAGCAGAGACACACACACTTTAGCAGCCAGATACACTTTAGCAGCCGCACACACACTTTAGCAGCCACACACACTTTAGCAGAGACACACACTTTAGCAGTCACACACACTTTAGCAGACACACACTTTAGCAGTCACACACTTACTTTGTTCCTGCTGCAGACTCCTCTCGCTGCACACAAGGGGCGGCAGCTGTCATGTGACACGTTCCATGTGACCACTGTACGGAGACTGCAGCCACAGACATAGGAGGAGGGAGAGACAGAATAGCAGAGGGATCTGCTGCCACATTAAGATGGGTGGCTGGCCCCGGGGGGGGAAGGGGGGGGGGGAAGGTGCTACACATAATTTTTTTTAAAAAACCTCTAAAAAGATTCCAGGCGGCCTCCTGAGGCCAACGGCAGGTTACATGGCCAATCCGCCTCTGTATATAGTATATATAGGGTGTAAGGGCCACAGCTATTTGAAAGGCTTTTAGAACCAGACTAGTTCTTCACCTTTAGCAACCGCCTTTCCCAAATAACTAAATATGTTCGGAGGTACTTGGATGCCCCCAGGACTTAACTCTATGGTAGTAGAAGCTTATCAGGATAATCGTAGTGCAGGCTAGAGAAAATGGAATACTGGAGGCAGGAACTGGGGAAGGGCCTAGGTCAATGATCAGCAGCAAGCAGGAAGGTCAAGGTACAGGCCAAAGGTCAGGGCAGGTTGGAAGCACGGAGATACCAGAAAGCAGGCAGAGGTCAAAAGGGCACAGGATTTCAAGCAGGGTCCAGAGAGCAAGCCAAGGTCACAGCAGGAAAATCAGGTTACAGATAGCCAGGTATCCACAGATACAGGTCAGCTATTTGTGTTCTACTCTGAGCGCTATAACCGGCAGGGAAGCTAAGCCCTCACTGCCTTAAAAACCAGATCTGGCCAATCAGATAGCAGGGCACTGAGAGCAGTAATTAGCCCCAAGAGTACACTAACTAATTAGTAAGTTTCACGCACGCGCCCGGCTGCTCCCTAATACCGGGATGCGGTGCTAACCACAGAGTCCTGGCCGTTGCCTTGGTGATGGCCAGGACAGAAGGAAAAGTGATGTCCCAGTCATCATGGTGACGGGTGGGACACGGCCTGATGGTAAACGCTGAGTTGCAATGGCTCGGGCACCGCCATGACTCATGACATAGGGTAAACAGATTGTCTGCCGCTGGTTTATTGCGACAAGTTATTTTTGCTTTGTTACAAATTCTAACCCCCCCCTCTAAAAATCTTGCATTTGTCCCTGGGCAGTGTCAGGATCTGCCTGCAAGCTTATGCATTACATGCTGCTTTGCCTGGCAGCTCTTGCCTTTTGTCCTTATTATTTGTATTGCAGCAGTACCTCTGATTACCAGAGGTGCTGCTTTGTGCCTTTCTTGTTTGCATTAGGGGTTAACTTGTTCACTAATTATCCCATGCACCTGGGTGTGTTCTCATTTCCCCTATGTATCCCCCAGCATTCATGGCTGGTTATTAATGTTACACTCTGTGGTCACTTCCTCCTGCTTTTCTTCCTTTGTTTATGTTGCTTGAGATCTCTACTTACATTCTGCTGACCTGTTTCATCTGTGAACCTGGTATTTACCTCTGCATTTCCCTGTACTTGCTGCCTGGAATTTTTCCACTCCTCCTGTTTACCTACAACTGCTGTATACCTGGTAATTACTGCAAGCTCATTATTACTTCATCTGTTCAGACTCTTCAGCAATAAACTTGAATGTTTTTTCACCTTATTCATGGCTCCTTAGCTGTATTCCTGCATTGATTCGTGACAGGCAGCATCAGTGCATCTGGAATGCAGCCAGTCAGAAGGAGTTAAGAATTATTATTTTTATTTTACAACAGTCAAGCATGTGCAGTGCTGAGACGTGGATGCGGAGGAGTGGCAGACTGAAGCTTTACGTAAGATGCTGGAAAACCATACACCAGCCCTGCCCATTTCCTGTCCTTCTATCCTGCACCACCTCCTTCCTTACAGAGGATGACAGTATCCTGCACGGTGTAGAGCTGTTCCACATATTGGGGCTTCTCACTGATTTTCAGCCAATGAAAAACAGTTAGTCCTGCTTGCAGTTGATTAATAGTACAATATTCTGAAACATGTTTTCGGCTCTAGACTACAAATTATCAACTAACCTGATCAAACAAGATTCAAAAAAGGAAGTACAGGGAAGCTACTAACATTTTTAGTACACATCTATTACTTTTGTACTGTTGTGCTTGAACTCTTTTTTTGGCTTGTATTGTTCAACGTCTGGTGGTAATGCAGAATTATCTATGATATGGTATCTACAGACCTTTATTTTAAATCACACATGAAACACCCTGCAATGTAAAAATAAATACACACATATATATGACAGCACAATATTTGTATGTATCTTATATAACTTTCATATCAATTGTAGTTAACTTACATATAAAGTTAAACTGCTGTACTCAAAGTATACTGTTATGTTTCAAGCATTAAAAGTCTCATATTATCAGATTCAGATTTTTTGCAGGTGATGTAAATGAAAACATATTATCTATTTATTTACAAGAAATAGCTGTAGTGTTTGTTATCACAGTAACTCTCATAGTCAAGGAATATGATGTATTTGATAAAGCCTGCTACTTTCTGATGTATTTAATCAATCCATTGACCGTATCATGCTGTCAATGGACTGAATGCATTGTCACAGAGTTAACATCAGATTCAGTGAGTAAACCTTCTATAGAAGAGCCTTGAAAAATTTGTGAGAGCATTTTGCAAAAGGTTTCAGTACTGTGTAGACTTTAAGACAGGATATTATATTGTTGCTATTTTTTCATATGGATTTTTTTAAATTTAATTGTTTTCAAAAACTGTCAGGCAGCAGAACACATAAAGGAGAATAGGAAAAAACAAACATGTCAAAACAAACACGAACAACAGTACATGATTATAAGGTAAAGGATAGCAACATGAACATGTCAAACAGCAAGAAACAGGAGCCAAATAACAAGCCATTGTCAGTAGCAGGAATACAAAGTGATACAAAGTTCAGCACCCAACAGTAGAATTGGGCACCAAAGAGATGGATAATTATATTTAAATAATAGAAGGTTGTAACACTGAGTTAATGAACACGTCATCTGTTGATTTCATCATGTTCGGTATTTGCAGAAATAAATCTGCAACACTATAACAATCTAAGTACTAACAGATACACATAAAATAGTATAAGAAGAAAGTGAGAGTGTTAACTGTGTGACACAGCCACTTTGTTCATGTTGAAAACAGGAAAAAAGGAAAACAAATTGTGGTTGCTATAAAATGAAGGGTTGGTTGTCTGCGAATGAGTGCAAGGTTTGACTGAAAGTGAATGTAGTTGGCTATTATATGAGGTAGTCTTCATGATGAAGTTTGGTTTGGTTTTACAGATATTATTATGCATTTCATCGGGGATGTCCGTTTCCACAATGAGTAATGCAGCTTGATGAAGAGTTTATAAATCTATTATTTTATATCTGATTTTATAACATATTTTAGAATTTAGCCATAGTTGAATGAGCACACTGACTGTGCACATACAATCCCTCCCCCACCTGTTACTGTGAAACTGTGAATACCAGTGAAACACATTTTGAGCAGTTGGTCAAATTAGGACATGAATGCTGTGAGCAAACTCCCCCCAGAAGAAAGGCTTTTGATCAGGTTACACAAGGAGAAATTTCCTTTTCCTGCCCTGCTCCCAAGGTGAGAGGACTTAGCTGATGGAGACTGCAAGCTTAGTTCCCTATAGGTCTCCATATGGGGCCTTGAAAGTACCTGACTAGCAGAATAATTGATTATAATGGAATGAATGAAAGGTGAGTGAATCTGGAAATATATAGGTTGTAATGTGTTTTTGAATGGAAGGTGGTTGAATCTGGACGCAAATGGGGTAGAGTATATGAGAATGAATGATCATTTGTCATTGGTTATATGAAAGTTTGTATGCAGATGGTAAATGTGGATAGTTCTGAGTTCAGATAAAATGAACTTAGTGAAGACTTTTGTTTGGTATGGATAGTGTGACCAAAATGCATGTCTTGTAATAGTGTTGCAATGCTGTGTAGATATATCATAGGTAATGGTATGGTGTTAGTCTGATTTGTATGTGATTATGTAGTCTAATAAGTACTGGGCCATGTTGCAATGAAAGTTGCATTGGTAGTAAATTAGGCAATTACAAGCACATGTGCTTAAGATGGCTGACAATGTGTTGATTTCTGTAATCAGATACAATTCCTGGAGTTCCTGTTATATTTAGGATGGATTGTTGAACACATGGAAGCATTTGTGGCTTAGCAAAGGTTATTCTTGGAAGGCTAATGGAAATTGCAAATGTTGTGTAACAGAAGTGTATGGAAATAGTTTGTTTTATGCAGTTTAGTGTAAATGTATGGAAATGGTTGTGCATAGTTTGTTTGTTAGATAGAATGGTGGTGTTGGAAAAGCATTTCATGGGAAAGTGAAGAAACCGTGTAGATGGTATTGGAAAGTCTGCTAAGCTGATGTTGAATAGATGCATAGCAAGTGATTGGATTGTTCAGGAAGTGGTCAGATTGTTTAATATAATGTTTTGTTATACTGTTGGTTTAAAGGGTAGTTTGTAACTCTGAATCTCTGACATAATGTGGTTTATTGCTAGAAATGTTGATGTACTTAATATGGCAGCAAGATGAAATACCATGTGTTTAGAGCATGTTGAGTTCAGACAATAGAGAAAATGGATCTAGTATCTGGCACGCTTGCAAAATGGCTGCCCTCTAGAAACTCTCATGTGAAGGGAATATGGATAGTGAATAATGGCCGTTGAACTTTGACTGGGATAAGTGAAATGAAATGATAGATGGATAATTGGTAGAAGTTTTGAGAGTATGTGAGAATATTTGGAAGGTTTAAAATGTATGCTTGAGTATCTGTGTGTTCTTCCTCCCCCTGCACACCCACAATGCATTCACACACCTAGAACAATACACACACACATTCACACATCTTTAGACAATAGTTAGTCAAGACACACACACAATGACTTGTATATTTATATACCAGGCAATAAATGTAATGTATGGCACCAAAATTTATACTTTATGTAAAATATTGTTATGCTATATTGTTAACTATATTTTGTGCGTAGTCTTTCTTGAAGATATAAGCATAAGCTATTATATGAATATTGGTTTTGTGAATTTAAGGGAAAATAAGAATTCTATTTCTTAGGTTAAATCAGAAGTACCTTTGCGAGTTGATTGCATAATTAACGGTATTAAATGGTCATCCATACATTTGTCAGAATATTAAAGAGATTAAAACCCCATAATCACCCTAGAAATCCTTTTACACAGCTAAAACAGGTGTGATCTTTCATAGCTATATGGACATATGAATTTTTCATATTGCATGATTATACATCTCTAAATGGTATTGAATTTGATTTAAATGTCAGGACAACAGTATCACCCAGTAGAAACTAGTGCAAAATCATGCTTTTATTTATTTTTAGGCTTCCTTGCCTGATAGGTGTCTTCTTAAAAACTTGCACTGACTGGCCGCAATCATCCTTGTTGGTTTGTGCAACTGTGTGGTTGCCCCCTGTGATGTGCACATCAATTGGTGCTCTGCCCCTTCATAAGTCTAACCCTTCCATCAATTAGTTTCTGTATTCGGACCTGGATGCTATTACTTATATGGATAAAGTATTACCGACTGTTGCTTTGTTCTTTTCCATTGACCCTTGTTGTCTGCCTTGTTTTCTTTTCTTTTTTTTTGCCTTTTTATCGAGTTTGACTACTGCTTTCTGATTTAGTACTGTTTTTCCTGATATGATCGAACCCAGCGTGTATGAACCCACTCTGAAAGTGAGTTGTATAATTTCCAGATTTTTGCAAAACAAGGGCTGAAGAGTGTAAGCTTTATGGTGTTTTTTTTTTTTTTTTAAAAAAAGGTATTCATATTTCGACTGGTGCTTTTAAAGATGGCCCTGATATCCCTTTACGTTTAATAGTTATATAAACCATGAAAGAAGTATATTGTAAGAATTGACAAGTTTAAATTAGATATGCCAAATGCGATAGTAGGCCATGTTTTGTGTCAACTTTATTACTTGCGCAAAACATGCCATCATTAAAAGCTCATGCACAATGGATGCTCAGAATGACTGTAAACTTGCTCACTGAGGACCCATACATACTGTATAAGCACTATAGTGTTTTTTGTTAAATCCCCTTCTCCTGCTTAGATTCTGAAATCTCTCTGGCTCTTGCTAGCACTACTTCACAGGCATACTATCACCACTTGAATGAAAGAAAAAAACAAAAAACAAGTGGTTAATGAATTCCAGTGCTGCAAAGGATAGAAGTAGAGTTCATCATAACGCTTTATATTCATTCTTATCATAGGATGGAAACTATTTAATTACCTTATAGTGAGATAGAAAAATATGCAAGAATACACTTACAATTATCCCTTCAGCGATATTTAAACATTTTATTAAGCTGGTGATTTTTACAAATAATTTAGAAACAGTAGAAAAAAAATCCTCTATATACACTGACCAGCACAGAATACATTAGCATTTTAGGAGTCAAGTACAAGAGAAAAAGGTCATATTTTAACAATCTTATAGTAAAGCATCCAGCCAGTTTTAGCAATAACATCAGAATTATGACCGAAGAAAAGAGTTGAGTTTGGAAGCTATGACAAATTCTAGCAATGATGAGATGGAAAGGATAAAACAAGGAATGACTTATCAAGATTATCAAAAGCACACCGTGTGCAATCTAAAATTGTATGCATTTGAGATGTAGCTGTTACTACTACTTTAAAATAAATACATTTGTGATGTTGTAGCTGAAACATCTGAAAGTTGGAACCAAATATCTAAAGAAATGTAATTTGATAAAATATAAAAAAATTTTGACCTGAAAAAGTTAAGAAGCCATTTCATTAAAAATGTATCTTGGGGAAGGGGGCGGCTTGGGGCATAGCATGGTGTACTGTGCATTTCTCATGCTCTCCTCCAGAATCCATTTAATCCATCCAATATTGTCTTGCCTACTGCTGCCTAATCTTCACAAAAATAACACCCAAATGCCTGCTTTGTCAATTGCCTGCTTATACTTTGCTTGCCACTACAGGAAGCCCATGCTGCTGACCGTTACCCTCCTCGATGGTTCTGAATGCCTGTGCCTGGGTGGTCTGGTCGCCCTGAGTGACCCTGGTGTCTTTGGCTCTCTCTCAATATTGGGTCCTGTAGCTGTGTCTCCCTTGCCTTGTTGAACTACTAGGGTGCTTGGCCCGGCTGGCACCTGTCATCTCCCACTCGGGTGGCAGGAATCCTCCTGAGGTTGCCGCTTGCACTCATCTGTTGCCCTCTATGATCGCAAATGGCTATACTTCTGCCAGCCTGTGCCTTACCTATTGATGCCTGATCTGCTGCCTGTCGCAGGTTATTAATTTGGATCTTCTCCAGCTGTAATTTATAATGCATTCACAGTGAGTGCTATCTAACAGTCTGTTCTCAATATAAACTGTGTCTGTCAGCTTTTTGCCTGTCACACCTGGAGTGCCTCCACCCTCGATAAGATATGTTTCCTTGCAGCTCTTTGGTAGTTGGGAGTCAGTCCTGCACTTTTGCGCAACATATGATAGTGCTTTCCTTTGATTCAGTGACCCTCCATTATATCTGTGGCTCTACAGCTGCACTGTTTCTTTTGAAGAATGCCCAAAACGTAGCAGCTGGGCTACAGTAGAAGGCGTTTTCTTAACCATGGCACTGTAACTATATATTTTGGGGTTAATTGTATTTCACATCTGTTAGTGGTACCCGAAACGAAGAAGTTGGGCTGTAGCAGAAGGGGCCGCTGTCCTTTCTGCCTCCTATTTTGTCATCATGGGAAAAAGCGATCATACGGTTGCAGCCAAACTTAAGTGATATGCTCACCAACCACCAAACAATACTGTTAAGATGGCCTTTCTCTTCCCCACACCTCCAAACCCCCTACTCACTCTGAACAACAAGCTCAGGAAGATCCTTCATCGCTCCAACAAGTGTTGCATGCAATTACTACTTCAGTGAAAAGGGTCACTGATAAACTTGTCAAAGTGCAGGTTGACCTTTCACTGATCTGCCACGACCTGCAGAAAATGTGTATAAGGGTGGGAGAGGCTGAGCACTCCAATTTGTAGGATTTACTGCCCCTCTCAAAGGGGAGTTATGTAACCTGGCTGTACAAATTAACCAATAGAAATTCAAAATGTCAGACCTGGAGGGTCGACTGAGACACAACAATCTCTGATTTGATCTTCTCACTTTGCAGTGGAGGAGGCAGATAGACTTCTTCAAGTACCACAACCTGGTGCGCCTCCTCATACTTTCATCACTAAGATTTTACACCATAAAGACCAAAGGGTAAATGTATAAAGGTGCGATTTTGCAAAATCTGTTGTACACCTCCTCGTACTTTCATCATTAAGATTTTACACCATAAAGACCAAAGGGTAAATGTATAAAGGTGCGATTTTGCAAAATCAGCGATTTTCTCGGAAGCGTTGAACAGGGGCGGATTGGGAACTTAAAGTGGCCCTGGAAAAAATTATTGAAGTGGCCTCATGTGCGCAGGACCAAAATAACTGTAGGTGGGGCCAACACAAAAGTAGGCGGGATTTAGAACTACTGGAATCTGTTTGTAGTAACATTTAGGAAAACCTAGATGTGACGACTTTACACACAGTGGTCATTTCTAAAGCAATGCAGGGCAAATGCTGCCAATCCGGTGTCCTAAAATTACATGAATCCTTTTACATTATCTGCGACTGGTTTATGCCTCTGTGCTCCAACTTATTTAGTTGCCTACTAACACGTACTTCCAAAATTCCCTTCATAGAAACATACCTGACTTTGTTTAATAAGTTTGACTATTACGAAAGATGTTGGCACAATCGTATTTGATCAGTCTGCCAGAGCAGCATATGAGCATCTCACGCACTGTTCTTTCCCTGACATCATGAGTTGCAAATTAAATCTCTCTCTATATATAATATATAAATATGTGCACTGTGTGTTTCAAAAATGCATTCATAATAAGCCTTATAATAAATGGCTGTCTAGGTACGATCATCACAAAGGTGAAACAACATCTGCAAAAAAACACTTCATTTGCAACAAATGTGTATGAGCCCTAAATGTGCCCAGTGATTGGGGGTGGTTTGAATTAACAGTGAAGGGAAGGTTGACAGACAATGGCATAAGTAAAGGGGAAAGCTATTACAAGTGTTTGCTGGTGATATACAAAGTGCAAAGGAGGCAGGATTAATTATATTGTCAGTGCAATGGGGGCTGGCCATATTTTCAACAAAGTCATCTGAGAATGGGACCAGTGCAAGGTAGAAGGAGGCAATGGAATCAATGCAAGAACCACTAAAGTATCATCAGAGCTGGAATAAGGCTCTGGGGGGGATGGGGGGGGGGGCAGGGCACTTAAGACAGGGGGGTTATTGTTTTAGATACATTTTAGACAAATGCACAGGCAAAACTGTGTGCACTACTGTTAGGTGCATGCATCTCTGCCTTCACGAGCAGTACAGTGTGAAGTGGGACATACCTGCTGTCTGACAAAATCCTGAATAAGCGAGGCAGTCACCCAAATTCGGGACTGCCCCATCAGATTCAGGACAGTTGGCAGTCTGTCCTGCTCTCTCCTACCTGTTCTTGTCACTTACACAACCTGTGGCTGCTAGTTTCTTTAGATCAGTTGCTGCTTGTCTGGATACTGGAATGCTGGAGGCCCTATTTAGAAAAAATAATGGGTACATGAAAATTAGAAAATGCCAACCAGTCCCAGCATTTAATCAATAGCATTCACAGTAAATAATTAGGCCTCCCTCTAGCCCAAACATTAAAATAATAGTACTCACATTTGATAAATATATCTATTTCCATCCAATCAGCCCTGACAATAAATTAATAGTATACATATGTAATAAGTACACCTACTTCCCTCCAATCAACTAAAGCAAAACATTAATAGCATTTACGTTTAATATTACCATTTCCCACAACCATTCCGAGCATTAAATAATTCATATTCACATTGTCACGGGCACTAGGAGTCTTTACCCAGGGATCACCAGGTGATGGACTTACCAGAGCAGTATAGATGGTAATATGGTACTCTGGTAGCGGGGTGATCACGGAACAGGAGACAGCAGATGGTAGAGAATGCTCGTGGAAAGTCTATGACTAGCAGCACTGGTAATATACAGGTTGTAGTACACGAGGAACTGAATGGACAAAGGAAACGTGAGGGTAGTCAGTGGTCTGCGGTAGCAAGTTGTACCACTGCTATAGTGAGGAGGAATGTCCAGCAGCAACGAGGAGGTGATGAGAGTCAGCGGTCTGCATTTAGCAAGTTGTACCGCTGTCTATGTGAAGGAATGGAATCCAGGTGGAGGTATCCGGGAAGTCAGTGGTCTGCCTCTAGCAAGTTGTACCACTGAATATATATATGAGGAGGAGCACGGGGAGAGAAATGCAATACAGAGCACACTGAACTTGATCCCACGATGATATGCACAATATAGTAATGACTGAACAGCACTGCACATTAATACAAAGTCACAGGAACTATCCGGACAAAAGGTAACACAGTCAAATGATGGCAATAGTCTCAGCGGATAGTAAACTCCAGAGGAGAACAACTCAGTCCAGCAAGATATGCAATACACCAGCACAGTCAATGAGAAGTATGCATACCGTGGTTCAGGAGCAGGCTGTCAGACAGGAGTGCAGAGATACCTGAACGGCTGGAGGCCGGCAGGATGCGAAGTCCCAGGAGGGTAGAAGCGGTAATCAAGTAGGTGCAGCGCACAGGTAGGTAGACCAGCAGAGATAGGAACAAATACTCAGGAAGCAGTAGTATATAGAACTGGACACCTGGAGAACACTGAAGTGTAGAGATGGTCTAGACGAGATGAAAGCAGCGAGGCGTTGATCCGATGCAGACAGGCGAGTTGACACAGGCAGGAACACTGTAGAAGTACGGAGAGCGGATCAGCTGGCTGCAGACACGAATAGAACTGAAGGGTAGCGGCAAGCAGGACACTGCAGGTACATGGAGGTAGCGGATAGGAATCAGCAGGTGCAGTCTTGATGAAACACGGGAGAGTTGAGATGAGCTGGAACTGTTGAGCACGGAGACGGCGGATAGGAATCAGCTGGTGCAGTCTCGATGAAACACAGGAGAGTTGAAGTGAGCTGATAGCTGTAGTGCACGGAGGCAGCGGATAGGAATCAGCTAATACAGTCACGATGAAACACAGGAGAGTTGAAGTGGTCTGGAAACCACAGGAATCAGCAGAGCTGAATACACGAGGAAACACAGGAACACCTTCAGAGGCTCATGGGAATGAGACTCCAAGATCAGGCAACGAGGTATTGACCTCAGGTGCTTTAAATAGGGAGTGTTGCCTGATCAGCCAATTAACTAAAAGGAACATGAACTGAAGGTTTGAAAGGGCTGCACATGCGCAGACCCTCAGGATGGTGGATGGCCACGGTTCCTAAACACACGGGAAGAAGCACTCACAGTCCGGTGAGTGACACACATTTAGTAAATAACTCCTACCCAAACTCAGTCCCACATTGAATTAATAGCCCCATATCACATCAGCTTTAAAGGTCCCGCCACCCCATCTTAATTTAATAGGCCCCACTATTTAATGAAATAGCCCACAAATAAATTAAATTGCCCCACCATCACCCCACAAATAAAATAGCACACATTAAATAATTAGCCCCCACCTAAACGCCACCATTAAATTAATAGCCTACCTTCCACCGATGTGCTATTAAGACAGCCCTCCTCCCTTCCCTCATATCACACATTATAGCAACATAACCCCCTTTCCTTCACAAATTATAGTAGCCCTTCCCTGTCCTTCACACTCCATATTGTTTAGTATAGGCAGCCCTCCCTTAGTATAGTATAGGCAGCCCCCCTCTTAGTATAGACTAGATAGCCCCCATAGTATAGTATAGGTAGCCCCCCCTTAGTATAGTATAGGTAGCCCCCCATAGTATAGTATAGGTAGCCCCCCCTTAGTATAGTATAGGTAGCCCCCATATTATAGGTAGCCCCCCCCTTAGTTTAGTATAGGCAGACCCCTTAGTATAGTATTGGCAGACCCCTTAGTTAGGTAGACCCCTTAGTTAGGTAGCCCCCATAGTATAGGCAGCCCCCCTTAGTATAATATAGGTAGCCCCCCCTTAGTATAGGTAGCCCTCCTCACTTACCTTCAGTTACTCAAGCCAGTGACTTTTCTCACATCAGGCAGACAGGAAGTGAAGTTAGACTTCCTGTCTGCCGAACAGCAGCCGGGGAGCCCATACAGCAGCAGGCAGCCTAGCGATTGGCTGCCTGCTGCTGCCCACTGAACACCAATGGTTATTGCTTCCCTGCACCAGCCCACGACCCCCCCGCAGTCTAGCACAATAGCCCCCCCCACCCCCATGGCCGAGCGTGACCCCCCGCGGGTGCCCCTCCCCCCGCGCCACAAAAAATTGTTATTTTTTTTTAAAACGATGACACAAAATGAGGTGGTCTCCGGGCGGCCTCGTTAGGCCATTGGCCTGCCGGTAAACTTCCCGGTAAGGTCTATGGCCAATCCGCCCCTAGCGTTGAAACTCGCAGATGTATAAAGCTGAGCTTTCATGTAAACTCGCCAGAGATGTGTTTCTGTCAGAATCGCTATTTTCAAAATCTATAGAGATCAAACTCCCGACTGTCGCCACTCTAGCTATACAAGTTTCAAATGTATGAAGCTGCGATTAAGCAAACTCTCCTGAGTTTGTTTTAAAACACACCAGATACAACATGCTGCTTGCGAGCAGCGTGTTTTGTAAACACATCACTGTTACACTGCCTGTCATACTGCCGGAGGTCCCGGCAGTTGTCAAAACTGTAAAAAACAGATAAAAGTAAAAAAAAAAGCGTGGGGTTCCCCTCTATTCACTATTAACCCTAGTGCTGCCAGACTACTGCTGGTTCCGTGAAAATCGGGGAAGAAATTTGCATGGGGTCCCCCCGATTTTCACTGAACCGGCACTAGGCAATTTAGCCGGGGTTGGTGGCACTATAGCAGGGGGACACGCGGCAGGGGTCCCCTTGCCATAATGATGAACCAACCCCAGGCTGTTCAACGCTGGGCTGGATTCCCTAGGGATTGGGGTCCGCTGAAAAAAACAAACGGGCCCCCCTATAGGGACAACCAGCCCAGTGCTGAAAGCACTAGGGCTCTTCTTTCCCCCGTGGGCTGTGGGTAGTAGGGCAATAACGGCGATGTAATTTGAAAAAAACAAACAGACGCCATTTTGTTTTCTGGAACTACAAGTCCCAGCCAGTCAGGATGCCATAAACAGTGTGGGCATGCTGATACTTGTATAACTACAAGCAACAGCATACCCATGGCAGCCAGGGCATGTTGGCACATGGAGAACCACAAGTGCCAACATGCCCTGACACTGATGGCAGGCTGGGACCTGTAGTTCCACAAAATAAAATGATAACAAAATCACAACTCCCTGATTACAACCACTAACATTTTTTTAAAAAATAATAAACCCACAATAAATACAGAAATCACCCTAATTTACAACACATATTTGTATTAAAAATAATAAATCCCCAATATACTCACCAATGAAGTTTTCTTCTGTTGTCAGCAGCTTGTGTCCCCCTGCTATAGTGCCACCAACACGGAGGGGGGGGGGGGGGCCCTGCAAATATTTTCACTGATTTTCACGGAACCAGCAGTAGTCTGGCAGCAGTAGGGTTAATAGTGAATAGAGGGGGGACCACACACTTTTTTCTTTTATAACTTTTATCTTTTTTTTATAGTTTTGACAACTGCCGGACCTTTGGCTGTATAGGCAAGGACAGTGTAACAGTGATGGGTTTACTAATCTCGCTGCTACAACACAGGAAAGTTGGCTAAAAGCGCCAGAGATGACCAGCAGTTTTGAAGATTAGGGTAAAAATTGCAGATTGATACATTTGATGACTTTTGGACTAAAATCGCGGGTTAACACCCGCGATTGGCTGCGATTTTAACACGCTGAAAAAATCGGAGCTTGTGGCAACATAGTCCTCCTAATTTTGAAAACCACACCAACTTATTGTTCTTGGACTGTGCTCTGCATGTTCAGAAATAAAGATCCCAGATTGTCCATGTTAAGCATAACCTACGTGACCAGAATACTCTATGTTGTTCCTGACTAGACTGTGTGAAGGTGAATGGATGACACCATTTCTTCTCCTTTCCTAAGGAGGCCATGGAGTGGCTGGAGTGGTGCTGACCTAATGGGCCCCAGATGCTTAATTTCAATTTTGCTGGCTGGCAGGACTTGTTATGTGTTTTATGCATTTTAACTACTCGTGCCAATACTATGTTGCTCTTGTGTCCCTTTTAAGATTGGTAGCAGAGCCTAGTCAAACTAAACTAGACGATAGCTCCTGCTAATTATAGCTAGGGATGTACAGCCCCTCTAACTTGTGTTTACTTTGTTGATAGTTTTAGTTAAATAAGGTTTTTTTGGGTTTCATGTTGGAAATTTTTCTTAAGTAATATGGGGTTGGTGTGGTAATTGGGTACTTAGTTTTCTTTGTCCCTAGTTTTAGCTAGGAGAGTTAGTGGGTATGAGGGGCATTCTAGTTAGATTTAATAGATTATTATGCTGTATTTTTTACATTTGCTTCACCAGATATTATGATTTTCTCTCTGCTCTCATTGTATTGAATATATATGTGCGTTTTTAATTATGTATGTTATTTTCCTATATTGTGCACAGAAATAGCCTCCAGGCTCTTCCCCACTGCAGTTGGCTCCTTCTTCACTCTTCCTATCCTTTCTGATTTACTGTTGAGTGACTACACATGGCTGTGAGTAGGGTGTCTGGGTGAGGGCTCCAGTTGCTCACTTGGAGCACTAGAGATCTTAATGACAAGGTTATATGTTCTCTTCTGTTATCCCAGATCAGAAAATATATATCCGGATATTGTAGGTCTTGTTGAAACCCATTTATATGGCAGTAAGGTCCTAGCTCTAATGAGGCCTTGGGTGAGGTAGGCCTATCATTCGGTTCACTCTCCAGATGCCTGGGGGGTTTCGATTCTAGTTAGAAAAAGTGTTAAATATCACCATAGATCACATCCAGACTGATCCGTATTGGCCATTTGTATTTATTAGAGCAATTGTTAATTTCTGCCCTCTTATGACTCTTGCAGTATATATCCCTCCCCCTAACAACAATGATGTTCTTAAGAAAGCTGCATCTTTTATAGCACTCTCACTGGCTACTCTGGTGGTATGCGTAGGAGACTTTAACAATGTCCTTAATGCAGGCCTTGATAGCTGACATTAGGCTGAGGTTGGTGGAGTGTGATACGATTTAACGATAGTGACCACACCGACATTTAAAATCCGAAGACTGACACCTCAACATGACAGAAACTGAGGCTTACCATTACACAGAGACAGTAAATTCCAGACCCGATCCAGTCTACTTGGTGTGAGGATTAGACTGTCATCCGCTTATCATCCACAGTCCAATGGACAAACAGAAACAACTAATCAGTCTTTGAAACAGTTTCTTTGGTTGTATATTTCCACATTTCATGATAACTGGTCTTCTTTACTCCCATGGGCTGAATTTTCTTATAACAATTCTTATCACTCCTCAACATGCATCTCTCCTTTTTTATGTAATTATGGATTCCATCCCAGGGCAAACTGTCTCTATTCTTTGATGGACTCTGCATGTTTCAGTATACGGCTCAGAAACATTTGGAAAAAAGTTGGTGATAAAGTTTGGCTTTCCACCCAAAATATTAATCTCAAACAGCCGTATAGGAAGCTTGGACCCAGATTCATCAGACCATTTACAATCATTAAAAAAATTAACCCTAGGGGATTTATACTTCAATTGCCTCCATCTCTAAAAATTCCAAATACCTTTTACTACTCTCTCTTAAAACCTGTTGTCGCCTCAAGTAAGTTTAATCGGCACAGGTCACACAGACCACGACCAGTCTCTATTGATGGAGACCATGAATTCATTGTGGAAAAAATTCTTGGCTCCAGGAGAATTCAAGGGCAAATCCAGTTTCTAGTACATTGGAAGGGCTATTGCCCAGAAGAACGATCTTGGGTTCCGCAGAGGCGCCTCCATGCTGACAAACTTATTGAAGAGTTCTTTAGAAAATTTCTTGGGAAACCTAGATGTCGGGGTACCTCGACCCCTCCTCGGGGGGGACACTGTCACGAGCCGCGGCTCCACTGCTGGCCGCCGCCGCTCGCTTTCGGCTGCCTCTGGCGTCCAGACCTTCACTATGATGACCGGGACATAACTTCCACCCACACATCCCAGCTATCAGCAGGGCAACAGTCGGGACGCTTCTCTCCTTCACCTCCGCGGCCCACCTAAACTGACGCATGCGCACTAGTGAAGTTAATTAACAGTCTTATGGGCTGATTAGTGCATATGTGTTTCCCCTATTGTGATTGGCCCATCTGTGTATAAAATGCAGGGAGGGCTTAGCCTCCCTGCCGGTTATAGTTCTCAGTTCCTGATTACTAACTTGCTCCTGTGCCTTTTACCTGTTCTCTGGATTGGATTGCTTGTGTATGACCCTTGACTTTGTTTACTGGACTTTAATTCCTTGCCTGTTGTCCTGACCTCTGCTTTGTTTCTGGACCTTCCTTGTTTGCTGCCAGCCCTGACATCGTGCCTGTTCTTGACCACGGTACTTGCTTCGGACCTTAGACCTCGGCCTGTTTTCTGACCACGCTTTGTTTACTATTACCCGCTACTCTGTGCAGCGGTTCATTCATAAACTTGCACTACTCTGAGTGTAAGACCTGGGGCAACCTAGTACCTGTTAGCGTAACGAGCTCTACGGGAAAGGTGGCTGCTATAGGTGAAGACCTCTCCATCTTGTTCTACAAGTTCATGATAATAACCATCAGCCGTAACACCTATGTCCAGGGATTTATAAAGGTATAGCTTCAGATTTATGATAGTTTGTTTTATACCCCAATTTTTTTTAAAATGCAAAGAAAAGATTCGGCAAAAAGGTGAGAGAAATTATTAGGGCTAGCAATATATCAATGGCGAATAATGCTATTTAATATTGGGGATTTCCCCACCTTCAACCCCTGCAATGTCAGAGTTAAGGAGGATCTGAGAAGCAAGCATTTCAAGTGTTAATGCAAAAATGTATTGAGACAAGAGACAGTTTTGTCTGTTCCATTATTTAGGTTAAAGGTGTCTAAAGTAACTACATTTGACACCACAGATGCAGATGGGTTATAGTATAATGCTTGAAAGAAGTCACCTAAAATAAGTCAAAGGTCTCCAGTGTCAGCATTGTGAGCGGCAATGATAACTCATTCAGGAAATCAAATGTGAGTTTAAGCATTGGGATCTTTCTGAATTTCATGTGATGTATATTTGATGGTTCATCTAGTGTTGCCCAGGGCCTGTCAAAGATGAGTGAAATCTGGCAAGATTTAGATAAGCTATTTGCTGGTCAGCATAAGTAGGTTACACATAGACTAGTCAATGCAGGCATTTGAAGATCATCTATGCAGACACTATGGGGCTCATTTAGATGAGGACTCATATGCACCTTTGGTGCGTGTAGGAAAAGACACATGTATGAAAAAGCATACTTGCATCCGTATGTAGGGTCTGTCCCATCTTTCAATGCTAACAACTAAAAATGTGTAGTAATTAAGCCTGGTATACTAGTATTTGAATTTATGTCTAACAGTAGCAAAGGATGCACATGTTAGGTGTACGCATTAGTACTCAATACCAATTACCATATTTGTACACATCCTATTAATAAAAAAAAAAATGCTTTCATTTTTTTTTTTAATTAATTATTATTATTCAAATTTTCAAACAATACAGATACAATCAACTTAATAAACAGTTCTTTTGAGTTTATAACCGTGCACGGAAATACATGTAAAATAATTGTATATGCAAAATTATAGTAAGTAATATACAGTTCAAATAAATGTCCAATGTAACATTTGGCTCAGTCAGGTATAGCTTCACCTCCCACCTCCACCAAGCATTGTGGCCCCGAACCCTAGTATCCAGTTATCCAATAGAGACATATACACCAGAAGTAGGTTTATATTGTTGAAAAAAAAGAGGGGGGAGGGAGTAAGAGGGGGTACTCAAGGTCGCTAGGGATCTGACTGCAAATCCAGATTTCACCCAGCGAGACCAAACTTTATAGTACTTAGGTATATTATTTCTGGACTGGTAGGTGAATCACTCATGTCCCACAGCCTCATTTATCAAAGCCACCCAGGCAGCGAAATTGGACCCATCACTGGCCATCCACTTTCGGGCTATTATGACATTAGTCAATACAAGGAGGTTGGTGATGTATGTGGTTAAATTCTGCCCAGTAGTTAATCCACTCTGATACCAAGCACACAGGTCTTAGGAAATAGCAAAGGGATCCTGATGCCTGTATCCCATATCCCTTCATCCAAAGGACAGCCCCAAAGGAGGTGCCAGAAGTCAGTAGGGGTTCCCCCACACTTTGGGCACACAGAGTTAGTTCTGACACCCATCTGGTGCAACCTGTGCAGGGAGTAATAGACTATATAACTGCACCTGCCTAAACCTGGTTCAGGAGGTGGCCTCCCTGGCACTGTCAAGAATGGCACTCCAGTTATCATCATCTAAGGAGCCTAAGTCCACCTCACACCTCATCCGCAGCCAACCCAAGTCATCAGGAGCAAGGAGAGAAAGGACATTGGCGTACAGAATGGAGTTGGTCTTGGTTGTGCCCACATGTCCAAGATGCAAGTGGAGAGGGGTCCTGCCAAAGGTTATGGAAGTTCTGACAAACTGGGCTACCAGGGCATGTCAGAGCTGCAGATAAGTAAAGAATAGGCAACTTGGGAGTGGAAATTATGATTGCAGTTGCGCAAAGGATTTAAGAACACCATTGGCATAAAGTTGACTTATGGATGTGACCCCTGCGGTACGCCATCGGGGGAATTGCCGCAATTTTTTAAGACTCAGGAAGGGTCAAATTAACCCATATTGAAATATCACGGTCCACCCCAAGAGTATCCATCACTCGCTGGAGCACATTCCATACCAATAAGGACTGTCTTAGTAGCGGTGGAACAATTCCCGAAACTCGGTTGCCCAGCAATGCCTGTACAGGTGGGCGCTCAAAACCTGTCAATCTGGCCAGTTAACTGACAAGGGCGGCCAGCGGGGAAACCCCCAACCTTCTTTTCAGATGCGCCAATTGTGTGGCTAGATAATGGGCCTGAAGGTCCGGAAGGCTAAGTCCCTCAGAGTATCGGGAGCGGCACAGAGTGGCTAACCTGATTCTTACCCACTTCCCCCCCCCCCCCCAGATCAGAGAGGACAGGAATTTGTAAATCTCTGAGAAAAGCCATCTCGGGAGATATTCCAGAGAGTGATGCAGTGGGTACAGGAATTTGGCTGGAGTACCATTTTTACTAAATTAGCTCTACCTGACAGGGACAGGAGCAATTTTGTCCAAGTAGAAGTCTTGGCCTGAAGATTAATCACGGGGTCAATATTCAGTGGTATGTAGTCACCAACCGTATTTCTGACCCATATTCCTAGATAGTTAAATTTAAGTGTCCACTGGAGAGAAGCAGGGAGGCAGCAGGACACGCCGGAATCACCCAGAGATAGGGAATATGTTAGACTTGGGCCAATTTATCATCAGGCCTGAGAAATCACAGAATTCCCCCACCAAACACAACAGGGTAGTCGGAGAACAATCTGAATCTCTAAGAAACAGTAGCATGTCATCTGTGCAGAATGCAATTTTGTCAACCACATCCCCAACCTGACTCCACAGATAGCAGGGTGAGTTCGTATTAAGCAAGCCAGTGGCTCAATAGCTATGGCAAACAAGGCCGGAGAGGGGACAACCCTGTTGTGTGCCCCTCCCCAAGTCAAGGGAGGAGGTAACATGGCCATGAACACTAATTCTGGCCATTGGTGCTGAGTAAAGCAACCAAACCCAGGATAGAAAATTAGGGCCAATCCCCAATCTATACATAACTGCCCACAAATTTTCCCATTCCACAGCTTCGATTGCCTTAGCGGCATCCAGGGACACCACTACTGCACCATCTCCATGGGCCCCCGGCATCTGCAAATATGTAAACAGACATCTCAGATTGATGGCCATAGACTTTCCAGGCATAAATTCCATCTGGTCTGGGTGGATCAGCTGGGAGATAACTGTGTTCAGGTGCATAGCAAGGGCTTTGGCAAGGATTTTTACATCAGTCGTAAAAAGGGAGATTGGTTGATAAGATTCTGGTAACATCAGATCCTTACCCGTCTTTGGGATAAGAACTATCAGAGAATTCAACATGTATGGTGGCAAAACAACTGCCTCCAACAATTCATTATATTGAGCAAGTAGTGTAAGAATAAAGAAAGTACCAATTTTTTGCACAGCTCCATAGGCAGGTCTTCTACACCTGGTGCTCTACTGCAAGGAAAGGATGGCTAGCCGTTCCGTCTGATAGTGTATGTCACCCGACCAGTCAGTCATAGCTGAGATTGTGTTCTTTTGTATCTCAGTCCTGGCCAGATAAGCCATAAGACTACCGTTTTTATCCTCCTGCCCATATATTGGGTGTCCGGAGAAGAGGAGCCAGCGGGTAGACTTATCCACCAAATGGTCAATCCATGCCTTCTGTGCATGAAACCAGACCAGTCGATCTTCAGATGTACGTGTGTAAAGGTAAACCTGCTCTAAATCACGACATTTCGGTTCCAACCTCAATTCCTCCTTTCTGGAAAATCACTTGCGGCCCTCCACCCAGTTGATCAGGGTGCTTCGAAGAAAGGCTTTAAAAGCATCCCAAGTACAAGTGCCATCAAGGCATTTGCAGAAAATAACCCCTCCCAATCTGCCACCAGGTCACTGCCCGTCCCCATCAGAGTAAGCCAGAATGGGTTTAACTTTCAGAAACGAGTGCCTGTGCATAGGACAAGGGCAGTGACCAATAGCACAGGGGAATGATTTGATATCCCCATAGAGAAATAGCCGACCTGTGTGACCAAGGGGGCCAGTCTACTACAAATCAAAGCCAAGTCTATAAAAATCTGTCTGGTGGGGAAGTGGGCCCTTCATATATCCACCAAACCCATTTCCGCTATTAACCTAGCAAAGGGGGATGGAACGCCGCTCACCACCCTTGACATCTCCCTCCAACTGTCAGCCCCGGCATCCATAACTGCGTTAAAGTCCCCCATACACACCATCGGAGTATGAGGGGAGATTGCAATAAACTTGGAGGCCTGCTTAAGTACCTCAGAACTGAAAGGAGGAGGGACATAGATGACCAAGAATGTGACTGAGGAGTTATGTAATAGGGCTCGAAGAAATACATAACGAACATAGGGGTCCAGTTTGACCTGCTCCAATACAAATCACAAACTTCGTCTCACTTGTACTGAAACCCCCCATGAGTGTGTCGTGTAAACTGAATGGTAGGCCCAGCCAACCCATGATTTTTTAAGGGCCAGAACTCGGCCCCCCACCAGGTGAATCTCCACCAAGCCCGCTATATCAGGATTATATTTTTTCAACTGCACTAAAACCAAGGACCTTATTATGCATTAAGACCCCTTACATTCCATGACAGAAATCTCAGTCCCTCAGCCCTTACTCCGCTTGAAGCCATGGGCCATGATGCAACCGTGGGTAGGAGGCAAACTGGATAGATCCAAATTGAGTACTTAGAGCAAAAGAGAGCTTGTTATAACCATTGCATCTTAAGAAAATACATTTTAGAGAATTACGATACTCAAAAACTGTATGTTGCAAAAATAGAAAATATGTCAACAGCATTTGTGTATTTGAAAACAAGATAGAATGCAGCAAAATAACAGATAGGAACATTGGAACTGCGACTAAATCTAACCCCGAACCCCTCCCTCCCTCACCCTGTATATCTAACACAAAAGAGTGGTACACTTAATCCCATAACTATCCCTTACTTAACCTACCTAACTAACCGAGAGCTATTTTACTGCTATGTTTTACTCTGAACATATTTTCTCCACACACTGTAAATAAACATTTGCGTAAATCTATCATTGCATAGATATGTAACAGTCAGTCCCTTAATCTAAGACATAAATCCTGCACTATATTGCAGTAGCATTGGGGCTAGCTAGAGTACATCATTATCTCGCCTGTGAGCCACATGAGGTCTGCCGTCTAGTCAGTCCAAGGCCTCTCGCGGGGTAGAGAAGAAGTGTGTGCGACCATACGCCACCACTCTCAGCCGTGCAGGAAACGGCATTGTATATGGCAACTGAAAGTCCCAGAGTCTAAGCTTCCCCTGGGCGAATTGGGCTCTGCTCTTTTAAACTTCCATGGCAAAGTCAGGAAAGACCGAGACAATGTGGTTGTCATATTTCAGAGGGTCCTTCGTCTAGGCCGAGCGAAACCCGTTTTTTCTGTCCCGATAATGTAACATCTTGGCTATGAATGTGCTCCTTTAGGACGGCTGCCTGTCTCTGCCAGACAACCAGACGCAATACTTCTGGCCAGACCGCCGGTTCTTCTGCGCATGCTCATCCCATTGCTAGGCAACTGGACGCTATTCTAATCTCTGGCGGTAGCCGATGACAGTGTAGTCGCCTCTTTCTCCATTGGCTGTCAGCACTATTTAAGGCAGCCCCTGTCCCCATGCCTGTGCCAGAGTATCAGGTCCTTTTCTGCTCCAGCATCCTAGTGTATTTTTGACTTGTCTGATTACCCTCTGATCGCCAGTGTCCTTACTACCCGGATTGTTTGACTACTCCTTTGGATTTCCCCTGTGTATTGTTCACTCCCGAAAGTTACCAACTCGGCATTGTTTGACCTCTCCTGTGGATTCTCCCTTGTACCCTGTTGCCAGCACGTTACCAGACGGGGTCACTTGACTACTCTCATTCTGTGCCTCGCTATACGACTCAGTGAAGGACCACGACCTGCGTTTCTCCTGCAGCTGAGCCTGTACTTCTTTGCGGGGGTTCTTGGTGAAAACCAAGGGCATGTTAGATTCCACACCTTTGAGTTGCGCCAACATTAGCATTTACTCTAAGCATAAGTTGTACCAGGCGTCTTGATGTGCTAAGTGATGCGCTGCTCTGCACTCGGGTAAGTACCTCCAGTTGACACTGGCCTACCAAGGGGCAGAGTCTAACAAACTTCAAGAACTGCCACAAGGCGGAATGGACTTAGCGGACAGAATTCCACAAGTTGTGGCCCTTGGATCATCACGCTGATGTGGAAGATAGGGTGGCAGCGACAGTAGGAGAATAGAACTGTAAGGTATAGTACAGCTATGCAGGGCAAAGACAAGTGGTGGTAGAGAAAACCCAAGGTCTAGCTCTCGTTCCGGTGGCGCAGTACAAAGGGAGACCAAAAGCCGTAGTCAAAAGAGGTAACTGAGGTTTGGTACATGTTCCTGAAAGTGCGGCACAAAAGAGATATCCGGAGTTGAAGTCAGAGGTCCGATACAGGGAATCCAATGCAGGGAGATAAGGTACAAGGAGAGAGTATACAGAAGTCCGATGCTGGGGTTGTAACCTGTTGCTCTGACACTTGTCCAGTGTCAGAGCAGTTCTTATATAGCAGAAGGAAGTTTGAATTCCCACTTGTGATCACATGATCACACAGGGGAGAGAGCTGCGCACCTGGAAGAGACCTGTAAGTCACTTTACTATACAAGACATCTAAGAAATAGGCAGACATATTGCAGGTCTACTACAGGAAAAACATGAAAAATTTGATTTTTTTCCCTTATGATATGACAAAATGATCGAAAAAGTATTTCTATGTTGCAGAATATTATACAGTGATGACTTAATATGTACTGTATATGTGGTACATAAATTATATTATTTTCAATCCATGTTTAATAGAGGCTGAACTTACATGTTTGGGTTTGGCATCATCAAATTAAGGTGCTTTTTAGGACAATCAGTTGTGGTTTGGTTATATTAACAAGGGATGTGTCAGCTACGGGGCTCAGAGGTAAAAGAGGCCCAGAAAAGCTAAGTCTTCCCCTGTAAGGCCTCTACTCCCCATGGCCCTCACTCTAATGTCAAGAGCAGACCAGGGGTCTCTTTTGGACAGGTGAAGGCACAGTGGACAAGTGCGCCAAACCACACATACTTAAAAGAGTGTAACCTAGCATTGATTGGCAATATAGTAACAGAGTATGTATATTGTATTTTATTTTCATATCACTCTTTAACAGCTGTATTTTCAAGCCTCTGGGGTATATTTAGTAAACTGTGGAGATGTTGCCTATAGCAACCAGACAGATTCTAGCTTTCATTTATTTAGTGCATTCTACAAAATGAAACCTAGAACCCGATTGGTTGCTATAGGCAACATCGCCCCTTTTTAAACCCGCCGTTTAGTAAATCTAGCCCTCTGTCTTCTAACACCACTTCATTGCTGATTATGAAACTGACATTGGTAACACAGGTAGGAATGAATAAATAATAGTTTATGAACAGTGATGAAATGTAGAGATAGTAAAAGAAGAAAATGCTGTTTATGTAAATGATTAAGTAAATGTAACTATACTTACCAGCTATTTTGCCTTGTATTGATTATTTTTATCATGTGAGTTTTGATTACAGTTTATATAAAAATGGACAAGCTAAAAGAATACCCTCCTATATGTTTGTACTGTACTGCTTTAGCGTCATTCATAACATGTTTATGTGGATCTGGCAGCGTAGTTACACCATGTATTACCAAACAGGCATTTATATTCATTAAGTGTGATTGCAGACAACTATATTAATCTTGCTGGCAGCATATATAAGAATCACTGTATTGTGTAACAAATTGTCTTTTGTGTGGATACTGCTTTTAGGATACAGGGTTTTCCGCACTATTTACTGGGAAGATGAGGATGTGGGCTTTCCAGTCATCAGATAATATCTCTAAACAATATTTGAGCTGACAGAGGCGAACCCATATTTACATTTTTTGCCCCTAGGCTCCACCACATCCCATCTGTATGAAATACATTTTTTTCTGCCAGTAATTAGAGATTTATAAGAATGCATTAATTATGAGAATGTATTTTTATGTTGGTAGGCATATGTGCCCTACAGATCCACCTATCCACCCTGTACATATAAAAAAGATTAAAAAAAGATATATATATAATTATGAAACACCCCTGATATTTTTTCCTTGGTTCCTTAGCTTTGAATCAATATAGATAAGACTGTAACACATGAATTTCTGATTTGTATTACATAGTTAGGATATGTGTCTCAAAATCTCTAATAAGGCATAAAATTACAATATGTTTGTTTACCCACACACCATGGGGTAAATGCAGAGCCGTAACTTAGAATTCTAGCGCCTGGGGTGAGAAAGACAACTGCCGCCCCCCTAGCCCTCCATTTTAACCAAATTAACCTAAAATATTCCTAAATTGCGCCCCCCTTCAGCATTGCTCCCTGACGGTCGCCCCTGTCGCACAGCCCTAGTTACGGCCCTGGGTAAATGTATCAAGCTGAGAGTTTTCAGGCGGGTTTAAAAAGTGGAGATGTTGCCTATAGCAACCAATTAGATTCTAGGTATCATTTTGTAGAATGTACTAAATAAATGAGCTAGAATCTGATTGGTTCTTCAAACCCGACAGAAACTCTCAGCTTGATACATTTACCCACATATTTTCATTGGCTGCACACTGATTCGGTCAACTCCATGCTTGATCGCTTTAGCCAAAACTGATCCACCATGACCACACCCATTTTTAAAATTTGTACCAACAAAGACGAGACAGTTGTGTGTTACTAGTTAGGGTGTTATTAAAATGTATTACTTGCTCGAAAGAGCAAAAAAAGCAGCATTCAACCTTCACAAAGTAATTGTATTAAGGCACCTTTTACTAAGGGATATTGAGAGGGTCTTTATTATTATATCTTCTTGAACAGAATATTTTTCACATGTATGTAATACATGTATGTGAAGAATAACTAACTTTTTTATGTCTTATTCTTCTCAAGTGTTTTTGTTTTTACATTTGTCCTTAAAAAAACACTTGCTTTTGTAGCATTAGAATAAATAGGTAAACTTAATTGGTAGAGAACAATGCACTTCTCTAAAATAGAACATATGTAGATAAATACTGGTCATCATGCTTGTACAACGGTAAAAAGCATTAACTTTAATAAACTTTACGAAAATGGGCTTGGTATGCCTTTAAAAAAATCAAGGAAAAAATTCTGTCATAATCTGCAAAGTGGATCCTTGACAAAAAGAAAAAAAAGAGTACTATCTTCTGGTTGGGCACTCTAGGACAGATCTATTATTGAAATCAACATACCATCACACGAGTGTCTATATTCCTCTGGTATTTATAATAATATTTTATTTATAATTTATAATAATGTATCCAATATCACACATTATATTCCGTAAAATGTATGATCTTTTCAAAAGATAATCCTCTCCACTCTAATACTACTGCACTATATCCTATGGAATAGTATTATACACCTCCCACAGTTATGAAAGATAATCTTAAATAATACTGTTGCAATTTACTTCACCTCTGATTCAGAGGTCTTAGATTATTCTCCACCAAAAAGTAAGCAATGATTCACCTATTATTTAGTCAGCCCCTTTCATTAGATATGCTATTATATTGTCCTCCTGTATCACCACTTCCTATATTGTTGGTGATTTATTCTGGTAATAGTGCTATTGTGAGCTCTGCCAGTAGAAATTATTTTATTTCACATGATACAACTGTCAGGTGCCGTCTCCACACTGACACTTGAGTGCAGGAGACAGATGCCAGTGGCATACGCAGGGGGGGGTTTCTGGGTCTCCGCTAACTATAGAGGCACTGTCCTATACAGCAGCCGCGGCGCTGTCAAAGAAGCGTCCGCGGCGGTGCTGTATTGTAGACGCTTCTTTGACAGCGCCGCGGCTGCTGTATAGGACAGAACTGCCGACACGGAGCTGCTGCGCATGCTCTCTCGCAGGTTTTTTGGAGTCCGGGGGGTTTTTCCCCCCCCGACAATCCTGCATGCGCCCCTGAGACACCTGCACCTTCTCGGCAGCCGCGTCCCGTTGCCTAGCACTGAGATGCTATTTCCGCTCACCTGCTGGCAGTCAGCATGTCTGACCGCCAAAATCTCCCTAACCCAATCAAGATGCAACTTATGGTATATAAAGCACCCTCTGACACATGTCTAGTGCCAGAGTATTGGTTCACACCTGCTCCAGCACTTCCTAAACTTCTGATCCAGTATTCTTCGGTTCTGACTCGGCTTCCTGTTACTATTCTCCTGTGTTTCGTTTTTGGTACCTCGCTGCCCGGCTGGTTTGACTATTTAGCTTGACCTGGCCTCTCTCTGAATCCTCTTTGTGTACTGCACCGCTCAGTTGGCTCTGACCTGGATTGCCTGACTACGCCTGTCTACTACTGTCGCTACACCAGTGACTATCTTGGAGAACCGCGACCTGCGTACCCTATGCAGCTAAGCCCAAACTCCCTTGCGGGGGTCCCTGGTGAATACCGGGGGTACGTTAGACTCCGCGCCTCCCTGTTCAGTTGCGGCAATACTGGTTAGCGGCCATCTCTGCAATTCCATGACAACAACAGTATTGTTTATATAAGTAATATAGTGAATTCCCTAATGAATGTCATTTCACTCCTCACCCAATGAGAGATTACCATTTTGAAGGGCACAGAAAAAGCACCAATAATCTTGAGGAGAATGAGAAGTACCTGTCTGTTGTTTTCATCATTAACCTGTCTGTGACAAGAATGCTTGATTATAACATTATATGTACCTGTAGTTTATGACAGATTAGTAAGAAGCATAAGGATATAATATAGTGTCCAATGGAAACTATTCTTGCTCACTTATTCGGCAAAATTTATTGAACCTGGCATTTTTCTAGTACTAATTCCTAATTGTAACATACTGTATACTATATTAGTATACCAATTATCATCAAAATTAATTTGTATAGCACCAACATATTCTGTAGTGCTTTACAATTTGGAACAAACACAGTAATAAAACAATACAAGGTAATACAGACAGACAGACAGACAGAGAGTTAAGAGAGCCCTGCTCGCAAACTTACAATCTATATGACAATGGAAGTTTGATCCATGAGGTAAGTGCTACATATTGCATATTGATCCAGCCAAATTGCAAAGGTAGTGCTTAATGGGCTATTTGATCCAGGTTTGAAGATTAGAGGAAAGTCCGATTGTGCGAGGGAGGGCATTCCACAAAGTGGGTACAGCCTGAAAAAAGCCCTGTAACCTGGAATGGGAGCAGTTAATCAGTGTGGATGAGGGAAGTAGATTTGGTGCAGAATGGTGGTGTCAAGTTGGGACATTTGAGACAAGTGAGATGTATGTTCTAAACCAACACCATACATTTACAGCAAACATCAAAGTACAACATAGGTAAATATGTAAGTGCATAACAAGTCTGTGCTAGCACAAAGGTAACAAATCATGTACTAGTAAGATAATAGACTAAAACATATGAAGTTGTTATGTAGAGCACGATCAAAAGTACAGGTAAACTTTGTGAAAAAGAGCGATATAGAGAAAACTCATAAACCAAGTATAGAAACATTGGCATGAGGTACAAAATATCGTCCTCTTGACAAAAAAACTTAATCAGAGAAACACAAAAATTAGATAACAAACAGACAGGGAGAGGGAAAGAAGGGGGGGAAGACAGGGAGAGGGAAAGAAGGGGGGGAAGAGAGTGTAAGAGGTTGTAATGTGAGAGTTGATTTAGTGTCCAGGGACTCTTAAATTCAACCAAGTGACATAGTATAAGGGGTCTGGGATAAAGATCACTGCTAATCTTCATCAAATCAGGAGAGATTGTATGGAGGTGTATACTACAGAGTTGGTAAATTCTAACCCGCTGCCCCATGTAGCACAATAAGTTTCAAATTTGTCAGTGGAGGATAGAATAATGTCGTCCTTATTCCTGAAGAGTTCTAACCTTGCAAACAACTCTTTTAATGTTGGAGGAGACAGAAACCACCAATGTACCGGGAGTATCGATATTGATGCACAGTTGCAGTGGTTTAATAATGATTATTTTATACTGAGATAGTGGCATGGTGATATTATTGAGGAGCCATAAGGATGGGTTGCCTGGGACAACGTTCCTAGAATTAGTTTTGAGGCAGAGATTACACAATCCAAAAAGAGGAGGATTAGGAATTCCTGGCAGATTTTCACCAAAAAGCTAAGACAACAATTCCACCTGGTTAGCACTTTAAAATGTGTTTCTAGTACCATTACTATTTCATAATTACTTTTTACTTTTTAATTTTGGGAAAGACATAAACCTGCAGTGTATGGGAAATGCCATGGGTAGTAAGATGTCACCTCAGTATACTAATCTTTTCATGGATAAACTAGAGGAGGAATTCTTATTAATTTGCACAATGAAACCTCTAGCAGATTTGCTACTAATCTGGACTGGCTCTGAAGATGAGCACCTGACTTTCCACAAAAATTTCCAAAAATTTCACCCAACCATTAGACTCACTTTTAGCATCAACTTGCTCCATGACTTCAAAAAAGTTTGGTTGTCCCTGTTTTGTAGCATAATTTTTAAGAAATGTGTAATATTGATTAAACAAATTAATCATTTGATTAAGCATTTGATTAGGAGTGTCCTTTACTACGCCAGACAAAATCTCTGTATATCAGTAAAAGGCAATTGCTTGGTAAAGAGAACAGCAACCCCCAAAGTTTTCCACTTACTATTGTTGCTAAAATACGAATATGGTAACTGGTAATTATGGAATGATGGTACTACCTCTTGTTTTAAGTGAGTTTCCTGCAAAAGATGTCTATGTTAGCTTTGGCCTTTTGAAATTCAGGAAGAGCTCTAGATCTCTTTTCTGGGATGTTAAGTACTTTGAAGTAAATTGAAATAATTTAAGTTTGATGTTCATGTGGGATGTGGCAGTGAGAATAGACCCACCCTCTGGTATTGGCGCAGCTAATCCGGGAGGCGCGGAGTCTAAACGTGTCCCTGGTCTTCACCAGGGACCCCCACAAAGAGGTTTCAAAATTTGCAGCAGAGACACGCAGGTCGCGGCCCTCCCAGGTAGCCACCAGAGATGTGGAGAGGTAAAGCAAAGTTGTACTATCTGGGTCAGAACCGTGCAGGAAGATAAGTACCGGAGAAGCAGGCAGAGGTAGAGTCAGGAAGTATCAAGGTCAAACCAGGAGATCCAAAATATACCAGGAGGAGATTCCAGGGGCAGAGTAAGGAAAGTCGGGTCAAAATCCAATAGACGATCAGGATGCAGGAATGCAGTAGAAGTGCTGGAGCAAAGGAGGACCTTGATACTCTGGCACCAGAATGGTGCCAAATCCTCCTTTAAATAGAGAGAGATAGTCTCTCATTGTTGGCAGCGGAATCGGCGTCCAGAATCAGCTGACTGCCGACAGGAAGAAGAGCAGAGCATCCTGTTGGCTTTCAACAAGGACACCGAGAGTCTGCTCATGGAATGTCCCGAAGTCCAGGTCAGGTGGAAATACTGGTACCAGGTTCAAGCCCAGACTTTCTGCAGCATGATAGCACTGATTGTTAGCCTGTAAGGGCAAATTAAAATGGGATGAGGGTAGTAAACTAAATACAGCACACAGGGCCAACAAATATCCCATCCGGCCATGTTGGCTGATAGGCCAGTCCCCCAATAAAAGTATTTTATATTGGATTCGGTAGTAAACAGACAAACATTATAGAGACTGAAAGAGTGGCTCAGCAGTGGAAAAATTTGCACGAAAATCAATATAGCCGCTGTGCACAAAATAAATTGTAGTGGAAATAGTCTTATTCGGGGAAAACCAGTAAGGATGGTATTGCAATAGTCAATGCTGGAGATGATGAGTGCATGAATGAAAGTGTCTTTTTAGTGTCTCATGTGAGACGTGCATATTCTGGAATTGTTTTTTAGATGTATGTCATAGAATGTACATATAAATGTGGGGAACAAATGATAGTTCTGAGTCAAGGATCACACCTAGGCAGCGTGTGGTAGGATTTATTGTCATATTGTCAACAAATAGAAATGTCAGATAGGTAACTCCTGTTGACTAGTTGAAATATTATTAGCTCAGATTTTGAAAGATTAAGTTTTAGTTGGCGAGAGGACATCCAAGATGAACTAGCAGAAAAACAGTAATGCGGGCTAACACAGATGGTTAGAGATCCAGAGAGGATAAATCAATTTGGGTATTATCCACATTGAGAAATCCAAAGGAGCTTATTAGTTTTTCAAGATAAGTGGCATAGATAGAGAAGAGCAGAGGGCCCAGGGGTGAGCCTTGTGGTACTCTGACTGATAAAGGAAGCGGAGAGGAGGTTGATCCAGAGAAGCTAACACTGAAAGAGCAATTAGATAGGTAGGATGATAACCAGGATAGGACAGTGTCCTGAAGACCTAAGTATTATAGTGTTTGTATGAGAAGAGAGTGGTCAAGAGTGTCAAATGCAGCAGAGAGATCCAGGAGAATTAGAAGAGAGTAATGACTGTGATTTAACAGTGATCAAATCATTGACAACCTTTGTCAGGGGAGTATTGGGAACAAAAGCCTGACTGATAAAGGTCCAATAGGTTGTGTGAGAGGAGTGTAGGCAATTCTCTCTAGAAGCTTAGAAGGGTATGGTAGCTGAGAGATGGGATATTAATTTGAGAGAGAGCGTTTGGGTCAGAATTTTGTTTTTTCAGAATAGGAGTAATCACTGCGTGCATGAATAATGATGGTAAGATTAATTTTATTTACATATGCATATTTCATTCCTGTTCTGCTTGTTGTATTAGTAACATTAAGGAATGTTGACACAATATATATGCAAGTGCAAATTTTAGAAATGTTTAAATTTGAGGTTTTTAAGGTTTGTATATTTAATTGCACCATAAATTTTATTATATGTACATCGCGTGAGGCACTATTACTAAAAAAGACATTGTGCCTAAACAAGCATTTACCACATTATGCAGCACTCCTACTGTTATATTCTCTTTTGGGTGTAAAACTTTTATGTCTAATTCCTACATATATAGATCTTTATGTAGAGCTACCCCATATAGTCCTTTTAAATACATGTACTACTCTTTAATCATTTCCCACATTTAACACGACAAGTTGTCCAGCTGTTGTCCCTAGGATTTGGACTATGCAAATATTTAAACATAACGTTCGGTATCCGGCACCCCCCCCTGATGAAGTCATAATTGATGAAAAAACGCGTTGGAACTTGATCACAACCAAGAATGGTTGTCTAACAACATCCAGCGATGTCACAGAGTTCCCCTGACTGCAGTACGGAGCCGCTGTCAGCAAGCCGTGTGAATACATCTCTTTGTGTAGCAGGCAAGGTTTTCACTCCAGTCGGAAGGATTTTTAAAGATACCTTTCAAATAATTATCGCACATGTTAAAATGTGAGTGTATTTGGTTTTTTAATATTTTGTTTAATAAACGTACCTAGCGGTACTTCACTATATATGTAATGCCCCCCTAGTGGCGTTTTAGTAAACACTGCACCTCAGTAAATACAGCTAGAAGTTCATGAAAAGTTAAATAAACTGGTTACCATGGTGATAATCCAGCCCAGCTTGTGAGACTGAGTGAGAAGGAGGGGTTGTCAGAAAGGGGACAGAGAGGAGACATAGGAGAGGAGAGATGTAGCTGGGGACCTGGGAGAGTGGGGTGGAAGCTCCAGGATCCCCCAGCATTGCCTGGAAGTCTGAGCGCGGTGACTGCGCTAGGGCAATGAATGTGTGCCCTGGATGAGGGGGAGAACTCGATGTAAATATAGAGAACCCAAGAGAGAGGGGGACATTTTACATTGAAGAGACCCTGGAGTGAGGGTTGCTACAAGAGGCATGGTAGCTGTATTGTCAGAGCCTGAGGCTGGGAGTACGCAGAGTGAAGTGTTAGAGCCCACAGGAGACATCATCCCCGCAGAGGAGGGGTGAGCTGCAGTTGAGAGGTACACAGTGTGTCAGAACTGCATTGAGGAGAAGCTGCCTGCCTGATAGCATCCATGTGAGTGCCCCTGCAAAAAGGGTGATCTGCAAGACATGTGATTTGTTATATAACATCTGGATAACAATAAGAACTGTGCAGGAGGAGTAATGAGGTATATTTACAACCATATTCGTATTGCTCATTAAGAACTATGCTGGAGAGAGTAAGGACCATGTTCATATTTTTCTTTATTGCTGCAACCACTATGATTATCGTGCTGGAGGAAGAGGAGTGTAAATAAAAAGTTCAGTTTGTCATAGAGATGGTCTGGCGCCCAAATTATTGTGACTTTTATTACACTGCATCACAAAGTGACATCACCTGTGTCCAGGGCCGGACTGGGACTAAAAATCAGCCCTGGCATTTAAAGTACCCAGGCCCACCTTAGTTCCAACAGGAAAGAAAACATGTGCCGGACAGGGTGTGCCCTCAATGTGTTGTGGGTGTGGCCAACATGGGGCATTGATACATATCTAATATATAAAAGCCTAGCGGCGTGTGTGTGTGTGTGGAAAAAACTACCGGGTGACAGAGTGCTCAAGCTGCAGCGCCACCTGCTGGGCAGAGTTATATACTACACTGACCTACTAAATTCTTAGCATTATCTAATATATAAAAGCCTAGCGGCGTGTGTGTGCGGCGATGAAGATGACAAGAACCTTTTTAACACCTTAAGTAGCTTGATTTGACTAGAATGCATGAGTATCATGCACGGGTTAACTTGTATAATAATAATACATTACATTTATCACGCTCTCCCAGCCACATCACGCCATCCCCCCAGATACATTATGACACCCCCAGCCCACTGTACTTATATATTCTTCTGGTGTTGCTGACATCCATAAGGGTGGGAACTTCCTGTAGAGTGAGCAGGGAAGCTCTTTGTCTCATGATATTACCACATCTTGTGATACTTAGAGTTCCTCGGCTTGGTCTGCAGTCTGTGTCCTGTCCAGGAACTGGGAGCAGCTATCAGTTCCCTTTCCCTAACCAGAGCTGGATTAAGGCTCAGGGTATTTATGACATCAGGGCCCCTATTATGTAACATGGTTATCATTTTAGACAAATACACAGGCACTACTGTTAGAAGCACAGGTTAGATGCGTATGGCTCAACATTCCCTTGTAAAATCAGGTTTTTTTGCATAGAATTTCTTTCTGTGTTTTAGACGGAAATTGTGTACAACCCTACATGAGGCCATGAGTATACTTTAAAATCCAAATCCGTATGAACTCAGTAGATACAAAACCTATGGGCAGCCACATTCCTGGCAGCAAAACATAATAGACTGAAGCAAGGTATTATAAGCAGCATATAACAAAACACAATAATCAGCTGTATAACACAGAGGTTGGTTGAACCCATTATATTATAGTAATTGGCAATGTAATTTAAATCAACAAATGCATATCATTGTCTCGGATTTGTAATATCATACTAATACATTTAATATCTATAGTAGTATATATTTTATCTTTGTTGTACTAATACATAGTTTGTTGACAGGTGCCACTTATCTACATTTGCAACACTTGAAACTTACTATTCCTCACGGAGCAATATTTTTTTGTGCAAAATTTGCCTAAACTAGTTGAAATACTAGTCAATCGGCATTTTTGAATGGACCAATTAGAGTAGAATCCTAAACATTCCTATGACCATCAGTTCTTAAAATTCCAAATCCCACTTATACGGGCAGAACAAAGACAATGATGTGGAAATACCTTGTTAAGAGTGGTGGACAGTTACTGGCAGAGTTTCGTAAATATGAATGCAGAATTCTTGCAGTGATTGCAATCTAGTTTCCTACAGGGCAAAAAAGTTACTGTTATTTAATAATCATTTGACCACTATACTAGCATAACTAAGGCAAATCCACACTTTTTAATTTGTGTATTAGCAATAGGTTGCAAATCATTTTCACCCCCAATGTTTCAACTGTTTTATAGTAGAAACAAGCACGCACTAATCTTACTTCTTTAGTATCTACTGGTGTGAATTAGAATCCAGGTGATCTTTATCAAGTGAGCTAGATCAGACTGTAGTATGGGCTTTCCCAGCGCCCCCACCCGACCCTCTATTCTTTTCTTTATAACCTATTTTAAACCTTACAGGGGCCTTTCAAAACGAGCACAGATGCTCAGACGCCTCACCTCACATCCAGCAGCAGCACTGTGCGCGCTGTCCGGCAGACGGATCATTAGTGACTGCCGCCTATGTGAGCATTCACATGGGACAGCACCACGTGACAGGTGCCGTCTCATGTGATTGCTCGCGTAGGCGGCAGTCACTGATGATCCGTCCGCCGGACAGCGCGCACAGTGCTGCTGCTCGGCGGGCGTGCGGACCGGCCCATCTGGCCATCAGCCCTTCTGGCATTTGCCAGAAGTGCCAGATGGCCAGTCCGGCCCTGCCTGTGTCCCACTAACTACAAAGAAAGACCTGCAGGTGCAGGGACCCCCTAATCATTTAAACCCATACACCCATGCCCATCAGCTAGCCAGGGCTGATGAAGGAGGTGCACTGTGTACCCTTTGCACCCCATACTACACACAGTGACAGGGGGTTACATATATATCTCTTTTTTACTCTCTTTTAAATTTGCATGTCATACACCGACGAAGAGAGGATGGAGATTATTATTACAACAGATTTTATCAATAAGCCCACGTCTTGTAATTAGGAGACAAATACTCTGGATTGATATGAATATAAAGGACAACTGCAGAGAGGACTCTATGCAATTTAGGCTGCATATATTGTGTGGATAATACAATATCTATGTGCATATATTATAATTTCGATTCTGCTATCGATTCATATACCATATACACCAGGTGACTTGTTTGTATGTCATCAGTACGAATTGGTAATTCATACCATTTATTATAAATATTACCCTATTCCCCTCCCCTCACTTGCGCCTAATCCTATATCTCTCTATTAGTTTGCACCATCATCGCTGCCTCACTGGTCACCTCTCCAGCTAACTAACACTAAGGGCCGCAACCTGCACGCCTCTTGCAGTGGAGTCCATACTTCCTTGCGGGGGTCCCTGGTGAAAAACAGAGGCTGGTTAGACTCCACGCCTCAGTACTCAGTAGCGCCAACTTCTGGTAGGTGTCACCATCTTCATCCTCATGGTTGTGACAGTATACTCTGGCCATTTTAGATATCGAAGGCACTGGTGATCTCTCCACCGCTGACCTTCTGCAGCAGCCAGCGCGCTGTGTCGAGCAACAGGAGGTTAATCAGACGCAACTCCGGCAGTGTTTACAGGGACTGGCTACACACCTGGATTCCCTTCAGAGAACTCTGACTCCTCAAGGAGTATCAGCTGTGCCCACATTCTCTGTTGCCAGCACATCTTCTTCAGTTACTTCCAGTTCTGCTAGTGGGATTCGCATTCCACCTCCTGACAAATTTGGTGGTCCTCCGAAGAGATGCAGAGGGTTACTCAACCAGTGTGCCATCCAGTTCGAATTATCAACTGGAAATTTTTCTTCTGAACGAGCCAAGGTAGCATACATTATTTCGCTGCTCTCGGATCAAGCTCTAGCATGGGCCTCCCCTCTCTCAGAGTGCGATGAACCCTTTTTGCAGAATTCCTCTTCCTTTATCGAGACCTTCATAAAAGTGTTCGATGTGCCAGGTCGGGTTGCATCTGCGGCATCCAGTATTCTGAAGCTACGTCAGGGAAGTCTCACCATCGGCCAGTATGCTGTTCAGTTTAGGACTCTCATCTCAGAATTAAAATTGAATAACGAGTCACTTGTAGCAGCTTTCTGGCAGGGGCTGGCAGATCGATTTAAGGATGAATTGACCTCTAGGGATTTACCTGCCAACCTAGATGACCTCATCTCTTTATGTGTCAAGGTTGATAGCCGATTTCTAGAACGGACTCAGGAACGGGAACAGTCTCGCCGGGCTACTCCACGCTTGACTCCCACCTTTCAAAACCTTCTATTCCTTCTGAGGAGCCCATGCAATTCGGGAGTTCTTGTCTGACTCTTGATGAGCTGGATCAAAGGTTTAAGAATCATCTATGCCTTTACTGTACTGACCCTGGTCCCATTCTGTCTCAGTGCCCTAAGAGATCAGGAAACACATGGTCCTAGTCAGTGCCAGGAAGGCTGGTCTAGGGTTGATAAAATCTTCCTCCTGTCCTCGAGATAAGACTGATTTCTTGATGCCTATCACCATTCATTCTTCCAAGGATCTGGCCTCCCTCCAGGCCTTCGTGGACTGTGGTTCTGCAGGGAACTTTATTTCTGCATCCCTGGCAGCCAACCTCCACTTACCCCTGGAACTATTGTCGCAACCTTTCGTTCTGACAGCGGTGGATGGCAGCTGAGTGGCCAATGGATCTATTTCCTAGACTACTCATCCTATTCGAATACAAAATGGAATGGATCTCCTTTCTGGTTCTTTCACAGACCATAACCCGATAATTTTCGGGTTACCCTAGTTAACGGACCACTTACCACAATTTGATTGGCAACAAGCTCTGGTTACTTCTTGGGGTCCGATCTGCAGAGATCGATATATATGTGCCCTCCCTACCACATGCTACGTTTTGAAACCAAGTCATAGTCTTCCATCAGAGTACGCCTCTTTTGAAGATGTTTTAGCAAGTCTGCTGCTGAGATTCTCCCACCCCACCACCCTTGGAATTATTCCATTGAGCTTATTCCAGGAAGGAAGCTTTCTCGGGCAGCACCTACTCTCTTTCCCTTCCCGAGACGTATAATTGAGTATGTCTCAGAGAACCTTAAACAAGAGTTCATTCGGAAGTCTTCTTCACCCGCTGGTGTAGGATTCTTCTTTGTCAAGAAAAAAGATGGTTCTTTGAGACCATGTATTGATTACAGACAACTCAATGCCATTACCGTGAAGAATAGGTACCCAATACCTGTCATTTTTTAGTTATTCGACCGGATCAAAGGAGCCACGCTGTTCACCAAATTAGACCTCAGAGGGACCTACAACTTGATTAGGATCTGTAAGGGTGATGAATGGAAGACCGCTTTTAACACCTGTGATGGCCTCTACGAATATCTAGTGATGCCCTTTGGCTTATGCAATGCCCCAGCGGTCTTTCAGGAGTTAATTAAAAACCTTTGGGTCTCAAGGCGATTCAATGCTTTATTTGGTTTGCCAATTATTATCGACATTTTATCCAAGATTTCTCTTCTCTAATTTCACCAATTACTACTCTCACCTGCAAGGGAACAACCAAATCGCGATCTCCCGAGGCTCTCAGCACCTTCCAGTTCTTAAAGGAGGCACTTTTCTGCACCCCAATTTTGCAACACCCCAATTTGTCTCTTCCTTCTATGTTGATGCCTCCTCCATTGGTATAGGAGCCATTCTTTCACAGAAATATACTACTGGGAAGTTTCATCCCTGTGGTTTTTGTTCCAGAAGATTCTCCTCCAGTGAACAAAACTACAGCATCGGGGATAAAGAGTTATTGTCCATTAAGACTGCTTTTCTTTACTAAACTTTCTATATCTTGCCCCTCCTACATTCTCCTGTGCTTCTCTCCCAAAAGTGTACTCGTCCATCACCCCATCTTGCTACCCTGTGACTCCTGTCAGTATCCCTCTCACTTTTAGATTGTAAGGTCCCTTGAGCAGAGCTCTCTGTCCTCGTGTCCTCATCCTCCTCCTTACCTGAGCCTTCAGCCCTTCCCCTCTTCTCTCCATTTCATCACTTGACTCCTGCACCTATCGTTGCTCTTCTCCCTTGCCTCCGCTTCTCCATCTTTGCCTTGATCCTGTAAGTGGTGCCCACTCAACTGAGCACAGGACACAGGCTCAACCCCTTATTCACTCCTCACCTCCCTCTTTCCCTTACCTTTCTATCAGCACACAGAAATTCACTTTTATCTCTTTGCTCTGTGCACCTATCTCTGCTAAACTGGTACTTGCTTATACCAATTGCACTTTGTTTATAGTTATAGCATTTTGTTTTTACTGCACTTTGCTTTTGTACTACCCTGTATGCCATGTATTGCTACCCTGTGCTGTAATCCCATGCTCTATGTACGGCGCTGCGGACCCTTTGTGGTGCCTCATAAATAAAAGATAATAATAATAAATGCTGTAAGAGGGGTAAAATGTGGGAGACATTTTGAAAAAATGTCTCACCTCTAAGACCTATCTAAAATGTGTCTCCAGAGAATTCTATGGGTTTAAATAGGAGACTTGCCTAAAAGCATGTATGATTGTTTGTATCCACCACCAAGTACAAGAAAGCAATGTCTTTTGTTTACTATTGTGTAAGAGCCAAAAAAATTAAAAGTAGTTGTGAAATGTTGTTGTCTATGCTACTATTAATAATCAATTACTCAGTAAACCCTTGACAATGTCAAATGTGATCTCCTGTGTTTGGTCTCTCACAGAGAATCTTGTATTCCTATAAATGGTTAGTTGAAGAGACGTGGTAGGTCACCCTACACACTGGATCAATGCCACAAGTTGACTGAATAGTCAGCAAAAACATGAATACAAGCCAGAGCTAACAATGTTTAAAGTTGAAAAATATAAAAACTTTGAGAAAAATAGGCAGCATGCTGTCTCTCAAATATATTGCAATCTCTATAGGAAATTCACATTATTAACAATGTGTATCAGCAATATCCTACTGTTACTATTAGATTAGATACATCAATTGTGCATAATATACAAACCAGCTCAACTAATAATTTTGCAATGACATCTATGCTACACAAAAAAACAGTTTTAATTATTAAAGAGATCAGAAATATAAATGCAAACGTAACCTTCATTTATGTACCAAGAACTGATACAATATTTGCAATAAATGAAATTGTATGCCATAACCAGGCATAATGGTTATATTAAATTTAAAAAACAAGTATAATATATTTAATAAATGGAATATTTACTAATAAAATTGATGCTGAAATGGATGATATAATCTGCATATATTGGATATAATACACAATTAGTTGTTAAATAAAACAAGGCCAGATCATCACTCTTTCAAGGTACATGGTAGCAAAACTACTTTGTTCTCTCCAGGAAAGAGGGAATGACCTCTACTTTTTTCTCATTTAAAACAACTCATATTGCAAAATGAAATCTTGTTTTTGCATGTCAGTTTACTGTGACAGTAGATACAGATCTCACTGGGTACCCAACCTCATATCAACACCAGGAGGATAAAAGCAAGTACTTTATAATATTTAATTAATTTTCATCAATACTCTGGATAACTATAAGGTTTGGATAGTTTATATTGCTACCACTCACCCCAACAGGGGATGAACTGTGGATCTTTTGATGCTGCTGTAGATTTGATTGCTGCTATCCCCCTGATATAACTGCAACCTAGGAAAAGATCTGTGGTCACTACTGCTAATTGACTGTTATCTGATTGCCAATTCTTTTAAGCTGGCCACAATTGGAATATATGAACTGAGCTTTGTTTTATTGTTTTCTATTTGCTTGACTTGTGTAGATGAATTATTTTTAAATATTTTAATTGGATTAATTAATGAATTTATTTATTATTTGACAGCATAACGAGTTTGAACTACTGTGAATCAATCGGTTTGAGTATTGTTTTAGAAATGGAATAGATTTTAGTGTTACAATAAATTGGTTTGACAATTTTTTTTAGCTATCCTATTTAATTGTATTAATTGTTATGGAAAATGTATTTATTAATTAGTTGGAATCATCACACCTACTGCTTCTAGTATAGATTTACATCATTGTTTGCTGTTTGACTTGTACTTTTAAACATAGATCTAATATCTACACAGGAATACCCACCACTCTAAACACACCATCGCATTATCTATACCACAATCAGGGGCAGGCTGGGCTGCAGTTCTGAAATATTAAAATCAGTGAGTAGGACAACTGTTATCAATGATTGTTAATCCTCTATCGAATTTACAGTATATTTTATTATATTATATTATATTCCCTTGACTGCTGTCTGTGATAGAAATCATACAGCTTGAGAAATTCTGCCTCTGCAAAGTATTTGAGACTGAAGATGGCTATAGTAAGCCAATTTCATACAATGTAAATCCTGTTTCTTGTTTGTATATATCAGGAATCGTATTGCAGATTTCTGGATCCCTTTATCAGTAATTCACAGCAGTATGTTTAGACTCATATTAATTTACTTGCCAATATCTACATCTCCAGACCTAAATATATATCTTTGGGTAAATCAAACTTGTAATTACGTCTCTAACAAGGCGATAGATATAGGTGTATTCCTTATAAATTGAAGATTTGACCAAATGAAATATATGTGTATATTATATATATTCATTTATGTTTTATTAAAGTTGGTCATTTTATTGAATCCCTTCCACGGACTCAGTTTTTTTATGTATTTCATTTTTGAACAAACCTTATTGTACCTCCAATGCTGTTTATCAGGTTTATCTATTTTATCTATTTTTAAAGGAGCACCAAGTGTCATACACAGCTGCAAGAGGTATTTAACATTTAAATAATTGTATTGCCTATGACACTCAGCACAGGGGAAAGAAACTCTGCTAGACCCTAATTACTGGAAGAGAACTTCAGGATTAACTCCTGCTGAAGAAGCCTTCTTCCCTTCTGGAGACCCTGCCCTGCTCTTCTCTGCTTGGAAGAAGACTTCGGGAACAACTCCAGCAGAAGAACCCCTCTTCTCAGCGGAAGATCCTGCTCTTCACTGCCCAGCAGGAGGAAATCTGTATAGCTCCGCTCCCTTAAAGAAAAGAACCCTCCAGACCAACTGCTCAAGCCCTTCTGTCCCGGAAGAAAAGCCAGGAAGATGTCTTCAGCTGCTGCAGCTCCTGCCTCCACCCCTGCTCCTGTCCTTAGGAAGAAGGGAGAAAAGACCCCTGCACCAAAGACTCTCCCTGAGGCTGGAACCTCTGTCTCCACCGCCCCAGCTGCCCCAGGACAAGGGAAGCCCAGCCAGGATGACCCCCAGAGAACTCCAATCCTGTAACTCTGGATGAGGCAGATTGTCGTTCTGAAGCTAAAGGAAGTGGATGGAAGAATTCCAGATCTGACTGCTGAGACCTTTAGGAAGAAGATGGTCCTTGAACAAGGCTTCTTGAAGGCTTAAACCCTCAGCATTCAGACCTACATCAAGGGCATCTTCTATGTCACCTTCGCCTTCACTGTGATCTGCAAGAGATTAGGAGGCAGTGAAGTCAGCAAGACTGGAATCTCCATTTTCTCGATTTGTGGGGAACTGACCCATCCAGAGAGAGGAAAGAAGAGTGACGGTCTCCATGAGGAATTCTCATACCCCTGGCAAGCATATCGCTACCTTCATGAACCGATTTTGTGATCAAGGTCCCCACCAAGATCCTGGAGGCCAACGGTTTTTGTACAGGCAAGTGGTCCATCATTGTCTGGCTGAGAAAAAACGACTCTGAAACAGATGGACTCCAGCACCTGCCATCAAGTTTTGCCCTGGGTGGCTCTGCCGGCCTTCTTCACTATGCTGATCAGCCAAGGAACTGCAGGACGTGCGGGGAAGTTGACCACATGTGGAGAGCCTGCAAAGCTTCAGCCTGCAGGAACTGCAGAGTGGCAGAGCATGAGATCAAGGATTGTCCAAGGAAGACATCTTGCAACCTCCGCGGCCTGGCCAGCCACATCTACAGGGTCTGCCCCCAGAGGCCAGAACCCACGCTGCAGCAGCCAGGAAAGGCCTGCTGATAAGTGGACCTGCTCCTGCTCTGCAGCCCAAGCCAGTCCAGAGGAAGCAGCAGGAACCCCTACCCCAGCCACGAGTTGGTAAGAAACCTTCCACCCCTTTTCTCTCCACCCCCCTTCCAACCTCCCTCCCCACTCCATCTTCCCCTGCTCCCATTGTGACAGCATCTCCCTCCCTTCCTGCTGTCACAACTCCCCCAACCCGCTCCCGTCCTCTTCCCACCTTCACCCCTCCTCCCATTGCAACCCTCCCTCCTCTTTCCCCTGCAGTAGCACTAACCCCATCCAATGCTAATGCAGCTCCCTCCCTCTCCCTGAAAGATTTACCCCCTATTGTGTCTGCTGCAGGTAAGGAGAGCAAATTGAGGAGGAAGAGGAAAGAGCTTGACAGCCTATCTGCCGACTCTAAAACTTCCAAGAATCCAGCAGTTGAGCTCGGAGAGGACCACCTTCCACAGGAGAAGGCCCTGGAAGAGATGGTAGAGGATCTGTTGGCAGCTCAAGGTTCTGAAACGGAGCAGGAGTTGGATATGGACAAATTCCTGCAGCTGCCCGACATCTACCTTTTTCCTGAGCTGGAAAAGATAGGTCTGCTCCCATCTCAACATGGGGACATGGGCAGACCGGACCAAGTCCCACCTGACAAGTATTGTAACTGATGTATTGTATGTGCTAACTTTCTTTTTTCTCCGAACTAATGGCTAATTTTTCTCTTTTTACCATTAATGTAAGGAGTGTTACGGATAAGATTAGACGTCAGTCTGTATTTACTTTTCTTCACAGCCATAAATGTGATGTTGACATGCTGCAGAAATGTTCTTTGCCTTTTCACACAAGATTATGTTCAGGAGTTTGTCTGCAGCAGATTTCTTATCTTAGATGGCTCTTGGGCTGGGTGAGCCTATCAGGCTAATCTGTGTGTATGCATCCCCTGGTAAGAATGAGCATTTGGAGCTTTTCCAGACCTTGCGGGCCCAGCTCGCAACCACCAAGGCGGTAGTGATGGCCGGGGATTTTAACTGTCCTATAGAGGAAGGGGGATGTAGTACTAACAGCACTGCTAAATTTGATGTTTCTTGTAGGTTGCTGCAGGAGATGGTAGCCGAAACATCCTTGCGGGATATAGTGGGTTCCATGGGGGCTGGCTCTGTAAATTATACTTGGAGCCGCCCTTATAGCTCAGTGCATTCCCGGATTGACTTTGTGTTTACCTCGAGAGTAGTACAGCAGAACAGGCATATCATGGTTCCCTGCTTCTTCTCCGACCACAAAGCCATTCTTTTCAAGGGGGTTCTGGGCCATGGTTTTCCTCCTGACCCAGGAGAGAGGGAGAAGGAGGATGTGTTGGAGGTGCTGAGGGATGCCTACATCATGTGGAAAAATGATAAATGCTATTTTAATTGTATGCCTAACTTGTGGGAATATGTTTCTTTCAGGCTAAGGGAAGACAACAGGCGTATGAAAGGAAGAGAAACTTCAGGAGGGTTGCAGCATCAACTGCAGCCTCCTGCAGTTCAGGCAAAAAAATGCAAAACTTGCCTTTAAAGCCGTTTTTGTTTTAAATTTGCCCTGCAAAGTCGCCAAATATCGGGGACTTGATCCAACCGCAGAATAATACATTTACCCCTTGGAATCCCAATGGCACCTCAGAAAACTTGGTGCTATTGATGGGAAACTCATACCTGCCAGTTTTGTCTATTCCTCTTACCCTTCAAGTTCATCCTTTGCAAAAGGAACAAACATTTACTTTATTTTTATTTTTTTCTTATTACTGAGGAAATTAGCCCCTATTGCTTGGGCTGCCATTGCTTAAGAAGAATACACATGTGGGAGTGAGTAGTGGGTGTCCACGCGCTCTAATCAATTCTAATAAAGAGAACTGGAAAGACTGAGTACATCTGTAGTGTGAGCTGCAGTGCAATATATCTTCAGGTAAGAGAAGCTGTAAGAGAGCAGGTCCAAAAGAAAGCAGGTTGTGTACAATGTACCTTTACATGAAACAAGTTCATGCATACAATGCATTTTTTTCTTCTTCATGTCTACAGTATAATGGAGAGCTTTATTTTATAAGTCTTCCCAATATCTTATATCTAGGTCATGCGTAAAAGTCTTTTTTTTCATAAGACAAGCTCTTTTTAAAGCAGAAATGTATGAATCTCAACAATGTGCTTCACAAGACTGTCATTGCTTTAGGAATATTAGAAATTATACATGCACATTTTTTATGGAGGGATTTAGGACTTGCCTTTTAAATTATAAGATTGTCAATCTTCCCGGCTTTATGAGAACAAGTAACTTGGTAAAAAAAAAAACCTAACAATGCACTTGAGTCTCTGGTAAGGAGTTTAATTACTTAGCAAAGTCAGCACAAAAGACTACAAAAGCTAAACTTCATCAAGTAGGTCAATGAATGAGTGCTTAGCTCTGTATAGGTTGTGTGTTTTTTTTGCTAGAAAGAATATCTGAATGAAAGATTTGTTTCAATAATTCCAATAGCTATTATTCAAACTAGAAAGAAAACATTTTGAAATATAGTATGCAAACATTGGTTTTATTTCCAAGTCTGCCTGTAGTATATATTCTATAAGCACTCACTAGGGCTAAGTAGAATAAATGTTTATTAATTGGAAATACCTGAGTCCTGCATAAGCCAGTGGCCTTATATAGAGTTTGACTCAATTTACACATACAACTTTAGCATAAATTGGGCCCCGTAGTTTACTTAGCTTTCTGATCAGCACATATTTTAAGCTACATGTGACTCAGAATAGTATACAAAATGCATACATTTTCATTAGATAAGATTAAACCGTGCCCTAAGCTAAAAGCTTAGGTATATGCTAAGCAATGGCCCGTAAGGCCATTATATAAATAATAATTTTTAAAAAGCCACACTTTATTTTTGTTCTTTTAATGTATTTTGCTTTATTTTATACACAATAAGATACATGCCGATGGCCTGAAAGCAGCCTGAGAGGTAAATTATTCTACTGCGCATGCAAGGTTGTAAAGTGCTTATGAGTTTGATATACGTCTGACTCTACATGACCCCATCTGTGTTTCCCTTTTATTTGCTTTGAGATTGTGGAAGCCCTCAGATCAGAGGGTCAAGGACACAGTAAGGTAATAACACAATGATCAACAGAGATGAGCCCTGTCAGATTTTCCTGCTTCCATGCAAACCTAGGTGCATGTCTAATTTTCAGAGGTGAAACACAAGACCAAAGCACAGTAGTGGAACTTCAAATGCTTGCAAGGACCATTTAGACACACTTCCCCTTGGCAAGACTCCGATGGTGAATAGTGAGGTGCCCCAATGGAGTCAGTAGATGTTATCAAAGGAACAAGTGTTTCACATCTCAACCCTGTCCTAACACCAATATGGCAATGTTTACAATATTATGAATCTTTCTTAGTGATCAAGTATCTGGATTAGAGTGTGAGGATTCACAACACTAGCTCCAGCTGACAGCTGTCAGAAAACAGTTCACAATGACAGCTACAAACACCTTCTCTCAATTGCTGTAATCAGTAGTCTGCTAAGAACAGCAATCTACTAGTCACCTCAGCTTTCTTTACTCTGCAATCTGTCCTTAAGTAAAACGTTTAAATCAATCAGAACTATTTACCTCATCTGTTTGTAACCTTTATAAAGTTTGTCAGTTCTAACAAAAAAAGTTGTGTTTTTTTCATTTCTCTGCTTGTGCTTTGAAGAAGACTTGTTTTGTTTGACTGTACATCGTGATTCTACCTTCTCCAATAATTCAACCTCAGCTTTATCCCCCACTATTCTACCTTATCCAATTACTTGACTTTGAACTTTTTCCATCGCTATTCTACTTTCTACAATCCTTTAAATTCAATTTTTACCTCACAACCATTCAGGACTAAGTGATGTGGCTATGCAAGGTGTGTCTCTAATAGCTACCCCAGGCAAGTGGTTCCTTCCTGGGAGCTACCACAACTGTGACATTGGGTTATTATGCACAGTTAGGGCTATGGGTGTCTCAGCTCTGATGACCTGTGGCAAAGAGGGGGAACTTTATCTGTTAATGGCAATAGACATACCTAATGGTAATCCAATATGATGCTATGTTTTTATTTTGCTTATCATTGTGAAGGAATTACCAGTTATGAGATGCATTGAAGCTTAAACATTAGTGTTCCACATCTGACTTTTTCTAAACATAATACACATTCACTACAGATTATTTTTGCGTAATGGTCCTTGAAACTGTTACAGGAGAATTATACTTCACATGTTTGTGGACCCATCTGAAAATTGCTGGAAAGAGTAAAACATAATTTCAATGTATAATCTAATAGCACTTTGGGTCCACCTTCTTTATTCATTTTTTACAATATATTTTATTACTCCTAAAATATTGCTCAGTTTTATTTATGTCTTATATTAAAGATAAAAGTGAGGGGATATTCAGACTGATTTTTTTCTTCTAATTTTGTGTCTTTGAAGGTTTTTACTAAATTAATGAAAATGTGTTTAGAAAAGCGCTATTTTTAAGAAGTGCAACTGGAAATGGATGAGACCTGATTATGTTCTTTGTGTGGGAGAAAAACCTGTACACTCTCACTAAAGCAGGTAACGTTAGTGGTGGAACTATCGGGGATGCAGGGGGTGTGCCTGCTATGGGTTACCCTTCCCCATCCAACCACAAACACCCCCATCACCCAGGCCTCCTCTCTTCTCTGGAAAGGACAGAGTGGAGACCTCTTCAGCACCAGTCTGAACACACAAAGCACAGTGAGAACCTGGGAGACTACAGCAGCATTGCCGGGCTCTAGACAAATTTTGCTATTGGGCCCAGTGATACATTGTTCCACCCATAGAGGTCACCCTTGTCAATGTGCCTTCTCTACACTGTTATCTAATATAAACAACAACAACAACAACAACAACATTGGACCCCAGTAATTAATAGTCTCTCAACATTTTTAAGTTTTGTGGACTTAGCCTTTACAAAATGTAATCCCTCATCAGAAAGACTTTGTTTATAATGGCAATGTGATTGGTACTCAAGCATCAGTGGTAACATTGAACAACAGCTGTATCTATGTAGTTTTAGGAGGGCACTTGCACTGGAAATTAATTATATGTGATGGGCCTGTGTGTGTGACTGTCCTCTTATCTACACCTATAGATTGAAAAGGCTTTATTTCTTGTGTTGTGCAAATTATACATTATACATAATGAATTAAGGTACAGACAGCTGTGATTTATATCAGTTGATGATTGTGTTATAAATTAAGCTTATTTTTGTAAAGTCCTTATTAGTACTTTGTTGTTATGAACATGGTAAAGGTAATTTAATAATCACAAAATATGCAGACATGCCTTAGATTAATTTTTGAGTATTTGCTGCTGTTTGACTACTTTCACATACTAAATGCACATCTACTTCCTCCATTTGGGAAGTGTATTAGCTTTGCATGGCCATCTGTGTGATTGTGCATGCTGACAAAAGTGAAAACGTCATCTCTAATTCCTGACTACTATCATTTTTTGTATAATCCCTATAATTAACTTCAACTTTTTAATGTTTCAGTATTGGTAAACTGGACAGTACCACTTGCCTTGTTCCATATGCAGGATGTTCTTCTCCGTAGCTGCTGATGTATAAACAACTGTACTACTGCTCTTGATCTGTAACCTGGATGTAATATATCTTAAGTTAAATGTTTAAAATATTATAGGACTGTATTGTGATCATGTCCATTGATCATGGCAGAATGATGAGAATAATGCTGAAAATCCTGGTATAAGGTAAAGTCATCTCAATGTGTATGTGTACGGTTTTTGTATTATGGTGAGACCGTAAAGAGAAGTATAGAACATATGAAAAAAATGTAAAAGTAAAGTTGATACCCCCTTTAAAACTCTGAGCTTGCTCTTGCAAGGCATATAAGTCAGTACGCCTTTATGAACAATGCATCTATAGTTCTTGAGCTCTTTCTTACATAGAATAAAATATGCTAGATTTGAATTTCCTCTTCCTTTGAAAGATTCTTGTGGATTTTCTGTATAAGAATTTCTCCAACCACAGAGCTGCTGAAGCCCAGATTATACTGTTCTTATATAGTTGTACCCTCATAAACATTTATACACTCACATTCCCATACAGCACATTTACTCCGTTTCATTTTACACTTGATTCCAACGTTATAATGACATAAATATAAATGCGCTGTTTTTTAAAATAGAACAATAATAGTAATTTTAAAAACCTTCTGTTTCATAAGCATTTCATTGCATTACATTTTTAGTGTGTCCCTTAGTGGTTTTTGAACAGTTTTTAATGTTCATAGACTAGCAGCGCCTGGACTGATTTCTTTCTATTTATTGATGCCTTTTACACCAATGTTTCATACCCCTTCTGACACTCATTTCAGAAATGGCATTGAATCTATTTACATTGAACATTCCTTGTATAAATAGTCGGTGAACAGAAAGGATGAACCACATCTGTACCCACAATATGTTCTCGCTGAACACATGGGATTAAACACAAACCTTTTACATTTTATAACTTTTGTTTGCTTGCAGACATCTGTGTACTAGCATCCAACCACATCCTTTTGTCTGTTTATTATTTCCTTTGTGATTAATGATCATCCACATTTCTTTGTTCTTTTATATTAAAGCCAAGTACAGAACTTGGTTCATACATTTTTCTCTGGTTCATAATGTCTGTAATGGAATTTATTTTTCTTTCATCCCATGACACATTTTAATTGTATACTATTGAAGTGAATCTGTCAGGAAAAAATAAATCAATATGATTTTGACAGTATAAAATACATTTCTTAATACACTGTTATTAAAATTCTTATCAGACATTAGTATATAATGATTTTTGTCAAACATCATTCCAGCCCCCCAATTTTTTTTACCTTATGTATTTCTCTGGTACCAGTGTCATTGACAACTCCTCAAAATCAGGTCAGTAAAAAGAGGCAAAAGGGGTCTACTAAGTCACGGTGGTCCATCATGGCACTTTCCAATAATATATTGCTTTTACATGCTATTGGAGAACCCTTTCACACTTAAGATACCCAGTGGTGCAACTAGATTTAAGTTCTTAGTGGTACTATACGCTGCACTGACATATTGCACCACATTTTTAAATGCTCATTGGCCCTAATTCAATTCTTTGCAAGGTGCAGATGGGTTGCTATATGCATTCATGCATCCATCATAACCTCGCAGCAAGTCCCGATACGGAAATTCTATTGCATCTGCTCAGAGACAGACAAGGCAGAATCAGCAAGCTCTCGCTGAATACAAGTACCGTACTTACGTAGGTTTTCTGCATAGTTAAAGGTAGGGTTACTGGAACTGGTCTTCCCATAATCTTGCTAGCCTAGCATGGAATTCAATTTGGGCCTTTGTCTTCCTGTTACATTTATTATTTATATTTATCCCTGGCGGTAACACTTTGAAGCGAGAAAAAGCTTTCCACCCTTTAATAATTCAGCCCCTTAGTGCATACAAAATCTCCAGTGAGGAATCCCTGACAAGCAGCGTTTCTAATGAGGTTCTGAGAATGATAAATATGACAAAAAGTTTACTATTGTACTATTCTTATGCACAAATATGTGGCATTGGGCATGGTTGTTCCTTTGTTCATCCTCATTATTTGTGATCAGCAGCCACCAGCTCTGATTCTGCCTACTACTTCGACTCTAGCAGAGGAGGAGAGAGGAAAGGCGTTAATACAAGAAAATAGAACTCAAGGAGACATAAACACACACTGGCTGTCTGTCCTCTGGCTGACTGGTCAGATTGGAAGCAGGACAGAGTGATTTCCCCCCTTCATCACACTGTTCCTTTCCTTTCATCACATTGTTCCATCCACTTCATCCCACTGCTTACCCTCCTTCATCACACTGCTCTCCCTCTTCCATCACCACACTATGCCCCCTTCATCATCACCACACTGTGCATCCTTCTTTATCAGCACACTTTTCCCCTTTTTTTTTCTTCACTATACTGTGCCCCCTTCTTCTTAACCACACTGTAGCCCCATCTTCTTCTTCACCACACTGTGCCTCCTTCTTCTTCACCACACTGTGCCTCCTTCTTCTTCTTCTCCACACTGTGCCCCCTTCTTCTTCTTCTCCACACTGTGCCCTCTTCTTCTACTTCTCCACACTGTGCCCCCTTCTTCTTCTTCTCCACACTGTGCCCCCTTCTTCTTCTTCTCCACACTGTGCCCCCTTCTTCTTCTCCACACTGTGCCCCCTTCTTTTTAACCACACTGTGCCTCCTTCTTCTTCTTCACCACACAGTGCCCTCTTTTTCTTCACCACTCTGTGCCCTTCTTAATCCCATTTTCATCTGGCAATGGCTCTGCTCAGCATGGCTCCTCACTGCCAGTGTCGGGATGTGATGATGATGTCACAGTGAGGAGGAGGGAGAAGGGCGCACTAGCGACGGCACTGCATATTGCAGGACTTAATATACCATCATCACATCGTTATCATCATAAGATCCATTCAGGGTACTGACTTTTACTTTATTCACTTTATGCTGCATTTTATCATCATAGAGATTATTTGACAAAATATTGCAAAATTATTATCATAATATCATATTATTATAAATTATTATCGGTGTAATCTATATCATATTTAAGAAACTGTTTAAATAGGGATGAAATCAAACTAAAGATAATATTGTCCTGCACTCAAAAATAAACAATATGTAAGTCACTATGGTGGGTATTCAATTGTGAGTGGAAACACCGAAAATCCCGAGGTCCGCGCACTATTACTGTTATTACGGTAATAGTGCGCGGAAACACCATTACTACGGTAATTTTCTCGCTGGATTTCAGCTCGCAGCTCCCTGAGCCGCGAGCTGAAATCCAGCTGACTACTACCGTAATAACGGTAGTAGTTTTTACGCGGCGGGATTCCTCAACAATTAAATACGCCCCTATGTGTCAGCATATACATAAAGAACAGAAGAAAAATAAACTGCATCTATAGGTGGGATATTGTGGGGTAATATTGTGAAAGCCCACTAGTTCACTGAGGTGTTCACCTTTAGCAGGCGCCTTTCCCATAGAGCTTTATACGCTCACCGGTACTCAGATGCCCCAGGACTTAACCCCAGACGTAGTGCAAGTTTGAAATACAGAACCGTAGCGGCAGGCCAGGAGACAGAATAGATGGTAGCGGATGGACAGAAGTAAGCCAAGGTCAGAGGTCACAAGCAAGCAGAATGGTAAGATAACACACCAAAGGTCAGGGTCACAGTAAAATCAGCGGGGTCCAAAGTACAGGCCAAAGGGTCAGGGTCACAGGCAAACAGGCAAGGTCCAAGGTAAAGGCAGGGGTCATACACAGTAGTCAATCCATAAGGCTTTCACAAAACACAGCACAGGAGCAGGCCTGCTGACAGGGAAACTGAACGCTATAACCGGCAGGGAGGCTAAGCCCTCCCTGCCTTAAATACTGACAGCACCCAATGAGGAGGCAAGCTCCATAATCAGAAAATGGGACCCAGCCGATGGGTGATATACTGCGCCTGCGCCCGGGTTACAGCTCGCCGGGTCGCAGCGCTTAATTGGATACAGCACACGCCTGGCAGTGTCTTGCCTGCCGGGACGCATACAGAGAGTCAGGGAGCATCCGACCGTTGCCTTGGCAGTGGCCGGGTAGCGGTGGAAGTGACGAGGGGCATTGAGAGGAAGCGTGCTGCGCTGGCTGGAAGTAAAGCCGCGGCTCGTGACAGCTTCAATCGATTTAACTGTCAAAAATGACCAGATGTTGTAAGGACCAAGGCCACTGGATGCTAGACTGCCAATAAACTCTCTAATGTCGAAAGTGATGTGTCCATATGCACTTTCATCTGATGAAAGTGCATATAGCACTGAGACATGTTAAGGATTTTGAGCTTGTTCCTATTATCTATTGGACAAGTAACCAAGTAACCACATGACACCGTTTCAAGCCTTGTGTCACTGTGTGACCATGTGACTTCTCGGGTGTGGATCTCTGTTTCATGAAGTGTAAGTGGTTCTTTCTCAGTTCCTTGTGTAAAGAGTAAGGAGGGAAGTTCATTGTGTCTTACGCCCATTGTGATTAGTATTACTGTCTTGCGCAGCTGGGGGGTTGATTTTGTTTCCAACCAAAGTGCTATCTGCATGAAATTTGCATTGTCTCACCCTGTTTGTGTGGATGTTTGGTCCAAGAATATTCCTGTGGGTTAATTGACTTGTGGCTAAATTTGTCATATAGTGTGTGTTTGTATGAATGTGGTAGGAAAGATAGACAGTATGCCAGGGGTCAGCACACAGACAACTTCTCTCTGTCATGCCGCAGTTTTGCAACTGTCAAACTAGAGAAGCCTAAGATAGCTGAAACAGAGGTTTAGTGAAGTGAAACGGAGCTTTAGTGAAGCAGCTACTGTGGGGCACAGGTTTGAGGCATAATATCATCTGGTGCACAACGTTGTGCCATAATATGAACTGGGGGCACTATCATATGGCATAATATGAATGTTTATATGTATGTGTGTACAACTGGTACACCAGGGCTTGAAAAGATTTTTGCTGGCTCACTTATAGAAAAAGATAGCCGATCTCTGATGTAAGCTGTAGTGGAGCAGAGACTGATGTGCCAGAAAAGAAATCTCTAACTTTACAGTGTGGTGCAGTATATTAGTAAGACATAAATAAAAGGATCATAATAACAATTCAATCTGTTCAGCAATAAGCCAAATAAAGTCTGTCATGGATTTGTCTGTTTTGAAAGGGATGCTTTAGGTTTTGTTGCCACAAAAAGAGTGGATGGCAACTTCTTGAGTGGGTGGAGTAACTTGCGCACAATGATCCTCAGGATACTCCACACTATGATCCAAGAAAAAGTATACTAGCACTATTACTCTGAGAATTGCATATGATCATAACTTTGTGCGTTTTGAGATGGTAAAGTCTGTACACTGTTGTGAGGAAAGCAAGATGCTTAGCACACATAATAAATTCTATATTGCATGGTAATTGCTCTTCCCGTCCACATTTTGTATTGTATATGATTAGGGTGTAATTACTAAGCAGCGTACATCATATTAGATTAAAGTTAACCTTGTAAATATGTTCAGAATAGGTTAGAAGTAAGTGTTACAATGATCAGTGTTTCATTGTTACTGTTGAGCCCAATTAGCAACAGTGTTTATATTGTGCTAGGTGTGTTTTAATTTACAATGTTAAGTGGGTATTATTGGGGAGTTATAAAATGTCATAAGAGCTATTTACTGTAGACATATCCAGCTGAACAAATTTCTACCAGGTCTATTGGGCAGTTAAGGGGAATAGAAACCATTGCTTTGTCTGTTGAGCTCTTGCCACTGTTGTGTTGACATGTAAATCACCTGCCGTCAATAAAATCAAGTTGTATCTGCCTCTAAGGTCGGCTGAGTGAATGAATTATACCCACATATCCTCACAACTGTCAATTCCTGTTTTAGCCAAGATTGGCAATTAGTAAATGATCATTTAAGCTGACTTGTAGACCTGCCAGTAGACAATTCCTTTTTATTTCTCTTATATACTACCTATAGCCTTACAATTTTCTCTTAAGAAGTGGCTGACATGTAAGCTGAGATCGGGAAGCATACTTTATAGGCCCTGGGGTAATTAAATCTGTACATTCATTAAATATAAATGTACTAAAGTATCTATAAACATGAACACAATATCAAAGTCCTCTAGTTACACAGGAATTTGTACAAATAATGATCATGTGCGATGAAACCCAATCTTACTATAAAACACTAGAAGGTGCCAGTATTCATTTATTCCAATTTGTCAATCTAAGTGGCCAGCTTATGTGCCATCCTGTACACCACTCTGGGTGCCAGTCTGGATCCAAATTCCTATGCCTGTCTGTCTGTGTGTTTCTTTGTGACTTTTTGCTTAGGTCTCAGTCTTTCACTGTTTGTGCCAACTTATCATTTTGGGAGCCAGATTATAATTGTGTGTCTGCCAGTCTGTCACTTTGTGCCATCCTCTGTCTTCATGTCAAAATATACTTTGGTGCCAGTCTATGTTTCTTTGTTTCTGTATGTGAAACACTCTGTGCTAGCCATTCACTGTTTAATTACCAGTCTGTCAATGTCTCCATATCAAACATATCTGCAACGTGTAGTAAACCCCCAATTGTATGTCACATCAAAATATATCCAAATAAATCATAAAGCAATTGCCTTCTTATGTAATTCGTCTCCAAGTAGGGATTATTCAAGAGGGGACATTCCAGTTTTAAGACCTCACATATTGAATGTTTACTATACTTATGCTTTCAGGCCAAGCAAAATAGGTTACAGGTGCAGTGCATTTATTGTTAGCTAACCACTGCCAACATGGAAATTGAATGCAATTACTTTGAAGTCATGCCAATATACATTGGGAAAATATGGAAGTCTAGCAACAGATGTAATTAGTTGACACACAACATTGTCTCCGAACTGTGAGTTTGGGTCTGTCAGCAATATCTTTAAGATAATTACTTAAATGATTGCAGAGGTATATGATATTTACATTTGAACAGTTATCTGTATGTGCTGTTTATTGATTTACTAACACCTCTCGTGTATACTTTATAAATGGCTGTCACCGAAAAAAAAAGGCAAAATGCCATTCACTTGCATCCTTAAGTAGTAATTCTAAAATATTGTTCGTTAGTATTGAAGAGTTTCCTGTGCAGCAGATTATAAATTAAACAAATCGGGTTATAATTAGAGAGGTCTATTGCAGGACAGTCTGAGCCTAATGTGATAAGTTATACAGTCATAATATGCTACATTCAGATAGGTTAATTTAACAGTCAAAAATGTTTTGCTATATAAATTCCTTGCACATGGGTCATTTACTTATCACAAAGTATTCTGAAATGCAGAACATTTCATTTTCTGCAATTGCTCCTATTTGATCATTGTGCATAAAGCAGACGTACACACCCACTTTCTACTTTTGGAACATGCAAACTCTTTGCATGACATTCATGGAACAGCAGCTTAAGATTTGGTATGTGCATTGTTAAGCAGAAAAAAAAGGTCAACAAAAAGTCCTGCCTGCTATCACTTTAGGGCGGCCACCTAAATTAGTTAATTTTATTAGTTTTCCTCCAAAATAAAGCTTGTTAAAGCCTCATTTATGTTTTAATGAAGCCATAAGAATAAGGGAAGGCGAAGACAGTATAAGTTTTATGTTTCATATTTGTTCAGTTTAATGTTTTTATTACATTGGTAATTCAATAGGTGTAAATGAGTATGTAAAATTATTTGCTAATCTAGGAAAAATCATTTTAGATATGCAATATCCACCCCATGAAGCTTATTTAAATATCTTGTACTGAAATACCAAATCTTGTATTTGCATTTGAGCACAATTATAGGGATAAGACTGCAGCAACCCACATTCAGGAAGGAGCGCCCCTATAGGACGCATCTCCTTTCATCAGGACAATATATTTCCAGTGTATTGGCTGCTATAAACAATGTGACTGATCTTCAAGGGAAAAGTTTTATTTTGACATGAATAGTTCTAAAGTGGTAGAAGGTTGGACTTTTAAATAACATTTATTCTTTTGTATGTCATGAGATTTTTTTCTCATCTCTGCAAAACTATGTGAACGTCTAGTTTGTGGAAATATCTTACATAAGCAGAAAGTAGGTGTGAACTAAGATGTGTGCTGGACAGAACATCCAGGCACACCACAACGGTTTGTGGTATGAATCGCTTTGTTAATGAGGGCCAGTTTGATTCATAATATAAATGGGTTCAACTGCACAAAAGTAGGGTTTACACTTTTATACAGCCCAATATTTCCAGTTCTCCGCCAATCCAGATGCAGTTTAAGTTAGTTGAAGCGTCTTCAAAGATCATAGAGTAGGCTTGCACATTTATGTGCATTGGTCATCTAAATACACGAACATGCCATAAAACATTTTTTTTCTTGAATCTTGAATTACATTTTACAACTTTTTCTAAACGTATATATTAATAGCAAAAATGATTTAACACAGAGTATGGCGCTAGGTGAAATAAAATCAAGTGATATAATAATCAGAAGATAATTCTTAATTATCAATATAGGCAGCGCCGTAACCCAATGACACTTATTTGCAAGTGTCAAACCTAGAAATCAAAAACAAAAGAGAACAGAAGCATCAAACATGGTGTAGTAATATAATATACACAGCCAATAAACGTATAGTGCCAAGTAGCAACGTACCAAAGTGTAGGTAATAGTGAGCTTATCTGAGATTTCGATGGTATGGATACTGCAGTCTTTCATGACAAATTCTTCAAATTTTCATACCACAACAAACTATCCAAAAGAAACTAAAAAGGAAAAAAGTGCCACATAGTGTTTCCATACATAACATATTGCAGTGAAAATCAGGCTGATGACTTTAATATAGAAAATTTATAAAAATGTATTCAGTGTGAAATAAAAGACAATTCAATACCCGCATGTGAATCATATATAATAAAGTTTATCTGCACTCCTCCAGGTTACCAAAGGTCTTAGATAAGGGATGCAGCCCTGACCATGAGTTGAAAGTCCCCAAGCAGGTGTATATTAATATAAGTAATCCACTGTCACTGTGTGTAGTGTGGGGTGCAAAGGTTTCACAGTGCACCTCCTTCTCAAGCCCTGGCTAGCTGAGGGGCATGGGTGTAAACGACTAGGGAGTCCCTGCACATGCAAGTATTTTACTACAAGATCTCTTTGTAGTGTAGTGGGACACAGGTGATGTCACTTTGTGGTGTACTGCAATAAAATTAATTTTGGTGCCAGACCATCTCTATTACATACTGAACTCTTAATTTACACTCCTCTTTCTCCAGCATGATAATCATAATGATTGCAGCAATACAGAAATATATACAGTGCCTTACTTTATCCAGCAGTTCTTATTGAGCAATATGAATATGGTTTCAAGTACATCTCCCTCCTCCTCCTGCACAGTGCTTACACTGCTGGTTTTATCACAGTACATACCAGGGTCTCCTAGTCACAGTAGTTCCACAACTACTCAGTCTGTTTCCAGTATACAAATGTAGGAATGACAGTGTAGTTTATCTCCAACACACATGCAGCTCTGACCCTTTCTCTGTGTAGCGCTCAGCTTTGCAAGCAGGAGTAAAATCCCTTGGGCTATAACACTCTTCTCTAGTATTCTCTCTGCCCCCTCTGGGTTTCCCACAACTCCACAACTGTCTCTCTTTGCTACAATACTCTCTCCAGGGGTATCTGCTCCTACATCCCTTAGTGTATGCATGCTGTCACTTGCAGCAATCACCCCTTCTCTCCAGTGGTCTCTGCCTGGGCGACTCTCCCCCTATTTAGGGCACACATTGCTTGCCCTTGCGAATCCACAACGCTCATGCTCCCAAGCAATGCTAGGGGAGCCTGGGAGCTCCCAGGTCCCCAGCTTTTCACATTACCTCTCTTCTCTCACTCTCTTCTCTGTATCTCTGTATCTCCTACTTTCTGTTCCTTATTTTTTTCCTCACTTCTCTTTTATAGCCCCTCCCTCTTCTCAGTCACTAGCCCTTCTGCTCCACAGGAGGTTTCTGTCCTCCCTGAGTCGGCCTTAGGACACCTGCATTACGGTTTGACAGGTCTACCGCCCCAGTCAAACTTCCCACCTGCCACTGTCCTCGGAGCGGGTCTGAGTTGTCACCATAGCAACCATCTCTTTCCAAAAACATCCAACTCGCCCCCCAGATGACCTCTGCATGTGATGTTTCTTTATCCTACTGCTCTTCAATTCCCCCTTGCTGACAGCCCCTTCTTGTTCTCACTCTAGCAGGCTGGGGTGTGTTTTCAGCACAGCAACCAGCCTAAGTCACTGGGGTGCATGGTTTCTTAAAATGCCACTAGGGGGCGATACATATAAAATAAATAATGAATTGTAAGAGTCACGACTGCAAAGCTATTGAAGAATATCAATGAAGATGAGTCTTCCCTGACTGTTTGCAAACTAACATAGTCATTGTGAATTTCATGAGACACTTTGATGCTGGGCATATATACATTACTGGGAATGATATGCAAGAAAGGTTTTTAAGATTACATATTGGGGCAATATTGAGGATCCACCATAAGTTATACCTCTTTTCACCAACATAAATAGCCATTCTGGATACCAAATAAGGCAGCAGTGTGATTCTGCAATTGGTTAGTAGCAACTATTCTATCAAACAATTAAGAGTACTCTACTTATTTAAAGTTGGACAAACTTTTTTTGCGCAAGATGCACAAATTCATATTGTGTATGCGCAATAAAGTACCATGTTTTATGCATATATTTGACTTACGACTCATTATAACTGCAGAGACGGAATAGGGGATGAAAGGGCCCGCGTGTGTAATCCGAGTATAGTAAGGGCATGTTCATATAATTGCGACTCAATGAAATGTGAATGCATCCTCAATCGACCTTGTAGCCCTCCAGTAAGCATATCTCTTACTGGAGGGCTAGTCAAAATAACCGCAATGAAATGTCCTTAGAAATCCTGGGGTGTATCATTGATTAGGTTTTTGAACACGACAGGAGCGTTGCAAAATCCAAATGGTATTACCAGATACTCATAATGTCATGAATTGGTTTGAAGTCTGTTTTCCTTTCATCACAATCTTTTATTCTGATCAGATTATAGACCCCTTGAAGATCCCTTTTAGTAAAAATAGTTGCTCCCCTAAGCTGGTCAAAAAGTTTTTAAATTAATGGAAGTGAGTATTGATTTTTTATAATTATTTTATTTAGTTAATGGTCTATAATACTCGGATGCACAGGTTGACAAGGTGGGAGTGGCTTTGGTCCTTGACTTCCCCCACAGGATCCTCTGCTATGGCATTGTTGTTCTTGCACGTTGGCCTGCTTTTAGAATCCTGCCACCTTTTTTTAAAAAAAATGAATCGCCAACCAGGTAATAGGAGCCACAGTGATCACATTCTATGTAATTTCCTGCCAGATGGACAGCAGAAATGTTTCTACTTGGCCTCTGCAACATATCCACCACATTATGAACTATAATTTCAACCTCTGTGTATGAAAAATTTGGCTGACGGGTTTTTGTAACTTGCTGGCTGTCAGGGTCTGGCTGGTTGCTAGGGCTGGCTGGCTACTAGTCTTGGTTTCAAGTCCAAAGTAATCTGGCAAAGATTTAATCCTGGATTCCAGGATTTGCATAGGTGAAGTCACATTTATCAACTTTTTTTAATGCCTTTTTGCATTTGAATATCCGAGCTGGTAAAACTCTTACACAAACTTTTAAATAATTCGGATGCAGAATTTCCATGATGGCTAAAAATATATAAAAATCAATGTGTTTGGTATTAAGAAAAATAATTTATTTGTCTTATAATAAAACATAATTACAAATATGAAAGTAAATATGATTTTCCCTGACAAATGATTTTCCCTGTAATATGTAATTTGAATATACAGTTTATAAATAGTCATTACATATATATATGATTTATGTGTTTTTGCAAAATATAATTACATCTTAATATCCACATATTTCTAGACATTGGGCCTGATTCATGTTTGACGAACATCCATTTGCATAGCTTATCTTGTTTGAAATATCTCTGAGCATGCTCAGAAATGGACCTTGCACCAATGACCACAATTCATGTCTGAAAGCAAATGAAACTTAAGACTGCCTATTACTTGAGAGGCGGAATGGGGTGAGAAGGGACGGGCTAACATAGACAATGTACAATAAGGGCATTCTAAGAGCATTTCAATAAAGATGTGTCTGGGTTTCTCGCAAGTGCCCTTGGTTTCAGTCGTATCGTGCAGGGCAGGGTAAATTCCAACAGATTATGGCATAGTCTTTGTTTTAAAAGATACACATATGTGTATTACTAGCTATGACAGTAGATGTTTGTGCAAGTAATATAGACTATAAAATTGGCTTGTATGTACAGTATGCATTAAATGCAGCTTTATATATTTAATGTGAAACAAAATTTAAAAATATATATATTTTTAAAAATTCATAATTTTATTAATCATTATACTGTGAAGAGTTGCTCATTTATTTTATAATATATATTTTTTTATGTGTTCTGATGTGTCATTATAATGCGCATATGCTTGTGCGTATACTGCAGTATGTTCTACATACTTGCCAACTCTCCCGGAAAGTCCGGGAGACTCCCGAAATTTGGGTCAGTCTCCCAGGCGAGCTGGGATTTCTCCCGCATCCCGGAATTCACAGAGAATCGCGTTAGTTGACGTGTTTCTCAGTGAATCACGCCATTTTGAAGGGCGGGAGGGGGCGGGGTGAGATCAATCGCGTAATTTTGGCCACGCCCCCCCGCGACATACATTATGGTTTCGCAGGGGTGGGGTCAAAATGACGCTATTGGCCTCGTCCCACCCCCTCCCACCCTCCAGTCACGCCCCCTCTCCCGGAAACAAGTTTCTGGGAGTAGGCAAGTATGATGTTCTATCTACATACAGCTAGGTCTGTTTAGGCAGAGTCACTCCAGGTGGTGTTGGAGATAAAAGAAGGATGAGCCTCCAGAGGATTCTGAATAATGTAAATGTTCAATATTTCTACTAATAAATAACGTAAATGTCACATATTTTATGCATGACACAGTGTGTATTTCAGGTCAATGGTTGAACAGTGTATACGAGTGAATATGTGCAACTTCAGAGATTATCTAGTATTTTATATGGTCTTCTCCATAATTGTAAAATAATTTGTCCATGTACAAATGATGTATTTGCTACCAAATCCAAAACACAAATAAATGGCCTGGTTCATCGATGAATGCAAAGTGAACGCAATTTGCATTTTTTTAAATGGATGGAACTTGCACACACATACACTTATATTCAAGTACAAGCGAGTCTGACTAAACCTTTCCATTTGAATATGGATACAAGTATGCTCTGGCTATATGGTTCTTCCCATATACAGACAGACAGAACACACTACATCATGCACACAATGCATATGTGCAATATAAAGTCCCATCAGAAAAATTTTGAATACTATTAACACTTGTTAATAGTATAATCATTAATCAAAATAAAAAAATATCTTTTTTTACACTAAATATTCTTAGTATTATTAATGACTATTGTACATAAAATGCATATTTACTAGAGATGCTCAGGCTCTGTTCCTCAAGAACCGAACACACCCGAACTTAGGGGATTTGAGAACAGAGCCTAACTGGCTCGGTACTTTTGCGCTTCTTCAGAATCGAAAACGAGGCAAAACGTCATTGTTGCATTGTCGGATCTCAGGAGTTTTGAAATCTATAAATACCACCGTCCACGGCGATCGAGCGCCATTTGAAAGAGAGACACAGAAGGGGTAGCACACTGTGTAGAGCAGTTGGTCAGCCAAATAGATAGAATTGAAAGAAGAGGGGGTAGCAGTGTTCACGAAAGTCTACAGTGACATTCAGGAGAGCTCCATTGCTAATTCTCATTACAGAAAATACAAATACTAGCACTGTCAAGGTTGGTGTAATTCTGCAGTCAAATTCTACTGTGTTATATATGTAATACACAAAAAGGAGAGCTCCATTGCTAATTCTCATTGCAGAAAAATACAAATACTAGTGCTGTCAGGGTTGGTGTAATTCTGCAGTCAAATTCTACTGTGTTATATACGTAATACACAAAAAGGAGAGCTCCATTGCTAATTCTCATTGCGGAAAAATACAAATATTAGTGCTGTGTTATGATCTGCCTTGTTTCTTTGTGTGCATTTTACCCTGTGTTATGATTTGCCTTGTTATCCTGTGTGCACATTGCCCTGCAGTATCTGTGATTCTCCAGAGGAGCTGCTGTTCGGCCGTTCCTCCTATCAGGGGTTAACTAGCACTGCTAGTTAATTATCCACACCTGTTTGTGGCCTATATATACCTGCCTTTTCCAGAATCCTTTGCTGGTCATTGAAGTTCCTAGCCTGTTCATGTGTCTCTGTTCCTGGATTACCTGCATGTGTCTCTGTTCCTGGTTTCAGTTAAGTTATTTGCTGCATTTCATTATTATTTACCTGTTGTTTGTCAAGATCTGGAAATCCATTGTTCTATTCAGCCTGAACTGTTTACTGTTTATTTTGCCTACCCTGGACTATACTTTTCTGCAATAAACAGTTTAAAACGTTAACATCACGTGTCTGGCTCCAACACTGTAATTAAGGAATTGGTTTTGAACAGAACCCTAACATGCTGTCAGGGTAGGTGTAATACTGCAGTCAAATTCTACTGTGCTATAAGGAGAGCTCCTTTGCTAATTGTCATTGATAAAATACAAATACTAGGTCCTGCAGGTTTTTCTTCTGAATTTGCAGTCAAAGTGTACGGTCTTATCAAAATGGATTTACAGCAGTACACAGAAGAGCAGGAGCACCAAGCAGCTGCTTCCACCAGTCATGATGATAGTAATCCCTGTATGTAATCTGGTAAAGCCTATGTAAAAGTACATAGTGTTTTTAAGTCAGGGAAACCTAAAAGTAAAAAAACACCTTTTACCTTGGTCAAGAAAAAAAGAGCTGTAATCCAGGCAAAATATTATGCAGAAAAAAATAGAATTGCCAACATGCCATTCTACACACGCAGTGGCAAAGAAAATATGAGGCCTTCGCCTTTCGCTATGTGTGCGAGTTCTGCAACTGTTACTGAGGCATCTTCTTGTAAGGTCAGTCGGGACCAAGCAAAACCTTGTCATTCATGCTCCAAAAGTGGTGCCCAAATACTTTTACGTGTAAAAGCCGAGCTGGAAGAAAACAGTAAGGCATTAGAGGAAAATGTATGACACAAATCCCTGAGGAGAGCCCATCCATGAATGCTAGGTGTAATTGAGACCATTCTGATACTGTACCTATAAAGAACGCCCCTTTCAGCATTTCTGCAGATGTGTGCCTGAACAGCTCGAGTGTAGCCAGTGATACACCAATTGAGGATGCCACTTTGGAATTGCAACAGGATGAGTGGGATATTTGTGAAGCCGATGAGGGCGCTAATGAGGATGTTGAGGCTGAGGATGATGACAACATCTTGCCACAGTAGAGTTCATTAACAGCACTGTTACCTTGGGTGCCTTAAGCCCATTGTGTCCTTGTTTTGTGGGGGCCCAAACAAACCAAGCACTTCAGCCACAAGGAGTGGCACTTTTGTGGCTGAAGTGCTTGGTTTGTTAAAGTGTGCATGTCCTTTTTAAGATCCAGTATAAGGGTGGGTGGGAGGACCCAAGGACAATTCCATCTTGCACAACTTTTCTTTTGTGCCATTGCTGTGTGCCAATGTGTCCTAGATGTGCTAGGAACTGCCGTGTGTTTGAGTCATTACTCTGTTGCTTAGCGTCCAGCCAGGTCGTTGCAGTATTTGTCCGAAAGTGTATTTAAATAATATTATGACCTATGAGGTGGTCAAAATTGGCTGCAAATGATTAATGATTAATTAATAATAATGTAGGATCAAAAAAGAGCAACATTATGTTTTCTTCTAAAAAAATACATATCCAAAACCTAAACCAAAACACACGAGGACGGTTTTGCCAAAACCAAAGCCAAAACACAAAGCTAATCCAGATCCAAAACCAAAACCACTTCACAGGGGTCAGTGAGCATCTGTAATATTTACAGTTGCTTTTAATTGCAAACACATATTCTGGCATGCATATGCATCCGTCATCACTATCAATCAGCACTTACACTTGAAGATTAGCTGGTGCATGTGATTTGGTTAAAACTCATAAAACTCACATACCTCAGAGATGCACCAAGCTTGAATCGGACAAATGTGCATTCATTCCACCGTGGCACACCCTTACTGTACATTGCTTATGTGCATGACGTATTATATTAAGATCATTACTGTATTTACCAATTTTGGTTTGAGTGATTCTGTTGTATTTCATCTGTTCTTTGATTGTATTACTTTGAATATAGTAAAATAATATAAAACATGAAACGATGATTAAAGATTCCATTCCATTCCTATATTGTTAATAAAAATATTATTGCTTCTTCTCATACACAGGTGCTGGACCGATGCAAGGACCACGTTGATACGAATGTCAACAAGAGGCAATTTGGCCCATAAGGCAAGTTGGCACTGTCCAGTATGTATTTTCACATATAGCTGAAGAATTGAGGGCTCTACTTAATTGATTTTTTTATTGTACTGGTTGCTTGTCTTTTTAAATAATGTTTTTAAGATTTGCTATATTTGTTATATTACAAAAATCAATAAATTAGTAATGAATACAACTGTGCAAGATGTCATTGTGTTACTGGCAGTTAGAGTAGAAGGAGGTAGAGACATGGGAGAGACTCCATGGCAGGAAGTTGGCTGCTATTGGGGATATCAGTTCAGGCATTGCTACAGCAAGATACTTCCATTAGCAACAAGGGAAATGACTTGCACAGTTAATATGAGAACAGCAGTGTAATGAAGGGAAGGCAGGTGTTGCTGATATGGAATTCAATTATTAGCAGGATATATAGGGTAATCTGTTATCATGATCATGAATGATGAACAGTTTTCTGTCTCTTGGTGTCTCTGTCTCTCCGTCTATACAGCCGGACCTGCCGGCATTGCTTTTTTAATGTCGGCATTGTGAGTGTCGACATTGTGAATGTTGACAATCACACTGTCGACATTTGGAAGCTGTCACCAGAATGGAAGTGTCAGCATTTAGTCTGCCGACTTTTTCATGGTGACAAGATAACTGCCAAAATTTCTTCCATTGTCCACATTACGTACCCCGAGCCTTGCAGGATTCATCCGATACATATGTGGAATATAAAGCCCCAAAAGAACGCACAGAAAAACAATAAAAGTATTCAATGATTGTCACCTCATCATTATCAGCTATTTATATAGCGCAACTAATTCCGCAGCGCTGAACAGAGAACTCACATCAGTCCCTGCCCCCATTGGAACTTACAGTCTAAATTCCCTAACATACACACACACACACACACACACACACACACACACACACCGACTAGGGTCAATTTGATAGGAGCCAATTAACCTACTAGTATGTTTTTGGAGTTTAGGAGGAATCCGGAGGAAACCCACACAAACACAGGGAGAACATACAAACTCTACACAGATAAGCCCATGGTCAGGAATCAAACTCATGATCCCAGTGCTGTGAGGCAGAACTGCTAACCACTAAGCCTACGCGCTACCCACGTGTTAATAATATAAGGCCTGATTCATTAAGGAAAGTTAAATAAAAAAATGAGTAAGTAGTCTCCTGGACAAAACCATGTTACAAGGCAAGGGGTGCAAATTAGTTTTCTATTTTGCACATAAGTTAAATACTGTCCGTTTTTTCAAGTAGCACACAAAAACTTGATAGCTTATTTGTACACTGAAATTTAAAGTTGGTATTTGTGTGCTGCATAAAAAAACAGACAGTATATAACTTATGTGCAAAATAGAAAACTAATTTGCAACCCTTGCATTGTAACATAGTTTTGTCCAGGAGACTACTTACTCAATTTTTAATAAATTAATGTTCCTTAATGAATCAGACCCTCTGTCCCACCATTGTACATTTACCTCCCCCTCCAATGCAAAATGGTTTGGCTAATTAGATTAATGACTCGTTCTTTTCATTTACTTTCCTTAAGGAATTAGCCCCATAGGTTGCCAAAGAAATCTGTACATATAACACAGACCCCAGTCCAAAAAAAACATTTGCCTGATCTAAATTAAGAAATAAACACACATTAATGGTCACTGCATTAAGGCACAGTCATTGTGTTTTTATTTGCAAAAATGTGCACCATGACCAACTATTTCATGTCAATGACAAACACAATTAAGCACCCATGCTGTTCACTATCCAAAGTCCTAGTGTACTCTTATGTTACAAACCTGTTCCCTTGTCTTAAGCAGTTTACCTGCAAAACATTTTAGAGTAGTATTTATTATGATGTTTGATTTGGGGGGCATATGCTTGTGTATCACCAAGAAACAAGCAATTGATATAAGCCTCAAAACTCCCCAAATTGTTGTTCCATTTGCCTCTGAAACAGATATTTGGGGCCTTGTATATTTCGGGTTAAAGTTATGTGGAGTCTGTGTATGTTTTTTCAGTGTACTTTCTCAATTTTGTACTTAACTTTCCTTAATGAATCAGGCCCATAGTCATTAATGACAAAGTTGTTGAAATAAAAAGTTTTAATTTTTTTCACTCCAAAATATTTATCATGATGCTATTAATACCCATTTTATATAAAATTAATTTTACAGTTGCTCTTGATTGCATACACATGTTCTAGCATGTATACACAGCTATCATCACTAGAAATAGCCACGACCTGTAGCTGTTGCAAGTGTTATGGCAGAAACACCTTTGAGATGCCCAAAGCTTGAATAAGATGCTGCTGAGTGTGCTCAAGATTGACATGCCCTTACTGTACATTGACAATGTGCATATGCTCAGTTCCCTCTCTGTTCTGCCCCTGAATTGTAGGGTCCTTTCACTCGAAGATGAATTGAATATTGCTCTGTTCACTGAAGTATAGTCCAGTTCTGGGCATGCGCAGATCGATATTACTCAAAATATGGCATAAATTGGCAATTATGTTCCTCAATGAATCATGCCCAGGCTGTGGTGCTGAGGAAGTGTAGCGGGTTTTATCAGAGGAAAAAGGTTCAGATGTATGATAAAAAAAATGCCAGTGGTCTCTCGAACAAAATAGATGAACTAGAATTAATGATGTTGGAAGAGAGTATGATATAGTGGGTTATAACTGAGACTTTACTGAATGATAGTGTCATGGACACTAGGAGTCTTTGCCCAGGATATCACCAGATGTAGTCTTACCAGAGTAGTGTATACACACAGTGGTCCTCTGATAGTAGGGTGACTAGCAGAATAGAAGAATCAGCAGATGGTGAGAGGATGCTAAAGGAAAGTCTATGACTAGCAGAAACTGGTTATGGATTAGACAATATGAACACGAGGATCTTGATGGACGTGAAGACGTGAGGAAAGTCAGTGGTCTGCGTACAGCAAGTTGTACCACTGCTATAGTGAGGATAGGCACTAGTGTAGATGAGTGGAACATAGAAGGTAAAACGGAGAACACAAGGAACTTGATCCCAAATGGTATATACAATACAATAGCAAATGACAAGCGCTGCTTGAGAGATACAAAGTCACTACTGAGATCCAGGTCAAAAGAGGCAAAGTCAATAGCATCTATATCTTCTTAAGATAGAGGACTCCGTAGATGAGCAGGACACAGTCCAAGCGGATATGCAATAAACTAGTAAAGTCAATAGGAGGTAAGCATACCGCGATTCAGTTGAGCAGGCTGTCACGAGAGAAACACAGGGATGGCTGAGCGGCTGAACGCCGACACGAGTAGAGACCACAGGAGAGTGGTAGCGGTAATCCGTGTCTGTGTAGCACACAGGCAGAGAACTTGACACGAGTGGAGCAATGATTATTCTTGCAGAAATCAGCAGGAACTGAAGACACGATGAAACACAGGAGAGTTGAAGCGGTCTGGAAACCGGCAATGCAATAGTCAGGAATCAGCTGGGACTGAAGACACGATGAAACACAGGAGAGTTGAAGCAGTCTGGAAACCGGCAATGCAATAGTCAGGAATCAGCTGGAACTGAAGACACGAGAGGAAACACAGGAACACCTTCAGAGACTCACAGGGAATGAGACTCCAAGATCAGGCAATGAGGTAATGACCACAGGTGCTTTAAATAGGGAGTGTTGCCTGATCAGCCAATTAACTAAAAGCAACAGGTCTGAAGGGTTCATAGAGGCTGTGCATGCGCAGACCATCAGGATGGCGGACGGTCACGGTTCCTAATAACAGAAGAAGAGGCACTCACGGTCCGGTGAGTGACAGATAGTTTTAACCAGGCATAAATTGGGAAGGATATAGCATGTTTAGGAGAGGTATTTGTGCAGACAGAAACATATGTTTAAGACCTACCCAGTGGAGTGCATCTGTGAAAATTATGACAAGGTAAATCTTTGTGGGATCTTCAGATGGAAGAAATACATCATTACTCATTGTTATAAGCCATCTAGCATAAGCAAGTGTACTGACATTCTATGATTATTGCACATTGATAGGGCAGCAAAGAAAAATGTGGTCTGCCTTGTGGATGATTTTAACCATACAGATATAAATTATAATTTGTGGTTCTGGCAAAGAAAGCTGAATTGTATTTATTTTAAAAAACAGTACGGAAAATATTTGTAGAAGATAAAAATAGTGAAAATAGTTGTAGACAATAAAGATAAAGCTGATCTTTTTATGTTTGTTTTGTCCTTATTCACAAAGGAATAAATAATGTCAGGAAATAGGTTATTACAATGCACATCATTATTATAATTAGTATTATTACTATTATTATTATTATTATTAATAATATTATTAATATTATTATTATCTTTAATTTATAAGGCGCCACAAAGGGTCCTCAAGACCGTACATGACATACAGAAAACAGTGAGCCATGACACAACATGATACAGAAAGAACAAAAAATGAACAAATATATATACACAGACACAGGTAACATGGTAATGCAAATCAAATTATTACTGGGACAATTAGTGAAAGTGATGGTAGAAATCAGCAAAAAGTAGGCCAAAGCTTAGGAAAATAGGGCTAGGGAAGCAGGCCAAGAGGTACAGAGGGTGATGGAATAGTAGAAGGAGCACACAAGGAAAGAGGGCCCTGCTCCTGAGAGCTTACATCCTAAAGGAAAGGGGGAGACACAAATAGGGTGCTACTAACTAGGGGAGAGAGCAGGGACAAGGGAGTTAGGAGGAGGACTGATGGACTTGAATAAAGAAATGAGTCTTAAGGGCACGCTTGAAGCCTTTGAGAGTAGATGCTAACCTGATGGAACGTGGAAGATCATTTCACAGCTGGGGAGCAGCCCGAGCAAAGTCCTGGAGATGGGAGTAAGAAGAGGTGATCAGTTAAGCAGTGAGGCGGCGGTCACAGTCAGAGCGGAGTGGGCAGCTAGGAGTGTAGGTAGAGATGAGATTGGAGATGTAGGGAGGGGAGGATTGATTAAGAGCTTTAAAGGTGAGGGTGAGGAGTTTAAATTTAATTCTGTAGGCCATTAGGAGCCAATGTAGGGACTGTTGGAGGGAGACAGCAGAGATAGAGCGGCGGGAGAGAAAAATGAGGCAGACAGCAGCATTGAGGATAGACTTAAGAGGGTCAAGGTGAGAATCAGGTAGGCCACAGAGAAGGAGGTTACAGTAGTCAAGGCAAGAGATTACAAGCAATTGAACGAGGGTTTTCGTAGCTTCCGTGGTGAGAAAGGGGCGTAGCTTGGATATATTCCAAAGGTGGAAGTAGCAGGAATTTTGAGAGGGACAGAACGTGAAGCTTGAAGGAGAGGGAGGAATCAAGGATGACTCCAAGGCATCGGACTTGAGGGACAGAAACGAGGGTAGTGTTATTAACAGAAATAGAGAGGCGGGTGGGTGTTAGAGTCCTGGAAGAGGGGGGAAGATGATGAGCTCAGCATTGGGACATCAAAGATGAGATGGCCGAGAGACAGCAGGAGATACGAGACAGAAGTGAAGGTGAGAGGTCAGGGGATGAAAGTTAGATTTGGGTATCATTAGGTGGTACTGGAGGCCAAAGGAGGGGATGAGGACACCTAGGGAGGAGGTATAGAGGGAGAAAAGCAGAGGGCCAAGAATGGAACCTTGAGGAACGCCAACAGGCAAGGGAAGAGGGGGGGATGTGGAGTCATGTGTAGAGACTGAGAAGGAGCGGTTGGTGAAGTAAAAGGAAAACCAGGAGAGGACAGTGTTACAGAGGCCTATAAAATGGAGAGTTTGCAAAAGGAGTGCGTGGTCAACGGTATCGAAGGCAGCAGAGAGGTCAAGAAGGATAAGAAGGGACTAGTGTCTTTTGGATTTAGTGAGGAGGAGGTCATTAGTGACCTTAGTGAGGGCAGTTTCAGTGGAGTGGAGGGGGCAAGAACCGGATTGGAGCGGGTCAAGGAGTGAGTGAGAACAGAGAAAGGAGGTGAGACTGTTGTAGACAACCCGTTCAAGGAGTTTGAATGTAAAAGGAAGAAGCGAAATAGGGCGGTAATTAAAGAGAGAGGCGGGATCAAGGGTCGGTTTCTTGAGTATGGGAGAGACAAGAGCATTATTAAAAGAGGAGAGGAAGATACCAGAGGAGAGGGATAGGTTGAGGAGGTGGGCAAGGTGGGAGCAGGCTTCAAGAGAGAGGGAGCGGAGGAGGTGGAAGGGGATTGGGTCCGGTGGGCAAGTGGTGAGGAAGAGAGAAGGGTATGGACTTCATCTGCAGATACCAGAGTGAAGGAAGAGAAGGTGGGTGAGCTAGCAAGAGGGGAGAAAGGCGTCAAATAGCCGACGGGGTTGGAGGTTTGGGAAGAAATGAGAGCTTTAAAGAAGGATTGTTTAGAGAGCGATAGGGCCGAACTGTAAGAGGCAAGTATGAACTTGAAGTGGAGGAAGTCAGGACGAGTGTGTGACTTTCTCCAGAGCCGTTCTGCACTGCGGGAGCAATTTTGAAAATAGCGGGTAAGTTTTGAGTGCACGGTTGCAACGGGGACCGACGAAGCTTAATGGTGACTGCAGGGGCGACAGAGTGAAGTGTAGTGGTAAGAGTGCAGTTGTAAAATGAGACAGCTCCATCGGGGCAAGAAAGAGTGGTGATGGGGGAGAGAAGCAAGCTCAGGGAGGAGGAGAAAGTGGTACGATCAACTGTGTCAAGATTACGCCTGGTGAGAGTAACCTTGGGGATGAGGATGGTGAGAGGGGTGGAGAGATGCTAAAAGAGAGGAGATGGTGGTAGCAAAAGAGGAAAAGGTGAATTAATGTGGTCGGAAACCGAGGTGTGAAAAAAACAGATCAAGGTAGTGACCAGTGCGGTGGGAGGGAGAGAAGGTCCATTGAAAGAGAGCAAGTGAGGAGAAGAGGGAGAGAAGTTTGGTGGCAGCAGGGTCTGAGGGAATGTCTATAGGGATATTAAAGTCCTCCAAAATGAGGGAGGAAAGGTCAGAGGAGAGAAAGTGCGGGAACCGGTTGGAAAAGTGATCAAGGAATTGGGAGACAGAACCAAGAGGATGGTAAATAACAGCAACACGGAGGTGGACTGGGTGTAATAGGCGGATAGAGTGAACCTCCAAAGGAGGGAGGTGGTAGGTAGGAGCAGACTGACGCTGAGAGAAGAGCAGTGAAAGGGACAAGAGGGAAAGGGTGTGAGTGGGGAAAAGGAGGAGAGAGGGAAAGATGGTGGAGGGGGCACCAAGTCAGATTAGGGTCACAGAGGCACAGAAGAGAGAAGAGGAGTGAAATAGGGAATGGGAAGGGAAGGGAGAGGGGAAGTGAGGAGGAGGAAGAATATGGAAAGGTTGGGCGGGGGAAGTAGGGGGATAGAGGGAGAGGACAGAAGTGAGAGAGGAGCAAATCATGATAAAGCTAGAGAAGGTGTGGAATAGAAAGTTGAAAGTAATACAGAAATCAAGGATGGTAAGGGGGTAATGGTGAGAGTATGAAAGGTGAGTGAAGTGATAGAGTGCAGCGGTAGAAGGAGAGAAAATAGGAGGAAAATTTGTAAAGTATCTCCCCCTGGCTAAAATCTCACTTCCCTGTCCTAGACTGGAAACAATCTCAAATACTATACTGGGGTTCCTCCTGTCACTCTCGATGCCTTCAGAAAGTTCTTCAGGTTAACAACTCCTTTTGTCTACGTATATTGACGACAATCTGAAGAGAGGATTCATTAGAAAATCATCTTCCCCTGCGGGTGTCGGGTTCCTTAGTGATAAAAAAAAAGATTAGAGTCTCTGCCCCTGCATCGATTAAAGGGATCTGAATACTATTAATGTAAAAAACAGGTACCGCTTACCTCTCATCTCCGAACTCTTCAACAGAATTAAAGGAGCTTCCTTTTTCACAAAACTAGAACTTCGAAGTGCCTATTATTTAATTCGAATCAAGAAAGGGTATGAATGGAAGACAACCTTTAATACACACGATGGTCACTTTGAATACAATGTAATGCCCTTTGGGCTATGTAATGCCCCAGCTGTATTCTAACACTTCATGAACTAGATTTTCCGAGACCTGCACTAACATTCTGTAGTAATTTACTTAGATGATATCCTTATCTTTTCTCCTGACTTAAGAACCTACGTGTCACAAAGATCTTCTACAGGAAGACTCTTTCCCTGCGGATTCTTCTACCGAAACCTGACCCTGCAGAGAGGAATTCCTGAATTGGAGACCGTAAGCTACTTGCTATTAAACTAGCCTTAGAAGAATGGAGACACCTACTGGAAGGAGCTTCCTTTCCTATAACTATCTTTACTGACCACAAAAACTTGCTGTACCTCCAATCAGATACTTATTTGAACCTACAACAAGCGAGGTGATCCCTGTTTATCTCACACTTCAATATTCAAATCACTTTCAGATTGGGAGCTAAGAACATCAAGGCGGACGCCCTCTCTCGTTCCTTTGACACCACCGACCAAGAAGAAGCACACAAATTGAAATATATTCTTGATCCTAAGTTTATAATGGCCACCACGCCCACCAGCCAAGCAATTCCCAGAGGGAAAACCTTTGTGCCTCTTCATCTTCGAGACAGTCTTCTTAATTGGGCCCATGCCTCACGCTTCTCTGGCCACCCTGGCATCAAAAATACCCAAGAACCCATTCTCCGCAAATATTGGTGGCCAATTCTTACCCTATCCGGCAATCTGTCTCCTCCTGCACCATCTCTGCGCAAAATAAATCTCCCAGACAAGGTCTGTATGGGTTTCTACACCCCCTTCCGATACCTGATCGCCCTTGGAGCCACTTATCTATGGATTTTATCACCGCCCTTCCTCTATTCAAAGGATATTCTGTAGTCTGGGTAGTCACAGACCGTCTCTCCCGAGCAGCCCACTTCATACCCCTGAAAGCTCTTCTATCAGCATCTTCTTTAGCCCAACTCTTCATTAAAGAGATCTTTTAGTTGCATGGATGTCGAGATGAAAACGTTTCAGACCGTGGTACTCAGTTCATGGCTAAATTTTGGAGAGCCTTTTCTCATCTCTGTGGAAGCAGGCTAAATATCTCCTCCACTTACCACCCACAGACCAATGGACTAACAGAAAGAACAAATCAAGAATCAGAGAAATTTCTAAGATGCTACATTTCACCATCTCATGACAATTGGGTTGATTTGTTACCCTGGGCCGAATTTGCTCACAACAATTTATCTCACGAATCAACTTCTATGTCACCTTTCTTCTCCCTCCAGGGCTTCCATCCAGAACTCCCTCCATTCTCCAATCTTCTCCCATCTGGAGTTCCAGCAGTAGATTCTCTACTTCACGAATGTTACTCTTGGTGGGCTCAAGTCAAACAAAATCTAACTAAAGCCTCTCTTTTTAGTAAAAAATTCTTTGATAGGAGGAGATGGCCTGCACTTTTACTTAAAATGGGAGATATAGTATAGTTGTCCACACAAAATCTTTGACTGTGAGTTCCTTCTAGGAAAATCTCCTCGAGGTTCATCGGTCCATTCAAGAATTTGGAGGTTATCAATCCTGTGGCATTTAGACTTGAACTTCCACCTACCTTGAAGATTTCAAATGTATTCCATGTCTCTCTATTTAAGCCTGTGGTCATTAATAAATTCACCTTTTTAAGAAAAAAAGTTCTCCTATCTATGTACAAAATCAAGAATTTGAAGTCAAGGATATTATTAATGCCTGCATCTCCAAAAGAACCCTGCATTTCTTGATTGATTGGAAAGTTTTTCACACGAAATTTCCCAGCAAGCCGTTTAGGGTGTCCAGAGTCCACCCCTAAAAAGGGGGGGTATTGTAATACTTACCTGCTCCACGATCCTACGCGCTGCCGGCCGCCTGTCACTTCCGGGTTTGCGGCAGTCCCGATCATCTGATCCCCGACGGGGAATTCAAACTCCCCCTCCGCCTGTATAAAGATCGTGCTCTGACACAAGCCCTGTGTCAGAGCAAGAGGTTACCCACCTGACTCCTGGCTCTCCGTGCCAGCTGCTTTGTTTGCTCCTTGGACCTCCTGAATGAATGAGTTCACACAAATAAAGCCATGGTCAGGAATTGAACTCAGGACCCCTACTGCTGTGAGTTCTATTTCTGTGTTGTTGCTATTTTAGCAAGACTGACAATGTTAACTTTGCAGTTGAAAGGACAGCGAAATTGAGTTCTAACCTCTGCTATCCAGTCTGGCACAGTTTCACATTATGACATAGAACCCACACTGTGGGTCTCACTGGTATGTGTGACCAGCTCAGCTGGGTATAGCCTGGTGCTGGTTGACACTTTTGCGGGGGGACCCCACACTCATTGCACCCCTTGATTAGTGGTAATCAGCCCAGGCTACAGCACTGGTGCTGGCTAATTTTTTCAGGGGGAGACACATTTCCAGCCATTGTTCTTTTGAGACGTCTGCTGGTTAATTTGAATGCGGATATAGTTTTCCACCAGAATGTATATTTTCTAATGTTTCCAGGTACGAGCTGATACTACATTGACTTCTTGCAGTGTGTAAAAGGCAGCTATTGTCAAACACTATTAATGTTGTCTTGTGTGTCTGCTCTTGCTGTTCATTCATGATGACCTCTTAACAGATTAGTATCATCTGGGTTACACTACCAGTTTCAATCTCCTCCAAAATACCTTTTCCATCAAAGTATTTTCTACCGTTAAGGTTGGGTAAAGACATTATTTAACATTATTATTTGTCAAAGGATGTGCATTACTAAGCTGATAAACATACATGAAATAGCTGTGATAAGCTTCTGCTGTCTGTAGTGAAGTGGGGAAGCAATAATTTTAGGGGGTGCAATGGAATATGAAAACACATTTATATAAGTTTATGTTGCACTGGTTGTCGTAACAATGTATGAGAAATATAAAGAATATTGCCATACTGTGTGAAAATAACATGACAGCAGAAGTCATTTTGCTTGTGTTAACTAATGTAATTACCATTGTTCTCAAATGTCCATTGTTATGAGGTGCAGTTTAGATTTGGTTTGTAATCAGAACAATGTCTGAGTTAACTAGCTGGCAGCCCAAGTTAATTAGCTAGGTCAACAGGTAATCTGAGAGGTAATTAGGTTAGAACTTCTAGATGATATGCAATGAGCCTCCACAGTAATATACTGACTGAAATAGCACTGGGAAATGTATTAATATTTATCAATATAAATGTTATTATAAGAACAAAAGCACATGGGACAAGGCGCCATTATAGTGTAGTATTGCTATATGTAGCGATAACAAGAGATACAAATAGTGCAGAATAATTCACAATAGTTTAAACGTGTAACTCCCACATAAATATTGTGCAGATTGTGAATATAGCAGCAAAAATCGTGAGTAGAGACTTCATGCAATCCCCAGGAATCCACTTTCAAAAGTGCTTATGCGTACCAGCTAACAGATCTTTAGGGCTTATCTGTGTATATAGCAGACTCCTCCATATATCCTCTGGCACTTCAGATGATGGTATTCCTTATTGGGCAGTCTATTCCCTCAATAGTGTATATATTGAATAAAAAACCAACATAGTGTAACACTGCAAAAGTTAAAACATTTATTGTGCAAAGAGTAAGTATCACACTTGCATAAGAAATAAATATAAAAGGCTTATCTGGGTTTCTTTAAGCAGTCAATGGAAATAGGTGACATCCATATAGCAAATAATGTCCATATAAATCCGCCACACACCAGTAGCTTTTAGATTGAAGCAGGACATAACCACAACCAGGTCCTCAACGCGTTTCGTCTAGATAAACTAAGACTTCATCAAGAGGTAAGTATTAGTAACTACCTAGTTAATAACAGCTTTCTTAAATAGTCTCCAGCGCCGTTTTGGCGCATGCGTGGTGACGCACCATACGTCACCAACGCGCGCCTGTGTCGAATATGTTTGACAAATAGGAGAGTCAAATGACCGCCTTTTGCCTCGCAAGTTTATCAAAGGACAGAGGAAAAACACTAGTATATAGAGATCCACACTGGGAAGACATATTTGGTGATAGCACAATTGTGGAAAACACTCTATATAAATATAGTACAATCACTGAGTAACTAATAAATTATATCTAAAATGAATGATAAAATGTTCACAAAATCCATATATCATATAAACAAACATAAGATGAGATCCTAATCACATGGGTATTTTATGTTGATATGTTTACACTAATGCATGTAATTATCCTCAATATACGCAGACATAACCTGGTATTTAGGCAGAGATAATGGGTAGACTCGACCATGGGGTGGCATCTTGTCTGGCAAAAGTTCAATGCTACAATACCAAGGCCTGTGTGGTGGTAACTTGGAGGCCTCCTGTTCGCAGAAAACATCAGAAAAATAGCTATATTGAGGAGGAATACTGGAAGATACCTTAGAAGTGGAAGAGGTTTTCTTCTGGGGGTAAACTACTCTTTGAAGTCATCGAGAGTGACAAATAGGGCCCCAAGATAGTATTTGGGCACTGTGCCAGTCCAGACACGGAGAGTGAAGCCTAAGCCAGGTAGAGCCCCAATCTGTAGTGAAAGGTCGTGTGTCTCTTAATAGATCCCCTTACAATCCTACTACCATCAATGACAGTGATGAATTATGAAGTTCCCGGAATGGAATCAGATGGAGAAGAAGCGGATGCACCTAACCTAGCTTTTCCAGAACTAGTTAGGCTTGCCGTTTTCTGGATGTCTTAGGGCAGTTACCAAGCACATGACCAGGCATGACCGCAGTACAGGCATAAGTGGTTCTTAAATCGTCTCTCTCTTTCCTCAAGAGGATGCCGCGCTGGAGACGCATCCAGGTAAATCAGAAATACACCTGAAGGTTTCCAGAAATGTGGTACAGTTATGTAAAATGGGATCATTGTGCTCCCACAAGGGGGATCCCCAAGCTAGAGCTTGTCCAGATAATAAGGAAATAGTATATGCCACCTTAGGTTTTTCTGTAGGAAAATTTCCTGGTTGTAATTCACAATGGATGACACATTGATTTAAAACCCCACGCTAAACTTTTGGATCTCCGTCAAACTTAGGAGGATGTGGAATCTGAAGCTGAGAGATGTGCGGCAGCCACAGGCATTTGTGTCCAGACGAGTAGAAAGGCCCTGCAGTAACTGCAGTATCTGGGTCTGATTCTTTTCTTGTTCCTCAACCCAACCTGCCAGATGCTCCAGGAGATCCCTCGAAAAGGGGTTACCAGATTTGTCCATCATTTTGTGTGTCGGAGCAAACTGTTATGGTTTTCAGGAGTTTCCTAGCAGTCAGTGTTAGCGCTGGCCTTCGTAAGGCGTGGAGTCTAATGAACCCCCCAGTCCTCGCCAAAAACCGCCTCAAGGCGGGATGGATTTTGCTGCTGGAGGTCAGCAGGTTGCGGCCCTAAGGTTAGTCCACTGATGGAATAGGTGATCGATGGTAAGTAAAATATCCGGCATAGTAAAGGAAAATAGACTCTGTAGATATAGTGTAGTATGGCACAGGAACAGGATCAGTTAGCTGTAAAAACACAGCACATACAGAAGAATCCAAGCCTATATAGTGGAACTCCGGGTTGGATACACTGAGGATACACCACACTCAGGAGAGTCGCCGGGTTGCATACACAGGTGAACAGGCAGCAGCGTAGTCAGTAAGGATAGCCGGGTCAGATACACAGGTGCATAGGCAGCAGAGTAGTCAATAAGGATAACCGGGTTGGATACAAAGGTACACAGGCAGCAGCGTAGTCTATAAGTATAGTCAGGTGGGATACATAGGTATGCGGGCAGCAGCGGATCCAGAGGCAGAGGTTAAACAAGCCAAAGTTCATATACAGGCAAACACCAGAAACAGCGCAGGGAACACAGGGAGAACCAGATGCAAAGTGGTAACTTGTTGCTATGATAAGGCTGCAGTGTCCAGATGAGCTTTATATAGTCTGCAGATAGTATATGCTGCCTCCCAGCCACGATCATGTGACCGCCCAAACCAGGAAGTGCTGAGCTGTGCACAGAGGCAGGGAAATCAGCAGCACAGGAGCAAGTAAGTTTGACAATATTGCATTTCGTTACAGCCAGATTGCAAAAGTAAAAGTTTGTCGTATGCTATATGATCCAATCAGGGCCGTCACTAGGGCTGTGCGACAGGGGCGACCGCCCAGGCCGCAACGCTGAAGGGGGGCACAGTTAAGTAATGTTTTAGGTTCATTTGGTTAAAATTGAGGGCTAGGGGGGCGGCATTTGTCTTTCTCGCCCCAGGCGCTAGAATCCTAAGTTTCGGCTCTGGATCCAATCACACAGCAATGTTGGTCAGGGGGTCGGAGTGTTGTCTTGTGGGAGTTTTTCAAAGGGTGGTAATAAGGTAACCGGGTGTGGTAGAGTTTTCCGGCTCAGACAAACCCGACACAGTAGAGAGCAGTTTTAAAGCGGCAATGGCTGGACCCACAGCATGTATAATGTAATCCAGGCTGCGGGTCCAGCCATTGCCGCTTTAAAACCGCAGTTTGCATTCGGAACATTACAAATGATGTGATTTGGTAGCGTCCAGATTTTTTGAGGTCGGTTTTTACAGTGGGAGGGAATTCAAGCTGCTGCAAACACCACTTGTCATTAACTTGGTAAGTTGCAATTTGTACATGACCGGTGTTGTTATCATCGGTATATTTTCGTCGCTCTCTACTGTGTCGGGTTTGTCTGAGCTGGGAAAATAACTACCACCGAGGGTAACCTAGGGAGGTTAAGAGGGTGTTTTATGAATATTATAAGCTTGAAGGTTTGAGACCAGAGGCAAGTCTTATTGTGCGATTGAGGGAATTTCATAGAGTGGGTGCAGCTTGAAAAAAAGACCTGTAACCGTGAATGGGTGCATAAGATGAGAGAGGATGAGAGATGCAGATCTTGTGAAGAACGGAGGTGTTGATTAGAGCGATATTTTGAGACAAGTGAGGAGATATATGTTTGTGAAATTTATTGATGGTCTTGTAGGTTAGTAGAATTATTTTCTATTGGATTCTGTAAAAAACAGGCAACCAATGTAGAGACTGACAGAGTGGCTCAGCAGAGGAAGAATGATTTGAAAGGGAAAAACAATCTAGCTGCTGCATGTAAATTGGATTGTAGGGGTAACAGTCTGTTTTGGGGAAGAGCAGTAAGGGGGGAATTGCAATAGTCAATGAGGGAGATGATGAGTGCATGAATTAGAGTTTTTGCAGTGTTTAGTGTAAGATATGTGCATATTCTGGAAATGTTTTTTAAATGTATGCAATATGATTTAAATATAGAGTCGTTGTGGTGAACAAAGAATAGTTCCGAGTCAAGTATCACACCTAGGCAGCAAGCTTGTGGGGTTTTGATTTATGGTCATGTTGTCAACAGAAATAGAAATGTCAGGTAGGTAACTTCTCTTAAAGGGTTGGAATATTATTTACTCTGTTTGTGAAAGCTTGAATTTGAGTTGGCGAGAGGATATCCAAGATGAAATTACAGAAAAACAATCAATAATGCGGTACAACACAGATGGTGGCAGATCAGGATAGGATAGATACATTTGGCTATCATCCACATAGAGATGATATTGAAATCCAACAAAGCTTATGTCTTTTCCTAGAGAAGTGATATAGATAGAGAACAGCAGAAGGCCTCGTACTGAGCCTTGTGGGACTCCAACTGATAAAGGAAGTGACGCAGAGGTGGATCCAGAGAAAATAACACTAAAAAAGTGATTAGAAAGGTAGGATTAGAACCAGGATAGGACAATGTCTTGCAGTCCTAGATATTGCAGCATTTGTATGAGAAAAGAGTGGTCAATAGTGTCAAATACAGCAGTAAGATCCAGAATTAGAAGACACTAATGGCATTTAGTTTTAAAAGTGATCAATTCATTGACAAAATTAGTCAACGCAGTTTCTGTGAAGTGTAGAGAATGAAAGCCTGACTGAAGAGTATCCAATAGGTTGTTTGCAGAAAGGAAGCGTGTAAGGCGGGTGTAGAGTCTCTCTAGAAGCTTGGAGGGGCATCGAAATTTGAGAGAGTCCGAATTTTGATTTTTCAGAATAGGAGTAATCACTGCATGCTTGAATAACGAAAGGAAGATACAGTAGAGAGAGAAAGATTGCAGATTTTAGTTAGAGGTGGAATGAGCACAGGAGACACATATCTACCAAATTATGAGGGTATAGGACCAAGAAAAAAGGAGGTAGAGTAGGAAGATAAGAAAATAGTAAATACTTCATCTTCATTTGTGGGATCAAATGAAGAGAGGGTGTCAGAGGGTGCTGGGAAGGAATTGAGCTGTTTGTTTGAGGAAGATGATACTATTTCTAGCCAGATCTTATCAATTTGGTCCTTGAGGTATATAATAGTAGACAGAGGACTTGGGGTGGAAAGGTTGAGAAGAGATTAAAATGTACTAAAAAGGCATTTGAGGTTAGAAGCCTGAGCAGAGATAAGCAATTGGAAGTATGTTTGTTTTGAAGTGTCCAGAGCATTCCAATAGGTGTGATAGATAGAAGAATATGTGAAGAAATCATTAGAGGTATGAGATTTACGCCAGTGGCGTTCTGCTCAACTGGAACATTTTGAAGATTTCTTGTGACTTTAGTATGCTACGGCTGACTTCGAGGTCGACGTGGAGTATGAAGAGTCGCTGGAGCCACTTGATCAAGGGCTGTTGCTAGGGTTCCTAGAAATAGCCCGGCAAGGGACCAAGGGATATATTGGGATGAGAAGGGACACCCCTGTAACAGTCCCTTTAACAGACAGACACTCTCAGAGGATCCCACAATCTAAGGCCACCCCTGACCCAGCCACTGGAGTATGGGAAATAGGTAGGGTATAGAGAAAAGAGTGAGAGCCAGGGATAGGTGTTGTTTTCTTTTTGCTTTCATCCTAGGAAGAACTCCAGCATTGAAGAAGGATTGGGCTTTGCTGCTTGTAGGTCCGCAGATCTCGGCTCTCTGAGCTGTCTCCAGGCATGACGGGCCGGTGTCAAATTGCAACAAGAGACTGGTCAACTTAACAGGGTCTGGTACACAAACGGACTTCAGAATCCCAAATCAGAAAACAGAAAAATGTGTTAGAGCATGCAACAATCAGGAGCATAAACAGTATTAAACGACAGTTAGAAGAAAGGTTGGGAACGGTCTTGGTCAGAATTCAGAGTGATTAGCCATAAGAACTACAGGAATTCTGAGTAAACATTTGGAGCCCAATGATCTGGCGCAGGCCTGTGCACAGAGCAGGTTTAATTAGCAGACCTGATGAATCTCAGGTGAGTCTCAGGTCAAAACACATGACGCAGGTTCAGATCTCTTAAAGGGCCATTCACTTTCTGTAGGATTGTGGCAAAGTATTCTGCACCTGGAGCAGAAAGAAAAGTACATAGAGCGTGGCAGACAGCAGGTTTAAATAGTAACAGCCGGACTCCGATGGGTGACACACAGCAACAACTGAAGGGCCTTAACCTAATCCTCTTCTTAGCCTAACTTGAACCACCCTCCTCTCCTATTTCTACCCTGTACTGCCCCAATGTTGCAGTCTCATTAAACACTACACTCACCACAGCCATGGGCAAGGCAGCTCCGGCCACAATACACTGTTTCCAGTGTTCCAAAAGCAGCCCTGGTACTCCAAATAGATTTACCAGCTGTAAAAGTTCTTTTGTACCACCTAGTGACAATGGAGAAAATCCAATGCAGACTTCCTCTATTACAAACTTGTCCTGTCTTCTTACTATAATATTCTCTCTGGAGCTGTCAGGAGCTACCATGATACTCATGTACAGTTTTCCCAGTCTATTTCCCCACTACTATTTTCCAAGTACAATTTTTTTCCCAGTCTTTAGACCTCTTCATTACTTGGTACCTGAGATACATTTTTGCTAGACTAAAAAGGCCTTTTACAAACAATCTCTGAATAAATCTGAATGTAGGGATTTTTTTGCCCCTTCTCGGGGGAGCTGTCTGAAGCTGCCATGCTACTTGTGACAACCCACCATAACTTCTCCATCCTGGCTTTTGCTAGGCAGCCTGGACACCATACCTACCATTGCCCACACACTGATATGAGCCGGCGCACTATTTGTGAAGCCTGCTGAGTTGCTGTATATGCCCTCGACCATTTACATTGGTATTGGATAACCTCTATATACTGTCTCATGTACTATTATCTCAGTTTCTATACCTCTTCGCTACATGGTACCTGACCTAAACTGCTACTATTCTTAATGTTAGTCCTTGGGGCATCTGAGTACCTGTGAAATAAACGCACACTACGGAAAAGACAGCTTGCTATAGGTGAACACCTTTCTTACGTTCTGTTCTAAAATTTTATCCATGTTTCCATGGGAGCCATTACAGTAGCCAAGCTAGCCTACTTTAAATCCCTAATGTTTACACTGTCAACCAATTTCCATTGCCTTTTTTTCATAGTCAACTAGCTTTTCTGCTCACCCCTACACCTTCCTCTTCTTTGCTCACTCTTCATGACTTTGTTATCTAATTCTAAAGAGAATTTGATTTCATCCATCAAGAAAACTCCTATATCCATACCAACTTTCTCCTTCACTCACCTACCTACTCTCAGTTCTTTCTCCCTTCTTACTGAAGACAAAGTTTTCACACTCCTCTCTTCCTATTCCCTCTCACCATGTCTCCTCAATCCCATTCCATCCCAACTCCTCTACACCCTCTACATATTCAAATGGAAAAGTTTCTTGAGATCCTCTTATATTTAAATATGGGTTTAAGGGCGTACCAGTTACTTAAGATTTCTTTAAATGCAATTCGCGTACCCATTTGATTTTGTGCTGCTAAAATTTTGTTTCCAGAATTATTTTTATTGGGGTTTTTAAATGGTAAGGGAAAAGGATACAGAAAAAAAGGAAGGAAAAGGGGAGGGGTACATAGTGGGAAGCAGAAAAAGCATAAAATACAACAAAATATGGAGTGGCATTAGTTCAGGAAGGTTAATACACAAGGCACTTTTCAGGCAGGTAAATAAACTAGAATCAAACTGTTACATGTCACATGGGTGAACATGGATAGGTTGGTCATGGGGGCAAAGAGTGGCAATGGTTGCCAAGTCTAGTGCACGGGGATGGGGTTAGTCGCACCTTAATGACTTTTTCTAGTCTAAAAATTTCTACCCAAAGCGGCTGAATTACTGGGCATGACCAGAACATATGGAAGATATCTCTTACCTCTCCTCATTGTTGCCAGCAAAGTTGGGAGTGAGAGGGCAATATCTTATGTAGGCGGGACGAGGTTAGGTAAGTCCTATATAAAAGCTTCACAAACATTTCTAGGAGATTAGTACATTTGGACATTTTAGATAAATTATTATACATGTGGACCCATTGGGTTGCAGAGAGGGGGTACATCAAGATCAGATTCCCACTTTGTTTGAGAGGTATGCTTATTCATCTCAGGGAGAGTGGTAAGATAAATGTACCAACATGAAATGCCTCCTTTGCTGTTGCCTCTGGCCAATTTAGAGTGGAGCAATTTCAGTGTCGGCGAGGGGCAGGCTTTGTTGCGGGCCTCCAATGTTAATAGCTTAGAATCAAGTTCCTGTTGTTGGAAGGCATTTGCCTTTTTCAGTCTAGAGCCCTCTTTTATCGCTGTCCCCCGCAGGACCACCTTGAGAATGCACCAATATATTAAAATATAAGTCTCTTTAGGCTTGTTAGTGTTTGTATATAGAGTAAGGGCCTCCTGTAGGGCCGCCTTACACTCTAGGGTTGCAACAAAATGCTTGTAGAGTTGCCATGGACTAGGGGGAGTGGATTGGGCAGAGTGGGACCATACCCAGAGTAACGGGGCATGGTCAGACCAGGTAATTGGGAGGGTGGAGATAGTTTTAGAGTGTGGGAGGGACCATTTGTCAGTGAGTATGAGATCTATATCATAGAAGGTGTTGTGAACATGTGAGTAGAACATGTAGTCTTTTGTAGCTGGGGCAGATGCTCACCATGCATCGTAAAGATCAGACTCAGCGATCAGCAAACAGAAAGCCACAGATGGGCCAGTGGTGTCTGAGGGAGATAGGATACTAGTACCAGTAGGATAGTTCCTATCTAATCGAGGGTCAAGGACAACATTAAAATCTCCCAGCAATATCAGTCTTCCTTTCCTAACCTTCAAGAAATCACGCAGAATTGCCTTGAGGAATGGGATCTGCCTGGAATTTGGGGCATAAAGGGGGACAATAGTAACCAACTTGTCTTCCAATAAACCAGTTAAAATTAAAAATCTGCCTTGCTTATCTTCGTATTTATGTGAAAGAACAAATGAAATTTTGGAGCTAAAGAGGATGGCTACACCATTACGCTTAAGGGGACCATTGGCGGTATAGCAAGTTGGGTAATGGTGGACCCGTAGGGTAGGCAGAGTCCCAGATGGAAAGTGGGTCTCCTGGAGTGCCACCATATCTGCTCTATGATTAAAGAAAAAGATAAGGGCCAATTGCCTCTTGTTTGGGGAATTAAGGCCCTCTACATTTAAAGAGAGGATAAAATGGGTGGTATGTAGGATTAATAGTTGTATCACTAGAGGACATGGTGTGCCTAAATAAGGTGGTGAAAGAGGAAGCTTCCGTAACTTTTGGAGGCGTGGTGCTTGCATAGAGAGCAAGCCACACCCATGTCTGAAAAACATCACAACAAAAAGAACGTAGAGTAAGACAAAATAGATCAAAATAGTGAGAGGCAACCTGAAGAAATCAGGAGGGATCCGTCTGTTCAGAAGAAGTATAGGGGTCATACCTTCCACCCAGGGACTCATAAATGTAACTAATCGTAATATTGCTAACAAAAACATTGAGAACAGAACATTATATATAACTTAGTAGCACATTTATTGGCAATTTCAAGACAGTTAAAACATACAACAAAATATGAAAGGGTCCTATAATAAACCCCAGGTAGGATTGAGAAGGGGGACATACGCTCGATACACGTTCCACAAACAGAATAAGCACTGAGCCAAACGACCCCCCATACACACATGTAAACTCCAACAATGCCTATAAAAAGAGTAAAAACATAGTGTAAACCTTAATAGACACTCAGTAGGGCTCTGAATGTCTGAAACTGCAGGAAAAAGCCGACAAAGTCAGGCACAATTATATACGGCCCTCCAGGTGTGCCACGAGAGATGCTCATCCACAAGAGTCTGTGTTCAGGGACCGTAGAAGAGGGAAATGGTGGATATCCCTTGTTAGGGAGCGGACTCCAAAATATAACAAACAATACCTGAGAGTCAGTGGGCAAACCTCACAGTGTGGATTCCTAAATTTCCAGAAGAGAAGACTCAAGAATAGTAGAAATGGTAACGGAAGGCACAGGCTCATGGATCACCCGGAAGAGAGAGAAAAATGATAGCAACTCAGTGGCCTCCAACTCAGTTCTTCTCCGTCGACCCTTCAGTAGCAATGCAGGCTGGAGATTGAGAATTGCTAGACGTACAGATAATGGGCTAGATTTACTAAGCTGCGGGTTTGAAAAAGTGGGGATGTTGCCTATAGCAACCAATCAGATTCTAGCTTTCATTTATTTAGTGCTTTCTACAAAATGACAGCTAGAATCTGATTGGTTGCTATAGGCAACATCCCCACTTTTTCAAACCCGCAGCTTAGTAAATCTAACCCAATGTCTCATCCTTTAAGTAGTTGAGCGCACTCATCTGGAGTAGTAACAAAATGGGTACAGTTATTCCTCTGTACGATGAGCTTGACTTGAAACCTCCAGCGATAAGGAATATCGTTGCTCCTCGGGGCTGTGGTTACAGCCTGGAAAGATCTCCATTTGAGGATAGTGGCTGTGGAGAAATCTGGGGACACTTGGATATCAGCAAAAACCTCCGTATTTTCTGTCCCCCTGGCTGCTCTCTCAAGAGTTGTTCCTTCATATGAAAAAAGTGCATCTGGAGGAGTGTGTCTCTAGGAGAGGAGCCCACATAGGACCGGGGTTTCGGCAGTCTATGGACTCTATCAATAAGGAGGTCTCAATCCGTGACCAAAGGTAGGAGCTTCCAAAACATGTGTCATGACATATGAGTGTAGGTCCGCATTGAAAACTGTCTCTGGAATACCTCTGATTTTGACGTTATTGCATCTAGAGCGATCCTCCATATCCGCCATCTTTTCTTGGAGGGAGTCTAGTTCCTGTTGCAAGGTAACATAGGCATTTATTAAGTCATTGTGGAAGGGGACCAGCTTGCTCATATTTTGTTCAAATTGATTAGTGTGATCGCCTTTTTCTTCAATTTCCTCCCTGAGTTCTTGTTTAGATGCTTTCATAGCACAGGTAAGCTCTGTGTTTTGTTTAGAAATCATCAATTGCATGGTGCCAACCGTTAGGGTCTAAATGGACTGAAGGCATCACAGCTGTGTCCATTGTCTCAGAGAGCCAGGAAGTCCCAGCCTCCGAGGCAAATGAAGCTGCTGATGAGGGAGGAGTTTTCTTTTCCTTGCTTGACGACACATACCTGAAGTAATTCACTGCAGGAATGGGTTTAGTATTTTTGTGTTTTTTCGGGGCCATTGCGCCAGTAAAATGATAGAATCTAGACGAGATAATGCGTTGCACTGGAGCGGTACAAAGGATTTCAGATTGCCAGGGGGAGTTAATCGGTGTCAATATTTAGACATGTGTGGGTCAATAAAATGTGCTGAGTATCTCAACATAATGGGCGGGTAACCCAACGTCACTCAGAGCATTATTAAGTGACAGGGCTGTTATCCCCAATTCCTGCTTGTTATATATGTGGAAGCTGGGAATGTCTGTGCTGCTAAAATTTTAATTTAAAGAGCAAAGCATGTTAATTCCAGATGAACAATAAAGCATATACATACATCAGGCACTCAATCTCTAGCACAAACGACTGAGAGAAGAATAATTTGACCCAGCACACTTAACATATGCAGTTGTATGGGAGTTCTTACTTCTGCAAATTAACTGATGTATGTAAATGCTTTATTGTTCAATTGTATGTATTAGAGGTTAGATAGAAGTGGAAACTCTGTATATATACTCGGCTGCACTTTTGTTGGAGCGCCATACTGATCATTTCACACATTTGATATGTTAATTCCAGATATTGAAAGTTTCTGACACCTTAATTAGCAAATACGTGCAATTTCTCCTTTTTGTGTCATTTTTCTTTTTCTGGTCTGTTGTTCTGGTCTGGCGCCAGTCCATTTGATGGTATAGTTCAACTGTTTCACCACTTCAATCAAATGGTAGCAAATATGTTCTCACTAAATAGATGTTCTCACTAAATAGAAGACCTCTGATGAAACGGCTCCAATAGAGGCGGAGAAACGCATCAGGATTACATTGTTTTGGCAAGTGTATCGATTTACTCTTCTATCAATATCAGCGTCATTGTGGTCTTCATATATCCGGATCTTTTTCAGCTTCAGAGAAGCGAGTTTATTATTCGACATAAGGTACAGAAAAACACAATACTGTGGACAGTGATCTTTTTTGGCTTCTCAATCATTGCCTAATGGACTGTTTGTGTGCTCTGAATATTAATGGGATCATTCCCTAATATAGATGGCTGGATTTTTGACCTTCTGACACCATATACATAGAATAAGAGGTGCTCCATATAGCACCATTTCATCTAAATCTAAGATCTCATTGAGGTTTGCAGTTTAACCTTACATTAAGTGTCTATTATCAGCCTCAGTCTGTTTCTGGACTTAACCCTTACATGGAATTATTCCTGGATAACGATTTCTGCCATAGAGATGTATACCATCTTTTCTAGTCTGGATATCTATTGATCTAATATCATATCAATGATATCCAATGATTTGCACTTACAAGAATGACCCAAAGACATCATAATTACCATCCGGGACTCATAGTTTTTTAGTTTTATTATTGTCTTTTCTGCTTTTTACTTGCCTATATTGTGATCCATTTATTGTATGGCTAACATTATTTGATTATCCTAATAATTTTAATAATTTATTCTAATAAATGCAAGCTTTAAGTTATTTTTCATTTCATTTTATTTCAATCAGCGCTTTTCTGTTTTTCTCTATTTGAGTTCAAATTATAAGAAATTCAGTATTTGCTTATTGTTGCAGCAGCGGTTGATTAAGCACCCTAGAATATTCACCCGCTAGCACCCAATGGTTGTTGCTTTTTTTGTGTATCACTAAATAGATGTTATCTGCTCCAGAAAGTACAGTGTTATCCTGGTCCAGTATCCTCATGCAACCATCAGGTTAATAGTCACCTTTTCTGCCATGTTTCATTGCCTGTTTAGTGATTTCTTCAGAGAATATCAGAAAATGCTCCTACACAGATAATCAAAATCCACTGCCATTATCAATATGGCCCACCACCATCTTCTCCTTGACAACCTTCACTATAGAAACATAGACACATAAAAAAAAGAGCAGACTAGATGGGCCAAGCGGTTCTTATCTGTTGTCAAATTCTATTAACCTATGGTACCTTAAACCCTATTTGATCGTTTATTCTTTATAAGGATCTTCTTATGTCTATCCCAAGCATATTTAAACTGCGCTACTATATTAGTCACTACCATGGGGTGGGAGGCTATTCCACTTATTCACTACCCTTTCTGTGAAGTAGTTTTTCCTCAAATTTCTTCTGAACCTCCAGTGTCAGTGTATGTCCTTGTGTTCTAATACCTTTGAAGAATGTTTCCCTCCTGTACCTTGTACAAACCCTTGATATATTTGAAAGTTTCTATCATGTCTCCCCTTTCCATTCTTTGCTCCAAACTGTACATATTAAGATCTTTGAGTCTTTCCCGGTAAGTTTTGTGCTGTAGGCCATGCACCATTTTAGTTGCCCTTCTTTGTACAGTCTCTAATGTACTTATACCCTTCTGGAGATATGGCCTCCAGAATTGAACACAGTATTCTAGATGAGGACGTACCAATGACCTTTACAGTAGCAATATTACTTCTTTCTTTCTGCTACTGATTCCTCTCCCTATGCAACCAAGCATCTTACTTGGCTTCCTCATTGCTTTATTACATTGCTTACATTGCCTTTAAGTCTCCTGCTATAGTGACTCCTAGATTCCTTTCCTCTTCAGTAATTTCCATTATTATGCCATTAATACTATATTTAGCCTTTGGATTTATGAGACCCAAGTGCGTGATTTGCATTTTTTGACATTCAACTGTAGTTGCCACTCTCTTGACCATTTCTCTAGTCTACCTAGATCATCAATCATTTGTTTTATCCCTCCTGCAAAAATCATTGTTTCCCTTGAATACCATTTGCAATGTCTCCAATAAAGATATTAAAAAGCACTGGTTCAAGTACAGATCCTTGGGGTACTCCAATGGTAACCTTCCTCCTGTGAATACACTCCATTTACTATTTTTCTCTGTTTTCTATCCTGCAACCAAGATTGTATCCATTCAACCATCTTAGAATCCAATCCCAAGCTTTCAACTTTATTTATTTAACAGTCTGCGATGTGGGACAGTGTCAAATGCCTTACTAAAATCTAGATAAGATACATCTATCCCCCCCCTTTTATCTATTACTTTAGTCACCAAATCAAACACATCAATAAGATTTGTTTGATCTCCCCCCAATGAATCCATGCTGTTTGGGATCCTGTAAGTTACTGGATTTAAGATATTCTACAACTTTTTCTTTTAAGAGTGTATCCATCAATTACCCTACTACTGATGTAAGGCAAACTGGTCTGTAGTTGCTCACCTTTTCCTTGCTTAGTTAGTGACTCATTGAATAATTCTGTTAATGGTGTTTCCTGCACCCTCTTAAGCTCTTTTAGTATCTTTGGATGAATCCTATCTGGCACCATTGATTTGTCCACTTTCAGTTTTGAAAGCTCTGTTAGGACTTTCTCCTCTGTAAATGTACTTGTATCTACCTCATTTTTATGAGTATACTTGCAACTTAACTGTGCCCCCTTCCCTGCTCTTTCTGTAGTGAACACTGAACAAAAATAAGTATTAACATGATCTGCTATCTCGGCCTTCACAGCACTGTTCCCTAATGTTTCACCTCCTTCCTATCTTCTTGAATGCTCTTTCAGTGTCTCTACTACTGACACATCTCCACCGCTCCTTCTATTTGCTTGCATTCCTCAAGGCTCTTTTCTGGCCCTTTGCTTTTCCATCTTTAAACCTCTTCTCTCTGTGAAATTATATGCTCAGTCAGCCTCCACTACCACGTGCCAACACACAAGTTTACTCTCCTCCCCTGACCTCTCTCCTTTTCTCTTATCCCATGTGTGAAACTTCGTCTCTGCCAACTCCACCTGAATGTTGCAACACTACTTAAAACTTGATATGTTCAAAATGGAATTCATCATCCTCACCCCTCCAAGTGTTACAACTAATTCTCCAGTCTCCCCCATAGTTGACATTATCAATGTCTCTCCTGTTCACAAAGCCTTCTGCCTTGGTGTCATACTTGACACTGCTAGCAGCTTCATTCCACCCATCCATGACCCTAGTGATGTCTTGTCACCTCCTCCTTTAAAACATTGCCAGAATACTCACCTTTCTGAGTAAAACATTACAAAAACCTTTATTCATTCTCGCTATATCTCCCGACTACTGCAACCTTCTATGATCTGGCCTAGCTCTCACCCAACTTTCTGCCGAAGTCAGCTAATTGTATATGGTCATTTCAAATTAATATCTAACAATCCAATTGTCTATGTCTGAAGTTATTCGGATAGTACACTACGGCGTTGAGGAGCGTAACTAACCACAACACGTGCATACACTTATACACGGTCTGGTATCATTCTAATCCCATATGTGTCCGCAGACGTCCGATTTAATAGTCTAAAGGATTGCGCCTTGCGTATGCTAGATATGAATTATAGGGAATAAATGATCAGAATGGTATTGTCTGTGTAATGTAAATAGACCAGTTTGAACTAGTTCTTGGTGGGACGATTAGTATGCATCTTTTGGAGAGCTGACCACCACCCTTGGATGGCATTGTTTGAACTGGCCAATGACCTGCAATACACTGGAACTTCCTGAAGCCTGAAACTATGGAAACATGCCAAATCATCTATATTGTTTTCACTGGATCACTCACTGTGTATAAGCAGGGGCTCTGGGACCAGTATTCAGTCCCATTGACCACAGACTTCAGGACTAAATGACTGTATGCTGGATCCAGGATGCCTGTCATAGTAATGGCTGTACTTAAAATTTTTTGAATTGTTACTCTGCTGCTTTTTGTAATTAAATCGCATTGTGTTTTGGAACCACATCACTGGAAGTGGACAATCATTATTGGATGGCGACTAGACGTACATAACATTTTCCACCCTCTACCATCCTAAATGCTGTGAAGTAACTGATTTTCCTCTATCGCTGTGGCACTCTGCAAATTTCATCACTGGCTCACCATTCCCTCCAGAATATAATTAAAACTTCACACCCTCATCTTCAAAGGCCTCACCAACTCCTCCCCTTCATACATCCTTGACTTCATCAGGGCCCTGTGTTCATGTGATGATGTAACCGGTGATGCAGCAGTATTTAATGTTCCTTGGAACAGAAGCCAGTCAAGAAGTTCTTCTATTAGTGAGTACTAGTAACCAATTTAACTCCCTGGTGGTTGTGTTCCTACTGTTAGTCTATCTGTTGGAAATCTTGCATATATCCTGAGTTTTCTTGTCATCTGCTTGACCCTGACTCTAGATATGCCATATCACTTATTGTGGCTGGATCTCTTATAGATAACTTATTGTATAAATTTATTTCAATTAGTGATGCAGTGCACCAATGTATATCATTGAAAATGTACTGATTTTTGTGTTGGAAATGTATTAATTTCTAATGTATTATGACAGGTTGGAGGAAAATGGTTTTGCTCAAGGCAGGGAATGCTAATCACATGCTAACTAATTATTTTTATTTGTTAGTGACCAAGACCTCTTTTAGCCTGAATGCACAGGTGGGGGTCATTAGACTTTCATCCCGTGACTTACATCCTGAGGTTAAACATCAGATGTAATATCTCAGACTTTGTAGTGCCAGCTAGGATCAGGGGGCTGAGTTACCTCCTGCCAATATGTATGTAAGAAACTGTAAAAAAATAACCTGTTGACCATGTTATGTATTATTCCATATGTAATTTCTGGATGACCACTAGTACCTCAAATTAGTGATTAGGACCACTTGAGCTAATAAACATCACTGCTTAAGGATCCTGTTTCGAAGCCAACTTACCTGCTGTAATTTCTGTGACATACGGATTAGATAATTCTAATATCCAGCTGTTCTTGGATCTAGCATCTAATAACAACGTTCTGCCTTTTACCCTGCAGCTCTGACCTGTGTGATAGGCCAGGGGGAACCATGCACTGCAACCCTGATCTGAAGAAAAAGATCAGGGGTATCAGTCCAGGTGCCAGGCAAAAGTGTACACTAGCAGCAAGAAGCTACCCAGAAGGAAGTGGATTTGGGTGGCAGCCTAGTGGTGGCAACAGAGCCCCTCCTACTGAGGTTAGAGGGGCGCAATTGAGATAAAGAAAGGGGACAGTGGCAAGGCAAGCCCAGTCGGTCCCAAGCAAAATGACAGGGTGGCATATGAATTCAATTCTGTGACACTTATGAATTATTGCTTCCTGTTCTGACTTTGAAACAGAAACTATTTTTTAGCCTTGTCCTTTTGAAATTGATCTGGATGGTCTGTTGCATTGTACTTCACCAGACCTTGCTAACCATACAAAAGAGTCTTCAGTAATTTTACTCCTGTTTTACAGGTACAGACCTGACAGTATACTGAGTGCTCCTTGACCCAGTAGTCTCTTAATTCTCTCATTGTTTTAGATCCTGGCCAGAAATTTCACGTGGTACATTGATGTGCCCTTTAAGGAGAACAGGTATTCTGCAAGTAGGGTTTAATGAAATTCATAATCAATGAACTTTTAATTAAAAAGATTGCATCTAAATGGTATTTCCTGGAAGACTATGCTTGGGTAGTTAAAAGGTATTCTGTTTTCATACCTGCAACAAAATACAGAATCAATTATAATCACTTTTATTGGTTTATTTAGAGTTTATATAGTCTGAATCTAGTATTATTAGTATGAAATATTAAAATATAATATTTAGAAACTATGGTGTTTTTTCTTACAACATGGCAAAGAACGTATGATAGCAAATTACATAAACTGTTGGTAAATATCTAAAAGAAAGTGGATGTCGATATTATACATTGTATATTATTACTAAGTTCTAAAGGTCTATATACTAAGGCAAATAAGATGGAAAGAGTGGTGCATGTTCCCTCTTCCCTTTTTGTTTACTTCTTTGCATGGCATAGCCTTCCACTGGGGGCATGCACTGAGGAGTAGTCAGGGAATGAGGGTGTGAACTCATGATAGTGAGATTAATCCTTACCATGCGGTATGTTGTACCATTTCACCCTGCGCCAATATCCTACAGCACGTTGGAGGTGGCAGAGGTCAACTCTGCATCGTTTTATAACATAGCTGCTTTACTAAATATTACATATGACAGTGCTCTCTTCTGTAAACAAAGCACCAGGGTTATAAGTACTAAAGCCAAAAATGCCCTAAAAATGACACACTGCCCAAGTATACACAATTCTATAATAATTCCAATACTACACCCAAGAACATAATATGTTGCAGAAAAGAATGAAGTGGATTGTCAGATATTGCATTGTCATGTCAGAAAAGTTTCTCACTACATCAATGGATACATTCTGTTGTTAGCGTGTTTACTGCTACAACTTTCGTTTTATAGATATATAGTAATAGGTGAGCGCTCTTTCTTTGTTTGTTGAATGTCTACTAATGCTGCTCCTATGGTAAATAGTAAAAACGGAGTGCAATGGTGGATAATACTATCTATAATGTTTATATGTTATCAGCTAGAAGTCAAGTGAATATAAACGATGAGTTATGGTAAAACTATTGTTAATTAAGTGATAAAACCTTACAAGAACAAATCACATGTTATAGCCTTTTGCAGAGTATATAGCAGCAGAGCTGATACAGGATTAACGGGTGCCACAGTCTGATCACAATTCTAACCCTCAAGAACTAACTAACTAATCTTACATTTGTCTTCACAGTAAGCTGAATTCCCTGGGCGATCTCCGTCCGAAGTATTCCTCCTGGTCACTGCTTCTGTGTAGTCTCTAGCCATTCGTGGCTTCTATGACCCGCACTTGGAACACACTGTGATGAGTATGGCGTGCTTCCTGGGTCAAAAATATGCAGTGATTAAGCCCCAACGCGTTTCGTCTGCTGGGGAACTTGGCAAAGGATTCGTTTTACTTGTTTAACTCACTCTTGGCAAATAAATAGCACAGAGGGACGCAGCCAGAAAAAGTTGTAATTTTAGCTTTGATGTAGTGTGATTTGCAAAGTTACATGCTTAATTAATGCTTTTTAAATGGTTTTAAAACAAGTGTTATATTTTGTTTCTGGTTCCGTTTAGTTCCATCCTACCAAAAAGTATCAAACATGTAAATTATTTTCAGCTCACCTTAATAATTTGATTCAGTATCTGCTGCGCACTAAAATTTTTGGAAACTCAAAAAATGTCAGATAGGCACTTTTTTGTATTCCTTAATTTCAAAATGCCTTAAATTTTATCCTATTATTGTTATAAACAAACCCACAATGAGCAGAGCATATTCCTGAATACTTTTAAATTCAAGCCCAGAAACCTTAGATTAAATAAATGAGGTATAACAACTAATCACTCTAATTGCACATTATTAGCGGTTTTATCTGTTTAATGTACACAGGCAGCTGTGTTTAATTTCATTTATTAGCATTTTAAGAGCCGTTTCTTTAGCATAAGCCAGAAGGTAATTTGCAATGTTTGTCTCATAACAAATAAACAAACATTTTGCATATTTTACAGTCTGCACATTCCTTCCATAGACCCTTCAAGCATTCTGTTATTAGGTCTACTACATTTCTTAATTAGTCCTTAAAAGATATGCATGTGAACTCTGCTGCCCTGCTATATTTACGTAGTGGAAGAAGTTTTCATCAGTTAAGAAGTGTTTCATATGTTTGAAACAAAATGGCAACCCTTGCATTTAAATCATGTTGAAATTTTTAGTGTACAATTAAAATAACATAGGAATGTTACTTATAGGTCTATTCAAGGTACTCAGATAGGCATGGGCAGGTACTATGCACTGCTATGTTTAAGATTCCCTACTAATTGATTATGAATATACCTCTTTTACCAAATCAAATTAACTAAGTGAAAGTTATCCTGTTAGCAGAAATATATATGTTATTATTTGTAAGTTCCCTTACTGGGACCATATATCAAGACATTTGGTTTGTTAGAGTTTAATGCAAGAACACACACACCCTTCTCTCAGTATAGTTTATTTTCTTTTAGAAGGAAAATGTTATTGACAAAAAAATTGCATGTCTCATAGATTTGTAAATATATTGGTTGTCACAGTATACTACTAGGTTAAATTTGGAAGTGTTTCATCATTAGAAGAAAGGATGTTAGCAAGATTATGTCTGTTTGTGTGCTTTGAAGCCCTTGACACTTGTACTGGTGTTTTTACATACAAGGTTATATAAGTTTTAAAAAATAAGTCACTAATCACAAACTTGAATTACCTACATAATATTCACCAAATATTTTCATATTCCCTTGAGTTTGTAGCAAAGATAGCAAAATTAAAATAATATTAAGCTTGTAGTGTATTATCTAGCTTCTATAAAACATACTTACCATATTCAGGGCCAGATTAACCCGAGGTCTAACTGGGCTACAGCCCAGGGGCCTCGGGCATCCAGGGGGCCCTTGACAGAGCTCAGCAGAATTATTGTTCGGGACAGGGGCGGGGGCACCGATCAATGCTGAGCTCTGTCACTGCAGTCCTCCTTCTCCGGCGCTCAGTAATCTCCTTACTGAGGAGATCTCGCGAGAGTGTCACGAGATCTCCTCAGTAAGCAACTTACAGCGGCGCCGCGGAAGGAGGACTGCAGTGACAGGAGAAGGTAAGCGCTTGGGGGGGGGGGGCGGTCGGCTAAAAGGGGGGCCAGTCTGCTCACGGGGGGGGGGGGGCTCATGGGGGAATGGGGGCCCCCTTAGCCCAGGGGCCTCCATTCCGTTAATCCGGCCCTGACCATATTCGCTGGACATTAGATTCCCTGTCAATTTGTGCAGAAGAAAGCCATAAGATCCTAGCAAAATAATGGACTAGGGTGTCTCCTTTCTTGCAGTATAGTTTGTGACCCACTTCAATTCCCAATGGTTTTCATATTAAAGGCTACCCATATAAAAGTCTGGTTTGTTTGGCTGTCACAATGACTGTTTTATATCATATAGCTTCAGTGACATTTTATCTGCAAAACCACACATTCCCTGTTTACTTAAGCTTTTTTTTTATGGGGCTTGCTACATAATAGTAATAATCTAAGTGTATGGATAATATCACTGCAAATGCAGAATGTCATATTGCAAATTAGCCAAATTAGTACTGTAAATATAATATCTTAAATTAGATCAAAGTGGGGGCAAAAACAAATGGGTATTAAAATAAAATACTAAAACATACTCTTTTTTCAGCCATTACAGAAAGGCAGGGGGAATCAGTAATCAGTAATACATAAAAAAGAAATCTTTAGAATCTTTATAAGCTTGTCAGTGTTAAAGGTAATGTTTAGTTGTGCCTGCTATGAAATGGCATAAGCAGGTTCAAATTAAAATTGTTTTGGAGTGCGACTTGGTATATTTAAATTCATAATCTCTAAATATAACACTGTATGATAAAAAAGGCAACTGTTGCAAAGTACAAAAGATAGAAAAATATATATGTATATGCCAGTGTATGAGTGTATATATGTTGAAATGCACAGATACAGGTCTATATATTCTTAGTAACCTACTTAGGCACTAACTAAATCCAATTACGAGCAGCTGTCAGTATAGGTAGTAGAGCCTCTATATAACTGAACAAAGAAAAATAGTGACAGCCCTTTATACTAGAAAAATACTACAGAATAATATATAAATGATCATCAAAAGATAAATATATATATTTAAAAAATATATTAAATGTATATCACAGAACCATACGTTTAAAAATGCTTTATTAATACATAACAAGCATATATTATAACCACAAATTTGAGCACATTAATAATCTCCACAGTTGTTAAAATAGGTTCATGTTTAAATCATATTTAATAATCACAATGGTTGCCTTGGCTTAAAAGGATCAAGTGTAATAAATTCTGCAGCACAGAATGCTTGTTTAATGTGTAATTCATTCCTTATATTGCAGAATCATTTGGGTAATGACATAAGGTGATGCCTCATGGGTGATAACCATTTCTTGTATATGAATGGGACTTCAAATATCAATAACTCTCAGTTCATACCAGGATGTAGAAGAAAAACATTTATATATTTGGGAGTTCATGCTGGTGTAAAGTGAGTCTATGTAGCATTTTCATATCTGAAAGAACTGTTTAACTCTGATTTCCTTTGCAAGTGTGGCCTCCTGCCAGTCCATTTTAAATATGTAAAACATTTTATCCTTGAATAGTTTGAATGGAGGAACTCCCAGCTGGGACAACACCTGCAGGATAGTGTTTGGCTGCTGTGCTGATTGACAAACTAAGCCGTTTCCACCTCCTCCTTCATTTTCTTGATATTTGCTGTCTCAGCGATTTTTCCTAGCATTGGCCATTCTGGTGTGAAAGGGATATAAATCTTTAGTTCTTCAATGGCAAAGTTTCCGACTGAGTTAGAAAGACTGTACTAATGTGCAGCTCTATATAAAATTAAATATATTCGACTCTTCTTCATGACATCTTGGGCAATTGTGTGACGAGGATAAACCTGTTAGAAAGCTCTGATGCTGGGATAAATAAGATCTATGTCACGTGTTGTGGAATAGTTCAATGTACAGAGTCGCTGGATATAGGTGACTACATTCATATAGATCTTTGTGGAGAATTTCCACCGATAACTCAGGGAAATGGTGCAGACACTGCATTATTCCAGTTGTTGTGTTATTATATTCTAGTTGATCTCTTATAAAAAAATAACGAGTGGCAATGGCTTTGTGTTGAAGGGGTTTTAGAACAAAAGTGAATCCAAGGGGTTTTGTCAATCCTGTGCTGAGAAATCTCTATGATGTAGTGTTGTGTTTAGAAATACATGAAAGGGAAGGAGCTTAGATAGTTAAATGTATCTGTTGCTTGTGTATGGGTAAGATGTCATCTGTTCAATTTATCTATCAAGCAACCTATTGTATTTATACCTCTTTACTTCGAAGCTGCGAAGAGGTAGGATGATGTGCCCTCCTGCCCTCACAAAAGAATGTTTCAATTCTAGGGATTGCAATATCCGTTTGTGAGCATTTAAATGGGAATTATGCCCCAGAGAAGGAGGTTTTCCTTAATATCTTGGGATACCTATTGACCATGGAGGTTTAAAAAGGACACTAGATTCATGTTTGAGAGAAAGCTGCTCTCTAATAGGGTATCAGTGTAAATCTCTGTGTCATGCAGCCAATCTCTGATAGTAAGGCTGAGTGATTACAGTATGTTATATTTGGAAAATCAATCAACCCTTGGTTTTTAATTGTTGTAGCTTAATTAAGCTAATTCTGGCCTTTTGCTGTTTCTGAAAATTGAATTCAGGAGTTTGGTATCTATCTGGTTAATAAGGAGTGTAAGGGATTGGATAAGATACATAATTTACGGGAAGGATACCATTTTGAGTAAGTTGTCCCTCGTCCTAAATAGGAGAGCCTGAGATGAGGCCACCCCTTCATCTTTCGGCCATAGAGAATATTAACTTATTTTTTTATTTGAATTAAATATGCCTGCTCTATGATGGCGGATAATACCTGGTTTACTATACATTGCTATTGATTTTTCTGTATGAAAGAGATCTGAAATTGAAACATATTCTTTGATTTTCTTCATTATTAGGTGTAGAGTGAGCTGGGATGGACAAGTAAAGTAAAACGTTTTCCATAAAGGTTGAAATTTTAATCTCATGATTTCTAACCCAAATGTCTTGAAACTCCAGTGACTGTTGTAATATGTATAATAAGGGGTCCAGCATTAGGATAAACAACAAGCCAGAAAACATGCTACCCTGGTGTGTTCCCAGATGCATCTCCACTCTCCCACAGTTCATTCAAAAGGAATGTGGTTATTGATGTGTTGCAAAAATGCTGTATTAGACAGAAAAATGTGTCCCTGCATGTAAGAATATAATATAGGTATGTCCATAGTACTGTATCGATTGCCTTATAAGCATTACATTTTAATTTATACTTTGGGGGATTCACAGTGGCTGCCACCACTGCTCTGATACCTTTAACTGAATGGCGATGCCCATCTGGTGACCTTTCAATAGTTCAGAGAGGAATTATTGCAATGCAGAATTTTTGCTAGAATTTAAAAATTGTTATTTAGGAGTTTAATAGGTCTGTTTGAGGACACCAGCTGGTTTATTTCGTTTTGGAAGAAAGATAGTATGTGCCTTCATTGAAGGTGGGATGTGGTGAATTTTGTTTGTGGATTGTATGGTATGATTGTGCTGGTGTTATCTTTTTTTGGGTAATTTTATAGTGTCCTTTGGTGAAATCAACTGGGCTGGTATAGACAGAGTAGCGTGACATCCTTAACTGCTAAAACCGCTTCACGAGATGTTCACCTTCAGCAGCCCCCTTTCCAAGGAACTTGTTACGTACCAAATACTAGGACTTAGACTCAGGTAGTAGCAGTTTTCAGGATACAAGGCACACCAGGTCAACCAGGAACTATCACCAGCATTGGTATGCTGCCAGGAAGAGGTTTATAAAGGCAGCAGCACCGATCAGAACTACAGGATGATTAGCTGCATGAGTGTCGTAGGTGATTGCACACCTGAGGCTGCCAGAATGAGAGCTGTATGAAGCTGGTAACTATCTACCTAGCAACCAACTGAATAAGTGATCTTACACATAGTAGTTCCAGTAATTGCACAGATGATAGATCAAACAAACAGGAAAGCTCTTATTTCTTAACATGGGCCGGGTGCCTTGTGAGACTGCATGCCTTTTTTTATGAAGCTTATTTCCGTCAGTGTTATATTAATATTTAGGATATCTCTCTGAGCCTGAGCCTAGGTTAGTTTTGGAAGATGTGATTCCTTCATTAGTTTTTCTAGCATATACTGGCTGGGGTAAATATTTTCATAATAATATCAGTAATTGTTCCTTAATATCTTTAGTACTAGTGTGTAAATGCGATAAGTAGGGGTCTCAAATAGCTGTTATATAGCTCTTCTATTTGCACACTATAGACATGCTAGCTAGAACCCTTACCCAGCTTGTTTCCCCAGCAAAAGTATTTATTTTTAGTGTAATCTAAAATGAATTGTGATTGGGATATAAGAAATGTTTCAAGTAGATGGTGGGCCAGTTTGTATGTGTCAAGGGAGTCACCACTTGGTTTTTCCACATATGCTTAAAAGCAGAGGACATTGCTTATTGTAGGAAGTGATAGTGAGCATTGGCTTGGCATTTAAACTTAGCTATGTAATTTACAATATAACCCTGCATCACCACCTTCACGCTTCCCAGAATAAGACCAGATTACTATAAATGATCTATGTTATCATTGTTCATCCATTTCTCATTGAGAAAAACTCCAAAGTCCTCTGATGAAGAAAGGTATAAGGGAAACACCAAAGACGTATGAAGGATGATGGAGATGAGTGGTAGATAGAAATGTGGTACAGTTTGTGATTACAAATGATTGTTGTCTATTGTACATGTGCAGTCTGTATGCAGGACACAAGGGTATCTGCTATCCAAAATGTAATTGAACCTGGAAAGCAAGCTATAGACTGGAGAAAGGTGAGTATGTGACCTGTTTGTTGAATTGAAAAGATGTCAGAGGTCCGTGAGTTGATGTGAATATGTTAACCTATGTATGTGTTGTCATTGATAGGATTGTGGGTGTGATGAGGGAGGGGCTTTATCGAGAAGTAGGTAATCTACCATGGTAAGGTCACCTCACAGGATGAATACTGGTGTATCTCTCTGTTTACAAAATTGGGAATTGTCTTTAAAAAAATCCGCAAAAGAGTTATTAGAGGCACATATGTTTAATAAAGTGAATCTAGAGTTTTCTATATTAATGTCCAGGAATATAAAATGTCTCTCCAAGAATTTATCCAGAATGGAATATTGGATATTATGTCCCAGGATGATTGCCACCTCCCTAGACACCTCCCTAGACACTAATACACTTTTTCAATTTTCCATCCAAATTTACATGTACCCACTGATCAAGTGGTGCACAAAACAAATTTAATAACAAAAACAGTAAGGCAACAGAAAGAACAGTGACTATGTAGCCTTATAAATCACAATTTGCAGTTTAAAAGAGTATGGGGGAATCAATTTGAGATTGTGATTTTTTTTCCTCATTCAATATGGGGTATACAGAATCTGTGACTAATTTTAGATTGATCAAGGATCATTACAGTGAATAGGGGACCATGATAGTGAATAAGCATGGAGGAAGTACGCTTTGGCCTTTTGGTTCGGATCTGTAAAGTAGATGGTTTGGCCATTATCTTCCACATGTAATTTTGCAGGTTATAAGAGAGCAAATCTCTGATTGCTTCCACAAGGTGGTGTCACTCTGTAGAGAACTTCTTCCTTTTTTGGGCCACGCAAGCCAAGAAGTCTTGGAAATTTTTACCAGCATTTACCAGGTGAGGATGATTAGCATCTCCCTGTATCTCCGGGCCCAGTCTGTGAGACCTTTCAATTTGCACAGGATCTGCTTCCAAATGGATTCCTAGGGCCTTTGTTAAGGTGTTGCTTATGTAGTTTGACATATATTGATCTCTAACAGTCTCTGGTATCCCTACAAACCTCAATCTTTTCCTCCTGTTTCTATTTTCCTATTTTCGAGACCCTTCATCATTTCTATGGAGAGATCTAGAATTCAAATCTATTATGGTTTGGAGTGAGTGAGTAGAGACCTCTGCATTGTTTATGCGCTGTTCCAAGCTGGAGATTCTGGAGGAGTTGCATTCTATCTTGGCCTAAGCTGAGTCTATGGCTGATTGGAGGTTTTCAAATTTTTTAGGTATCTGGAGCAACATTACTTTTGAGATTGCCTTTGCCATCTCTGCTATCAAGTTGTGAGCCAAAACCACAATTAGTTCTTCTTGTTCTGTAGCATGATTATCTTTATCCATTTCTGATGGTGGTTGTGATGAGGATACAGATTTGTTAGTATTGTATTTTGACCTACCCATGTTTGTTCAAATTGATTGTGCTGTGTATTTGTCCATTACACTCTTCTTAATTCAGATCTGTGAATCACGGTCACCCAAGAGAATTATATATTAGGTTACATAAACCTTATAAAGTAAAAGAAATATGAAAAAGACCCCCCCACCAAAAAGAAAGGTGTTATATTTATTAGCTGAATATCTCCTGTTCCTCTATACTGTATATATAAATGCAGCGAGAACTAAGATGTAACATTATAAATACAAGTGAAGGTAAAAGTATTGAGACTATACTGACTATAATACCTGGTAGCAATTTACGGTATCTGACATTAAACAAGCGTTATATGGTACACGTTACTGGAATTTTCAAAACCTGTCTTGCATTAAACCAGATAAATAAATGTAAATACAGTTGTCAATGTTGCCACAAGGTGGCAATGTAGACCCACATAATATCACTAACTAAAACACTAAAGTTGGGGTTAAATAAAGGTCCAACTTAGACCATTATAGGTCTTACCACCATATCTTTAAACCGAGATCTGTATTGAGTATATTGAAATTGAGTATTAGAAATAAATGGTTTTCTATGTAGGTTGAATCAGTTTTGGTTGAAATACAATTAATTAGTAATGCTTAATTATATTACTTAGAACTACACAAAATCACAAAAGCGGAAACCATTGTCACTGACAGGTAGACAGTGTATCTGTGTACCGAAGAGTCATGCTTTGAGTTTAAATTAATCCAATCTAGCGAAGAATGTTGTGGTGGAGAATCACGGGTCAAATAATTGCAGATATTTATGCAAATAACTGGGCAAACTACAAAATCTAAGAAATATCTAGGCTTTAAGTTTGTATGTTATAAGAAACAATGGTAGTTATTTAAATAGAGCAGAATATTTATATAGTAATACAAGCTTATACGCTACCAGTAGGAGGTGGCAGTGTTCTATAATGAACACTGTACTCTTTGCAGAGTTTTACATTTTTGGAGGAACAGCACTGTATCCTGCATGGGATGGAAATGGTGAGCGTTAAACCCGCAGCATGAAAAGTCTCTGCTTGTTATTCCTGTCTAGGAGCGCAGTCAGACAGCTGAGATCAATCCCTCATGGGGAACTAGAGCCCACCCACACCTCAAGCATAAATGAAGTCCCTGAGAGGCATGCATTGGGTTTCAGCTGCTGAAAGGTCAGGTCTTTGTCCTCACCAGGCTGGTAAGTATCTTCATGTTATTTTGTTTACTGGGAGTAAGGGTGGTCAGAGATCGCTGTGGCAGTCGTGACCGGCTAACAGCAATGGATGCAATGTCACCCACAAACATGATTTACTGTCAGTTGATTTTATTAGCAGGTATGGAGCACCATGTCTAGTTAAATAGGCTACAATTGAAGGAGGACACTGATATTCATTAGAAACAGTTCAGACTGCTTCTTCAGCCATTGATCATTACAATAAGCTTGGTATAAACATTGTCTTCATAGGCCCCAATAGTAGAACTCAAGGGTGCAATGAATTTCCTCTGTGTCTGCAATTTGTAGCTTCCTGTGTTCCACAGTTTATTTTGCAGCTGAATCTGTTACTTGATAGTGAAATATGTTGCCAAAATATATTGGATGTTGGTTGATTGAGGAGCTGGACATGGAGTAATGCTAATATGCAGCCATCAAGATTGTTCCACCCACCGTAAGTCCGGAAACACGTTTATTGGTATTTTTCGATATCTGGAGCTGTTTAACCATCTTCTAACATTTGATTTTTTTAAAAATGTAACATGTATTGGACGGTTCTGAATAGATATAACATTTTGGGTAGTAACATCATGGTCCAGCCACAATATCTTACAATCAATCCACAACTTGATCAGTTCAGTAAATTTGATTAGTAAGGAGGCATAATTGTGTTTAAAAGTGTCTTCTCTATCTATTGGATTTTTGATTTCAAGATAGTTTAAAGCTTTAGGTTGCCATGTGTTTTTACATTTTTTACGTTTTTGAAGTGGATATTGTTGCATTTCAATTGCAAGGGCTTTCTTATTTGGTTGTATTCAGTTTGTAGAGTGTAGCTGTTTATAATCTTAAAGGACCAAATAAAGAGCTGACAGTGAGGTCTCAGGACTAGTTACAAAAAGTAAACAATCATCAGCTAAAAAACAAATTATGGTGTGTATTTCTTAACATTGTGCCTTTGATAACATTCATTAATCGTATCCTTTCTTCTAGTGCTTATACGATTAGTAAAAAATGTCAGAGACAACCTTGCCTGGTTCCATTTGCTTTATCAAAACTAGTGGAGATTTTCATTGTTGGACCCTTGTATAAAAGTAAATAGCCTGTAGAATCCATTCTGTTAACCCAAAATAAAATAAATAATCATTGTAGCATTATAATAAAAATAAAACAATTGTGCCCCCTTATTGAAAAAATCAGGTAATAGTACCCTATTAGAAGAATAACTTAATAGTGCCCCCTTATTACAAGAATTTATAACAGTGCACCCTTATTGAAACAAATCAGTCAAAACTGCCACAATAATAATATTATTTTTGCTCCCATTATATATTGAAATATTTTGACCCTGATCAATACTTACCTGAAATCTTCTTTCCTTATTTTGATGCAATCATCATCATCATCATCATCATTTATTTATATAGCGCCAACATATTCCGTAGCGCTTTACAATTTAATCCTATGGGAAATAAAAAAAAAATGCGAAGTTAATCTCTACAAGCCCCATCTACTTAGTTGCTGGACAGCCAATCAGGATTGGTCTCTTGCAGATATTTTATTGCATTTACCAGACAGGCACAAAATGAAAATATAAATCACTTCAATATACATATACACGCAGATTCAATTAGGCATGAGGTGCCACAATGTGTCAGACAGAGAGACATAGAGGCGGAGATTTACTAAAATATCTGCTCATTTTTCCTTGTGTTCCATGGACATGTGAGGGAAAATGAGTGGAGATTTTAATACCATATTAGCCAGCAAGGTGCGCAGTCAGACATTGAGGCCATGTCCGGCAGCACCTTGATGATCAATCTGCCCCATAGAGAGAGAATTGAGAACTATTATATAAAAAAGATATATTTTACAAACAGACAAATGTGGGTCTGTAATAAATGAAAGAATTTTGGCCCCTTTATTGTAAGAATAAAACAATTGTTCCCCCTTATTGAAATAATTGTATTAGTGCCAACCTTATTTGAAGAATGATTTAATAGTGCACTATTATTACAAGAGTGATTTAGTAGTTTCCCCTTATTGAAAAAACAATCAATAGTGCTTAAATAATAATAATAATATTATTTTTGCCCTAATAATATATATTTAAATATTTTGAATTTACCTGAAAACTTCTTTCCTTCTTCTTAGATAATTCTATGAGAAATAAAAGGAAAACCCGAAACAGACCATTCATGACAAACACCCAAGGCAAAATTGGTTAATCCTCAGTTATTTCACCTACATAATAGAGAGAGATGAGAGAGAGAGAGAAAGAGAGAGAGAAAGAGAGAGAATGAGCAATGATTACATAGAAAGATATTTTACATACAGACAAGATTAACAATTGATCTTTACAACTCAATAATTATAAACAGAAGATAGTTTAAATCTGGCAGTACTTGTAGTATATCTATTACAATGCAAACATCACATAATTGTTTATCCAAATATCCAAATAGTTTACAATTTTAATAGAAGTATATTAATATGGTATGTCTAAACAAAATGAAAATATGTTTAGAATGTTTTAATATATAAATATACTATATTAAATACTAAAAACCATACTATATTTACTTTAGAGCATTCAAACCTAAAGGAGAAATAGTTTGTAGTTGATAAATCATATACATCTCTCTTTGCAATAATCAATTTATAAGTCTCCTACACTTTTCCTAGAGCTACAATAGCCTTGAACTTTAAACAAATGGAATCAAATAAATGCTTCAATAGATAATGACTAGAGACAGAGTACAATTATACCTTGTACTTAATACTTATTATATGTTCTTGGATTCTAAGCTTTAATTGACTTTTGGTTTTACCTACATAATATAATTCATATAAACATTCCAGTAGATAAATAACTTAAGTACTCAGGCAATCCATTAGATCATTTATCTTCATTGTCTCACTCATAACAATGTTAGTAGACTCTAATTTTAGTATACTTGGTGCTAAGATATCTTTAAGATTCCTCTTAAAGACTGTGCTAGGAAGAATTTCTCTTACTAGAAGCAGAATACCTTAATGTTACTGTAATGTTTTACTTATATGTTTCTCATTATAACTCTACTCAGTAATAAAGGATACAATGAACTATTAGAAGTCTCCATTTTATATGCCAAGAATGTCTTTCTATTGTTTGCCTTTTTTATATAGCCCTGTTAATAAGATCTTAATGCTATTCCCTATTTTAAAATCTTTGGCAGACATTTCTAGCTGCTGATCACAGACCTTCACCTTCTAGAGCACTGAAAAAAGGGAATGTTCTTTTTTTTTCATTTTTTTATATTGCTTTTTTAATGCAGATAACTATTTACATCTATTTCTTAATAATATAGTTACTAGTAATGGTTCTATTTATTCTTCCTTCTAATATCTAGTCAAAAAATTCTATTTCATTTTTATTAATATTGCTTGGAAATTTCAAATTAAAATCATCTATTGTTATGTGTTTCATAAAATCATTCAAATTCTCCTCCAGTCCCTTCCATATCATTAAAATATGCCCAATATAACTTTATATATACAATTATAATATCTTCATATTCTGTATTATCAAAACAACTTTGCTATCCTAAACTCCAATGAAAAGTTGGCTGAACCTGGGGCAAAAATTGTCCCTGTATCAGTTCTGCATATTGGAGATAAATCTTTTATAGAAAGTTAAAATCATTAATCTGTAAAGTGAACAGAATAAGTTTGCAAATAAAATAATTTTGACTTACATCCAGTGTAGGATCCAATTTTATTTTTAACATATGTTTTTCTCATGTTCAATACATGTATGTAATGACTGCACCTTTTCAATCAACTACCAAAAACTCCCATGTGAGAAAATCTGTCCCCACCAGGATTGGTCTTCTTGATGGATTACACAAGTATGTATGAAGACATTTATGATAAAATAATGAAATAATGGAGTGCATTGGACTAAATATTTATAATAATTTTCATCTATAATCCCCTTTTCTAATCAGCAAAAGTACCTTTTTTTAAAGCCAAAAGAAGTTCCTCTGTGAGATCCAGTTTCAACTGTATATATGAACTCTCATCTCCAAGAAGTCTCAAGAAATCATTTATACAATGTATTTAATTTAAAATAACCAGTCAACCACCATTAACTACTTTTTAATAACTCAATCTTTATTATCCATAAAAGCTTTCAATGTTTGTCTGTGGGGTCAGATTACTTTTCATTTTTTTCTGAAATAAAAATTTGATTTGGGATCAGAAGTCAGAAAAAGTAAGAAAAGCTTGCTGCAATAATCCATCAACAGACACTTTTTTGAAGTCAAATTGTTTTACTCTAAGTTACAAAATATTGCTTATCCACACACTGTAAGATGTTATTTGATAACAATGTTGAGACTAACAGTATCTTTAGAAAGTTTTTTTTAAACATCTTATGTGAACTTCTATTGACTAACCAGTTGTTCTTTACTTTAAATGTTGAGTACAATTCAATTCTATCTATGCTCATGTAGGCCAATAAGCTCTGCTAATATTTAATCTATAGCCAGGGGAGTAGGAAGGAACCATGCTGCCTGACGTCAGTATCTGCTATGGGCAATTTGTCTAGTGCTAAAGCAAAATGGCAGTATATGATAGAAGCATAATCAGCATGTGGGAAGATTGAACTGAATGGCCTTAGGATGAACACCCTCCAGAGACTAACCTCTTACTCTGTATTGCAAAATTATATGATGCAGGGGCAGGCTGGCCAGGGGGCAGGGGGGCATCTGCACCCCTGGCCGGTCCCATAATGGGCTACCTTGAGCTGGGTCACTGGGCCATCTGCATTTTTTGCCTCCCAGGCTGAAATTGCCAGCCCTCCCCTGATATGATGTATGTATGGGATTGGAGTCTTCTATAACATTCAAAATATGGGGTTATTGGTGGGGGTGTCCAGTGCTTTTTATATAGATCAAGCCTGTAGTGACAAGACCCGCTTCCTACTCAAACAGGCAGTAAGGGGAAATGTCACATGCAATGATGTGGACATGAGGGGCACACACATATGGTAGTATATGACAGTGTGCCTGATAGTGTATTTGGTGATACATTCTTTATTTGGAATAACAGTTCATTAGTTAACAAAAGCTTTAAAGAGGTCCTGTCCATTCATGCATGACCTGACAAAGAGAAGCTTGTCTTGAAAAACTGACCATTAGTACAAATAAAAAATATCAACAATAAATATAAACAATAATAAATAATAATAAATATAACCATAAATAAAAAACATCACATCTGATCACATCAGGCAGTGTCATCCAGAAGATTAATCTTTTTAAACATTATCAAGAAAATGGGGGAATCACACTTTACTTGAACCGCCAGCTCATAACATCTGTTATATGCAGTTCAGAGGTCCAAATGGAGGTGCATTATGAGTGTCCTGCAAGTGCTGTTGCCATTCTGCCGAAATAAGTTTATTTTAGTGGGGAAATATATTTAAAAGATCATACTGTTCATATATGAAAAAGTCCCTGTTTTCAAAAAGCACTTTGTCTGCACAAACTAACCTGAAACAGAGGTAGACAAAATCCTTACTTTTCCAATATTTCAATATGTGTAACTTCCTTGCTTCACTTAGACGCAGATATGCTGTGAGTAAATCATATTGCAGATATTTAAAAAAAATTAAAAAAATAAAAATTTGACACTTTAAACAAGACATACCCAGAACACCTTACTTTTAGGAGTTACATGTAACTGAAATGAGTACCAAGTAAGTAGTATATTCAGAGAATTTGCCCATCTTTCAATGAATGATGATTTGGACAAAATGTCTCGCTATGCCAGAAGTTCTCACTTTTTAAGGTGCCTGTTTGAGTCCCACTTGAAAATCGCAATGATCTTCTACATCAGATGTATAGATGGACCATGAACTCTGTGACAAGATTGACTTAAAAAATAAAAAAATCACATTAATTTAAGGATTTAAATTAGATTAAATGTATATATTTAACATAAATGTAACACAATACTTAAATTTTTTAATGTATGTATTCATGAAGTTTCTGAAACGTAACCTTAGAGGGGCTCATATAGAGTTGGACACATTTGTGCCTAAACATTAGCAGGAAAAGACACAAGCATGAAAAGCAGGGCTTGCATCAGCGTGGTACGGCTGGTACAGCTGTGAGGGGCCTGGACACACCAGGTTGTCCGGAAAGACCCCTCTGTCTGTCCGAGCCAGCAATAGTACCTTATGCTGACCGCCTGTCTCCCTACACCATTGTCCCTCCTTGAAAAGTCTAAACTGACACAAAACGCATTTGTTTTTGATCCACATAGGCTTCTGTACGTTGAAGTCGGGTGCGTGCCACAGTGGAACGCATCGGTCACTTCCTCGATCGCAAATTGTTTCAAGCTGGAAACAGGCTTCCAAGGTAGGTTCTTTAGATTTAGGTGGTGATTCAGCCACAAGAGTCTTTTCTGTGACTGACCCATTTCCAGCACAGTAATTTAGTACTATGTGGCGATATTTAACAAGAGCCACATATTAGATTTAGATGTTGATTACCTTTTATCAGTGGTTTTTATCTGATATACTCTTGGTTTAAAATATACTCTTTTCTCTGCACTCTCCAAACACATAATTAATGCTATATCAAGTACTGTTCTATATTAAAAACAGGGAATGTTAGTTCCACATATTGCAATATATGTTTAAGCTGACCAACTCACGCCAAAGTCTTCCCATTCTGGTCAGTCCTAACATGATCAAAAGCTATGCTATTTTATCTGGGCTTAAGGCTTACCTGCACACAGCTTTTAAAGGCAAGTCTCTCCCTAGCACTTGCAGCCATGGGAGACCTGGGACTCACCTGACACAAGTTGGAATTAATTAATGTAAAGAATGGGGTGCAAGAGTCATTGGACTTACATTGTATAAACAAAAACAGACATAGGTCCTCTGCACTCACCATGTACAGACTGGGGTGCAAGAGGGGGTTGCCCACATTGTATAGACAAGAAAACAGGGATACTCTGCACTCTCCAAACACATAATTAATGCTATATCAAGTACTTTTCTATATTAAAAACAGGGAATGTTAGTTCCACATATTGCAATATATGTTTAAGCTGACCAACTCACGCCAATGCCAATGCTATGGAAGACTTTGGCATGAGTTGGTCAGCTTAAACATATATTGCAATATGTGGAGCTAACATTCCCTGTTTTTAATATAGAAAAGTACTTGATATAGCAACTGGAATGTCTAACCACTAAGGCATAGTTCAGATGGAAGCAAACATACAACAGAACAAAGGCACTAATGGCAACCTAAAGTGTTAATGAGCATAATTAAATGAACAATTGCATACTCCTTCTTAATAACTGACATGAACGATCATGTTTCTTTTTTTAAATTTAAAGCAAGAATGTGTACGCAAATAAATCGCAATCAGAAATAAGTGCAAACATATTTTAATCTATATAAAATTAAACAACACATACAGGTAAACAGCGTTGTATAGACCCAGCATCAGATCTCATCATCTGATACCACAGTGGGCCATACTCCTGCATATGCTTGTCTCATTAGAATCCACTATAAAACACTGGTTCATGCACACTTGAAGTTGGTTAGGAGTCTGTAGTGGAGTTTACTGGTGTGGATTTGTATAGTGGACTTTTAGTATCATTGAGAGTTATATTTTCTCAAACTCTTTTATAGACACTTTAAGTTTATATTTGTAGGATATTTTATGTTCCACAATTACAGTGTATCTCTATTTTTTCATATGCAATGTGCATTTTAATGTGTGTGTTGTTTGTATTATAAATGTTAACCCAAATTTTATATTTTTTGCGCGGTGGGGTGTTGCAAAGTTTTTTAATCTAATATCTATTAAGATGATTCTTATTTGTTTTGGCACTTCCCCATGTTACATGTTTATCCAACAGATCCCCAGCCCTCCTGAAACTGTGGAGCCAGGCCACTTCAGGTTCCAGATTGATTACCAAGGTAAAATCTTTTTCTAATATAGTTTATATCACACTTTTTAAATTCTCTAAGATCCTAAAAATACATTTGTCGTTTGGTGATGAAAGTAAGGCATGTTTCATTTTACTCATTCTCTTGTAACGCTCTTCTGCTTTGGACACTGTTGAACACCCTCTTCTCCTACACATCCTTCACTCCATTGTCCATCTAGATACAGTTCTCTCCTGGGTCACTTCCTACCTCTCAAACCACTCCTGTAGTGTATCCACCTCTGGCACATTCTCCCTTCCACTCCCACTCTCTATTGAGGTCTCACAAGCCTCCTTGTTTTTACTAAATGTTGTACCTTAAAATTGTACACCTCTACTTGTGGCACTAATTTGCCCATTTGGCCTCCAATACCACCTCTATGCTGAGGACACCCAAATGTACATTGCCTTCCCTGACCTATTTCCTTCAGTACCATCTGTTGTAAACCACTGTCTTTCTGCATTTGACCATGGATATCACAACAATACCCAAAACTCAACATGTTCTATACAGAGTTTATTATTGTCCATCATGCCTGAGTTATCAACTGCCTTTCATTCTCCCTCACTGTCAATAGCACCACTCACTATATCCTCTGTGTTGCATAACATTTAAATCATCAGTAAGTTTGTGATGAGGATAGCAGTAAACCATTAATTAAAGCATAACATAACTAAAAAAATACATTTGTACAGACAACGGTCCCACAAAGTTTAAATATTATACCCCCTAGACAGCCTAAACAACTCTTCAAAAGAACATTCCAAACAGTGCACCAAATTCGGAGCGGCCAATTTTACTATTAATCAGCAATTTGCTTTGCCTCCAACAGCATAGTGTCCCCCTGCCATAATGTCAAGCAAGCCCCAATTAGTTTGCACTGGTCTCTATTCCCTAGGGCAGTGGTCAGGGAACAGGGGTAAATTACCCCAAATGGGGTAAAAATGAAATTCCTGGGGGTAATGCTGCCGATTTACATGCTGTCAGTTGGATTGTAGACCCCTTTAAATGTGAAATTGCTGTTGTACCAGAAGAGCCTCAAGGGTTGGCAGAGGCACTTCTTGAGCTTCGATGCAATAATGAAGCACGTATTGTATTTAAAAACAAAGCAGATCTGTCATATTTTTGGATGTCAACAGCTGCAAAGGCATCAAAATTGCACATGAGGAGGCAGTCAAAATGTTGCTACCTTTTGCAACAACCTACCTTTGCGAACAAGGATTTTCCACTCTAATGAACATAAAAACAAAGTAGAGAAATCGATTGGACGCTGAAGACTGTATCCAAATTGCTCCGACATCAAAATGCCCCAATATTGATGCTCTCGTATCAAAAAGGAAGCAACATTATTTCTCCAAAACCTGAAGTTTTGAAGCTGATGCTTACAAATAAATTATGAATAGATTCAATAAAATTTTGAATTCCAATAATTAATAATATATGATTTCCTTCCTTTCAAATGAAGGGGGTAACATCGGCGTATCTAAATATATTTTGGAGTAAAAGGTAAAAAAGTTCCCTGACCCCTGCCCTAGGGTGATGTGCCACTAGCCCCCCCCCCCCCTCTCCTACATAGGGCGATCCACCCATGCTATGAAAATAGTATATCTCTTAACAAAACAGTGTGTGTGTGGATAACAATATTCCATGTAAGTAAAAGTTCACTGGACCACTATAGGTCCCTGGATGGCCAGGTTTAGGCAGAGTAGCACTAGTACTACAAGGCCAAGAATACTCTAAGTCTGCATGGCCATGCTGGGACCTAGAGGGCCAGATTCCTGAATCAAAGTAATGCACAATTAAATGTGTCACTTTCGAACCTTAGCAAAATCATGTCACAAAGTAAGGCTTTAAAATATGTGTCTGAAATTGAGCCATAAGTAAATTACTGTCTGCTTTTTGTATTTGTGGGTCAAAAATTTTACACTTTATTTATACACTGACATTTAAAGCTCAGCTAGGACAAGAACTACCACAATTATAAATCTGGTGCCTCTAATCAGGTGTTATCAAATGCCTGCAAATAAAGATTCCTGTAATCAAGTGTCTATAATTGCAAATAGTGGTAAACAGTTAGCATATATCTGTCACGTCCCCCTGTTGCTAGGAGCAGAGGAATGAATGACAAGCCGACATTTTGCAGACGAGTATGGAAAAGATCCGCGACTGACGTGAGCTTGCCCACCCGTGCTCTGCTAACGAATCATAGAGCAGAGTATAGGAGATAGAAAATTAGGGTAAGCACATTTGCTGGAAAGGAATTGCGGGTCCTAGCCTGGGGGCATGGACAGTATGCCCGCAGGTGGATACATTTGTAATTAAATGAAACTGCGGGCGTACCAGAGCGTGTGTAGGTACATCTGGCAGCGGTTTTAACACCGTAGATCCGTGGTCTAGCTCCAACGCTGCTGAAGCGATTTACGGCGCTGGCAGCCACAGCTTTTGGCGGAGCTAAGAGAGGAGATTTTCAGACGAGAGTTCTCGATTAATCGGATAAAATACAAATACACTTGTTTTATTTATACAGTTTCAAACTTTTTCCTGATCATGCCCAACCCCAAATATAAACCTGATCCCAGATTATAAATGTAACTCCCCCTCCAATGCATCATGTTTTTTGCCATGTAACAAGTTAATTTGTTAAGGGCATGTTTGGGATTCAAACTCATGACCCTATAGCTGGGAGCCAGGAGTGCTAACCACTAGGCCACTGTGCTGATTGTATTTCCCATACATCTTTAATATTACACTGGTAGGTGTAATGTAATTTTTCGCCAACACTTAAACTTTGGCAATTCGGATTTTACTATATGACAAGGTCTTACCCAAATACCTGCTGTAATATGTTTCCCTAATCTGTCGCTATTTATATTTATTTTTATCAAGAAAAAAAAAATGTAGTACTTATTTATACATTACAAAATGTCAGTTCAACATCATTATGTCACCTAAGCAGATGACATAGAGGCTATCTGGAAGTGGTGTTTGTGTATCTATTTATTTTTTATTTTTTAAAGACACTCAATTATTTCTGATTGTAAATGCATGTTTCACAATGTCCGCTCACATTATTATATGACTACATGTAGGTAACTGTGAAACAGGGAGAACATTTTGTGTTATACTTATTCCAAAAAGTCATCAGTGACGTGAGGAACAAGAGGCCAGTGAGGAGCCAGAGGAGAAGGTGCAGGAGGCAGCCATGGTGGAGTTGGAGGAGCAGACAGCCATGGTAGAGTTACAGGAGAAGGTGCAGGAGACAGCCATGGTGGAGTCAGAGGAGGAGGTGCAGGACACAGCCATGGTGGAGTCGGAGGAGGTGCAGGAGGCAGCCATGGTGGAGCCGGAGGAGAAGGAGGAGCAGGAGTCGGCCATGGTTGAAGTTTTTTTTCACAAAATAAGAGATATTTTTGTTGTTGCGGTTAGGCCCATTGTAGCAATCATAAAGCACTGTTTTTCTTCCTGCCATTTGCCCAATAGATAGCAATTCATTCCACAGTTTTCAACCATGATAGCCATAATAATATTAGTATTAAAGTATTGAACTCAGGCTCAGGCTGGCGTACATTACCGCATGTTTAATTTTTCAGGTCTGCTCTATGGGGAGAGTATTGCGGTAGAGGGATCTTTGGATCCCTCACTGCAATTTACTGCTCTCCCCTCTGGTCACTATCGTAAAGGTGGTCACTTTGGGATAGTGACCATAGAAAAGATACGAGAGAGGTCTTCGCAGGAAGAGCAGTTTTCTGTGACTGCTGTTCCTATTGAAGACTTTTAATAAATGCACTCGATCTTTCAATCCTTATCTGTGCGATAAGGATTGAACAGGTTTGTGTTAAAAACACACATTATCTTACATTCTGAATGCACAAACATAATGTCTTACAATCTGTCTTACACACACATTGCTTTTACAATCTGTGTTACACACATGAACACCCACCTTATCTTACAATCTGAATGCACACACACATAATGTCTTACAATCTGATTGCAAACTTATACACATATATATCATGTTTACTTAGTAACATAGATAAATGGCACATTTACACATGTATAAGATAGCTGAAGCAGGCAATGTATTGTATTTCATGTAAAATGTATTATGTGTTCTACACTGCTAAAATATGTGTAAAAACCGTTACTGAAAATATCTACTGTTAATAAGAATACATATGATCTTTAATGAGACTTTGTGGAAATGTTTTCTTTATATGATAAAATATTCATTCTTACCTGTTTTAAGCTGTGGCAATCAAAGTAAATAGATCAGATATTGAAATAGAATTATCTTTCTAAGAACGGGGTTCAAATTGGAATCAACCCTGTTTGATAATGAAGGTAGTTTATTAAATGGTTATTATGATATTAATAGTGTATTTGCCACATCATTAGACCTCCGTGCTTTCAGATTAGCACAGTAAAAAGCACCCAAAATAGCTACCCTTTTACAATATGCATATTAAATATATGGATTTCAAGGATCAAGAAAAAGGGTACTATACACACTCTATTTTTCTAATTTTCCTGTTTTTGCCATTTTCCCATTTCACATCAGAATTTTCCATTTCTTCTGTACAGCATTTCTGAAACCTCCAGAAAGACTACTTTCTATCATCTTGTAAAATATGCTCACCTATGTAAAATACCTTGGTACGATCTGTACAGGAAAGTTTTTTAAGAAAAGTGGAATCCTATGCTCGACCAGCCTCATCCAGGCTGTAGACAAGAAGCAGGTGTGAATTAAATAGATATTTTAAGCAGCATTAAGCAGATAAAAACAATGAACTTAACAAAAACAAACAAAGAAATAATACGTAACACCGAACAAGGAATTAAAATTGAAGCACATGACTGCAGAGAGCAGGTATAGAATTAAAAAAGACACAGGATTAGGGCTTGGAGAGTTTGGGGAAAATAGACACTGTCCATTAACTCCAAATAGACAAGGCATTGTGATGAAGTCCAGTTAGCAGGATCCAAGGCAGTAAGAAAATAAGGACTTAGCTGGATGCTTAGACTACTCAGGAGACTCACAAAGGGCCTCATTTAGAGTTGTCATGCCAGTATCAGTATCCCAGTTCAAACCACTGGCCCCAGTAATAATTTTGTGGCCTATGTCACACCAGCGCTGGCTCCTCTCACCAGTCATGGCTTGTCTATTGACTATCCTTTTGGTCCTGATTAGGTATCTTGCAGATCATTTGTGTTCATGGCTGCCTGTCCCTTCTGCACTGCTCCATCTTGCTCTCCACTTCTATTCATTGTCTCATCATTCCTGAGGACAGCACAGAGGGCTGTGACCTGTGGGCTCCCAGCAACAAACTCCATACCTCCTTGTTGGGGATCCTGGTGAAAACAGTTTTATATTAGCAGCAGAAATTATGAGGTGTGTGACTTAAAATGACAGTGTTTATTTTATGACACATTTGACCAGCAGCAAACAGTATATGCATCAGATGCAGACTATCAGGTTTAGTGTCATATGTAGATGATCAGGTTCAGAATCATATCCAGATGGCAAACAGAACAGGTTGTATAAATGGTAATGGCACCACTGTCACAGCTTTCTCGGGACACCACCACCTCAGGATTGGAACGTCGAGTATTTGGCAGCCAGGCAGTTAGCAGAAACATGAATGATCAGACAAAGCTAGGAATCAGAACCAGAATTGTAGTTGGACATATCCAGGGATCAGAACTAGAATCGTAGTCAGATGTTGCCAGGGATCAGAACCTGAAAGCAGACACAGATAATACAGCACAGGAACCAGGATGGTGCAGCAAAATTTGGCTGGCTAAAGAAATCTGCATTTGCTGCATGCAGGTTTTGATCAACAAAGAAAAGCTTACACACTAATCCATTCCCTGACTGTTCTGTCTTGAACCCAGTGTCTCTGTTTCAATGCTCTGCTCGCTACCCAGCAATCCTGATCCATAGTAAGTGGGTAGGAGGAGCCAGTCAGCCTAGAGCAAAGAAATTCTGCAGCACCTATACCAGCTACCTAGAAGTAAGTGGTTATAGGTGTCGGTGAAGGAGCCTGGTGGTGGCAGCACTATCCTTCTACAAGTAGTGAACAGTTGGCATTCGCAGTCAATAAGTGTCTGGTGGCAGGTGATACCAGTAGGAGTAGTCAGTGATAGATGGTTACTGACGGCAACCAGGAAACCTAGGTAAACTGTGTAAAACCTCCCTCTCCAAAACCAACACTGGGTTGGCAAAGTAAGCCCATCTGGTCACAATACATGATGATGATTATGACTCCAGCAGTATATCTAGCGCTCCTGATTGATTGATTGCATATGGACCCTTCCAATTTGCATCCAAAAATCATTTAATAGCATTGCGGCTTTATTATTTTAACACCCCTTTGTAGTGCTAGAGCGTGAATGTAGGAGTGTCAATGCGTGTGTCCTGTATATGGGTGGTCTGAATATTCTCTCTTCAATAGTAGCACAGTGCCTCCACTTCAGTGAAATTACACTTGGGTAGTACTCTGGATTAAGTAACACCAGAGGGAAACTAAGGAACCCTCTGTCCCCCTTTTCTGGACCACAGAAACACACATAAAATCATTTCACACTGAATTGAATTTAGCATTTTATGTAAAAATAGACTACTATAGTGTGAACAATACAATAGAATAAACTAAACAAAAAAACACACTGCAATATTTGATGTATGACACCTGAAACAGATTTCTCTGACTTATTATAAAGCAGAGGTACCGTTATTATCACTTATTTAATACTTGCTAGACTAAAATATTGATATAAATCTATGTACAGTCCTGATGAAGCAAATACATATATATCTATATGATTATGCAAATTTATCATAAGATCGTTTGACCTTAGGCCCTTTTTTTCTTTCAGCGTCAACATAAACCAGTCTGTAACCTGGAGTGCCAGACAATGTCCCAATGTACTTTTCTCCTGTGGGTAAATGTATCACGCTGAGAGTTTTCCGGCAGGTTTGAAGAGTGGAGATGTTGTCTATAGCAACCACATTCTAGCTATCATTTTGTATTAAATAAATGATAGCTAGAACCTGATTGGTTTTTCAAACCCGCCAGAAAGCTCTCAGCTTGATACATTTACCCCTGGTCTTAGAATTTACTACAATAACTTTATTGGCAATTCTCAGTTAAATCACACTCTCACTTGTGGCTGGTTGAAATTTTTTTGAGCTTTGGTCACATTCACAATAATGGCAGCTTTCCCCTTACATTTCTTCACTGACTTTCTTTAGCAGAAATAGCAAAACGGTGGCATCCATACAATAGGCTCTTTGCCAAATAAATTATCTTTGTAAATATTGCACGAATAACAGAACACTTTACAACTTTCTCTTGCTTTGACTCAATCCAATCACTCTAGCTAACTATCCCTATCCTCACCCATGTAAAAATATATCAGTCCTGCAAAAGGGTGTAAATTAACTTTCTTCAGGGCTCCCCACCACAATCCTATCTAACTAACAAATATGGCTCAGTCCAATCATATGAACAATATAAGAAAAATTCACATTCATCAGACTTTCTCTCACTCTTTGCTCTTCTGTTCAGCTCTCTCACAGCAGTCCAGCTTGTAGTGTCTCCTGGTACGACACTCTCCCAGGGCCGTCTCTCCCATTGGGCACAATGGGCGGGTGCCCGGGGGCCCTGCAGCCCAGGGGGCCCATCAGAGGCAGCGCAAAAAAAAAATCCTGAAAAAAAAAGAAGAAAATACTTACCTTGCGGTCAGCTGGCGATCAGGCTCCCTCCCTGGTCTCCTCCTCCACGTCGACATCCATTGCGGAACGCAGCACGGAGAAGGAGGCTGCAGGGCCCATATATATATAATCACTTTTTTTTTTTTTACGTTTATATATATATATATATATATATATATATATATAGGGTGCTTTACCCGGGGGTCCATAATGTTGTTAAGAAGGCCCTGCACTCTCCTCTGTCTATACAGCGCTGGTCTGTCTCATTACTGCTGTAGCCCTTGCTCAATTCTGTTTCCTTTCCTCTCCTCCATACTCCTCCCTCTCTTCCAACTGCTGCATCCTTAAAATCTCTAACTGCTGTTTGGCTGTTTGTAACTGCTTCTTCACAAGCTCTTCTTCCCCACTGCATGCTGGGAGATGTTGTTCTCTGCCTGCAGGGGAGGTATCTAAAGTGCATGTGCGGCCTGCTCGGGTTGCCAGTGCTAGTCATGTCCATCTATTTGGATTATTTGTTTGTCATTTCCTCTTGGCCTTCTGGAAATCTGGAAAAAAGATTCCAATTTGTAAAGCTGCAAGTGATAATTGTGGGGGTGTTTGTATTTCATGACATTTTATAAGGAATAAATGACTTTATTAATAAAACTGTCAAAACACTATTCTTATGTATATGATACTTTGCTACATTGTTATATTGTGTTAGAATAGGGTAATTAGACGTATGCATTTACTACTGAACTGTCTCTCTGCGTTATTGTGGGGCATAAGTCTATGCATAAAAATGGCATAGAAATATTGCTGTGTTTTGAGTTGGACATATCTTGAGATACATGCGACTCAACATACACACTTAAGTTTGCTTTTCTTGCAATAGAGTTGAGGCCCAATATGCCCAAGAAGTGTAAAGAGTAAATAATGCAAGAAGGAAATATACATGAGAAATCAGATGCAAGGAAGCAGCCACTGGCCTCGTACATAGGTTACTGGGCCTCAATTAGAGCATAAAAAATGCATGAATACACTTATGCTTCTGTGGCTGTATTTGAGTTCAGTGTATTTTAGGATATGTGAATTTTGTGTTCTTATTGCAACATATTTAAATGAAAATAAATTTCAAATACAAAAATAATTTGCATCCTATAATCATTTTACTTTTTGAAGGTGTGCTTGTGGTCCGCATTATGCACAGATCCTCTGAAATGTATCATGCTATACCGTAAACAGTTTAAGATAAAAAAAATAACTCTTTATTTGCTCTTGGTTGTTGTTATGATGTTCTGCTCTTGCTGACATCTGCTTGTAAAATTATTGCTTATGTGGGAGCTCAAGACTATAAGACAAATCTAATAAACAAAATATTTCAAACCCAGCTGATATACTGCATAGGGATTTGTCATACTGAGAAGCTTTATATTGATTTTTTTTGTACATAAATCCTGTTATTTTCATTGTAACAAAACTAGCTCATATTTTCTAAAATTTGTTTTTTAGAGTGTGCCTCTTATAGCAGCTCTACAGTCTGCAAAGCCTACTGGAGCCTTTAAATCCAATTTATGGGTTTGAGATATGTTAATGGAACGCTTCTGAATCAAATGATTGATCTTATGTACTAAAGTGCAAGTTGTAAACATCTCATGGGCAAAATTAAGATTGTTATGGTCAACCAAGAACTGCAACAGCACAGACTTCATACATATATAGTTAGGTATGGATTTGTGGGAAAGCCAAATTTGCCCAGTACAAGGGAGGCAGAATGGAAAGGATGGCAGCCTGTCTCTTGTGTAATAATCTTTTTATTTTTTCCCTTAAATTTCCACTGGTTGTTTGCAACTATTTAAGGAGCATTTATATCAGTGCAAAAATGTGCCACCATGAAAAATTTCCATTTGCGCAAATACACACTCATGACGGTTTTTGGAACTACCCTTGTAAAATTGGTCTGTGCCTATTTGCTTGTGTCTGGTTTGTGGGCCTGGCTGGAAATTCATGTGGTGGTAACTGGAGATGCTCACAATTTTCAAACTGGTTTGAAATTCAATTGAATTTAATTGATTGTGATGAGAATGTTTCGGGTTAAATTGTCAACACACCCTAATTCTAATTTGTGATTTGAAATTTGTGGGTCACAGTTCACCATTACATTCAGGTTTCTGCTTTTAATATTTTTAAAAAACTATATAAAAATATTTTTAATTAAAGAAAAAAAGTATTGTAACATTGCAGAATATTGTTTCAAGTGTACTGTTTGAGATTTGCAATTAAAATCCATCAAAATATAAATTTTAGCTTGAACATGTTTGAGCTGGTTTACACAATTGAATTGACTCAAGCATATGCAAACCCGGCTTGACTGTGTGCAAACTCGGCTTGAACATGATCAAAAATGGTTGACCATGGTTTTTTTAATCAATCTAAGATTTGAAAATTGTCCATTCACACTTCCCTGTATTTGGCCAATGACCATCGCCTCACCTCCGCACAGGTTACCTAATCCCACGCCGGAATTCAAGATTTCTCCAGTGCTGCTGCCCTTTACTGGAACGTCCTCCTTTGCTCCATCCATCTGTCCCCTAATCTGAGCACCTTTAAACGGGCACTCTAAACCCATCTGTTCCTCAAAGCCTACCAGCCATCCACCTAACCTTCTCCATCCTTGATCTCCTCACCTCCCACTTCCGTGTCTCTCTTGCGCTTGATACCCTCCACTGACTCCTCTTGTGCCTGCGTTCTATTTCCCCTCCCTTTAGTACGTAAGCTCTTACAAGCAGTGCCCTCTTCCCTTCTGTCACAATACCATTTTTTCTTCACCAATGTCACTGTACTTGCTATACTTGGAGCTATAGAAGTCTTGGCTTTACTCATTTTGCTATTTTGCTCTGTACTGTTGTACCCTGTTTGGTCTACTATTTTGTATTTTGCACAATGCTGCGGAAACCTTGTAACGCCATATAACTATAGAATAATAATAATAATAATTGTCAGTGAGATTTTGAATTTCCTAACCTAATCTGTGAACCAATTTGAGCATCTATATGAGGCCGGTCCGAGTATCTTTAACTGGTAACAGTAAAAATGCCACATCAAAACCATGCCTATTAACATTTTAGGACCACCCTGTTCATTAAAATAAACGTTTTTAAAGTTCCACCCTAAAATACTGCTTTTTGTGTCCTCATTTATATATTAAATTAATAATAAGGGCGAGGGACATTACGAATGTCTATATTGGAACATTCATTTCACCTTGCTTACATTTAGTTTTCTGCCTAGCTTCCATCAATATTGAACTTTTTGCATCCAGTGTAGATGTGGCAACCTTGGTAATCAGATCTGCGTGCTTTGTGCTGGAGTAAGAATTATTTTAAACAGCGCTGACAAAAGACTTTGTTTATATATATATATATATATATATATATATATATATATATATATTCATTAAAGCACAATGACATAATCTATATGAATATCACATAAGCTGGATATATTATAAAACACGTGCTGATGGATATATTACAATAAATATAAAAGTGATGGTGTAGAAATGATGTTTTTACACTAATGCACAACACATTTGGAAAAGAAAGGAATTTGAAACACTCTAAAGGTCTACTTATTATAATAGAATATATAAGTTGTTAGCCTGCAAAAAATAATTAAATATCCACACTGAAATCCAATTAGATGTATCCAATATGTGCAATTTTGCACCAAGTAGCAACTTGAGAGAAATAAAAGGTCTCATTGTAAAGCTTTAGATTCTGATTTAAAGCAGATGAAAGATCCTGATATAATTTTAAGCATGTCTTGAATATAGATATAGATAGAATTTGAAAACTGTGATGACTTCGTAGAACAATTAATACCTACTCTTTGGTAGCTGTGTTAAAATATTAAGGTACAAAATCTCGTCCGTCTGAAAGCTCAAAACAGCTGCTGGGCAGTGGAGAAAATGAACAAGCCACTTCCTATGTTGGAGTTTCTTTGTAAGTATACAAAAAAAACACTTGGTTCTCCTGTGCCACGATCGGCACTAATTAGAGGATGTGCTGGATTTGTCTCCTATCCTCAGTTTCAATGCACACGCTGTTCCTTCCAGGATACAATCAATATTGATAAACAATGGTGCTGTAAAGATCTCCTCTGCTATATTGGATAAAGGTAATAAACAATTCCCAAACTGGATAGAGTGTGGTGGAACAAGTTCTCTCCTGCTGACGCGTTTCATCTGAGTCACAAGAAACAAAGAAAAACAGACAGTTGCTATGGAAACCTAGGAGGGTAACTTCTTAATAGAAAATATTACCACTGTCAAACTTCTCAACCTGACCAGCAGAGTTATATACTATAGAGCATAAAGAAAAAGATTTTACATAAAAAAAATCCACTCATCATAGTCCTGTGGGCTCTTATTCGAGGACAATAACTTTACTTGACCACCTATATACACAGCAACTAGAGACTCTATACTGAAATCATGTGCATACATCATCGTCATCATCAGCATTATTTATTTAGATAGCTCCACTAATTCCGTAGTGCTGTACAGTGATTATTTGTCAAACAGATCAGTCCCTGTCCATTGGAGCTTACAGTCTAAATTACCTAGCACACACAGATAGACAGAAACACAGACTTGGGTCAATTTTGATAGCAGCCAATTAACCTTCTAGTATGTTTTTGGAGTGTGGGAGAAAACCAGAGCATCCGGAGGAAACCCACACAAACACCTATAGAACATTTCCAGAATACGTACATATCTCACACAAGACACTGCAAATACTTTAATTCATGCACTCATCATTTCCCGCATTAACTATTGCAATTCCCTCCTTACTGCTCTTCTCCCAATCAGGCTCTCATCCCTACAGTCTAGTTTGCATGCAGCTGCTAGATTGATTTTCCTTGCAAATCATTCTTCCTCTTCTGAGCCACTCTGTCAGTCTCTACACTGGTTGCCTGTTTTTTACTAGTCTCAAAATATCTGCCAACTTGACATCTTCGTTCTGCACAAGATCAGCTTCATGAACACAGTGTGAAGAAGACATACTTTCCAACTGTCCTTGCAGTTGGGAAAAGTCTTGACTGAGAGGGACAAGCAACCAAAATCGGTACTGCCCCATCAGAATCAGTACAACTAATAAACACTCTAAGCCTCCCTTCCCTTAATCAGCCCAAACATTAACTTAATAGCACTTACATTTAATAAATAGGATTCCTATCCCCAACCAACCCTGATGTTAAATCAATAGCATTCACATGTAATAAATATGCCTATTTGCCCCAACCAGCCTCCTCATTAAATTATTAGCCTCACATTTAGTGCAGACAGCTCCTATGGCATTTACAGCCTGTAAAACATATTAATAGCTCAACAAAACCCACATTACATTAATAGCCCATACATATCTTAAATTTCCCATACCACATAACAATTGCTCCCACACCAGTCTCAAAATAACATTAAGACCCAAGCCCCTATATTGCATAAATCATCCCCCATCATACTTACAAACTCTGCAGAGTGCTCTGAGGACCATACTCCTTGGTTTGCATTCCATGAATAGATGCAGCTGTGAGGTTGTTGGTAGTGGAAAGATGTAAGATGAGGAACTGACCTGTGGGGAGGGGATGGGTGTAGAAGGTGTAAAGGAATAGAGGGAATGAAGGGGGGGACAGATCAGTGGGCTGATTCATGATGCAGCACTTACAATAAGTGGCTGGTATGTCTATAAAAAAAGAACTAATTTGTATTAAAACAATAATTTTAACTGAATGTCATAGTAATATATTAAACTTCCATGTCTTCCAATATATAATATGGTATGCACAGAAAAGGCTACAACGGGGTGTTATAATGAAGACAGATGATGGTAAAAAGTGACTGAGTAGGGAAAAACAAAACTATGTTTTTAAATGTTAGGAGTGTGTTGTCAATGTGACCCACTCTATACATAGTTGCATATATTATCATTTTTTCTTCTTTCAAATGTTTAAAAAATTATATTTCATGCTTTTTTTATATTGATTTAGCTTTTTGTAAAAAAAAAAAATTGACACAGAACCTTAAAAAGTTCTAATATTAGGATGGAGCATGCTTTGTTAGTTGTAAGTATGTTTCGTCTATAATGTGTAATTTCGAACGACCCAAAAATCTACAGCGCATAAGGCAATTTTTCAATATATTGCCAACTGGAGTGGGGTTCCATGGATGGAAGAGGTCGGGGTTGCTGGCCAGTAGAAAGATGACGGTGATCCTAATCCTACAGATTTGCAAACTTATTCTGCTTTCAAAGCATGTGTCATGAGTCCATCTTACTTTACATATAAGAACCTTTTGTGTTCACTCAAAATGTAATGCTTACAGTAAATGGACAAGTAACCAAGGGATCCATTTTTTCTCTCAAAACAGTGCATTTAGTGGAACAAATAGGCAAAAAAGTGACATACACAAACACAAGTGAAACATACAAAAATAAATTTGATTTGCACACTCACTTGCTCTCTGCCCCAATATTTCCAATGCTTCTTGATTATAGCTGCCTTCTGGTCACCCAAGCAGGAGGTGCCACAGGGGCAAGAAAGGTAACAGGTCCAACTGGGGCAGGATGAATGTCACTTTGATTTCCAATGTAAGTAATAATAGCATCAGTTAGTCTCTCAAAAGTGATATGAATTATTGTGTTTTTTCAATATGAACCATTTTTGTTTGCAAAATATTCAAAAATCAAACAAAGTATACTGTGTGCTATTGGTACATTATACAATGCAATAAGAATAGAATTTCATAAATTATACTTTAGCCTACAGCACCTGGTATTCCCAGGTGGTCTCCCATCCAAGTAGGGACCCAGCCCAACCCTTCGTAGCTTCTGAGATCAGCCAAGATTGGGCTTGTTGGTTACGGTGGTGTGGCTGTAGGCATATGAGCACAATGTCCTTTTAAAGTGATGTGTGCTTTCTTCTTAATAGAGGTGTGTCACTTCCTCTTTTTCCTCCAGTGTTACATATAAAGAAACAAACAAAAAAAGATCATAGTGCAAACTGTGCTAAATCTTGAACCTAAGTAGCTCTAATCTTTCTTCTGATTTAAACTTCACAGCAGATATAATCCAATTATATCTCAAACTCATAAATGTTCTCATCCACAAGTGTAATATCAATCTCCTTTTCTTTCCTCTCGTAAAGAGGTCTGACTTTATAGGAGTTATTTACTTTTTACAGATGAACCAAACATTTCTGTATTTCATTTCGCTTATCACTCCACAGGTTGGGTTTGTAAACAAATAAAGCAACAATTGTGCGATTTGCTTAAAAAGTAAACAACTATTCTTCATTTTTCTCAAACTATAAAAAATATAAACACATTCCAACATCCAATTTTAAAAATTTCTCTCCAATCCCTATAAAGGTGGACTCTTACCCCATTAAGCACATAACAGGCATGTAAGGAGCACGATCACTGTGAGATGATATCAGCAGGTGCCGGCCACATTGCCTCATAGTCCCGCAAGTCTTTCAGGAGCAGTTTTTACCTGGTATTGGTATTCTCACCACCATTTTTGTTTGCAACACTGTGGTGGTTTCATACATTTTGAGGAAGATTTTTTTTTAAGAGATTGACCTATTGCCACTATGTAACTATTCACTGATGCTTCATGTGGCTGTTGTTCCTCTGCCTCGTAACGGGTGTCCTCATCTGTGGGAGAAAAAATGAATATTAAAATCATGTATGTTTTTGTCCATAACATCTTGCTTTTTGCATTATATAAGTAGATATCATAACGCACATTAGTGATTTCACATATGTAATTTTTTGTTTCATGAGTGTATATGTGGGGTGATTTTAAAGAAAAAATTAAATCAAAACTGTTCGACAATATGCATAAGGTGCAAACGTCGTATCTTTGGCTTGATGGCAATTTTACATATGTATCCATTTATAACTTATTCTCCAAGGAATTATCACAGAAAATACATGGTAATCTTGACTACATGGCCAGATTATCCAACAGACTGACTAGGTTGCAGTCTAGGGGGTATATTAATGAACCGCTGCTTCTCAGCACGTTGCTGTCATTTTTTTAAAACAGCAATTTTGTTAAAGACAAAAATCGATGGACTTTGTATTTAATAAAATTGCCATTTTAAAAATGGTTACTCTGTGGCACCTTCTAAATAAATGATAATAATAATAACAACAATAAATGGCAGCATATTTTTAAATTAATCTCTGCTTGTGTTTTACAAATTTTTCAACACCAACCCCACCAAAGTCTAGCACCATAGGGGTACATTCACTAAGTTCAAATTTAAAAATAAATAAATTGAATAAACTGATTACAGTTTGATCTGGCACGGGTGTGGTACGGCATTTCGATAGTGAGAAGAGCGACAAGACTCACCCCGACGTGACTTTTCCGAAGGAGCTGCTTCCCGACCCTGAGTGGTGATGACTCCTCTTCACCCCGACAGCAGCCAATGATGATGAAGCAAGAAAGCGCCTGCAGCTAATGACGTCTTTGAGCATGCCGACGGGATTATTGCTGTTGTTAAGGGGGTCAGGTAAGTATGTACACATGCACAATGTGTAATCCTTTCGAAAATACCCATGCCCAATGTGTAATCCTTTCGAAAATACATTTTACATGGGTGCATACTTACCTGACCCCCTTAACAACAGCGATAATCCCGTCGGCATGCTTAATGACGTCATCAGCTGCAGCCGCCTTCTTGCTTCATCGTCATTGGCTGCTGTCGGGGTGAAGAGGAGTCGTCATCGCTCAGGGTCGGGAAGCAGCTCCTTCAGAAAAGTCATGTCGGGGTGAGTCTTGTCGGGGTAGTCAGCATCGAAATGCTGATTACCACCTTCTGTCACATGCCAATATATTTCAGTGTAGAAGAGAAATTATTGTAGATGTAAATGTTGTATACAAGACTTCTCCTGCGCCGCTCCCCTCCATTGGAACAAGCTCCCCCGCTCCATCTGAATGTCCCCTAATCTGTCCTCTTTCAAACGAACATTAAAAACCCACCTTTTCTTAAAAGCCTTCCAGTCTCATGCCTAACCTCCCACCAGTCGGCTACCTCTCTCTCTTATCCCTTCTACCCCTTCCTCGACTCCGTCTCTGTTTCTCCTGTCTCTCCGTCTCATCCATGTGTCTGTCTGTCTTCCCCTCCTTTAGAGTGTACGCTCCTTTGAGCAGGGCTCTGCTACCTTCTGCTTCCATCACATTTAACTGCGCTCTCCAGCTACTCAGCTCACCTCCTCTTGGTCCCTCTGCCCTCTGTCTCCTCTCGCTTCTCTCCGCTCCCCTCAGTGGCTCTTAACCTGTCATCCATGCCCACCCTCTTGGGCCCAAGTTACCTGCCTGTACTGACTTTTCCCCTCCCTCTCTTTCTAGCTGTGCCTGAGCCCCCAGATTTATAGTGCTTACTGTTACTTGTACTGTGCTGTTTCACCTTGTACTGTGCCATTGTTTGTCCTTGTACGGTGCTACGGATACTTTGTGGCACCCTATAAATAAAAATTAATAATAATAATAATGTGGCTTGTAATAACCTTCATTGGACAAAGCACAAAACTTGCTATTATTATTAACAATAATAATAATAATAATAATATTGCAGATTTGTAAGGCGCCACAGTGCTCCGCAGCCCCGTACAGCAGAGAAAACAGTATATACATAAAACAGGGACATACAAGGTAGACAAAATAAATGCAGACATGAAAACAAAGGGTATGAAGTACCCTGCTCATTAGAGATCTTACATTCTAAGTGGAAGAATACACAGCCGATACAAGAGAAGTAAATGTGTTTCACAGTGGAGATTGGGATAGTTGTGAGGGTGCATTAGTGGGAATAGTGTCATTGAAGATAAGGTCACCACTAAAAAAGAGATGGGTTTTCAAAGAGCATCTAAAAATGTGAAGGCTGTGGAAAAGTATGAGTGAGCATGGTAGGGAATTCCATATGTAGGGAACAGCACATGAGAAGTCTTGTAGGCGGGAGTGAGAGGTAGTTATCATAGATGAGACAAGGCGCAGGTCAGTGGTAGATCTAAGAGGGCAGGAGGGAGAGTATTTTTATATGAGATTTTAGATGTATGCAGGAGTAGTGTTGTTGAGGACTTTGTAGGTAAGGGTAAGTAATTTGAACTTGATTCTGGAGGACGCAGGAGCCAGTGTAGGGATTTGCAAAGTGGTGCAGCAGATGTGGAGCGGTGAGAGAGGAAGATCAGTCTTGCAGCAGCATTTAGGATGGATTGAAGTATGGATATATGGGTGTCAGGAATGCCATAATGCAGGAGATTGCAATAGTCAAGACGGGAGATGATGAAAGAATGGATAAGAGTTTTGGTAGCATGTTTGAGTAAAATAGAGCGTATTTTGGCAATGTTTTTAAGGTGGAGTCGACAGGACTGGGATTGAGCCTGGATGTTAAAAATAAAGCAGAGGGCGGAGTCAAGTGTGACAGAAAGGCAGTGGGCTTGGGAGATTGAGGAAATTGTGTTGTTATTAACAATGAGGGAGATTTGAGGGCAGGTGGTGACTCTGTCAGGAGGGAAGATTATAAGCTCTGTTTTGGACATGTTGAGCTTTAGGTAGCATTGGGACATCCATGTGGAGATAGCAGAAAGACAGTTGGTTACACAAGAAGTACAGAAGGAGAGAGGTCAGGGGAAGAGATATAGATTTTGGTGTCATCAGCGTAGAGGTGGTATTGGAGGCCGAATGAGCGAATTAGTACCCCAAGATAAGACGTGTACAATGAAAAAAGTAAAGGCCCAAGAACAGAGCCTTGTGGGACCCCAACAGATAGTGGGAGTGGAGGTGAGGATGTGCCAAAAGTAGAAACACTGAAGGAGCGGATCAATAGGTAGGAAGTGAACCAGGAAAGAACTGTGTCACGAAGGTCAATGGAGTGAAGGGTGTGTAGGAGAAGAGTGATCAACAGTATCAAAAGTAGCAGAACAGTCCAGGAGCATGAGTATGGAGAAATTACCATTAGATTTTGCAGTAAGTAGATCATTAGTCACTTTTGTGAGAGCAGTTTCAGTGGAATGTTGGTGGTGGAAGCCTGATTGCAGAGAGTCAAGAATGGAATGAGAGGAGAGTAAATGAGACAGGCGTTTGTACACTAATTGCTCAAGTAGGCAAAGGGGAGGAGAGAAATAAGGTGGTAACTGGAGACAGAGGCTGGATCGAGAGATGGTTTCATTAAAATATGTGAGATGAGCGCATGTTTAAAGGAGGATGGTAATGTGCCAGTGGAGAGAGACAGGTTGAAGAGGTTAGTTAGAGGTGGGCATGCAGTGGAGAAGAGGGAGTGGAGTAGTTGGGAGGAAATAGGGACAAGTGGACAGGTTGTAGGGTGAGATGATAAGATGAGTGCAGAAACTTCATCTTCAGTTACTGGAGAGAGTGAATAAAGGGTGGAATGGGGAATGTAGTTAAAGTTGGGAAGAGTGAGTGGAATTAGGCAGGAGGAAATATCTTGTCTAATTGTGTCAATTTTGTTTTTGAAATAGGTGGCAAAATAATGAGCAGTGAGGGAGGAAGGAGAAGGTGCAGGTGGGCAGAGAAGTGAGTTGAATGTGGCAATGTGGGTTAGAAGACTGAGTGAATATTAGAGATTTGAAGAATGTCTGAATTTATAGTGGAGGAAATCAGGATAGAAACGAGATTTCCTCCAGAGGCGCTCTGCAGTGCGGGAGTATTTTTCAGGTAGTGGGTCTGTTTGTTGTGATATGTGAGGAGGATTTGTGGTTGTGGGGTTTATTTCTGTTTATGTAGGCTGCTGAGTGTGGTGTGTGTAGGAGACAAAACAGTTCATGTGTGCTGGCTGGGGTTAATGGAGTAGGCAGTTTCTGCCACTCTGACACGACAAGGTCCAGAAGGATCCTGACAGTTGGGTGCAGAAAGACTAGCAGCCAAACAGAGATGGCAACAGCAAACACAACTAAACTCAGTGAGTAGTTGAACAGATGGTGAAACAGCAATGACAGTTGAGCTCTGTGGGTCCCACAGCTGGACAGAGATGGTAGGTAGATCCTAAAAAAACCTTGTTTTTCGGTATGAAGTCGATCCTCAGCACTGCTGTGACGTTTCCAACAGTATTTAGAAATATTCAAAGCGTTATATTTGTGAGAATAAGGAAAAGTGGGAGCTTGGGCTAAGAGTTGAGCCAGTGTACAGTTTACTCCACCTGCTGTCCGCTTGTCACATAATAACTGCTGTCATAATAATGTCTCTGTATCAGTATGTGATTACATTCACTTTATGATACTGACAGAGGCGGAATTTGTCGAGCTGTAGGCCCCAGTGCAGTGAGGTGGGAACCAGGGCCTCATTATCTCTATGGGCCCCGGTGCACGGTGTCTGCCGCAGTAATGGTAGATACTAAAATCTATCTACCTATCTATCTACCTATCTATCTATCTATGAGAGATAATATGTCATAAAAGATTAATGTGTTCTTCCAACAGAATGCTGTCATTGCCTACAGGAGGACAGGGAGGAGACCAGGGAGGAGTTAGAGTAAGAGGAAGACAGGAAATCCCTTTAGCCCTAGAGGAAGTCCAAGAGGAATCACGGGAGTAATCCCTTAAGTCACCCTAGGAGGAAGACCAGTAGGAATCTTGGAAGAGGCCACTAATAACTCACAGAGTAGCCCCCTTGGATGAATGCAAGTGCATGCTGCCACTTGTAGTACCACAACTATGTGCTTTAAATGGTGTTCCCATATGGAAAAATTAAGTGTCGCCACTTCAGAAAAATATAATTAACAAAAAATTGCCCTACATGTAATCATTAATGAAATTTAGCCCACTAATTTATTCATAAAATAATTTGACCCCATAAGAAAATTAATAATTATTTTTGCTCCTCTAAACAAGAAATCATAATTACCCTCATAATTAAAACTTGTATTGTGTCTCCTGTTATGTTAACATTGGGCAGCAATAGAAATCTGATGTGTTTGCTAATTTATTATTATTATTTATTTGTAAGCCACCACAGATTCCGTAGCGCTGGATACAGAGGCAAGTAACAAATAGATGAGGTTATACACATATGTAGTACAGATGAGTGTGAGTAATGCTATGGGGACTCACATAGAGTGCAGCAAAATGCATGACAGAACATACAAGGGAGTCAGACAATGGATAGACATGGGACAATAGAGAGGACCCTGCCTGCAATCACGCCTATCGAAAGCAGCATGTTGAATCTGGCAATTTTCACTGGAGTCATCATCATCATTTATTTATATAGCGCCAACATATTCTGTAGCGCTTTACAATTGGGGACAAACATAGTAAACTAATAAACAAACTGGGTAAAACAGACAAAGAGGTGAGAAGGCCCTGCTCGCAAGCTTACAATCTATGGGACAACGGGAGTTTGATACATGAGGCTAAGGCTAAGTCTACATTTTGCATTTCGGCCCAGTCAGGCTGCAAAGGTAAAAGTGACTCATAGGCTAAATGATCCTGTCGAGTCAGACGAGTTTGTAAAATTGCAGCTTCATACATATGGCGACTTGTACTGTTAGAGTGGCAAAATGTTGGGATTGCGATTTGTATCAATTTTGGGAATGGATATTTTGAAAAAATTCCTTTACTGGTGATTTTCTATTAACTTGAACTTTAAAACATTACATTGTTTAAACTCGCCCTAGAAAATATCTGGAAATGCAAAATCGCAGTATGATACATTTACCGCCAGGGGGTTAATGTATTAAGTTGCAGTTCTAGCAAATCGTCAATATTCTGCGACGTTGCCAGCATAATTTAAAACAGCAATATGTTTAAAGGCAGAATTGACATCTGACAATTTTAAAAATGAATTAACAATATAATAATCCCTAAATTAACTCCTGTATGCAAAAACAAAAAAGTGTGCTACATAAACAATTTGCTGTACCATGATAGTGTAACATTACATTGATTTGGAACAAAGAAATATTCAGGAGAAGTAGAAACTAGATTCCATAGAATATTACATCTTTCAGCCAGACCCTCTTGAGATGTTGACTTGAACAATTAGGCAGTTATTTCTAACGAAATATAATTGTCAAGGCCCGGTGTACAATCCTATTTGGTGATACCACGTGTCTCAATTTGTGCTAGTTTTCAGCCAATGCATAGGTTTGCAGGTTATGATGGCGCCATTTGTACTAGAAGGAGGAGTTAGGCGTAGTGGGAGGAAGATTATTTAAATGAGACAAATGTTTAGAAAATGTGCATTTTTAAATGGATTTTTTGCTTTGTAGAAGGGTCCACAGTAATTTTCACAACATAAAAAATTGTATTTAAAATCTGGATAAGGCAAATCATGATGAAACAATTACAACTGGGAAATTGGAGTCAAGCACTTTATAGCAGGTATAAAAAATATAATAAAAATTGAAGCAAATTGGTGTGCATATAATTTCTGTGGTTTTCATGTATGTATGTGAAACATAAAATGAGGGTGAAACAAGCCGTATGCTAAGAGGAAAATGGAAACGTTTACATTTATTATGAGTGTATGCCAGAGGTGGCATGAGTCCATATAGTCAAGCTTTACAGGCCCACCTTCAAAACTGATATGATTGCACACATGCCGGAGCCTGTTTAAATTAGGAATGAATGTAGCTGACGGGAGCAAATTTGAACCTGTAACAATCATGTTGGAATGGAACGGATGTATATGTAATTTGTTTTTTCATGCAGGAAAAATACTGCCTGGTTTTGCATGTAGAGCACAAATACTGGGAATTTTTATTTTCCAACTGTAGGACAGTCTGAACATTTTTTTATCATGTGCCCTTTGCAGTGCTGCACAGTTTCACTAACGGGCAAAATTTTTCCTCCTAAATGAGGCAATCAATATGCAGATAGACCGTGACTACGCTCAGTGTCGGAGTACACTTATGTACAGGACCAGACTGGGACTAAAAATCAGCCCTGGCATTTAAAGCACACAGGCCCACCTCAGTTCCAGATGATAATAATAATAATTACAGTACTCCAGTTTATGTAAAACTATAAGTCTTAGCATGCCCCACAATAAACTGTCAGGTATACTGAGATGTCTAGTCCCACAGAAGCTGGAGAGCTAAAGGGTGTTGTGGTATGTTACTACAGTCCTCTGTGGATCAGCCGGTTGCTGTCTTTGTTACCTGCCCTGTGCAGACTTTCTCCTGTTATCACCGCCATGGTCACTATGGAAACGAAGACTGTTATTCGGTGTCCCATGAGATACAAATGTATTACGCGCAGTTTTAGTCTATTTGCAGCATAGGACACACCAGTATCAGACACTGGTATGTACAGGGCCACCAAGAGAAATTTGGATCCTGGGTACAATGGACTTTTGGGGCTCCCTCCATAGATAAGTAGAAAACAAAGTTTGTGTGCAGAAAAGGCTGTGACTACATTGTGTTGGGGACATGGTCAACATGGGGCTTTGATACGTACATTATAATAAAACATTACATTTTTTATGCCCTCCCCCTCCTCTTACACCTCCAGTCGGCAGCATCTACACTTATTTTCTCCATAGGGAGCACAGATAAAATAGCCATACTCCTTCTTGATTGTTACCCCACCCCTTTGGCACAAGCCTTTCGGCTTTTGGAGAAGAATGGAATCTTTAACTTGGTACAATGAGGTTGTGCTGATTACTGCCTTTCTGGGATTGAAAAGGTAGTGGATGCCCAGCAAAACTGTTAACATATTAAGTAGGAAAATAAATGGACATTTAGTGGCACTTGATAGATATATTTACTTATATTACAATAAAATGCTTTGGTGTGCACATCAGTTAAATTGATGTGAAAGTAGAAGATGCAAGGTAAATTCTAAAAGAGGAAAATAATTCATGGAAAAATCATATGTAGAGCTTTATTACAGACAAAATATAACACATTGCAGCTAAAACATAAATCAAGAGACAAAGTATCTTTTGCACAGTCATCGTGCAAGATATTATTGGAACAAATGGGCTGATGTTTTTCCTCATAGGACTAATGTACTATCCTAATGACCTTATATGACAGTTTCCTTTAGACTGAATTGTTAAATGTAATTCCCCTTTATCCCTGGAGGATTTCTTAAATATGTATTAAACTTTTCAAACTTATACATGATTACCTTTTATTTATATGGGGATATTTCAGAAGAGACAGATTTGACTCTGCTTGAAAGGTATTTTAAATGTGATGACCAATATCCAATTAAAACATAAATGATTTGAAAATTGAATTTGGAAGTAGTATTGAGTGTTTTATCTGCCTCCTGGCGGGAAGTTTTGGATTGTCATGAAAACACCTGTCGCTGATGATAATCCGCAGCAACACAGCGTATAAAAAATATAATATGTGCCTAATTAAGTTTGATGAATTTTACCCAGTCTAAAAATTAAATTTAACAAATAAAACCATAGCCTTTCCCCACAATTTAACTTCTAAGCTGATCCTACACAGCGGCCAGGCCAAAATTTTCAAATACAAGACAGAACACCTTTAGATGATCACATAGACAATCAGTTTCAGTTATCATCCCAACTGAATTTACCATCCATCCCAGATGACAGTTGATAGATCCTGATTCGCTACTTGTGGCCAATTAGGTCTATAGTGGCCTAATTTGCCATCAAATCTAAGGGATATGTTTGCTCAAACCGCCTCTTTTTGGCTATTTTTCCAGCGGTTTTGAAACCACCGGATTTACTAAAGCCCAAACCACCATTAAAACATCCAGAAATTACATTTTTCAAAACCACCACTTTACAAACCGCCATCCCGATTTTAACAATAATGAACATGCAAACAGCCGGATTTACTTAGCTGGGGTTTTCAAAACTGCTGCAAAACAGCCATCCAAACAGCCAAAATGAAAGTGGTGGTTGTGAATGGCGAGATTGCTCAAACTGCATGCCTTTTGAGCAGGCACGGGCTGACATGTTTCTGCCCGGGGGGCGCACAGGCGGCCGCATCACATGACACTCGATGCGGCCGCGTCCAATGACACGGCCGCATCCCGTGTCATGAGATGCGGCCGCCTGTCAAAATCAGGAGATTTTGCATCCGAGGGGCGGCCCTAACAGCGCTGAAACTGAGCGGCCCGGGGGACCGATGCCCCCCTTCCCCCGGGGCCAGCCTGCCCCTGCTTTTGAGCTATTTTGCCATTCAGAACATAAGAGAAAGCACCATTGACATTTTAATTATTTGAAAAATCATTATTTATTGATTAGGGGCGAAAATGAATTTAACATTAACTTATGATGGAATTGTTTTATATTTTTTAAGGGGACACTATTATAGCATTATATTATGTGGAAAATGTGAATATATAATATTATTAACTGATTGTTAATGGTGGATATAATTATTTATCTTGCACAATTTATCATTACATATTGTCCAAAATATGTAATAATTAAATAATTTTGTCCCCTTAATATAATGAATTTTTTTCCCCCCTCATAAGTAAATATTTAATTCATTTTGCCCCTTAATAAATAAATAATGATTGCCAAAATAATTTAAATGTCAATGGTGATTTCTCTTATGTTCTGAATGGTAAAATAGTTCAAATAGCATGTTTAAGCTATCAAGCCATTCTGAAGCAGGTATTAAAACTGTCCTGTCTTGTCTTTTGGATAGTGGTGTTGATGGCGGTTTCATCTAAATTGCCGGCGGTTTAGCTTTTCCAGCCTCCATACATCGCCAATCATTTTAAATTCAAGCTTCAAACCGCCCTATAAATGCGGCGGGTTGGACCACTAAACCGCCGGCGATGGGTGGCGGTTTCAAACCAAACTTGATTCTTAGTAAATCTAGCCCTAAGTGTGTATAATAACCTCTAGGTTCAATCATACAGATCATACATTTAATCCTTGTGTAACTGGATTAGATTGATGTGGCAGATCATTTTTAAAATAATGATTTTGTAAACTATAAATTCCTGTCATATGTCCCAATATCTAAATAGCTTAAACCTTTCAATGAATACATTTATCACTTACAAATAAATGAAAAAAAATCGAAAAGCATGGAGAAACATAACTGTTATTATTTATTACATTAATTATTTAATGTGGCACATATATCAGCACAAATAAGAAAGCTTAGAGCTCTCTCTAGGAGGTGAAGATATACTGTCTATAGCACATACGTTTATTCAATGATAGCATATTGGGTAAATCTTGCCAGGTCCAAAGAAAAAGTATTAAAATTCATGCACCTGCAAAATAAATTGTGCAAGATTCTACAATCCTGCTAAGCTTGCTAGACTGGTGAGCCCTACCCAGATTTAGACATTTTACAAAATATTTGCCTCATTCCAAATTTGGCTGTTCTGCACGTTTTTGCCATCTGAACTTGACTTTAATATTCCCCATCCTACCACAACCACACCACAAAGCAAAATAAATTAACTGTTTTCTCTTAGCTCTGACACTTTCCATAACCAATTTCCCCAACCAATTATGAATAGCTCTGATTATTCTTCATGTAGCAAAATCATTCATTGATTAGAGATGGAAGCTTGATGCACTTACTTGAATAAGTTACGATTGCTAGTACAACATTGAATGCGTACTATAAACTTGCTGAAATCCAGCTTACTATTACCGTAATACTGGTAATAATTTTTCCGCGGCGAAAACCGCGGACAATTGAATACCCCCCATAGAGTATATAGAATTTTAAATACAGTTATTTAACAGTGAACATATGTATTTTTCATATTGACCCTCTATTTTAATAAAAAGTATTAACTAGGTTATTACAATGTACTGGTACTATGCCTTATTTAAAACCACTAATTTATTTTTAAATGGAAACTACTGCTTCTTACCTTGGCAGCAAGAGAAAAGGGCAGAATAATTGGCTCCTCAGACATGGCTGTGACACTATAACCAAGCACCACGGGGGCATTAAAATCACTGGATGCATGATATTATGTCACTTATTCAGTGTCTTAGGAGCCGCCGGACCTTTTGCATCCTGGCAACCACCTAGGTTTACGTAATGGTAGTGCCAGCCATGCGTATATTTGTATAACCAGACAGAGCCGATTGTTTATGTGTCTCTGGGATATGATATACAATTGTATCGAGAAATCAATGTATGTTTGTATGTATGTTGAAGTTCAACAAATTGACTGATAATAAAAAGACATGGTTGAAAACTACAGAAGGAAACTAACAACAATAAATGTATTAAAAGTTTTTTTTATAAAAAGGCTTATTTTAAATGTATGTGAAGGATGAAAACCCCTTTAACTTGAATTAACAAACTTTAATTAAGCTCAAGTTCATTAATGGAGAATTAAATAAAAATCAGGAATAAAATAATGTGTCAGTGGAGAAATGGGTCAGGATGGCAGGTATGTTACTATAGAGGGGACTTGTGATGAAAGGGTGTATATTGCTATATTTGTATTAGATGCCAAATTGTTATTCTTCTTGGCAGGTGTACCCACTCAACACATTAAATAGAAACTGCTCAAAACAGAGATTCAGCAAATCCTAGTGTAAGCCAGGAAAACCGCACAGCTGCTTACTGTATTTGTTTGCTTTGTGCTTAGCTCTAACCAAAACGGAATCACAGCAAAATATTGTTAGTTCTTAATGTTTAACTAGCAGCATAGAGGACTTTTGTAGCTATTAAAAATAAGCAGATGGCCTTTGCCACACAACTGGTTCTGAACAAAATTGACAAGAGTGGAGTGAACAACCATGTTTTTTAAATATTATAAAAACTAAAAAAAAAAATGGGGACCGAGTTGCCTACTTCAAAATCAGGAAGATAAGAAATTCATGAAATGTTCTCATGTGGGATTCTGTTTATAATTTTATATCATACACTGCAGCTAGCTGCTGAATAAAGCAAGTTTTAAAATGATAAACTTTGTATTTCCTGGTGGGTGGTCTAGAAATACACATAGATACAGCCATGGACCGTGAACAGCTATATTAGAAAATTAAATCCCATAATACACACAATATATTAACATAAATTGCTCAATAATTCAGTTTTGCACACAGGGTTTTAATCCTATTTTCTGTTTCATTTTCGTTTGCAGCAGGCCGTGCTATGTAGCCTGATTTAATTCTACATCATCAGTGCAGCGCTGTCCCACTTGTTGGCCATGTAAGGTCAAATATATCAGGCAAGTTTCAGAAAAAGTGAGCGTGAAACACGAAGCAATTAAGTGGCATCAAACACCCTTGTATTGTACATAGATGACAGCTGCTGCAAATAAAATAGTAAACCTTACATGCACCTAAGCAACACTATCAATATAACAATTCTGGTTGACAGATGAATACTGTATAACATATGGCAAGGTGTCAATAAATGATGTTTAAATTAATGTTAATCAGACTCTCAAAGGACATCTCTGAAAAACTCTTAACAATGTTGTAAAGCACATTCCCAGTATAAATAATTGCTCGGAGATGTTACAAAATCACAAAGATGTTACAAAGTCATCTGCTGGAGTTCTTGATCTGCAACATTGTCCTTTAACAGTTTATTGTCACCTCTCCTGTCAGTTGCTGAAACTTCTATTTTTTTCCAAATTGCTAATGCACTAATTTAAGCATAATATTTAGCAATAAATACATCTAATGCTGATAATGTATTAATATACAGTAAACTCCTATAAAGCTTTAATGAAGGTAAGTATGAGTCTTTTAACAAAAAGCAAATCAATATTAACTAAAAAAAAGTTTTGTTAAAAGCTTATTGAAGATTCTGTATTAAGGTAAATAACACAGAGAATTGGGCTCAAAGTTGAATACAACCTGGATTATCCCTACGACCAAAGATTTTGTGATGAGATAATTTGTACAATGACATGAAATGTACATAATTAATTATTACTGCATCAACAATCACAGAATATAGAAAGACATACATGATCATAAATAATAAAATGACAAATGTTTCATGTCAAAGATATGTATTGCTAAATATTAATGAATATAACTATTTTTTAATACTTGATTGTTTCCTGTATTATTTAAAACTAAATAGGTCAATTTACTACCAGTGATAAGGATGTCAGTTTCTCTACTATAACAAACAATATTCTAGTAATTTCTGTTAAATAAACAGAATATATTAGGATTGTGATACAATACAGAGAACATATTAAGAGACTATATAAAATACAGAGAGCATTCTAGTGATGAATATATAATATAGAGGGCATCTTGATAAAACAAATGTGTATGGTCGCAGTAAGAAAAAGAGTTTTCACTGTCAACTGAGGAAGAAAAGGTGCTTTTTTTAATGAGACCTGGTTTTACAATTATAAGGATAATCAACCCAGACAGTCTAGCTCTACAGCTGGTAATGGCATTTGTAGGGGCGCTATGGTGTCTGTCTTTCTCCCCTAAATATTTTATTTATTAGCTATATTAGCCCTGCCTCAATGGGAGGTCCTTCTTTTGGGACATGACTAGAGCTAACAATAAATAATTAAAAAATGGGCAACATGGCACCTCTATACAAATACTGTAACCTATTCTAAATTGTATGTGCTCATGTTTGAGCAACTAGTGGCTGTCCAGCTGTTGTGGAAATGACAGACTTACTAGGATTTGTAGTTCAACAGCAGCTGGATGTCTACAGGTTGACCATTTTAATATATACAGTACTACTTAGGTTGGCCACTCATGGCCATATCTTGCCACTTGATGCAAGTGCAATGTCAGTAAAACCAGTGTGAAATTTGGACACACACTTAGCAGCCATTGGATAAGATCCATCATGACTGGGTCCTGTTAGTGTAGCATCTATCTATCTTTCTATCTATCAATCTCAAGTTTAGGAAAGTAATAGTTAGTGCTTTGCTAAATGCTAAAGATTATGGGACTAATGATTTGATGGATGTATGCCTTTTAGTGTAGTGAAAATCTGCACATTTGTATTGCTTATGCCCACAATACAACCAGAATGTATGTGCAGATTTGCTCATATATGACACTTGTGTATGCTAGCTACTGATAGGATGGGTGGGTGAGACAAGGAGCATTGTAACATGGGTCTAATACAGTAAGGATGAGCTTGCATAATTGTGAATAGATGCAAACCCACACAGAGATGCATATCCACCTGTCAGTAGCCATATCAATTGCTGGTCCTGAAGGCAGATGCAAATACATACTATCTGCTTCTGATTGGCTGATTGTGGATTTACTTCTGAAGTTGATAGGTGATCGTGCATATATTTGGTGGCAGTCATAATTTGGGCACTTAACCTGCCAACATGAAAATGTCGGCAGACTAAATTCCGACACCTACATCATGCAGACAGGTTAACAATGTAGTCAAAATGCCGACATTAAAAGACCAATGCCACCTGGTCCAGAGTGCCGACATTAGGTCCATCACAATTATATACCCTACCCCATATATTATATTATTTTGTGAGTATATTTAAGCAAGATTTTTTTTCTATTAGTACACCAGGAGGACAGTTATATCTGCTGTATTCGAGATGCTTTTTACATGTTATTCCAACCTAATAGCAAAGGTGTATTTCTCTATCAAAACAAAAGTTTAAAAATATTGGGTGTATGTATATCTGATGTATGCCTGAGATAAACCTGGAGCAAATTAATGCAACTTTACACATCTTGCGATTCATCAAACTTTGCATAGCCGCACAAATGCGATTTTTTTTAAATTAAATTTTATTGGGAATTTTTCCAAAACAGGTGGATGGGGGGGATACATAAAGAGACACGATCATTCAAAGTGGTTGCTTAATGAGGTTAACAGTCAAGTATACATATAAATTTTAACTTGCAATAACACAAAGTGTCGAGGGCAAACAATATGATGAGAATCAGTGCTAACATCAACTTATAATCTGAGTCCGTAATGCGACCTATGACAGGGAGGAAGAAAAGAGGGAAGGGGAGGTGGAAAAGAGTGAGGAAAAGCAGAGTGTGTTAGTATGGGATAGATAAGAGAAGATGGGTGTAAAAGAAAGAGATTAGAATTGTGGAGCAGTATGAACTCTCAAGGCATGTACAAAACATTTGTCACACGGCGATCCTTCAGTTTCTACAACCGTGGTTCGACACACTTACCTGCCTCCTGCTGACCTCCGGCTCTGGCTGTCGGCGTCCTGTTTTCAGGTCTGCGCATTCGCAGACTCAATCCTCTATGTTCTCTGCATGCTTTCTATTGGACAACCAATCTTGGCTCCAAACTTTAAAAGGCACTTCCCCCTGCGGGTCATTGCCTGTTGATCGTGTTACCTGCCTGGTATCAGACGTGGCTCCATTGCCTTCAGTGCGTTCCATTGGTCTTCAGAGCTCACACTCCATTTTATCCCGCTGTACCGCTGTCCACAAGAGCTCACTCTCCATCTTACCGCTGTACTGCTTGTTCACAAGAGCTTATGCTCCACCACTCAACTGTATTGCTTGTCTACAGAGCTTACGCTCCACCACTCAGCTTTATTGCTTGTCTACAGAGCTTACGCTTCACCACTCAGTTGCACTGCTTGTCTACAGAGCTTACGCTCCACCACTCATATGTACTGCTTGTCTACAGAGCTTACGCTCCACCACTCAGCTGTACTGCTTCTCTACAGAGCTTACGCTCCACCACTCCGCTGTACTGCTTGTCTACAGAGCTTACGCTCCCCTACTCCGCTGTACTACTTGTCTATAGTGCTTCCGCTCCACCACTCCTAATTCCTCAAATTGCCTACAGAACTTGCGCTCCATCTCTCCTGCTGTTACCTGCTATCTGCTAGTGCCTTCCTTCTCATTCCCCTAATAGATCTTGTCTGATACTCCTAGTAGGGGCCGTGACCTGCGGGCGGACACAGTTAAGTCCAAACCACCTTGCGAACTCCCTGGTGAACACCGTCCATTCGTCAGACCCCGCGCCTTGCTAGGAGTAGTGCTAAATTGGGCAAATCCAGAATCCTATCAGCAGAACCGTGACAACATTCAAGGTGAGGGATAGAGAAATCAAAAAGCAAAATAGTTACACTAGTAATAGAAACAGATAAGGTATGGGCGCTAGGGTAGACCTAGGAAGCAAAAGACAGCTGCCCCTAATCAGCTAGGATACCAACCTAGACACAAGTATAAACCAATTAAACAAAAAGAATATAAGGGCGCTTGTCTTGATACTTCACATAAAATTTATTAAAATACATAAAAATATACTTGGTACACATAACCAGATAAACCAAAGAGATATTATAACATAGTACATCAACTGGGTATGTATATGAAATCTGTGTACATATATTGTAGGATAAACAAAATATTCATATATAGCAGCACTCACGTTCCATAGAAAACGGAGCAGAGTTATTATTCTGACATATAGAAATTAGGGCAGTCTACACCTGTATTAGTGAGCCTCGTATTATCCATTTATCATATGTTATCCTCAACACATTGACGTTACTTCAATAAAACATTTCTGATGTATTCATTCATATAAATCCACCTATGGTTCCACAGAACTGGAAGACAAATAGTCTCTCGTTGTTTCATATGGGACAAATAAGTAGATTCTTTCCAGTATATCCGCCTGTATTGTAACAGGAAAGAGAGGAGGCTAATATTCCTTCATCAGTGAATATTCCAATAGTAGATTAAAAGACCACAGAATAGTTGATTGAAAGTGATTTCATGCTGAGGCAACGATTATGTTTAATCAATTCCCATCTAGGGTATCAATGTGGTAAGTAAGTCCAGTGTAGAAACTAATTACAAAGTCAGCAGTAAAATGAACTGCGGTTCAGTCAATCAGGCTTCACTCTGCAGAGCAAAGCCTGTAAAGCTTACCCACCGAATGATAAGGAGATAGCCTGTTGCTTCATACGGCTGGACGAATTATCCTTGTAACGCCGACTCTCCCATGTCCTCGTGGGACATGCAATATAGAACAGATTGGATGTGCACTATTAAAATCCCCGGGGTCTCTTGGCTGCTGGTTAATGTTAAAAGTCTTGAAAAAACACACACACAAGCTTGACGCGTTTCTCGGCATTAGCCGTTTCATCAGAAGCTGAATGAGTCTCTACGTGTGTCGAAAACCTTTAAATACCCTTACGGGTGTCCAGGTGTTTAATTGATAATCAGTCCAGGATGATCATTTACCATTATCAGTTTTGAATCTCCGGAACTAGCGGACTTATATATATATATGTACACATATTTCATATACATACCCCATTGATGTACTATGTTATAATATCTCTTTGGTTTATCTGGTTATGTGTACCAAGTATATTTTTATGTATTTTAATACACTAGTAATAGGTTTCAGTTTGTGAATCTGCCATCCATTATTAATTAAATTTGAAATAGGAGGGTATTCTGTTTCCAATTTTGGGCAACTAAACATCTAGCCGCTGTGAGGATGTGGCTTGGTAGTTTCCATATCAATCTGTGAATTCCAGGGGGTAGACATGGAAGAAGAAAATAGGACAAATGGAACGGAAATTGGATTTGTGTAATTGTACTAAATTAGGTCTGCCAATGCCCACCAAAATGGAATAATCTTGGAGTGGCTCCACCAAACATGGGACAGGGTGTCACGCTGGCCACAACCCTGCCAACAAAGGTGTAGTGATCGATCTGAGTGTGATAGAGGTGACGAATTTGAAGGAACTGATAGAAGGAGGAGGGAGAGAGAGTGAGACGGAAAGAAAGTCAGGGAAAAAAAACCATCGGGAAAAAAAACCATCGGAACAATGTCAGGGAGAAATTTAAAATTATGCTTTTTTCAGTTTTCAAAGCGCTTAGGGTTGTTTCCAGGGGGAAATGAGGGATTGCTCCAGATGGAACACATTCTCTTTGGATCAGTTGGAAAGTTCAAATCCAGTATTTCCTCACTGATAAGGATAAGTGTATTGTGAAGGGTAAGCTGTGAAGAGGAGGTTGGTCTTTGGGATCTAGCAAGAATAATGTGTAGGGCGAATGCATCTGAAGGAGATCAGCCTCTACATCTGCCCAAAGTCTAGTGTGAGGGATAGCATGAGCTAGGGCAGCTTGAGTGAGATGGGCCGACAAGTAATATTTATGTAAACATGGGAGACCCAGGCTGCCATCTTTAGAGTGGCAATATAGGATCTTTTGTCTGACTCTGTCGTCTTCCCGACCAAATAAATCGGGAGATATTGGACTGAATGTCTTTAAGAACAATAGATGGGACACGAACTGGAAGGATCTGAAATAAATAGAGTAGTCTGGGGAGGAGGTTCATCTTTATAGCAACAACTCTGCCAACAAATAAGATTAATACTCTGATTAATATTAATTTATAATTGTATATACAAAACAGCGAAATGTAAGTGATATGTGCAATAAAAAAGTTTTTTAAAAGAAGAGCTGCATGTGATTGAAATCTCTGATTGATATAAATTGGTTTAGTTCATGAATGAATATATGGGGGATATCAATTATATAGTATATACCCTTTTACATTAGTCACCAATTAACTATAAGAAGACCAAAACCTTCTTTTGCCGTGGATATTAAATCCCCTTACTGTTATTGTTGTAACTATAATTGTTACAAATGTTGGACATAGCTTGCTATGTAGCTATTTCTTTTTAAGGCTTGCATATGTCAGATATTCCTTCAATAAACTAGCAGCATATGATAGTCTGTTTAATACTGCTACAGTTCGATAGAAATTGGTTTGTTAAAATGAGAATCTACATTGAAGATATGGGTTATGATCCTCATAAATGTATCTTAAATCGAATAGCTCTGATTATCTAAATTGCCGATAATAATCTGCTCAACTATCTCTAAATTGTATAGCGTCCAGCTAGTCCAAGGCGGCTAACTATAATGAATATCTGTCTAAAATGTTTCTCCGCTATTGAATCTCATATCAAGAAGATGACAGAAATGTATTGTCTGCCTAGTAAGGTCTAATACGGGACAGGGGCAATAGTGGATTAATATTCCAGATATTATTATGAATTTATAGAGCAAATCACACACGTCGATGCTAGTTTCACTGTGAAAGCTTTTTCTAGGGTCAGGCCAATTAACTTGAAGGTGTCCTGTAAGTATTGTTGGGTATGAGGAGGGAAATTAAGAGTTAGAGCCTCAGTTTTATTGGAATTAATATTATAATTTGATAGATTACCATACTCATTGATTTCAGAGAGTAAGGATGGAATAGAAATATGGGCGTTACTGAGGGTAAGCAAGACATGATCTACATAAAGCATAATTATGGATGCTCTGGAACCTGTAGTAATGCCAGAGATGTTTTGATTGATCCAAATTCTAGCTTGCAGAGACTTCATCAACAAGGCAAAGAGAAGGGGTGAGAGGGGACAGCTTGCCTTGTGCCGTTGGCGATTGAAAAAGGGCCGAAGATGTAGCCATTAGCCAAGACTGAGGCCGTAGGATTAAAATATAATAAGCACACAAATGCATTTTTTGTGAATGATATGTCTGCTTTTTTTATGCAAATGCATTAAAATTCATCATCAGCACCCACTGGGAGGAGGGGGACTGCACCTAGGGATTCTCACCTCAAAACTATGTAGCATTTGGCCCACATGGTACACACCGCATGGACCTCTACTGAATTGAAGGAAGGCTTTGTTTACCATTAATAATGGCGGTCTCCCCTATGCCTCATGCGATTTAGGTGTTTTGAAAGCACATCTACAGTATATACAGATATGGCTGATGCTGGATGTTGATTTTAGGTAGAGACTATGTATGTTTTTTTAAGAAAAATACTTATTTTTTAAGATAATACAAAATGTACCATAAACATTATCATCATCATCATCATCATCATCATTTATCTATATAGCGCCAACATATTCCGTAGCGCTTTACAATTGGGGACAAACATAATAAACTAATAAACAAACTGGGTAAAACAGACAAAAAAGTGAGAAGGCCCTGCTCGCAAGCTTACAATCTATGGGACAATGGGAGATTGACACATGAGGTTAAGTCTACATTTTGCATTTTGGCTCAGCAAAGGTAAAAGTGACTCATAAGCTAAATGATCCCGTCACACAACAATGTTGGTCAGGGGGTAGTTGTCTTGTGTGAAATTGTGTAACAGGCTAAAGGTAGCGAGGTTAAGAGGGTGGCTGAGAAATATTATAAGCTTGTCTGAAGAGGTAGGTTTTCAGAGAACGCTTGAAAGTTTGTAGACCAGAGGAGAGTCTTAGTGTACGAGGGAGAGAATTCCATAGAGTGGGTGCAGCCCAAAAAAAGTCCTGTAACCGAGAATGGGAGGATGTAATGAGGGTGGATGAGAGACGCAGATCTTGTGTAGAACGGAGTTGCCGAGTTGGGAGATATTTTGAGACAAGAGAGGAGATGTATGTTGGTGCAGCTTTGTTGATGGCTTTGTAGGTTAGTAAAAGTATTTGATATTGGATTCGGTACAAAACATTCAGCCAGTGTAGAGACATACAGAGTAATTCAACAGAGGAATAACGATTTGCAAGGAAAATAAGTCTTTCCACAGCGTGCAAAATAGATTGTAGGGGTTTGAGTCTGTTTTTGGGAAGACCAGTAAGGAGGGAATTGCAATAGTCAATGCGGGAGATGATAAGTGCATGAATTAAGGTTTTTGCAGTGTTTTGCGTGAGATATGTGTGGATTCTGGAAATGTTCTTTAGATGTATGTAGCAGGATTTAGATAAAGAGTCAATGTGGGGAGCAAAGGATAGGTGTGAGTCAAGGATTACACCTAGGCAGCGAGCTTGTGAGGTGGGATTTATGGTCATGTTATCAACACAGATAGAAATGTCAGGTATGCTCTTGTTGGTGGGTGGGAATATTATTAACTCTGTTTTAGAAAGATTAAGTTTGAGTTGGCGAGAGGACATCCAAGATGATATGGCAGAAAGACAGTCAGTTACACGGGACAACACAGATGTCGAGAAATCAGGAGAGGATAGATAGATTTGGGTATCATCCGCATAGAGATGATACTGAAAGCCAAAGGAACTTATTAGATTTCCAAGAGAAGCTGTATAGATAGAGAATAGCAGAGGACCTAGCACTGAGCCTTGTGGTACTCCAACTGATAAGGGAAGCGGAGCAGAGGTGGCTCCAGAGAAATGAACATGTAAGCCAGCACCAGGCTTACGGATGCACAAAAGATATGTTCCCTAAAAGTAACATCTGCCTATACTTCTAACTGTAACTAGGACTCATCACTAAGTGGTGTACTTAAATTGTGTGCATACCCTTACTTTACTGCAATTGCATATGAATGCCACAAACCACCTATAAAGACATTAGAGGGCTGCAAGTGCATTTGTGCGTAGCTCTAAATTCATGTGCAATTTTTGCCATATGTACAGTGTGCTTAAAAGCATTTTTGTGGAGCACAATTTGTCTTAAGTTCAACTCTAAATAAAGCCCTCTGTGATAGTCTCTGCTGGGCTAAGAAGCTTTCACTGTACCTTACACTCTTCACTCCTGTGTTACTCTGATGCTGTGTTGCTATATTTTTTGTTTCTGCACTTTGGCATAATAAAGTCACCTTTGAAGTAGAGATGCTCACTGACCCCCGTGAAGAGGTTTTGGTTTTGGATCTGGATTAGCTTCGTGTTTGGGTTTGGTTTTGGCAAAACCGCCCTTGTGTGTTTTGGTTTTGGTTTTAGATCTGTATTTTTTTTAGAAAAATTGCTAAAATATGCTAAAATCACATAATTTTGCTCTTTTTTTTGATCCTACATTATTTTTAACCTCAGTAACACTAATTTCAAGTCATTTGCAGTCAATTTTGACCACCTCACAGGTCACATTATTAGTTTCATACACTTTCAGACAAATACTGCAGCGTCCTGACTGGCTGCTAAGCGACAGAGCAATGACTCAGACCCACACCAATCCAGGGTGCCAGACAAGACAAGGCCTAGTATTTTTATTTCAGCAATGACAATTAGCAATGGAGCAATGGAGCTCTTCTCTTTGGGTGTATATAACACCATACACTTTGACTGCAAATTCAGAAGAAAAGCCTGCAAGGCCTATTATTTGCATTTCAGCAATGACAATTAGCAATGGAGCTCTTCTCTTTGGGTGTATATAACATTGTACACTTTGACTGCAAATGCAGAAGAAAACCCTGTAAGGTCTAGTATTTATATTTTTCTGCAATGAGAATTAGCAATGGAGCTCTCCTCTTTGTGGGTAACCTGTATAACACAGTAGAATTTGACTGCAGAATTACACCAACCCTGACAGCAATAATATTTGTATTTTTCTGCAATGAGAATTAGCAATGGAGCTCTCCTGAATGTCACTGTAGACTTTGTGGAACACTGCTACCCCCTCCTCTTTCAATTCTATCTATTTGGCTGACCAACTGCTCTACATAGTGTGCTACCCCTTCTGTGTCTCTCTTTCAAATGGTGCTAGATCGCCGTGGAGGGCAGTATTTATAGATTTCAAAACTTGCGAAATCCTAGATCTGACGACGTAACGATAACATTTTGCCGCGTTTTCGATTACGAAAAAGCGCTCGCCTTAGTACTCGGATCTCCTAAGTTCCGGTGCGTTCATTTCTCGAGGAACCGAGCCTGAGTATCTCTACTTTGAAGCATACACCTGTATCTGGTTCCGACTCGACTACTTCCCTTCACCTCAACCCTTTAATTAAATTAAACTTTTCAGGATTTCATCTAAAAGCATGCTTTGTATAGCATTACTTATTATATTAATTATGAAAGTGAGGGGACCTTGTGACAATCTTTATTACTTTTGTCATTTTTGAGTGATAAGTTTGTATTACATTGGCAAGTAAACTTTAGACAATGTTATTAACAAGGTAGAAACATACCAGAGGACAGACAATATTTTTTTCAGAAATAGTCGCAAACATACATTAAGGGAGTGTTATATTCATTTTATCACTACCAATAAGCATTGTCCAATGCGATTATTGTAATTCCAATGCACAAAGATATTTAATTGCAAAATATAGCAGGATTTACAGCAAACCATGCTAGAGCATAAAATAAATTATAATAAACAGGAAAGTTTAAAAAACGAATACATTACATATGTGTTTCCCATGGGCTCAGGTTCAGATACATTCATGTTGTCTGTTGTCAGAAAGAGAGAACAATGGCCCAGCGAAGCTTGCTTATGTGCAGTTTCAGTTAACAAAAAAACACTGATGATGTCACTATGTACACAGATAAAACTCAGAGAGGTCTTCATTGATCCAGGGTTCAGGTCAGTCCAGTATAATGCAAATCATAGGTCAGTTCAAAGGATTCCGCTGATAAGGTGTGGCCAGCTCACTCCAACAGCTGAGTACGTTATGCCTAAGGGAACTGACTTAATCCAGTTTTTACCAACCTATTTGCATTCTGGACACAATATCATTTTGTACATTAATCATTTATCTTCCATAACTTGTGATCACAGAAAGCGATTGCTTCGCCGATAATAGCGGATTCCTCATGATAATGTGTAGATCATAATGACACTTAACATGATACATTTCCTATATCCTGAGCCTTAGATACCTTTAATATATTAGCATTTATGTATAAATAATCTCTAATACATTTTATTAATAAATAAATGTGGATTGGAACCTTAATAAATGTGTACTATTTACAAGTATAAATGCGAATGTAAATGTGTGTGTTATTAATCTGTGCGATTGCGTCATTACACGTGGTGTACTAATCGCAATTGCACTGTAAAATGTTCATTTAGTTTACTTCATCCAATTATTTGATTCCACAGGGAGAATTCAATTGGCCGCGTTGTTCGTGAGAAAAACACGGCTCATGCACTATTACCCTCAGTGCATTAATTTAAACACTGATTTTTACCGTAGCTCTGTTAGCCAAGAGCAAAAATCCACATTAAATATACTATACTACTGGTAATAGTCAGATAATCCCAATAAGGGTTAGGGCGCACACTGGAGAAAAAATAGGGGTTACACCGTAATAAATATGAGGGAAATAGGAGATGGAGAAACCTGATAATAGGCAGACTTTCTCGCTGCTGCAGACCCACAGTGGGCAGCTCAATCCCACTAATAGTAATAGATAACACAAACAACAATAAATGAGGGTTGCACTGCTAAAAAGGCAAGTCAGTTTTGGCTAAATAAACACCACAGTTTGCGGAGGATCTCCTGTCAGGCAAAATGATTCAATTGACAAATTGCCAGGTAAATATAACACTGCATTTAATATACTTGTCAGTAATCCACAATCAATTAGACTTAAGATAATGCTCCTAGGTCTTTCAAATAAACCCTATAATAGGGTATGCCTAATTAAGAACACTGTATTAAAAACACACATATAAAAAAAGGGACACAACCGCGGCTGTAGAAAAAAGTTGGTGTACACAGAAAAAAACATCCAGATATAGGGTAATCAGTCATAAATCCGGAACATCCAAAGCATTCAGTATGTGCTTAGTAGAATGCACACTGTTTTATAAATAATGTGTATAGTAGCTCATAGATACGGCCTCCTTCGAAATCAGACAGTGTGTGTGGCAAGATAAAGTCTCAATCACCTTATTTATGTGATCCCTCAATAAAGCTGATAATCCGTTTCACAGATGATATCATTCCCTCTGAGGTTAGCCGGTCTCTAAAGCGCGGACTCCGCTGTACAACACAGATCCGGTAATAATGTTGTCTCAATTCCGGCTGGAGAGCGCTCTTAGCTCAATAGTACAGATTATTGGAGCCAGTGGTATTGAAGGCTTCTTGTAGACCAGCTGAATAGTATAATACCCCAGAGTATAGTGTGAATAGTTAAAGATGAATCGCCACTTCAATAAACACACTTGAATGGTACAATTGAAGGCACACTCACATCCATGTATAGGACACACAAACCCCGCTGATGCGTTTCGTGCTTCTCAGAGCACTTTCTCAAAGCTACTGGTAATAGTGCACGGGCCGTGTTGTTCGTTGGAACAACGCGGTCAATTAAATTGCCCCCTAAAATTATAGGCCCTTATCCACTATCTCTGAGGACATATAAAATTCAAGTTCATTTCTCTGGGAGAGAAATTCTGTCAGTCCTCCAGTTAAATAGAGTTAAACACCCCTCTAAATATGCCTTCTCCAACCCTTGAATCCAATTTAAATAACTAAGCTCATTCATGGAAAATGTAACATGTTTGAGTGTTTGAAACTTATCCAGTATATTGGGCAAAGTGCACCTAGCTATGTGCTTTTCCACTGAAGAGTAGGAGATCTTATCCATTCTTCACCAATGTCTGTCAGGCACCATCCCGGACTGTGTATAGCAGTGGCGCACGCAGGGGGGGTTTCTGGTTCTCCAGAAACCCCTCCCCTCCACGAACCAACGGAACTGTACAGCAGCCGCGGCGCTGTCAAAGAAGCGTCCGTGGCAGTGCTGTATTGTAGTATAATACAGCACTGCCGCGGATGCTGCTTGACAGCGCCACGGCTGCTGTAGAATTCAGACTCGCCGAAATGGAGCTGCTGCGCATGCTCCCTCTCGCAATATTTTTTTTTTTCCGGGGGGGTCGGAAACCCCCCCTTCTAAATCCTGCGTTCGCCCCTGTATAGGTGCCAGGGACAGATGCCTGCTGTCTTCTCCGATTCAAGTCCTGTTGCCTGGCCTACTAGTATGTTTTTGTAGTGTGCAAAGAAACCGGAGCACCTGGAGGAAACCCACACAAACACAGGGAGAACATACAAACACTACACAGATAAGGCCATGGACTGTGAGGCAGAAGCGCTAACCACTTAGCCACCATGCTGCCCACTATGGTGTATATCTAGCATCTCCTCCCTTCATTGGTTTCACCAGCTCCATCGTCCTGTATCCTGTTTATACTGTTCTTGGTTCCTGACTTTTGGCTTTGTTCCTGACTATTCTCTGCCTTTGCGTTTTGGCCCTGCTTGATTCCTGGATTCTGACCTTCGGCTTCCTCCTGAACACTCTCTCGGATCCCCTCTGTGTACTGCACCATTGTTTGGCTTCTGAACCGGACTGTACGACTATTCCTGCTCTCTTCCGCTGCACTGATAGCTAACTGGGAGAACTGCGACCTGCTCATCCCACGCAGCCAAGCCCATACCTCCTTGCGGGGGTTTCTGGTGAATACAGGGGGTGCGTTAGACTCTGCGCCTCCCAGATTAGTCACGCCAATATCAGTTAGTGGCATTCTTTAGTCATTAACGTGATATAAACAAAGTAAGGAATGTCTCTAAAAATGTATAGACTCAATTACTACTTTAATAATCTAGTTTTGCAAAACAACATTTTGTTTATGCAAGGAGTACCATCGCTCTGCCCAAGGCCTCCCTTTCCCTGGTTCAAACTTTTGCACTAATGAAAATTGCACCATATTGCCCATAATCCCATGCTCTAGGTGCACCAGTGCAAATCAAAGGAAGACACCATGAAATAGTATTTTTGCTATATCAATAAAATTATATTTACAAGTTTATTTATTTTGCAATTTACAGGTGGACCACAAAAAGTAAAACACCCATAAAAAAATACTTAAAATGGTAGTGGGCCAACTTGAGCTTCTAGTATGGCCTGTTTGCACCATGGCAAAAGTCTACAAATGCCTGGACTTGTGCAGAAGGGATGTAGCACCATTCTTTCACAAGAAACTCACGAATGGTTTATGGTGGTTGAAAACGCTGTCTCAGACGTCTTTCAAGAATATCTCATAAATGCCTGATTGGGTTCAGGTTTGATCCCTGAGAACGTTATAACATGTGGAAAACATCAAAGTCAACTTAAGCCATTGAGAAACCACACATCATGTGTGATTGGAGCATTGTTGTCTTGGCAGACACCCCTTCTGTCATGGGGTGAAGATGATCATTCTGTACCATTAAGTAATGATTTGCATTGGTGGGTGGTGGGATAATTTAGGCATAATCCATTGGTTAATTTTTATAAATGTTGAGATTTCTACATATTGGGGGTTTTTAGTTACGAATCCAGCGGTAGCACTAAACACATGTTTAGACAATGCACCAGAACATGGGCAGGGAAGTATTTAAATGCCAAATTTTGGTGTGTAAGTACAAGATTTCACAAGCAATATTATTTTAATGAGCTAAATGGGTAAAGAGGGTTTCCACCTTACAAAAAGACTTCAGTTTTGCAGTAGCTCAGACTTTTTATGGCACATATATTGCACCTTCGTGTTGTGCTTAGGCAAATAATTGTGCAGACACACTTCGAACAAGTAATAAAAAGTTTCCCAAACACAATTGGCACATGTAATAAAGGCAGTCCCAATGTCTTTCATGATTGCTAGAAGCAATAAATGAGCTAAACAAAGCAGTTTTTTAAGTGGAAAATGGAAAAAGTTTAGTACAAGAATGGCAAGGGATTGGACTTTGATGTGACATTTACAGTTTTGCACAGAGTAAAATTTGTAAGAAAAGAAGAAAAATAAGAGATATATAAATCCGACAGGCAAAACTGCAGTACTCTTTATACAACTATGTATAAAATGCAGTGACTACACAAGTGTACAGTAGTCTAAGCTACTAATAGTCACAGTTAGACAGAACATCCACATATGTTTCCTCCTGCTACCGTCTAGGGAGAATGAGTGTCCAAGAAGTTATAAAGGTACAGACATGTAAAATTAGTTGATGCTTGGTGATTGGCTTATTTATGTAGTGTGTACTGTGATTGAACTAATTATTCAGAGGGCATTTGTGAGTATATCAGGATTATATTCAGATCTCTTGCTATTCAGGCCAGTTGATTTGCCTGCAGACAGATTTATATGCCAACTTGGGACACTCAGTACCCCCTATGGCTTTGATACCAACCACTCAGGCAAACAAAAAACAAAAAACTGTTCTTGAGCTTAAAGTTGACTCTACTATTATATTTCAAAGCGAGGCGTCTCATGATCTGGACTTTGAAATAGAAAATGACTTCCTGAAAGACAAATTGGAAGACTTACAGATCCGGGAATGCCGCAACAATTTGAGGCTCTGTAATGTCCCTTAATTGGTGGAACCTAAGGAGGTGGAACAGTTCATTTTTAAATTCTTCTCTTCGTTGGATCCTGCTCTTTCCAACCACCCCATACAGATTGAACGTGTACATAAAGCTCTGAGGCTTCACCCGAAAGATTCTGATACCCCTAGGAATGTGATATTGCTTATTTTCTCCTTTAAAACCTGAGATGCAATTTCCTCAGTAGTCAGGAACTCTCTATATGTTCTATTTGAGGGGTCTCGAATTCAGGTTTTTCAAGATCTCATACCCTCTGCAAAACATTGTGACCTCAGAGATGTGGCAATTTACTTGACAATGAATACAAATATCGATGGGGATTCCTTTCCACCGCACTTGGAGGTGGAGGGTAGGCAGGTGACCATCTGGGCCCTGAATGAGGGGAAAGACCTAATTCATCAGCTCAACGTTTCACACTCTAATCGGGACTCACAATCTGATCACCCTTGTTCCCAGTTAAGTCACAACCTCAGTGATCCCTGTTCTTTTACAAAACTGCACTGGGACTGGTGGCAAAACTAGTTCTCATTTTCCTTGCTCATTCTTGTCGTAGAGAATTATATTTGTAATGTTTTATTTACAGTAGTTCTATGTTTTATAATCTATATTAGTTTCATTATCTAGGTTGCATGATTGTTGCTACTGCTAGCCTTCTTTGGATGGGTGGAGGGAATCCTAGGGTAACCAATCAGATTCTAGATATCCTTTATTTAATGCACTGTACAAAATGACAGCTAGAATCTGATTGGTTTCTATAGGCAACATCTCCACTTTTTCAATCCTGCCGCTTGATAAACTTACCCCGAGTCATAGGCCCTGTACCCACACAGGAGTAATAGAACCAGGACTTTATTTCAGTACCATGGAATTTCTTTTTTTCCAACTCTTAGCTCTAATTTAGCTGCAATCCCAAACCAGGTACCTTTGTTTTATCCACTGCACTGGTGTTTCACATCTAGATTTGGGTTACCTCCTATTGTGGGGACAATCCTTGTAGACTATCCCTCTGCCTCTGAGGCTTGTGTCTATGTCCTTACCCTCTTTTAGCCTTCTCTTTCTTAGCCCTTGTGCTATTGACTCTTTACCCTGCTCTCCTCCCTTTATTTTTTCTTACTTGGTCGTCCCCTTGAGATACTGCCAATCATGTTTCTCTCTCTTAATGTTAACAGTTTGAACACGCCTCAAAAACATTCCCCATTATTCAAAACCATCCATAAATTTAAGTGTTTTTTTTGTTGTTGCAGGAATTACATTTCAAGTCAGGTGGCCATCCCTCTCTGTCCTCACTCAGGTTCTCCTCAGTGCATTATGCCTCTCATTTGAACAAAAAAATAGAGTAGTTAATTTGATTCATAATTCTTTTCTCTTTGTCCTATCAGACGCTAAAGTCGACCCTGAAGGTTGTTTTCTCATCCTCACAGGCAAAATTGGACACTTCGACATTAATCTCCCAAATATATATGCACCCAGCACAGGTCAGTAAGTCTTTTTCCCTCACTTTTTCACTACACTACATCATGTGCGTATGAGATTACTCCTGGTTGGCGGTGATTTTAATACTATTATGTCACCTACTTTAGATAAGTCAGCCAACAGTTCTCCTTCCTTGCTATCTTTACACACGAAAGTTCTCCAATTACTTTTGGTTGAAGCTGGTCTTTTTGATATCTGATGGGTCATTGTATCCCACATTAAGAGATTGCATAATTTACTCATTCCTGTATAAATCTTATTCAAGAATCAATTTGTTTATGGGCTGCACTCATCTCTTCCAATCACTCAGAACGATATACACTCTAATATGTGATCCGATCATTCCATACTCTCGTTACCAATTGATTTGTTACAGAACCCTATAGGGAGGACCTTATGGATACTGAATGGGACTCTTCTTACGCTACCGCACTGTAAAGAGACTGACTATATCGGCCTTGTTTATACACTATTTTGATATTAATATGAGTCCAGAGGTTTCCATACCTACGATTTGGGAGGCCTATAAGGTAGTGATTCATGGGCACATTATTAAGTTTGTGTTCCATAGGTATAAGGAACATTATGAAGTTTTTACCAAATTATCAGCTAAATTGTGTGACCTCTAAACACTTTACAAACTCTCCCTCTTCATAAACAAAAAATCAGGAGGGGGCTTCAAACACCATTAAATTGCAGTTAAACTCAGATGCACTCACCTCCCAGGTATAGGGGCTTACATACCTAAATGAGCTTTAAATAAGGTTTGATGGACAGCCACTAAGACAACATAAGGTAATATTTTGAAACAAAATTAGAGAACAAAATAAAAACCGTACAGATAAGAGATGTGTTGAAAGCGCAGCAGTCGCAATTTCCCACCAAATTTGATTGCACACATTTAATCTCTCACCATGTCAATATTGGAAATGCACAACCCCTGTGGCATTCCACGTATCGAAAACCCCATAGGTACTAACCATGTTGCGGTCAGAGGTAAATAACATGCTAGCCATGGAATTCATAGTCTCATCTTTTCTCAGTTTTGCATGCACTATGAGTGGTTGAATTAAGTGGCAGTGATGGAAGTACACACTCTGCCTAGAGTAGATGAGCTCTTATACCAGCTGGGAGCCTGACCATTTCTGAAATTAGCAATGGGTACTGGCAAATTCCACTAACCAAAAAGGTGCAAGAGTGATCTGCATTCAACTGTTTGGGCAATTTGAATTCAAAGTAATGCACTTTGGTATGAAGAATGCCGCAGCCAGCTTTCAGAGGGTGGTAGATGATCTGTTAGACAGGTGTCAGAAATTTGTGCAAGCGTAGTTAGATAATATCAATATCTTCAGTGAGTCATGGGAAGACTATTTAATACATGACTCCCTGGTGTTTAGACTCATAGCGGATGACCAACTGACCATCAGACGTGACAAATGCCAAGTGGGTATGGCAGAGGTGAAATACCTTGGGCACAGGATGGGCAGAGGCAAAGTATGACCAGAGCCAGCTAAAATAGAAGCCATCTTATTCTGGCCACTGCCACCAGAAACAAATGAGATCCTTCTTTGACACCACGGGGTATTACCGCAAGTTCGTGCCCCATCACTGTACCATTGCCAAACCACTGACAGATCTGACTACCAAAAAGTTAATACGACAAATAGAATGGACATATGAATATGAACAGGCCTTCTGCCCACTAAAGGAGGAATTATCCCAGTCTCCTTTACTAGCTGCCCATGACTTCCGATGATGATTCATTGTACAAACTGATGCTTCAGGCTGCGGATTAGGAGCAGTGTTGAGCCAGGCTGGGGAAGAACACCCGGTAGCATATTTGTCCCCAAAGCTGGCGGCTTCTCGTGGCCTTTTATGCTTTAGACTCTGCGCCATTATGGCCTGAGCAGAACCTTCATCAGTGCTATCCAAGTGCTTTACCACCTCCCCTCCTCATCGGTGTTAACCAATGGGCTGATGTCCTCCACTTTCACACTTCAGTAATGGAACCAGACAGGGTGACCTCTTTCTCCTTTATTGTATGCCCTATGCAAAGAACCCCTAGCCACCACCTTTCATCATAACCCCGATATTGCAGGGATTCAGGTTGGGTCTTCCTGCTTTAAACTATCCTTATTTGCAGACAACATTTTGTTGACCCTCTCTAACTCTTAGAACTTATTGCCTAATCTGTTTAAAGGTTTTGTGGCATACGACTTATTGTCCGGTTACAAGATTAACAATTCAAAATCTGAGGCCTTAGTTCTTCACACCCTCATTCCTGTAACTGCTATCCTTGAGCCAAAATTTGATTTTTAATGTTGATGCCTGGCTCTCCGTTACTTTAAGATTATGCTTTCAGGGATCATTTCTATTGGCAATAAATGGAGAAATGTGTTTGAAAGTGTTTAGACTACTATTAAACAAGATCTTGCCAAATGGAATCCACTTTTCATTTCATGGTTTGATAGAATCAGTGTGGTGTAGATAAACGGTTTGTTCCATATTTTTTACTTGTTTCAGACCCTCCTAATTTCTTGCAAATGCTTTTAGTAACTTCATTTGGCAGGGCAAGAAGTCATGGAGTAAGTATTTATATCTTGCTAAATATACCTCGTCCGGAGGATATGGGGTTCCCATATTCAAACAATATTATCAAGCGGTGAATTTAGTTTACATTAACTGTTCCTTCACTTCCCCTCTCTCTCTTTTCTCCTCTCCTTCTCTAGATTTGTCCTTCTTTTTCTTCCTGGCTGCCCCTTTCCCATTAAAAATAAGAAAAAGACAACAACATTTGTCATGTTTCAGTTTGAGATTTGTTATTCTGTTTTGTATTCCTGTTATCGAGGTGGTATTGCAACCTAACACCCAAACCACTTACTGCTGGTTTTCCTTGCATAATTGTTTTAATTTTATATAGTAGAAGCCCTGATGTAAAGTTTGGACTGTTCCATCTCAGTGCAGCTTTACTTTCTTTTTGTATTCATTGTTGTTGATGTAAATAAAAGGATTTTTTAAAGCAACATTGCAATCTAGCAAAACAAGAGAAAATGCCTTAAAGCAATTAAAAGAACACAAATCCATAATATTTAAATCATCAGATGAAGGAGGGGGACTGGTTATACTAGGCACAGAGGATTATAAGCTAAAGTAACACAAATTTTGAGTGACACCACTATCTATCAAAAATGACCAGCAGACCAAACAGATTAATATACAAAATTGTTACTTCAGCACTTAGAATCTGGATTAGAAAATAGTATGTCTTGAAACTCCCCATCCTATCTTTCCTGTTCTACTATTTACCAGAAATTCATGAAAATCCGGTTAGACCTCCAGGTAGAACTATAATTTTGTGAATTTGTTACATCACATCAAATGTATTCCCTTATGTTGACTATTTTTTATACGATTATGTCAAGACACAACCATTATATATTCAAGACAGTACACAAGCAATACATATACTATAAGGCATAGACTGGCAGGACGACTACTGGTCAGTCTCCCGCAATGTGACCTAATTTTATATAGTTATTCAACATGATCAGGGAGTACAAAGTACATGGCATTTCTATAAAAAGGGAGGCCATTTCGATGAATGGCAGATAGTTTTTGTTCTAAACAATATTCTATTTATACTGGAACACAACTACCTGTGGTATAATGGCAGAAGCTATCTTCAAACACAAAGCATGGCTATGGGCACTGGATTTGCTATGGGCACTATGCTAATCTTTTCATGAGCACGTAGGAGGAGTAGTTCATCTGTTTGGCTCATGAATTTGGGGAAAACCTGGTGCTCTTTAGATGATATATAGATGACGTACTTATTATTTGCAAGGCGGCATAGGAGGCATTACAACATTTTATATTATATATCAATATGAACTCCAATAATTTAAGATTTACATCGGACTATAGCAAAGAAAATATTTATATTAGCAGATAACATCCACCAACCAAATTGGCTAGAAAATATACTTTCAGGACAATTTATACGCATATGCAGATCTTACACAGATATTACCACAAACATTAAACAACAATAACAGAAGAAAGACAAATTAATGGAAAGAACATATGATGATAAATTTGTGGGTAAAGATGTTAATGATGCAAAAGAAATAATTAGGCACGATCTTTTAAAATCAAACTCCAAAAAGAGAACAGGTCACTGAGCAACTAAAAAATGTGGAGCGTGGGGGTCCCCTTGTGTTCTTCCCATAGTTTGACTTTTTTTTCCTAATGTACAGGGTGGCAATACATGGTTAAACCAAATTACTCCAAAACATCGTTTTTACTATTGCAGCACTTGCATAAATTGTAGAACCCTGAATTATAGAACTAGCAAACTTATGTGTTCATTTACATCAAATCAAACATTGGAGTCCTTTGATATCCAACAACACATAACATGTAATAAGTAATGTGGTATATTTATTGAAATGCCCATGCCACATACAGTATATAGGCCGCACAATAAGAAAAGTAAAAATTTTAATAGGCAAGCATGTAAGATATATAAAAAACAACTTTGAACTTTATAATATGTCACAACATTTTGCTAAGTTTCATAAGAAGGATCTGACAGGATTGAAATTCATAGGGATTAGACAGGTATATAAAAATTGGAGGGGAGTGACTTTATTAAAAGAATAAATAAAGACGAGGCCCGGTGGATATTTCAGCTGAAAACATTAGTTCCGAGGGGAATAAATATTGATTTTGGTTTGAAATCAATATTGTAGTCGCTTTTTTTTTTTCTACTTTCTACTTGATATATGAATTCTATTATATTACTCATTATATATTTACAATTCCATTCAATATCATGTACATAAGTGGGTCTTGTTTGCTACCAATACTTCAAGATCCATACTGATCAGGGTAACTAATAAGACTCTACTTTAGAAGATGGCAATCACTTATTCACCATTTTGGGAGCGAGACTGATACTCATCAGAATTTATGCAATATTAAATTAATTGGGTAACTAACCCTCTGATTATAAATGTTCACTATTGCCCACAATTATGCAGATCATCCCTAAGAATAATTTTTACAGTTAAGATAATATCCATATCGTGATTCCCAATTATTATGCATCGTATATATGGGTTAAGAATAACGGTTATCCAACTCAACACAACAACAGCTACTTGCTATGTAAAAACATATTTCTTGGTCTAAATCAGTGTCCTCAGGGACCCCTAACAGTGCAGGTTTTCCAGGTCACAAGTGAAATAATTGGCTGACCACTGAGCACGGTGGTTCAGTGGTTAGCATTTCTTCCTCACAGAGCTGGGGTCATGTGTTCAATTCCTGAACATTGCCTTATCTGTGTGGAGTTTGTATGTTCTCCCCATGTTTGCATGGGTTTCCTCTGGGTGCTCCAGTTTCCTCCCACACTCCAAAAACATACTAGTAGGTTAATTGGCTGCTATCAAAATTGACCCTAGTCTGTCTGTGTGTGTGTATGTTAGGGAATTTAGACTGTAAGCTCCAATGGGGCAGGGACTGATGTGAATGAGTTCTCTGTACAGCACTGCAGAATCAGTGGCGCTATATAAATAAATGGTAATGATGATGATGATAATAATTAGTACCTCCTGTGGATCTTTCAGAATGTGTCAGTCAGTAATGAATACACCTGTGCTCCAGCAGAGAAATATGGAAAACATACATTTTGAACAATGCTGTGCCTCCAACTTTGTGGCAACAGTTTGGGTAAGGCTCTTCTCTATTACAACATGACTGTGCCCCAGTACACAAAGCAAGTACTACAGCGACATGGTTTGATGAGGTGGGTGTGGAAGAACTTGACTGGCTTGCCCAGAGCCCTGACCTCAACCCCATTGAACACCTTTGGGATGAACTGGGACAGAGATTGCAAGCCAGGCCTTCTAGTCCAACATCAGTGCCTGACCTCACAAATGCCCTACAGAATGAATGGGTACAAATTACCACAGAATCACTCCAACATCTTGTGGAAAGCCTTCCAAGATGAGTGGAAGATATTATCACTGCAAAAGGGTGACCAACTCCATACAAAAGTATATGTATTTTAATATGTCATTGCAGTCCCTGTTGGTGCAATTGTCAAGCGTCCGAATACTTTTGTACATATAGTGTATATATGGTAGAATATCAATGATTCTAAGGTTGAGACAGTTTGAGATGTGAAGGAATTGGAACTTTGGCCATGTTAAATGATGATACTAGACCGAGTAAGGTAATTAACAAGACAGATAGGTACACTATAAGGGTTATATTGGATCACACAGTAGTAGGAAACAGAATACAACAACAATATTAAGTTTATGTAATAATGTTTTTATGTTAGCGGCAATACCAATGAATCATACAGCTCATGCTGCTGACTGCATCTGACACTATTGAACTGTAACTGTAACCAAACACTATTTTTTTTACCTAATTGTAAGGTTAGGGTTGCTGCCATTGCCACTTTAATACATAGAAATCCAAGTCGCTATGCTAAGTGATGTAAATAGATAGTGAAACCATTCCAAGCATTTGGTGAATAGTGCAATGATGTCAGTGACCTCACAGTCATTATTATGGTAAGTCTGCATTTTGATTTTATTGCCATTATTCAAATCAGAGTTTTTTTGTCGGGTTACTGGCTGTTGTGGTAACCATTGTCATTATTATGACTACCACTGCTCTTGAGAAAAGTTCTTTGTCAGTTCCGAATTATCAGTTCATTTGGATAACACAATTATTTGAAAGGACTTTATGACTGGCATGAGTGGGACCAGTTTTTAACAGACGGACTTCTAATAACAAGTAACAGATCTTCTTAAGTTGCTTATCCCGGTGCTTCCAGATTATAATCAACTATACTCTAAGTGTTTTTATTGTTTTTACTATTAAAAGTATTCAAATGCATGACAAGAAATTTCCATTTTTTACTTTACTCTGACACATCTGGAAACACTGAGGAGGCCGTAATCACCTTTAAAGATCAGCCCAGTGACTGTAGGATACACAGAAACAACACAGAATAATCTAGGGATTAAAGGTTTGATCACAGACATACTCCAAAGTTTGCTTGATTTGGATACCATCAAACTAGGAGTTCAACAGCAAACACAAAAGGGAAAATCAACTAAATTGTATCCAGGTACAGGTCTCACTGAACTATACAAAGATTAGAGACCCTATGTAATTTAGTTCTTAAACTTTACAATTCTATCAGCGAAACCTGGCTCACTTCTGCTGACACTGTTTCTCCCGCCGCTTTCTCCCTTGGGGCCTCTACTTCTTTCACTCCACTAGACCAGATTACCATCCAGGAGGTGGTGTGCGCCTCCTCCTATACCCTAACAGTACTTTTCAGGTCATTCCCACTGTGCTTTTCCTCTTGTTCTCCTCATTTAAAGTCCACTCTATCTGTCTCTACGCCACATCCATCTCCATGTCTTTGTCATTTACCGTCATCGCTTTTCCTTGACAACTTTGCATCCAGGCTTCCCCACTCCCTTTCCTCTGACCTTCCCTCCATCATACTAGGTGATTTTAATATCCCGATTGTTCCCATCCCTTTTCGCCTCCTTCGCTCCCTTTCCCCCACTGCCTCCTTCTACCTTGCAAACCTCTTCAATCTGTCACTCTCTATTAGCATTGTCTACTCTTCCTTTAAACATGCCCTTATCTCCCCCATTCTTAAGAAACCCAATCTTGACCCCACCTCACTCTCTAACTACTGCCTCATTTCACTTTTACCCTATGCCAAGGTTTAACACCAATGTAGCACAGGAGCAGGTAGCAGACTGGACTAGAACGCTATAACCAGTAGTGAGGCTCAGTCCTCACTTCCTTAAATAATACAAAGGACCAATCAGGGCAAGTGATCCCGGTACTAGCATAAAAAATTACAGGCACTGCAGCCAATGGAAGAGAAGAGTGAGAGCAGCGTATAACTAATCAGCCCTAATTGGCTGATCCCTGACAGCCCTGCACGCGCGCGGCTGTTTGACAGCCTGCTGGGCACGGCGACAGGGAGCCTGAAGTGTCCCTGTTGTTTCTAAGACAACCGGGACGAGGGAGCCGGAAGTGACGTCCCGGTCATCATGGAGACGGCCGGGACGCCACCAACAGGCAGCAGAGAGTCGCGTGATGCCCGCGGCCGCCGCGGCCTCCGTGACCGCTGTCACCACCACACCACTCCACTGAAATGGCCCAGCCAAAGTTACTATTGACTTTCTCTCAGCTAAATTCAGGGGTTACTCCTTCCTGGTCATCCTCCTTGACCTCTCTGCGGCTTTCAACAACATGGACCACCCCCTCCTACTGCAGACTCTTCTTTTTCACGGCCTCTCAGGCTCTGTCTTTGTTTGGTTCTGGCCTCTGTTTCCACTTCTGATTCATCCTCCCCATGTAGGAGTCCCTCAGAGCTCTGTTCTTGCCCCTCTACACTTTTCACAGTACACTACTTCCATGGATGATCTCATATGTTCCTTCGGTCTCCAGTATTACCTTTATGTCGATGACATTCAACTCTACATCTCTTGTCCTGATCTCCCGACTCCCTCCTCTCTCATGTATCTGAATGCCTTTCCGCTAACTCCTTTTGGATATCCTCACGTTTTCTTAAAATCAACATTGCCAAAACCGAACTCATTGGCTTCCCTCCTTCTAAATCTTCATCTCACGTTGATCTCTCTATCACTGTCAACAAGACCACCATCACTTCTGCTCCCTAACTCCGCTGCCAGGGTGTGACCCTTTACTCTTCCCTCTCCTTAGCGCCCCACATTCAATATCTTGCCCAATCTTGTCGCTTTCAACTACGCAACATCACCCACATCCGGCCATTCCTATATCAAGATACCACCAAAACCATTATCCATGCACTTGTCATTTCCCATCTTTTTTTTCTCTTTATTTTAATGAAGGCAAAAAGTTACAAAAATTGCAGCATTAAGACAAAAATATTGAATTACATGTATACTCCTACAATCAATTAAATATGACATAGTTAAATAAAAGTCATTACACAGCTTAGAATTTTTTTTATCAATATAGGAGGTTAATTATCTAAACTCTAGTCCTTCATGACCTTAACATCATAACACTCAAAGGCCCATAAGACCCAGATGCGACAAGATAAAAGTTTAACAGGGGTAATTCAAATAACAATAATCTACTGTAAAGACTATCAGAGGACCGTCATACATTAGTCTGAGCTTGTACCATGATGTTAAGTCAAAACAACCAAAACAATACTAAATTTGACCTTTTATAGCACTGGTCAATGAATCAATATAGCCATCCCAAAGTTGAAAAAAACCTTTAGTCAGTTTTTCTTTATTCAAGGAAGAATTCAACCAATCCATTTTAAATATATAAAATAATTTAGTTTTAAATATAGTCAAAGATGGTGAATAATCTTGGATCCATAGCTGTAATATACTCTTCCTAGCAGCCGCGGATATAATCAGTAGCATCTTCCTATTTCCCTTAGTCATCTTATAAGGCTCAGGGATAAATCCCAAAATTGAAGATAAGGGAGGCATATAGTTCAAGAGATCAACGACGTATTGATGAACCTCTCTCCAAAAACGTTTTATATAAGGACAATCCCACATACAATGATAAAAAGAAGCATGATCAGCATAACATTTAAGAAAGTTGTGGGAGACAGAAAGACTCATATTATATCTACGGTTTGGTGACAAATACTCACAATGGAATATGTTATAAAACATTTCTTTATAAATGCTAGAAGAGAGAGTGTGGGGTGAGTATATTAATTTGTTAATATTGCATATACTGAAATATTAGGAAAAACATTCAACCAATAACATAAACCCAAGGATATTTTAGTCAAGTCAAGAGAACTTCTCAGTACTTTATAATGTATCGAAATAGCTTTCCTAACAAAGGGTAACCTATCCAACACTCGATCGAGATCATTACTCCAATTGGCTGGATGTAGGAACTTTAATACGCAATTCACATAGTGTTGAGCTTGAATAATTGAAAACATCTGCTAATACAGGAGCTTCAAATTATCCAAAATTTGAGATATTTTAAGAGAGTCCTGTAAGGAGACATTAACCAATGATTTAACATTTTTTATACCCTTCATATACAAATAATTAAAAGGATAAGAGGTGTGATCAGATTGGAATTCTGGATTATGTAAGAAAGGTAAATACAAGGAGTAATAACTATTCAACTTGAATTTACATCTTGCAAAATGCTAAGCCCTACAGACATTCATCAAAAGTGGGTTATCCGCAATAACATTGGGATTTTTATGTTTAGGAAGGTGTAAGAAAGCAGTCAGGCTTACACCTGAAAGAAACGATTGGTCCAAATCATAGATCACAAAGGTATTAGCTTCATGTAGCCAATCTCTAATAAACCTAAAAGGTCCTGCATATCCTTATAGTTTTAAATTGGGGCAATTGATCCCTCCATCAGATATACTTTGGTGAAGATTAACTAGGCCTATTCTAGGTCACTTAGATTTCCATATACACTTTCTAAATTCTCTATTCAGTCTATTTCATCTGATGGTGAGATTAATATACGCAACATTTTGTAGTAGATACAATATTTTTGGAAACACTATCATTTTTATTAGGTTGCCTCGACCCAGGTAGGAAAGCCTTTAGTATTTCCAACTAACCATTTCATCCATTACCGTTTTAATCACCTTACGCATATTAAGACTGTACAACTCGTGTATGTTCTTAAGAAGTTGGATGCCAAGAAAAGTGAGGGATCTGTTTGTCCAGACCAAAGATTAGGACCTACTCCATAAGGGTCTGTTCACTACAACCAATGGCAAAGCCACTGACATTGACTGATTAATTAAAAAATCAGATACCTCTTCAAACTCATTAATTATATTAAACAATAATGACATGGTTAGATGTGGATCAGATAATAATAGTAATAAATCGTCCGCAAATGCCACCAGTCTATTTTCCTGACTACCCACCCTTATTCCTGGAAGTTTAGGGTGGGATTGTATAATACGGTAAAGGGGATCGAATGTCAGGTTAAATAAAAGTGGCGAAAAGGGCAAAGCTGCCTGGTGCCCCATGGCATTGTTATTGAAGAACTAAATTGTCCATTAATAAAGAAAAAGGTTTTGGATCAGTATATAAAGATCTTATAATCTGAGAAAAGTCTTGTCCAAAGACCCTTGTTTCTAATACCAAATGAAGATGTTGCCAAGATGACCGCTAATGCAGTTTTAACCCCTTTTACTGAGTATCTGTTGTGAGTAAAACCAATTTGATGCGGGGTAAGCAAGTTTGTCATCATAGATTGTAGTATATTTGCTAAAACCTTTGCTAAAATTTTAAAAAATTAATTTTCCATCTTGATTATTGTAACTTTCTCCTCACTGGCATTCCCCTCTTCCACCTCGCTCCCCTTTGGTCTATATTCAACCTGGCTGCGATACCTATGCTCCTCTACCAAGTATCACCCTCCTCTCCATTCACACTACCCTCCATTCCTTGCAATTGACCAATGACCATCACCTCTCCTCCATTCTGATCAACTCTTCCCATGCCAGAAATAAAGATTTCTCCCGGGCTGCCCCACTCCACTGGAACAACCTCCCATGCTTTATCCGACTGTTCTCTGGTCAGGCGTGATATGGATAATCAATTCACACAAATGGAAGTTGAATTAAAGCTGGTTATAAAATAAAGTTAGGATGCTTAAGAGATAAGAGAGCTACGTGCATAAAAATATATTGACAAATTAAGCTGTTTTATTTCTATAGACATATTGCTTAAGGTATGTGGAGAAACATGTCTAAAAAGTATTTCTAAAAGAAATGTGCCCTCCATATTACGGGAATAGGGAAGTTGTGGTACAGTAAGGTACAGTAAATTAGCGCCTGATAAGATGTGGCAAGATTAATTTGGATTAATGCCTATATCTGGGGGGCGAGGGGAAGATATTGATAGTTCCTGATACGTGGAGTGATATTATTGGTTTAAAGTTTTATATGATGCTCTATCTACGTATTAGTTTGTGGTTTTAAGGCATAAAATGCTTGCAGAAGTAATATGAAATTACCATTATTCTTTTTAAATTGAATGGTCTGTATTGCGCATACATAAATAAAGAACATATTCTGAAGAGACTTCATTTTTGGATTAATTATCTGAAAATCCATAACATTTATGGAGGTCCCAAGGTCCGAGATAATTCCATAATACCTGACACGATGCACAGAGGAGGACTAGCTTTGGGTACTTGAATCAACAGTGCACCAAGGTAAGACATTTCTTACTCTGTTTTAAGTACTTGATTGCTGGTCCCCTGCTGTTGTGTGAGGCTTTATGGTGTATTCTCAAGTAAGTCTCTTCATTATATTACATATTCAGAGTGCTCATGTTATGGGGAGTATGAATATCAGAAAATAATCTTTATTGTTCGGAGTGTAAATGTGTGGTTATAATTCAAAAGACAAAGACGACTCAAACTCAATTGATAGCAGTGGTGGAAACTGATACTGAGTGTTCAGTAACATATGGTAGACATAAAGACAAAATTTGTAATCCAACAATTTTTACTGCAATAATTGGAAGTCTTAGTTGCCCTGCCTATCTGAATAACCCAAATAGGATTGGGATGGTGGCAGATATATAATTTTTTACCAGAAAACATTAGTAGGATAGGGCCGCTTACATGTCCATTAATAAATAAAATATCTTGAAAATATATACCCAAATTGGTTAGGCAATCTATGACTGTGCAATCAGACTTTCATTGTTGCGATGTTTAAACATTTAAACCAATAGCATACGTTTGTTGTTCCATCTCTTTCAAGTATATTGTGATTGTGAGAGTAATTGTGTTGTGTGAAACTGTTTAGACCCGTATAGCAAGTGATTCTATTGAGGGTCCAAGCGAAGGAGAACTCAGAAACTCCTTTGACTTGGATGTCAGGGACACCTCTTAGAGTTCGGGAGGCTGTATTGTGGTTGTTGAAGCTGTATCATCCGACGTGGTGACTGAGGAGGGTGTCAGAAGGGACTGCACCCAAGCTTTCAAAAGTCTGAAGGGAATTCCAGACTTGACATTGCGAGTATTGAGTATCCTGGGCGTGAAGTTAATATAGTGACTCGCAAATGGGGGGAAGCTCCTCGGTAGGTAATAAACGGAGTTTGTTTATACCTTACTGCAGCCCAGGAGGTGTGATGTTACGAAACAGTTATTGTAATCCCTAATGAACAAATGTTAATCTCTGCAAAAAGTTTGTTCTTTACAGAAATTCTCCAGCTACAGAGAGAGGACGCAACGTCTACCAAAAGCCACACCTGTGTCACAAATGCTGCTTATACAATGTAGATCCCAGACCCATAGCTTACTATAGCACGCAGCTAGATCCAGTTGCAAAAAGGTTTCCTAGTCGTTTAAAAGCTATTGCAGCTGCAGCAGTTATGGTGGAAAAATCAGCAGACATTGTATTGTTATGCCCTCTGAAAGTTCATGTCCCTCATGCAGTAGCTATGCTATCAAACTGTGAGAAAACCAGACATGTAACCTCTGCTCGAATCATAAAGTGGGAGTTGGCCTTAATATTGCCCCAAAATATAGAACTTATTAGATGTAATGTGTTGAATCCAGCTTCTTTAATGCCCATAAATGAAACTGGAGAGTTTCAGAGAGAGGAGTGGGAAAATAATGCCAGCACTGAGATATGATGATGAGCAGACTTGATTTAAGTGAAGTTCCTCTTCATAATCCTGATTTAACCTTTTATGTGGATGGTAGTTGTCACAAACAGACTGAGACAGGCACAGTCCAGTCAGGTTATGCAGTAGTTGATGATGTACAAACTATATTTTCAGCACCACTTCCAAAACCTCACTCTGCGCAGCTGGCTGAACTAAAAGCACTAATTAAAGCATGTCAGCTTGCAGAAAACAAAATTGTTAATGTATATACAGATGTTATGCATTTGGTGTTTGTCATGATTTTGGGAAATTTGAAACAAAGAGATTTTTTAACTGCAACGGGTTCACCCATTGCACATGCAGAAGCAGTAAAAGAATTAATAACAGCCATACAGTTGCCCTCACAAATTGCTGTTATAAAATGCCAAGCACATATGATAGGACATGATGAAGTTACCAAGGGCAACCATAGAGCAGACATTGCAGCTAAAGCAGCTGCTCAAATGCAAACTGATCACAAAGAACAAACATATGAAATACAGAATGTTGTTTGTTTACCTGATGTACAAACATTAATTGATATGCAAAAAGTTTGTGATTCACAGGGAAAGGCCAGATGGGAAGATGTAGGATGCTCACAAGATGAGCTTGGCATGTGGCGCAGTAAAGAAGGTAAGCCTGTCGCCCCCAGATCACTCTTGCCTGCATTGGCACAAATGTCCCATGGATTGACCCATGCAGGTAAGATGGCCATGATTAGTCTGATACAGACATATTGACATGCACCTGGATTTACACCAGTAGCAGCCAAGTACTGTGCATCTTACATTATATGTTTAAAAAGCAACGCAGGAGGACCAGTAAGAACGATACCTTCACATCTTCCACAAACTGATGGTTCTTTTCAAATTTTACAGATAGACTTTATTCAACTTCCAAAAGTAAGGATGTTGCAAAATGTGTATATATGTGTAGATCAATCTAGCGTTTGCGTTGAAGGCTATGCAGTTGCCAGAAATACGGCATCAATTACAAAAAAAAAAAGCTAAGTACAGGAATTAGTATGTAGATATGGTATACCTTACGTCATATCCTCAGACCAGGGTTCTCATTTCACAGGAAAGGTGTTTCAGATAATGTGTAAATTAATGGGAATTAATCAGCAACTTCACACCCTGTACCGCACTCAGAGCAGTGGAAATGTAAAAAGGTACAATGGGACGATTAAAAATAAACTTTCAAAGATATGCAAGGAAACCAGGTTATTATGGCCTGAGGCTTTGCCCATAGTGCTACATTCCATTAGAATAACACCCAGAGGACATTTGAACATTTCCCCATATGAGATATTATTTGGAAGATTGCCCAATGTTGTTGTTTCTCCCGCACATGAACTAAGTGCTACAAATGACCTAACTGTGAATTATTTGATTTCACTAAGCAAAAAGATAAAAAGATTCAAGCATCTGTGACAGACACACAGCCGATACCAATGCATAAGGCTTGTCATGACCTTCGACCTGGTGAGGAAGTAATGATCAGAAGCTTCCTGAGATCTGGTTCGTTGACTGACCGATAGAAAGACCATATTTGATTCTGCTGACCACGCCCACAGCAATAAAGGTGCAGGAGAAGTCTGCATGGATTCACGCCTCTCATTGTAAGAAGGTAAATTCTCCTAAAGATAATGTGGCCACAGAATACCTATTGGAAGATTTGTGCATCATGCACGACTAAGGGGCAGTCAGCAAGTAATTCTATCTACAAGTGAGTGATATTGATATATTTTACTACGATCATAATAAAATCGTAGCACTCACCAACTGCAGAGACTCTGATAAATTGGTTGGAACAACCTAAGGACGAGCTTTGCGAAGACAAGAATTGATATATCATTCCTGAATAAAGTCTATTCCCCCATTTCCCCTATCCTATACATCCAGATAACAACATGGCTGGGAGAGAGAACCCAGAGAAGAAAATGTGTATAATCATGTGTGTTTGGGCTAGAATATTGTTTGTCGCTATTGATGTTACTGTTATAGTATTCTGTAACAGGCAAATAATTTAAATGTTGAGGAAAGAGAAGAAGTTCCAAAGTATTCATTGATGGGAAGGTATAGAGAGGGAAAAGGAAATTGCTATAATCTGTCCCCAATTGAGATGTGTGTTTGTAAATACTGCTTACCAGTTCAGGAGGAAAGATGTGTCAAAGGGTGTAAGGAAAACAATGGTCATGGGATAAAGAAAAGAGAAATCCATAGGAATATTGAAGAGGTAGAAATGTCAAATTCAGTGTTGGAAATGCATAGCAAGATAGCATCGAGATTAAATGAAAGTGATTGTTGGGTATTGTGACAGACCTGGGCCTTATATTGAGAATATCCTGCCAACCCGGTCTGTCCTTAGTGGGCCAACTGAACAACCATGGCCCACTCTGTTATTAAATGCCGCCCGGTGGCCAGATCTGTTATTGCTGTGGTGTCCAGAGAGGGAGGGGAGAGGCAGCTCACAGGAAGTGTGAATCAGCTGTGGACCCTGTGACATCAAAAAGTAGTGTAACGGGTTAAAAAGAGGAGGGTCAGGACCTTATCTAAAATCAGGAGGGGGTCTCTCCCTGTTTGCTAACTATTGTTCTAGCAAGTCTGCAACGCAGTCCGAATGGCACCATCACCGCAGGGGGGAGACCACTGATGTAATGCACTATTTCCACCCCTGTTACCACCCAAACTCTCCACACCACCAATCAGAAGAGGACAATGAGTGGGGGGTTGTGGAAGGGACAAAAGGGAGCTGTCTGGGGGAGGGGGGGAGTTGTTGGAGAATCTTGAGACAGTGAGGACTTGGACTGTTGGAGAGTATTCTCGCAGGGCCTTAAAGGAATGCTTAAGGCAGGAGCTTCTTGACAGAGATCGGACAGTGTACCTCTAGGACTGATTCTGTTACCACTCCATCGGGAGACACTCGCAGATTCTGGGGAATTGGTGAGCCTACATCGGTAGGGAGACTATACCCAGGGTCCCACCAAGCTGGTGGAGAGTTGGCCGAGCGGCTGGGATCAGCAAGATACACAGACCCACCTTAAGGATCAGAAACCGTGGCCCACTTGGATTGTCAGCTGTGGATTTTATTACCAGGAGTTTGGGTCTGCTAGGACTCTGTGCTTGGAGGTAACCTGCTGGGGACTTTGTTGGGGAGTTTTTACTTGCACTGGTGATTTTCTGACACTTGATATATTTGGTGGGGGAACAAGTTTCTCCTTGGGGAGCACTGTTGTATTTTACTAAGTGTGTACACTTTGTTTAATAAAAGGGATTATTATTTCTTTCCTGTCTCCTTACCTGTGTGACCTGTGAACCTAGAGGACAGGGTATCTAGTGAGCTTTGGTTCTAACCCTGGTGTCCTCACAGGTATGTACACATTTGCAGGTAAGCGCTATATCAGGTATACCTTTAGAAGCTCATTTTCTCACATAACAAGACATAGATAAAATGGATTGGAATTGTGCAATTTTGTATAATAAAAGAGATACAGAAGTAATAGGCCGTAGAATAAAGGACAGATATACAGAAGAAGTAGTAGCAGATATCCCGATACCAGGTCAGGAAGTGGGGTATACTAAGTGTTCTCGATCAAAATTTGTGACTAAATGCCCTACAATGTATAATTATGGATGACATGGTAGGTGAGATAATTGTAGCCATAAATCAAACTATGGAAGAAGTGTCTCGAATCAGAATAGAATGGCTTTGGCTTCAGAAGCATTGTGCATTGGTAGGACAAGAATGTAGCAGACAATGTTAGAGACAATGAGGTACATGACCATTTAATTAAGGTTCAGGAATTACAGAGTAGTCTGAAAGAGTTTGGACAAAAAGGATGGAGTCCTTTTGGTTGGTTTGGCAAAGGATTTTCTGCAATGATGAGTGGAATCTTACAGTATGTGGAAATAGGATTGTTGTTGGTTATTGCGGTAGTGTATGTTTGTTTTCAGTGTTTTCCTGTATGCTGTTCAGGAATAAGGAGAGTGGTGAAGGTTAAGGAGGAGAATATTTAACGAATTGAGACTATAAGAGGAGAACATGATTCATTATATGATAGTATTGATGTTCGTCAAACCATGTAAAATGAGATAGTAAGAATTGGATATCCATATAAATGTAAATGTATGATATGAGAGAGGAATGATATGGATAATCAATTCACACAAATGGAAGTTGAATTAAAGCTGGTTATAAAATAAAGTTAGGATGCTTAAGAGTTAAGAGAGCTACGTGCATAAAAATATATTGACAAATTAAGCTGTTTTACTTCTATAGACATATTGCTTAAGGTATGTGGAGAAGCGGTGCCTCTGTTTGATGTTTTACACACACACAGTGTGGTTCTCTCTATATATAGGATCACAATTGTTTTCTAACAGTGACTGTGACAAGAGATTCCATTCTTTGGATAATTAACAGCATCTTATTATTCTCTTGCTCTGTTTGATAACTGGATATCATCTATATTTGATCCTTATAAGGACAGTTTTTTGAAGATCAAAACTCCAAAAAGAAACATTTTTTGCATGTACATGTAATAGTTCAATTTCAACTGTATTTATCTATTTGAAGAGCAAATTTCTCTGCTTTCCTTATATCCTGCAGGATCCAACAAAATCTGGATATCCCAATTATATTTACCAGCTGGTGATAGATAGGTGTATTGGGTTACATCACAATATATGTATGTATATACATGTCTATGAGGTCATGTGATCTGTTTCTTATTGAGATTTATCTATATCTTTACATTTTTATTATTGATTTTACTTTTTAGAAGAGCCAGTGTATACATAGTATATGTTCCACCTCAACTTTGTGGTTGTCAGTATGCGATACATGTATTTTACACAGCTGTCTGCCATTTTTTATTATTAAAATCCTATTAGATACTTCTGCGCAACTCTCCTTTTTTCCTTTATGTGGAGAAACATGTCTAAAAAGTATTTCTAAAAGAAATGTGCCCTCCATATTACGGGAATAGGGAAGGTGTGGTACATTAAGGTACAGTAAATTTGCGCCTGATAAGATGTGGCAAGATTAATTTGGATTAATGCCTATATCTGGGGGGCGAGGGGAAGATATTGATAGTTCCTGATACGTGGAGTGATATTATTGGTTTAAAGTTTTATAAGATGCTCTATCTACGTATTAGTTTGTGGTTTTAAGGCATAAAATGCTTGCAGAAGTAATATGAAATTACCATTATTCTTTTTAAATTGAATGGTCTGTATTGCGCATACATAAATAAAGAACATATTCTGAAGAGACTTCATTTTTGGATTAATTATCTGAAAATCCATAACAAGGCGCCGTCCCTGTGTCTCGACTTCCGAACAGGGACGGACGCCTGCCTCCTATAAAGTGGCCATGTTTGGTTGCTTGGCAACCAGAAGCACTTCTCCTAGCCGCCCAAAACTATCTTCTGAACATGCACGTCCCATTGCTAGGCAACGGGACGCTATTCTAGGACAGCTTAATAAAACTTATTTGGGGATGCTTCTTTTTCCATATAAATGATCGGAATAAGTAATTGATATGATGAGCGTCTTTCTGCATTAGCAAAAGTGGAAAAGGGTACAACAGCCTAGGAAATATTATAATTTTCAAGAGTTTAGCCCTATCCAGATAAGAGATGTTAAGTTGCTCCCATCCTAATAGTTACTTTTGCATGTCAGCTATGGCTTTACCAAAGTTCAGACTATAGAGAGTGGCCATGTTCTTCGGGAGCCGCACTCCCAGGTATGGCATTGAGTGACTAGCCCATTACAACAAAATAGCTTGAGCCTACCTAGGTTTTACTGGATCCCGTCCTGAAAAAATAGCTGTTGATTAGTCAAGATTCACCTCAAAACCTGATACTTAACCAAATGTCTCAATTTCTTTGGTTAGGGGGCCTAGACACGCTTCTGTGTTTGAAATATGGAGCAGAATATTGTCTGCAAATGCCTTAATTTTGGTGAACTATGTGCCAATATGTATACCCTTAAGCTGAGGCCACTGTTGAATGACTCTCAGCATAGGATCTAATGATAGGTTGAATAGCAAGGGGGACATAGAGCACCCCTGTGGAGTTCCCCTCATCATGACCAAAGGGTCTCCTATTAGTGTGTTAATTATTAAAGAGGTTGATGGGGTGTCATATAAATAATTGATCAGTGCTGTAAAGACTGTTCCAAATTTCCTACCATCCAGTACTGCTGACAAAAAGAACCAAGACACTGTGTCAAATGCCTTGTGAGCATCTAGGCTAAAAACTACATTGGGGATGTGTTGGGAGTATGGGAGGAAGCTATTATGGAGCCTATGGTGTTTCGGATGCCCCGTACCAAATGGCGTCTATGAACAAAACCTAATTGGTGCGAGGTTAACAGGGAAGAGAGGATACTTTGGAGTCATTTGGCTATAAGAGAAAGGATTTTAAACTCCAAATTTAACAATATAATAGGGCGATAGGAGGACATCAACATAGGATCCTTGTTTGGCTTCGGCATAAGGGTGGTATATGCCAGGTTAAAAGATGGGTAGTGGGGGCGATGATGTTGAATAGTTTGGTAAAGTTCCAACAAGGTTGGAACCAGTTTCACTTTCAAGAGTTTATAACATTCACCCGAATATCCATCAGGACCAGGGGTTTTGTGGAGTTTTAATTCCAAAATAGTATCTGAGATCTCTTGTGAGGTGATATCAATATTCAATAAATCTTGCTGACTAGAGAGTAAGTTGGCTTCTTGTAATAAGCCGTTCAAAGGGAAGTTGTTAGGTGGGGTGGCTGTATATAGTGTCTGGTAATATTTAAAGAAAGCATCAACTATATCTCTAGATTTAGTTAAGAGTACATGAGAGTCTATTGTTTTGATTGCTACTATGTGGCTTCTACGTCTAAAAGGTTGAGACATGTTTGCCAGAAGTCTGCCAGCTCTATTACCCCATCTGTAATATTTATTTTTCGCATTAATGTATCTTAGACTGGGCTTCAGCTTACAAGAAGTTTTCTAATGTAAGTTTTGCCTGTTTATAGATAGATGTAGTGTCATTAGGATTAGAGAGGTAAGCATTATATTGGGTTCTCATAGTTTGCATTTTAAGATTGATAGATTTTTTTGGTTTCCCTTTTCCGATTAGCCAGATATGTTATTATATTTCCCCCCTATCACCACTTTGGAAGCCTCCCAGAATAGCACTGGATTATCGAAATGTTCTATGTTATTGTCTAGATAATCCATCCAGTGATGCTTAAGTTGTTGTTTAAAGTTTTCTGATACATAAAGGTAGGATGTTGACCCTCTAAGGGGAGGTTGAGCAATACAAAACCAGGGCATAATCAGATATGAGTATTGATCCGATATCGGTCTTAACAGTTTCAGTTATCAGAGAGTCTGCTAGTAAGATGTAATCAAGCCTATAGAATGAATCATGGACCATTGAATGTAAAGTGAAAGATTTGTCGGAGGGATTCAGTAGTCTCCATGGGTCCGAAAGGCCATGTGTTCCTTTTAGGGTGGACCGAATACTTTGAGGGACAGGGCTTTTATCTATGAGCGGGTCATCAACCACGTTAAAATCTCCACTTATAATTAAATTAGGTCTTTCCGCAGATGCAAGAAGTTAGGATATAAATTTTAAGAATTGTATTTGATTAGCGTTGGGGGCGAAGATATTTAATACTGTACATTTATGATCACCAATCTTGGCATCCAGTAGCATATATCTACCATTTGTATCTATGTTCCTATCAGAGATAGTATAAGGTATATTCCACTTGAACAACACAGCCACTCCCCTGGATTTGTTTTATATGGTGCTGATATGCATTCAGTAATCCATGTGTCTTTAAGGCTAGAGTCATCTCCCAGTTTCCAATGTGTCTCTTGTAGGAAGATGACATCAGGGCCGTGACTATTGAAGCATAAAGAGGATAGAAAGAAATTGTGTATTGGAAGGCACTCAGCGATCTTCTTGTTAAAGATAAAAAGCTTGTACTTTATTGATATACTTTAAAATATTAATATATACCTCCTAATTGAATAGCGAAATATTTAAGTGACTAAAGTGAATTAAAATAGCAAAATGAATTGCTATGCCCTGCTACTTAATATCAATATATATAAAGATAATCAGTGTATAATAATCACTCCTATTGTAAATATATTAAACTACCTAAGATACCATTACAACTGAGAATGTGTGATATGTGTACTATAGTAACCTTGATTAAAACCAATGGTCATATGATTTTAGATGACACAATTTTTAAGGTAATGAGCTTATATGTTGACTCAGACCTCTGGTAATTGTTTGACTGTGATGAGTGCTTCATTATATAAATATACTCCATATATAATCACATCAATAAACATTCATGTTTATATAAGCTCACAAAAAGTTGAGCATTAGTATATATTGTTAAGTAGTATTACTAGGGCTAAAAGAAACTTTGGCTAGTAATTATTTGGTTGTATAGTCTAGCAATCTTTTGTCCATGTAATCTTCTTAAATAGTTACTGAACTGCTATAAATCAGGCACCTGATATGTCTGTGGTTCTCCTACTAATATCGGTAGTGCCGTTTGTGCAGACATACACACACACACTTGGTATACTGCTATCAATCAGGCACCTGATGTGTCTGTTGATTCACCTACTAAATAGCGGTAGTGCTGTTTGGCAGCCATACACACACACGTTTAGGCTATTAAATGACCCATACACGAGTGGGTGACAGCTAGGTTACTTATTATTAATAAAGGTAGCAAGTAGTGAATAATTACAGTAGCAGGGTAAACGCCAACACGCGTTTCGCTACATGCTTTTTCAAGGCAACCAGAAATGAGGGAGATTGAGAGTATTTATGCAGCTGTTCACGCCCACTGATCTGACGTGTCACATTACAATTGGCGGAGACTCCGTGTCTCATGATTTCTATGATTGATGGTTGAAGTAGCCTATCCTATTAATAGAATTCATGTTTAGCCATTCCCAGTGGTAGAAGATTGGGGGATCTATATTCCCCGTTATCAGCATGTAAATAAACAGTATGTGAGTACTGAATTGAAGTTTCTTAAACTGTATCTGGTTATTTAAAATCCTACGGCAGTCTAAATGAGGAAATGAATCTCTGTATAATATGGTAAGTATATGATGATAATTGATCCTATAACGTAGAAATCCTGTGAGGATTGAAATTAAAACTTATTATAAATTTGTGTTTAGGTGACACAGATTAGGTAAAGTATGTTATTAATAATTACTAAGCTAGTGACGTAATCCAGCGATGCTTAATCCCATTAACTCAATTAATATATTACCTGAACATATATTTTATAATGTGTAAGGCCCCTCCTATATTTGTATATTCTAAATTTTTACTGGATTAGGAATTATCTATATTAAACCCTTCAAGATCTAAATGGATCAAAAATGGAGATAATAAAAAGACATATATAGTAAAAATAAAATAAAAGTGATAAATATGAAGCCCATAAAGGTTAAGCTATATGAATTAATAAAATTGTGAAATCAACAATTAGATGAGCCCATGTTAAAACTAAGAAGAGGGCATTTAAGGTGAAACATTTGGACTACATATGGTCCCAAATAATATAATTACTATTGCTTTATTCAGTGAACAAATATTTAAGGTGATTAGAAATTGGTATTAACCTATACCTACAGATTGTGAAAATATGGATAAATCTTATATAGAAAGATAGGCACATAACGAGCAATATAATTCTCCTTCATAAATAGACCATAAAGTTATTGGAATCGTTAAGCCCATTTGGGATCAAACTATTCATCATAAAGATTTGTCTTGCTTCTCGTTTAAGGAGTTCCTGTTGAAAATTACCACCACGGATTCCCAATGAGACCTTTTCCATGGCAAAACCTAATAATTGTTTGGGATTACTATTATGATGTAATAAAAAAATGTTTAGCCACAGTGGTCAAAGGTTTGAATTTGTCTCTATCCCGAGAGGCATTTTTGATATTATTTACATGTTCTAAGAGGCGTTTCTTGAACGGCCTACTTGTCATACCAATGTATTTCAACCCACACGGGCAAGTTAAACAGTATATCACACCGATAGAATTACAATTCAGAAACTCAGTTATTCGCCAAGTTTTAGAATAACGGTCAGTATATTCTTTAGTTTGTATACAATACTCACACGCCTTACACGTGCCACATTTAAAGAATCCTATAGTTGTCTTAGGAATCTTGTTATGGGAACTAAAATGGCTGTGCACTAATTGGTCCTTAAGATTTCTAGATCTTCTCCAGGACATGGAGACTTTGTTGGGCAGAATCTGATTTAGATCCTCATCTAATAATAATACATTCCAATGTTTCTGAAAGATCTCTGAAATATCCTTCCATTCATTACAGAATGATCCAATCATTCTGACTCCAGAGTCCTGAACTTTATTTTTTACAGATGGATAAATTAATGATTCTCTATTTGTTTGTTGGACCGAGTGTACTGCTTTCCGTATAATTTTATTACTGTACCCCCGCCGTTTTAATCTTGTCTGCAATTCCTGAGATCTAACTTGAAAAATATTCTCATCTGAGCAGTTACGTTTTGTCCTAAGAAGTTCACCCTTAGGGAGACCTCTAAGGACAGGGGGAAAGTGGGAGCTGGTGTAATGTAACAGACTGTTTGTAGCTGTGGACTTCCTATAGACATCAGTACAAAGTCTGCCTTCTCTATTAATTTGTATTTTTAGGTCAAGGAAATTTATAGTGTTTTTATGAATATCTGAAGTCAATTTCAAATTGAGATTATTGTTATTAAGAATTCCAATGAATTCTTGAAACATATTTTCCTGACCATCCCATAGTATTAATATGTCATCTATATAGCGAAGCCATAATAATATATGGCTCGTATAATGTTCATTGTCATCATTAAATACATGTTGTTGTTCCCACCAGCCGAGAAAGATGTTAGCATACGTCGGTGCACAAGATGTGCCCATAGCAGTCCCTCTGATCTGGAGATAAAATTTATCCTCAAATAGAAAGTAGTTTTTTGTCAAGACAAAATCAAGAAGTTCAATCAGAAATGTATTGAATTCACTCTGGATCTTCATGTCTAAAAAATGTTGAACAGCCTGAATGCCATATTGATGTAATATATTAGTATACATGAATTCTATTAATAGGATAGGCTACTTTAACCATCAATCATAGAAATCATGAGACACGGAGTCTCTGCCAATTGTAATGTGACACGTCAGATCAGTGGGCGTGAACAGCTGCATAAATACTCTCAATCTCCCTCAATTCTGGTTGCCTTGAAAAAGCATGTAGCGAAACGCACGTTGGTGTTTACTCTGCTACTGTAATTATTCACTCCTTGCTACCTTTATTAATAATAAGTAACCTAGCTGTCACCCACTCATGTATGGGTCATTTAATAGCCTAAACGTGTGTGTGTGTGTGTGTGTGTGTGTGTATGACTGCCAAACGGCACTACCGCTATTTAGTAGGTGAATCAACAGACACATCAGGTGCCTGATTGATAGCAGTATACCAAGTGTGTGTGTGTATGACTGCACAAACGGCACTACCGATATTAGTAGGAGAACCACAGACATATCAGGTGCCTGATTTATAGCAGTTCAGTAACTATTTAAGAAGATTACAGGGACAAAAGATTGCTAGACTATACAACCAAATAATTACTAGCCAAAGTTTCTTTTAGCCCTAGTAATACTACTTAACAATATATACTAATGCTCAACTTTTTGTGAGCTTATATAAACATGAATGTTTATTGATGTGATTATATATGGGGTATATTTATATGATGAAGCACTCCTCACAGTCAAACAATTACCAGAGGTCTGAGTCAACATATAAGCTCATTACCTTAAAAATTGTGTCAGCTAAAATCATATGACCATTGGTTTTAATCAAGGTTACTATAGTACACATATCACACATTCTCAGTTGTAATGGTATCTTAGGTAGTTCAATATATTTACAATAGGAGTGATTATTATACACTGATTATCTTTATATATATTGATATTAAGTAGCAGGGCATAGCAATTCATTTTGCTATTTTAATTCACTTTAGTCACTTAAATATTTCGCTATTCAATTAGGAGGTATATATTAATATTTTAAAGTATATCAATAAAGTACAAGCTTTTTATCTTTAACAAGAAGATCGCTGAGTGCCTTCCAATACACAATTTCTTTCTATCCTCTTTATGCTTCAATATTAGCTATTTGTGTAGCAGTGCACCATCCAGTAAACTATTTCAACCTTATAAATATACTATGATACTGGAATAGCGATACCTAGTGCAGTGGTATCCTCTTTTTAGTAATCAGGGCTGTGACGTTTAAGATGTGTTATAACTTTTTTTTTCTTTATGGGGGTATTTGAGTCTCCGACATTCCACGTTACAAGTTTCATGGACTGTTGGTGAGGGGAAGTATTATCTAATTGCGTGTGCGTCATAGTCAGCTCACCCCCCCACTTGGGGATTGGTTACTTACAGTCTGCAGCATCTCATGATGTGGTCCTGTACTCAAAGAGGACGAGTACATTTCCAAGCAGCCTAATAAATTGTGAGCTCCTCCGTGCCTCACGCACATCTTCTCAGATAAATTTACTGTACATGTCAAAGGAAATGAATACAGTATTGTCCGAAAATTCTTCATCCACCATTTTCTATTTTTTCTCTTTTGCCAATAACAAGCAAGAGTAAATCCGGGAATCCATCCCCAAATATATTAACGTTTTCATATTTATGTTACAAATAACCATAATGAGAAGAAATGTAATAGAAATAATTTGTATAACAAACTTTACATTGAACAGGCACTAAACTGGTAAAACTTAATCATTAACCTGATGCATTGTGTAGATAGTCATAGTAGTGATTTGTTGCCTCAGTGATGAGGGGGTAATCTATCTTTGGCTTGGGTCTCCTGGGGTGGCGATTTGTGTAAGAAATACTTAATGGCTTCCACATGGTCATCAAAAAGTAGAGTTTGGCCATTCTCAGTGACCCTAAGTTTGGCTGGGAAAAGTAATGCAAAATGCTTGTTGTCTTCTATGAAGTGTTTGCAGACAGCTGAGAACTCTATTTTTTCTGTGAAACTATAACAGAAAAGTCTTGAAAACTTTTACCTTACTTGATCAATGAAACTTGTTTTCTGTAGGCCCCTAGAATTGCCTCTTTAGCCCTATAATCCAGAAATCTGAATGTAACAGGGTGGGTTTGTGTTTGTCACCCTCTCTCTCCTGGCCTATTCTATAGGCCCTCTCGATTTGGGGCTTGTCTGTTGATTCTTCAAGCTCTAACGCCAAAGGGATGAGGACACTAAGATATTGGATGAGTTGGGGACCTTTCACAGATTCTGGTATACCTATGAATCATAGATTGTTTCTCCGATTTCTGTTTTCCAGATGATCGATCTTGTCTGTTAATTGGTGTAGGGTTTGTGAACAGTGAACCATTGTGGCGTTTCAGGAAACATTAGTGTCTTCTAGATCACTGGTTTTCTGTTCTAACTCAGCAATACGAGTTGTATTGGCTGAAATTTTTAACAATGCATTTTCAACCATGGTATATAAGGCCTGGAACTGTTTGTCAATTTGGAGCATGAACATAGCCGAAAATTCCATTGCTGAAATGGACAGAGTTATGTTTTGCGGGGCTATCCCGGAAGGGTTTGGGTTCACAGATCGAGCTGAGTCAAGAGTCGTAGCGGGCGAGGGAGAAGGATTCAGTTTATTAGTTCGTGATTTTGGTTTACCCATGGTACATAGGGGGTCTTCGGGAACACTTGTCCCTTTTATTTGTTTGTAGAAGAATTTGTTATTGAATTAAATGAACAGGACAATAGATGATTGAAAACCCCGGTCAGCGTTGTGTGCCTAAATTGTCAATGCTAATGAAGAGAAAGTTTATCCACTCACTGAAGATAGATTACATTTATATTGCAAAATTATATAATGAGCAAGCAGATAGTAATCTTAAATTTTCTCAATTCTACTTATGTAATGAAATGCAAGGTATAGTGCAATGGAATTTCACGTATAAAACAGGAATTCAGCTAGGCAATTCTTCAGTGTCAATTTTGACAGAAAGAGAAGAAGAAAAAATAATTTTCCCTCTCTCTTTTCTTACATTATCTTCTCAATAGAGAGAAATTACAGCTAGCATTGCAGAGTTATACTATGTGAACATACAAATAGTAATCCCAAGATTCAGCAGTTCAGTTAAGAATATATAGAACTAAAATTCCCAGGTATACAGGTAATAATGCAATTAAATATCACAGCATTATCCCAATGCAAATAGTAAATAGAGTAATCTCATCAGCCAACACCAGGTGGCAGCAGAGTACAGAATCAGTCTGTCTGCCTAGATACAGGGGAAAATGTTTACTTAAAACAACAGAGCTGCAACCCTCAAACAGAAAACACTGGAGCTTGGCATAGAAGGCAGTACAAGCCCAGACAGCAGGAGAGGCCAGCAGTCCCCAGCCTCAGGAAATCCACAGTGATCACACCTGCAGAGGGAGTTGATTGTAGAAGTTTTAGGCATGCTGATTGTCTCCTCAGTTGTGTACAAGGCAAAGCAGGGTCACAGATCTTCCACAACCTCCCACCCAATGCAATGCAGGGCTCGGGCACCAAAAAGAAGGGAGGAGTCTCTGGGTCACAAGCAGCTGAAGCATGAAATCAGCCCCACACACTGACACAAGTGTTGGTTTTCGTTCCGTACACTCCACAGAAACTGCCCTAACTAAGATCTCTAATGACCTTCTCTTCACTAAATCTAAAGGACACTACTTTCTTCTTATCCTTCTCAACCTCTCTGCTGCTTTTGATACCTTTGACCACTTCCTCCTTTTGCAAACTCTTAAATCTATAGGCCTCTGTAACACTGGCCTCTCCTGGTTTTCCTCTTACCTCACCAATCACTCCTTTTCAATCTCTACACCTGACTCCACATGGCCCCCTCTTTCCTTACCTGTCAGAGTTCCCCAAGGTTCAGTTCTTGGCCCCCTGCTCTTGACCCTCTACACGTCCTCCCTTGGTGAACTCATCTGCTCCTTTGGCCTCCAGTACCACCTCTTTGCATTTGATGCCCAAATCTATCTTTCATCCCTGTGTAATGAACCCCCACATGCTATCAGATTAACCTCTACTCTCGAAAGATTCAAGCATACCCTTAAGATTAATTTCTTTATTCAAGCCTATCAGCCTTCCTCCTAACTCCCTTGTCTCAGCATTCGCCACTCCACCATTAAATACCATGCTATTAGGGTCTTCTCCTCTTCTTTAGAACGGAAGCTCTTTGTATTCTCTTTCTACTATACCATTAACCCCTGTTTTCTAAAGATCAGATCTACTTCACGCTATTCACTATTATCACTCTCACTCACTGTTCCATAAATAATTTGAACTGCATTAACGTCTTACCTGTATAATTGTTTGTTCATAATGTCTGGTCTTTGTATTTTGGTCTTCATGTATCAGGTAAAAGTGTTATGTATCACTGCTTTCTATATATGTTATGTACGGCACTGCAGACTTTTTGTAGCACCTTTTAAATAAAAGATAATAATAATAATAGATGTTAAATACAACAAGGAACAATTATCTACCCCAGGTCAATCAATCTATTAAGTTGAAACCCAAACATAAGCCAGTATTACTCTTAGAGACATTTGCATGATTGGCTAAAGGTGATTTGGATAGAAGTGAGCTAAATAAAAAACTAGAAAATTGTAATCTTTCACAAAATGATAGAAGAATTATGCAAAATCTAGCTAATGGCTGTTTGATCATATTCAAACCAGCTGATAAGAAGAGTGTGTTGGTAACAATGGATTATGTGAACTATAGGAAAGAGAATTTCCAAAATTATACAGGGTAGACCATCAGTCATCTAAGGCAGCAAAAATGTTATGCTAGCTCTAGCAAACCTTTTATAACTCTTATAACCAAGGATGCAAAGTGGATACATTGTTGGCTTCCAAATTTAGGACAAAGTGCACTTGGAACAAAATTTTCTCAATTATGGAGGCAAACAAACAAATAATGTATGACCCCCAACACAATCTCAAAGCGCTTTCAAGAATTTTATGCGACTATCTGCTATAGAACTTCTATAAAACTTACTCTAGTATTAGTAGATTTACTCAATTACATTTGCCAGGGAGCTAAATTTGGACTAGTTATCACCAGGGCAGAGATAATTGTTATTCCGAAATCTGGAAGACACTTTAACTCTTGTGGCATTTATTTCCCCATTTCCTTAATAAATATTAACCTCAAACATTTTGAAATCCTTGCAAATTGATTTACTCTCATTGGACCATCGAGATCAGTTGGATTCATCAGGAGCCAAAAACCTTTGATAACATAAAAAGGTCAATTCATTTGATTCATATATCTAATTCATGATGATGGTGATAGATCTAGATGCAGATAAGGCATTCAAACTGATTTCCTGGTCTATTATGCAAGAACACTGTTCCTATTCCTACCACTTTAAGACTATTCCCTTCAGTAATTTCAACTTTTTGATTTGTCTCCTAAAATATTGCTCATTCCAGCATAATTTTTGACTTAAATTAATCATGAGAGAAACAGCACATCATGGGGTATATTTGGGATGGCTTTCTCAAAAGAATTGTCTCTTTTTACCATAGCCCCAGGGCTGCTTTTCTGACAAATGGTTTTGTCTCACCAACCTTCGAAATACACAATGGTGCCAGGCAGGAATGCTCACTTTCCCCTATAATTTTCATGCTAATGATGGAGCCAGATATTTCAGGAATTAAGAATGGCCCCCTTGGAGCACAGAGCCACTCTGTACTCAGATTAATCTTGCTAACACTAACAAGCTCCATCAGTTAATTGCCTAATTTGCTTTGAGACAGTCAGTTTCTAATTTTAAAATCAATTCAGAGAAGATTTTTGATCTAGACATTAACCTCCCTCCTCGACTGAGCGAACAGATCACAGCAAGTTTTAAACTATGCTGACAGAGCTATAAACTTCTATGTTTACACTGAGCCTCCACTAGAGGTTTGTTCTCCCTTATATACAGGTTCCTGGGGGTATATTTATTAAACCGGTTTGAAAAAGTGGAGATGTTGCCTATAGAAACCAATCAGATTCTAGCTGTCATTTTGTAGAATATACAAAATAAATGATAACTGGTTGCTTTAGGCAATATCTCCACTCTTTCAAACCCGCAGTTTAGTAAATATACCCCCTGCTCTTTTTTGGAGAGATTGCTAAATATTCTCAGTAGCAGACCTGCGAGAGTCACATGAGGAAGACCCTAGCACAAGAAAAATAGGAGATAATTGGATCTTATGTGTCATCCAGCTCTTTATGCATTGGGCTAGGTACACACGGGAGAATTTTCCGAGCAGCGCGTTATCTACAATGACTTTACCTTCGACCGAATGTCCGATTGGTTGGACGATTAATGCACACACACTAGTCACATTTTAGACAATTAACGAAAGACCGACCATTGGGGCAGTGACTTTTCACAGCCATATTGTTGTGGGCAAAGATTTGAATTTTGTACACACTGAAACGACTTATGAGGTCCATGTAATGATATCCCCAAGAAATTTAAATAAAGGCCAGAGCATGTTCAATAGTAACCACCCCAAACCTCATAAAAAAGCGAAGGTAACATTTTTTCTTCATACATTCATTAGCATGTGTTTCACCCACAATTCTCCATACTGTACAAGCACCACCACTGATTGGTCCACAACTGAAAAGAACACCCATGTCTGAGTGTATAAAGTTACAGAGGAGCCTGTCTGGAGCCGAGGGACATTAGAAGATGGCAGATGAGGAGCAGGTGTTTGTGGGGCTGCGAGAAGAAGAGAAAAATATTGCAGAAGTAGTGGTTGGGGATGGAGAAGAATAAATACAATTAACGGGCATGAAGAGAGCAAAGGCAATGATCCCGAGAGAGGTGGAGATGATGGTAAAAGTACTGGAACAGTATGACTACGACCGCCAAAAGAGAAAATAACGAAGAGTTAATACCAGCAAAGAACTAATAATGCACGAATTACTAAAACAAATTAAGGAGAATCTCGAAAAGAAAAGAAATAAATTTCAAGTGCAAAAGTGTTGGTCAGACCTAAAAAATAAAAACAACGGAGACTAATGCGAATCCGTAGACAAATTAAAAAAAAGTGAGTTTGACATGTACAAATGTTTCAAGGACTTGTTAGTGAATTTGTAGATGAACGACTGACAATAGTATATAGTATATTGAAAATGTTGTATTATTTACAGAAAGAAGAATGCACGATGACAAGTGCTATGTAGGTGCCAAAAATTTTAAAGCTGAACTCACACTTGTTGAAGCAGAAAAAATAGGTACTGAATTCAAAGTAAAAAAAGATGTATTAAAAGAAGGTATTTGAAGTCACATGTGGAGGCTGTAAAATGTTTTGGGGAGAAATGTATACTGTTATAATAGCCAAAATGGTGCCTGTTTTACAGAACCATAGGAGGTAAAGGGAAACTTTACAGAGATGCAACAGGAGGAACCACAACATACACTTAATACATGCAGTATACCTGGTGAGCAAATGGGACTTTACATGGTGTTGGAAAAGAACTTAACTTTATTACAGATATAAAAGTTAAATGATAAACATATTTTTTTTTTGTTTCCCATAGATACCATTGGACGAAAGTTCAGAGGGAGAAAAGAATGTTGGTAGTCCTTAGAAGGCTGTGGTCAAGAAGATGGGAAAGCTTGACGAATATTTTCAAGAATTAAGGGCAAACATCAGTGATGTAAAAAAAATAAATCAAAAAAGTAGAAAAAAACTTAATGGAGATGTTTCATTTTTTTTTCAGAAGGTTATGCTACAAAGCACTAGCTAGTTTAACTATATCAAAGTCCAATGTTATAGTGCTAATATAAATATGTTCAAACTTTATATTTTTCAACTGTTAATTTTTTTCTAGAGAATTCAACAACAAATCTAAGGATTTACAATGTGTGGTTTATTCTGTGTATTTTACAAATATATGCATTAACAAGCAAATAAAGGTTTGATTATAAAACACGTTGAATGTATTTGCAAAGGGTTACAGAACACAGGTGCAACATGCAATACCATTTATACAGATGTACTAATATGCAACCAGACATATATAAAATATAAAAATGTATATAATTATATAGACAGTCAAAAGTAATACACAAATTTAGCATTTTTATGCATGTGCATTGAGTGTACTATAAAATGACAAATTGTTTTAATTATGGAGTCAGACATAAGCAATACACATATAAATAAAACGTTGTTTTTTTTTATAACACTACACTGACAAAGGTTTATAATTAAACTGGCAGACATATTCTGTACGCATTAATGCAATAGACACCTGCTATTGCTTTACTGCTAGTACAGGCATCAGAAATTAACATACACACGCCCCCAAAGGAGAAGCAGCTCGAGGAACTATCGGCAGTTGCTCGTGGATCGATCGGAAACGTATACACACTACATGATTGTTAGGTGATTGTTAGGAAAATATTAAATAGTACGACCAACCAAATGAGCCGATAATTGACACTTTGGAACAAATTTTGATCATCGTGTCACTATTCACACAGTGACCCGACTTCCGACCGAATGGTTGTATGTTGGCTGATTTGCCCGATTATTGGATGAAAATGCTCCAGTGTGTACCTAGCCTTAGTGATAATGCTGTCAAAGTATGCTTAAGATGTTGTCTCGTCCCTTTGCCGCTACACAATTTTTTTTCAAACTTGAAGAACCTATGCTGGAGACACTATGGGCCTGAGAAGACTCTGTCCCGCATTTGGAGGTAATGCCCAAAGCTTGCTCCTATGTGAATCGAGGTTCATTACCTCATATTCAACATTATAAACATATGGGTGACTGGAAATACTGTAAACTAAAGTTTTAAATAATTTGCTTTTATCACGCTCCTTCCTTGACCCTTCTGATACTTGCTGACAAACCAATAAAATGCTGTTGGTTTTTAGTTGCTGAATATGCTAAAGGTTCCTAAAGCATTTTGGCCGATGAGTCATGGTGTCAGTCAATTATGGTATCAAATAATTGATTTGGTACCTTTTTCGATAGAGACCAGTTGCTAACAGAGAAGGTATGTGTTTGGATATTAACATTAAAAAGTTAGGCTTAAAGTGTATGAATGAGTATAAAGAAGTACATGAATTTAACGCAGTATTATTTTTATTTTTACATTCTTTGAGATTTGTGATGGAACTTTTTGTTTTATTAGGAATCACCCAAAAAATTCTTGTAAATATTTTTGGTATATTCTTATGAGAATATAATAAATGGATTAGTAGTGATATAAGTTTACTCTACTATGTAATACTTGGCTAACTGCAGAGTCCAGTCTCATCCTTGCTCTTAATTTTGAGAGGATAAACCCTCCTCTTCTGACTCTTGTGCATGTTAGGAACTTTACTATGCTCAGAAGAAAAGGAAGAAACTGTCTCCTCTACAAAGCCTACTTAGTGGAGCGACAGCCTCAGTGAAACTACAAGGCCCAAAACGCTTAACTACTATCCTATTTTATGTTGCTTCTTTTTTTTAAAATATTTTTATTACGATTTCAAAGATATTGCAGATATGAAGAGAAGAGAAGAGAAAAAGGTGGGACAAGTAGGAATACATGCTTTTGGCAAGCATACAAACAATGCATATTGCACATTTTGAGAACTCTTGAGTTACTGCTATATTCACTAGGTGTGTATGCAGAAGATGGCTGTAAGACATTTTGAAGTTTGAGAAGGCATTTTAACTCTCTGTGTGGGATTCGGGATAAGGAAAAATAGGAAGAGTTAGTATGCATGAGTTTGAGAGGTGTATAAAGTGGAGGGGTATAAGCCAGTGAACAAGACAGTATTCAGATAAGTTGATTGGAATCAAAGAAATTTTAGGATGTGGGCTCATAATGAAGGATCCATGCCTTTCAAATATTCCTACATTTATTAGGTCAGTCATTGATTATATTGGGGTTCTTTACAGTAAGGGCAGTCAATATATGGAATTCACTGCCAGGGAAGGCCGTGATGGCAGATTCAATAGATATGTTTAAGAGAGGGTTAGACAAATTTTTATTGTAAAAGTGTATCCAAGAATTCGACCGTTAATTAAAATGAAGGATAGAGGTGTGTATAGGGAAAAAATAGAACTGCAATTTTGGGTCTGGAGGGATTTTTCCTGATGGAAACAGATTGGAGGTTGCTTAATATAGGGGAAAAATAGAACTGCAATATTGGGTCTGGAGGGATTTTTCGTGCTTGAGACAGATTGGAGGTTGCTTAATCTGGATCAATTTCAAATATGAAAAAAAGGATTGCAGGAGATCCAAAATACATTGATGGACTGGTGTCTTTTTTCAACCTCATCAACTATGTTACTATGTTACTATTACTGATTGGTGCTCTCTTTATGGAAGGGGGGGTAGTTTTCTTCCAGTTAAGAGCTATTTAAACATCTGGAATTAAGGATATGTCCTAATAATCGTAAAAATCTTTGCTTTGTAGCATCTGGTATTGAGGATGGGATAAACTAATACGAGAGATCAGAAACATGCTTGACTATTACAGACGGAAGACATCTAGAGGAGATGGATGGAAATGGGACCGGAATTTGATCCTGACATATTGCCAAAGCAGTCAAGCAGGAATAAAGAGTATGGTGACAGCATACCTGGCAAATCTGCTTCTATATCCACACATGCTCTGGTTTGGGCATTGGCGTGGCATAGGACTGCTTGTGTCAGATGCACAGCCAAGTAATATTTATGTAATCAAGGGAGGTGAATCTAGTTTTAAAACAATGCATGGAATTCTAACTGGAAGAGTTTGAAAGCGGTACAGAGTTCTTGGTAAAGCATTAATTTTTACTGCAGCAACTCTGTCCAGCCATGAAATATAGAGTTAGTTCCAGTCCCTCAAATTCTGTTTTATTATGTTGGCTCTTTAAACTTTTCCTTACCTTTCTTCCAGAATTTGCTTTTCTCACTTTTCTGTGCCTACGTCTTTCCATTACAGATTTGAGTTGCTGCCTTGAACTTCAAACAACTACCTGGCAGCTGATGGCATCTGCATGGGGTAGATTACTTTTTATGCACTCACTGCTGCAACCAAGTACAAAGGGAGAGGGAGCTGGTCATTAGAAGGATGCCTCATTGTTTCTGCTGTGAGATTTGCTTTGAGAACAAATATGTAATGCTATAAAACATTGAATGATTAGATATTTCTTCTGTAACAGCCAAATAGCATGTGTTGCTGATACCATTTTAAATAACACATTAGGTGGGATGCACCTATGCAGTGTGGAAACATTGCACACATAACTCAAAATGATTTAAGCCTCTAGAGCTATCTTTGCAGAGTAAATATGAAAAAAATCAAATGATATATCAAAATTTTTATCTTTAGTAAAATCTATTTTGTAACAACATAAACAGTTGTGTCTGAAACATTATGCAATATTGTCATCCATCGCATTATGTTCATTAAGGTCCAGAAACATCAAATGGTGTGTAGTTGTAAAATTTCTCAATATGTATTTGAAACACTTCCATTATTAAGTCTTGTAAGCTTATTTAATCAACATAAGTGCAAATAACAAAATGGATATCTCTATCAAGGAATATAAAGAAAATATTACAAGTATATATGGGTGGTGCTGTGACACAGTGATTAGCATTGCTGCCTCACAGCTCTGGGGCGATGAGTTCCATTCAGGTTACTATAAGGGTGAATTTTATCTAAAATTATATATTCTCTTTGTGTTTGCATGAGTTTTCTCCAGATCCTCAACTTTCTTCCCACAGTCTAAAAAGTCTCCTAAACTGGTAGGTTAATTGGCTGCTGACAAAATGGGTGTTATTGTGTTTGTGTGGTAGGACTGATGGAAAATAATTAAATATTCAAAAAGTGATGGACAATATGCTGGCACCATATATAAACAATGTTAATATATATCATGGTAATATGCTGAATGCATAGACGCTTAGGCTATGTATTAAAATACTGGTACTGAAACAATATGATTATTTAGTCATCTGTGTTGTGGCTTATTTTATAGAAACCAGACTATAGAGTAGCAAATAAGGTTCACAGAAAGTAGGCCAAGGGTAAAATAAATGATGAAATAATAATCCAATGTACAGGCGGATATATAAAGGTCAGTAAATGTCTGCCAGCGTAGTAAAAAGTCTGCACCAGTTAGCGTGGCATATGAAGCCCCGCTCTGGCTGACACATCCTCTGTCCTTCTCTTCCCTCATCACAGAACCCAAACTCTAGAAGGGATACCAGGAGAAACGACAGATTTGACCAGCAACACCCTGACTAGTCTTTCCCCTAGATTTCTGTTATTGAATGCCTTTCACACTATGATCCTGCTTTCATTCAAGAGCCTTTAGGCCTCAACCAGCCTCCCCAAGCACATCCATTAAATGTATAAATGGGACCATAAGTGAGTACACAGCAATCATTAGTAATATATGAAAAAAATACAATGAACAGCACTCTAAGACAATAATAAATACTAAATGCAATACAAATGGCAGAAAGCATACTTTCCAACTTTTCCTTGTTGGCTTCAGGGAGATCCCGGGGGAGGTGGGAGTCCAGGGGTGGGGCTTGACGAATCGCATCATTTTGGGGCTAAGATGACAAAATATTTGCGTCATGTAGCAGCTAATGAATCTTTAGAGACTGAAGTGTCTTTTACATTTCTGTCTCCATTACTGAAGTCATGTTGTCTTCCCTGTCAATCTTTAATTTAAATCTTGGTCTCCATGAAAATGGCCAACTCCATAGGCATCAATACATGGACATAGGACACAATTTCTGAACTGTGTCATCATGCCACAGATGGCATAGCCAACCACGTCTTGTACTGACTCAGCATCAGGGAGAATGCCAGACTCTTCAGGGAGTGAGGGAGATCACCCCTATTTCAGGGAGTCTCCCTGACATTCAGGGAGAGTTGGCAAGTATGGCAGAAAGTAAAGCTGCAAACAGTACAAATTCATAAAACAATAAATGTTTTCACAAAAACAAGCATAATACATCAAAAACATATAATTGATAAAATGGTAATTTGATTGAAATAAGCTATTAAACAGAAGGCAACAGGATGGTCACCTTTAGAAATGTTTCTTCTAGAGCAGAAATAGTTTTTTCATACTAGCAATCTCCTTACTGAAGCATATTTAGAAACAAACTTTTCTTTAAAATGGTAGTGTGCACAGGATTCCTTAGGAAAGTTTAACCACTTTTCACATTACAAACACACTGCAATTGTAGCTTGAACAGTGGCAGTGCTATCAGATGGCCACCTATTAAATCTTTTCTCCGCTCTCAAGGTGCACGTTCCAATGCAATGAAAATAACTCCCATCATATGATTGTATTCAACAGCACAAATCCTCTGCAGGGTAGTGCCACTGAATATGAGTCAGTCCCTAATGTGTATAATGATCTATGTGCATAATGTGGCAGTGCAGAACTTGTTTTCAAGCTGGTTTTTAATTCTCAAAATTCAGGGAAATGTGCAGCCCTTTTGAAGTTAGGATGTATTTATGTTATGCACTGTGTTTACCAAATACTCAGCTTTACATACCTCATGTACCTATATATTTTTAAAACAGACCTCAACATTCCAGGATCCAGGCCCCAATATTCCTGAGATCCAAACAATAAGTCTGCAGAAGGTTTAGCAAGCTGTAATAGGTAGGAGATAATGACACAGTACACCAACATTCTTGTTCTTTAGCACCCCTAATTTTAGTTCTCTCTTTTGTTCTTTTTCTCCCCCTCTCCCTTGCTGTCCTCCATCTCGCGCCCGTCTCAATGTCCTGTCCATTCCTCTGCTGTGTTTCTACCTTACATCTTACCTCCTCCCAGCAACTATCACTCCTCCTCATTCTCTCGAATCTTATCCTCTCTCCACAGACTTTCAGGACATTGAGAAACAGCATGAGGCATGTGGTGAAACAAGGTATTAATATCACCCTAACCAGCCTGTCCCTCGTTTCTCACAAAATGTGGAGTATAGCATGTACTTTTTATAGCCCTTGCTTTTATTCCCCAGCTCAACAGAATACTACTGCAGTGTCTAATTACATGTGGATAAGGGGACACTGTAGCTCATTGTAAATATCTATATTGTTTATTGTATCTTGTTGATATTGCATGGAAGCTGTTAGTCATTATCCTTAAAGTGAAGCCATGTGGGTTATGGATAAGGATCAGATTGCAGGATACAAGTGAGCGGGAAGTCCAATTAGTATCCATTGTTCTCAACATGACTAGTTCAGACATTTTGTCTTAAGCCCAGCAGGGGACCTTCTGTGGAAGTACAGCTCATCTCCACTCCCCCTCCAACCCCCTATACTGCACCCACCAATGGTTAAGAAAGATAGACCCAGGGGTTTGCCCAGGGAGGGGAAAACATTGTAGAAATTAGACCCTAGATATAAGGAGCCACTCCTCCAGAGAGGGAGGGGATATTCATTCTGGGACTGCATTCATGGAAGGTGCAGTGTAGCTGGTTTTGAGATTTCGTTCTCTACCGATGGACTACAGCTGCAGCTAAGAGAAGAACCCCATGGATCTTTAAGACAGGACATCTAGGTGACTGTAGCTCCTTAACCTAGTGGGGTAAGGGACAGATGATGTGGTAAACCTGCCTGGCATTTATTTACTGTCTGTACATAATAATCTAGTGATTGTTTTTTTATTACAATAAATGTATCGCTTTACATTCTAACTGCATTTGCCTGAGTGATTAATAAGAACCTAAGAAGGTACTGGGTAAGCTTCCCTGGCAGAGGAAAGTACCCATGGGTGGCCAGCCAGAGTGAAGTGGGTAGAATTGGGCCAGAAAACCCGGTATCTTCACATTTTTAGTGGTAAGCAGTGGGGTCACTCAGTCCCAGGTCCTCTCTGGGTATAGCTGCAGGGGAACTGTATCGTGATACATTCCAGGGCTCTGCAAAACATTTAGCACTAGAAACCAGTTACCACATTATGCTGAACTTACTCATAAAGGCTTTATGGTAGAAAGTGTCATGAAAAGCGTTGTGGGCTTTAAGTGAGGGAAGATGCCGCCTAAGTGCTGATTTGATAAGGGGAGGCGCACCCCGCCAGTGGAGAGTGGAAGATGTAACCCTGTCTCAAAGAGGGGAAATCACAGTGAAGTCATCCCTGGAAGTAAAACGGGTGTGACCTCTGAAAAGAAGAGAGCAGATCACAGCCCAGTGTTGAAAAAGTTCCCAAAGGAAGGGATGAAGCAGTCTAGTGCACCCAGGGGAAGGGATTTCTGGGATGAAGGACTGTGGCAGTGTCTGCAGGATGGGGATATGGATGTGTTGCACCACTCCACCACAATGCAACACATTTTGGATTATTGTGATGAGGAGTGCCCAAAGATTATTATGTGGAAAGGAGCCAGTCTACAGGAGAAATTGGAGAACCTGTTGGATGTGTTCCTAATGTTGAGAGAGGAAGCAAGTGCCTGGAATTTTCGGGATGAACCAGAATGGGATGATTTTACAAATCAAGTTATTTGTACTCTTTCCTTGTGTGCTCCTTCTACTATTTCATCACCCTCTGTACCTCTTGCACTGCTTCCCTAGCCCTATTTTCTTAAGCTTTGGCCTACTTTTCGGTGATTTTTACCATCACTTTCACTCATTCGTTCTCTACCGATGGACTACAGCTGCAGCTAAGAGAAGAACTCCATGGATCTTTAAGTCAGGGCATCCAGGTGAATGTAGCTCCTTAACCTAGTGGGGTAAGGGACAGATGATGTGGGAAACCTGCCTGGCATTTATTTATTGTGTGTACATAATAATCTAGTGATTGTTTTTTTATTACAATAAATGTATTGCTTTACATTCAAACTGCATTTGTAGGCTTCCCTGGCCTAGGAAGGCACCCGTGGGTGACCAGCCAGAGTGAAGTGGGTAGTAAATTGGGCCAAGAAACCTGGGGGTAAATGTATCAATCTGCGGGTTCTTCAACACCCGCGTGTTCAGCCTCTTCCGCGATTAAATTTCAAGCGGCGCTGCATTGTAAAGGGAAGTTAACCCTTTACAATGCAGCGCCGCTTGAAATTTAATCGCGGAAGAGGCTGAACACGCGGGTGTTGAAGAACCCGCAGATTGATACATTTACCCCCTGGTATCTTCACAGGCCTAAAGAGAAGAACCATTCATCTTAACGTAATTGAAAACTTTGTTTTCTTTCAGCTGAGTTTTGTTAGAGAACAAACAATGTTTTTTCCAGTTCAACTTGCTCCCACATGCTGGCTACGCCCTCTCCCCAGGCACACTTAAGTACTGGGAGGGGGTGCTGTAGTGTGCAGTTTGTGCGCAATGGGCCCATTGTAGCGTCAGTCTCCTGCTCTTAGGTGACTAGCCCATTCACTTCAAGGTTGGACATGCTGTGCATTCAGGGATGCTCTTCTATACACCACTATTGGTTGAGTTACTTTCACCTTCCTGTCAGCTGGAACTAGGGTGGCCACTCTCCTCTGACCCCTCTCATTAACAAGGTATTTCCATCCACAGAACTGCCACTCACTGGGTGTTCTTTTTTTTGAGCACCAACTCTAGAGACTGTTGTGTATAAAAATCCCAAGAGATCAGCAGTTTCTGATATACTCAAATCAGCTCGTCTGGCACCACCTATCATTCCACAGTAAAAGTCACTTAGATCACATTTCTTTTTTATTCTGGTGTTTGGTGTGAAAATCAATTACAATTTTTGACAATATCTGCATGCTTTTATGCATTGAGTTTCTGCCACATGATTGGCTGATTAGATATTTGCATTAACTAGCAGATGTTGAGGTATACCTAATAAAGTGGATGATTTATATATATTTATACATAGATTCAAGTTTTATTTATTTATTTTTTCATATTATGCATCCTGTACTTTGTTCATTGTTAAAAACCTACACTATAGCATTTACATGTATGTTTCTGTGTTTTTTTTCTTCAGTGATTTAAAAAACATACCTTTACCTCTCAACTGTCCCAATTCCATCAGTATAAGCCTGATTTTAGGCTACTCTCCTGGTCAGACAGGACCTTGTCCCGGCATGAGGGACAGTTGAGATGTATTTCCACTCTTCACGTTACATACAAGCTGTATGAACAAGTTAGTGGTGCACTCGTTTTATAATAGAGGATGGGAGAGAGAGGTAGATGATTGAGGGGAATTGCAACCTGTGCTCTCCATGGTGCTGGTCATGCCCACACACAACTGGCTACACCCACACATCACTGACCACACCTCCGACAGGATGACACTTCTCACAATAGGCCCTTGATAATTTTCAGCCCCAGGCCCATGTGGTCCTTAATCAGGTTCTGGAGCCTCTTACCCGATTGTTAGGGAGCCCAGAACCTGATGTTAAGAAAAATTCTGTGGTTTGCATTTATCTACTGGCACAGGACTTCCAGGCTTGCTGTGCAATCTGTGAGCATAATGCCATCCCCATTTTTTGGAGCTGCTGATGACAGATTATGCAGCTATTCAGCTGTTGTCTCTGAAACTCTTAGCAGTGTCAGCTGTGAAGCAGCATTCAGGCTAGCTCTAAAAGAGTGCCAGGCTTTGGACCACCTTATTCAAATCCTGGAAGCAAAGAAGTTAATTACTTACATGTGGAGGCACTTTTGATTATTGCAAAATGCCTCAATTATTATTATTATTAATATTTATTTATAAGGCGCCACAAGGCATCCGCAGCGCCGTACAGAGACAAACAAAATTACAATACAATGGGAGACAGCACAGTACAGTAAACACAGCAACTCAGTACGCTCAATGCACAGCTAGAGAGGGCGGGGAAGGGGGAGGGAGGATTCGCAAACGACGGGGCCCAAGAAGGAGGGCGCGGAAGACAGGGAGACCCCCAGGGGGGAGGAGGGAGCGAGAGTGGACGTGGGGTGGAGGACCCTCGAGGAGGAGGGCTAAGTAGCTGGAGAGCAGAGTTAGAAGTGGTGGAAACAGGAGGAGAGAATTATCCACAATTATGTGGATAGTGTTTAATTTCATCTGCAGTCAGGGGACTTAAGAAGATATTGACCTTTGCAGAGACTTCTCCCATGCCTGACATACAAAGAAATTCTGTCAAAGTCAGCCTATAAATTGATTGAGTAACTTTCTATTCCGTTTTGTTTGCTTGAGAGGCATGCTCTTGTATCAGTAGCTGGTTGGGAGCGCTGTTGCTATACTGCCATTTGGAGGTTCTTGGGGTACCTCTTGGTAAGTTAGATCTCAGTTTAAAAACACAAAAATAGGGATTCTCTTTGATTAGAGTTAGGGCCTCCCTGTGAGCAGAAGAGCCGTGAAGTGTACATTTTCAAATGTGTGTAACTAACAATTCTGCATTTATATGTAGAAGTAGAAATAGCAGCTTTGTTACAGGTTAACAGCGGTGTGCTGGGGGATTTTTCTCTGTATAACATCATCATTAAGTCAGCTTACAATGCTGAGAATAGAAAATTCTTCCACAAACAAGAAGCAGAAAAGACTATAGTAAATTTTCTGCTGACTGATAATGACAGCGTTGAGCTTGCCGCTTTGCAAGCTGTTTCTGTCATGTGCACAGATGCGGCTGACATGGAATTGTTTCATAAGCATGGAATTCTTCAAATAATTCATTTATTGAATAAGGGCAGTGCAGAAGTTCGAGAAACTACAAAATTTACACTGACAATTCATACCACTGAGTACAATGGGCAATGCCTGTGCAGTGGCACAAGCTGATGCAATCAACCGCTAATCAATCTTTTTTCGGATAAGAAAGATGAAGTGATTGCTAATGCATACACAGTTCTTATCAGTATGGCTGATCAGAAATCTCTTTGGCTCATTATACTAACTCATAGTGTTAGGCATTCTGTTTTGGAATCATTGCAGTCAGCCAACAATCTGGCTGCAGTAGTATGTGATATCAATCTAGTAAAACTCCTTCACTCTAACCATGATGAAGCTAGAAAAAATGCATGCTGTGCTATCGCTGTATGTGCGAATAATGAATTGACCACAGCTGAACTGTATGGATTGGGGGCTTTTGGCATTCTTCAGGAAATAAATCTTTCAACGAGGTGCCAAACACTTTTAGCTAATTGTCTGAAAACAAGATGCTTGATTACAACCTCTCTCTAAAGTTCAATCATAAAGATTCTTGTACTACAGCGAACCCATAAATGGTGGGTTTTATGATCATCAGATAAAGCCAGAAGTGAAGTAGCCATCTCTGGAAGAGTTCAGCAAAGAGCAGCTGAACCAGAACTGAGCGGTTATCTTAGTAAATAAAAGATCTTTATATTCGGCTGTATCTTCACCACTTCCATTGGAGGAAAAGCCAATTCCTGGCAGGTCTCCATCTTCGTACAGCAGAAGTGCTTCTAGAGAAAAAGAAAGCGTCAATGCTCAATCTCCAGTAGATGATAAGCAAGACCTTCATCCAGGCCGGTCTCTTTCGCAAAGCAGAAGTGGTTTAAAGGACAGATCTTCAAGTAAATGGAATAGTAAGGTAAAGAAGGAGGAAGAAAAGACAAAAGAGGAAGACAAGGTGCACACTCATAGGCATTAGTAGTCAGCAGGCTGGGTTCCTTAATTCCCAGCCTCATCCATCCCAATTTGGTGGGTATTGTAACTGGACACCAGACATCTGATAACACAAGGAGAGTCATCAACATAGTTGAATGCATATCGGATCGCCAGGGTGAGTTGTTGGTGCTTTCTCTGACCACAGTGAAAGCATTTGACAGATGCCCCTGGGACTTCATGAGACATGTTTTGATTAAATTTGGCTTTAATTGAGCTATTCTCAATTCAGTCTTTAGCAATGGCTTTCAATGGGACAAATTTAGTATACCAATGTCATCAGACAGGAGTGCCCTTGTCATCTCGTATGTATAGAGTCATAGAGACCGTTACTGAACCTATTAATCGACCTACTAGCTATTGGGGCCTAAATCTCCTGGGGATAAATCAGTCTTTGCCTGTTTGCCAATGATGTCCTCCTTTTTGTGACCAGCCCGGAGACCTTGCTAATGCCATTGCATCAGATATTAGATGATTACAGCCAGGTTTCCTATTATAAATTAAATACAATTAAAACAGAGGCACTCTCCATCAACTTACCACTGGAATCACCGACCCGAAAAGTTTAAAATATGTTTGGAAAGAGAGATCTATTTCCTACCTAGGGATTCTTATCCCTTCAAAGGTATCTGACGTATTCAATGTCAATTACTCGCATTAATTGCCCAAGTCATAAAGTTGTCTACCTCTTGGATGGACTATGAGGTCCCCTGGCTGAGTAGAAAGGCAGCTTTTAAAATGATGTTGCTTTTTAAGCTTAGGTAAGCTTTCTGATCCCTTTCTGATCCCTACCACAAAGAGGTTTATTGACATACTGCACTCATTTATGCTTAAGTATATCTGGAAGGGCAAGATTTTACGATTGTTTCTTACTCAAATGGCTTTTCCCAAGAGACAGTGAGGCCTTCCCTGACTGAACTAGGTCAAATACAAAGAGGCATGTATCATCTAGCAGAATAGAGACTGGCGCTCCCAGTCTATCATAAGCCCTGAGTAGGCCTGAAACGGACCCTGCAACCCTTCTTGCCTATCACGGATCAGATATTGCTCCTCAAATTGCTAAGACCACATTCTCTCCATTTCCTACCTTCCACTATTGAGTCAACCAAAGTTATTGCAAAATCTTTCCCTATCTAGTATCTCCAAACTTATCCCTGACCTTAATTTATCGCATTTGTCTTTCAGGGGGATCTCCTCTGTTCTTCTAAACATGTTCACAAGTGAGGGTCTGGGCTCTTTTGCAAAACTGCAGGAGAAATACCCCAATCCTTCCATATAGCTTTATAAATACCTGCAGTTGCACTATTAGATCACTGATCTCCTCGGCAACAACTGCTGTCTTAATTTACCCCCACCTCTGATACATGTTAAATTAACTATGGGTAATAATAAATGAGGCATCCATTTTTAATACCAAAATTTGACTCCTGTATCGGATACACCCAAGCTTTCCTCTCAGTACAAATGGGAATCAGATCTTAATGTTTCTCTCTCTTTCTGGACCAATGGGGAATCATTTGTAATACTTTACATAAACTGTCCAAATGTGCTAACCATTTGTAAATTGAAACTTCTGTATAGATTATCTTACCCCGCCTGATTGCAAAATATATGGCCTGCTCATTCTAAGTTTTGTTGGTGAAATTTTGGTGAAGTGGTTGACATTTTCCATGTGTTTTGGACATGTCCTGTTATCTTCGACCTGGCATGAGGAATCATTAAGGTTTCATTACCTCTTACCTTGCTTGTTTCCCTCTTTCATTTATTCCCAGACCAGCTTCTGAAACACCATAGGTATACTGCATATGTGGTTATAACCATATAACTGCCAGAGCAGCGATCGCACAACTTTGGAAACACCTCGCCCCCAACCATCCACAAAATTATTGCTAAAATACCATTTAGTTTAGAAATGAAGATGTCCTATGCCTGCTACTCTATAGCAGCATCCTCTCCTATAGTTAAATGGTTAGGTTGGGATGAGTTTGTTACTGCCGGCGATAGTTATCTGTTCCTCCATCCGCCAGAGTCTTTGAACCCTTCTCTTCCTAGCTTAATCAAATTGTCTCAAAACACTTAACACTATATTTAGCAATGTTAGTTTTGTCTGTGATCGTGTGGTATTCTCTGTGATGTAAAAATACGATTTCTGGTATACTCTGCTCCCCACTATGCACCCTTCCCGCTCACCTTTTCTTTTTTTCTGTACCCGTTTGTCATAAAATGTTTCAATAAAAAACAATGATGTTAATATTACGAGCCGCGGCAGTGCCCCTAGCCACCGCTACTCGCTGTGACCATCCACTGTTTCCCGGCCGTCTCCATGATGACTGGCATGTTGCTTCCGGTTTTCGTCTTTGCCATTGCTAGGTCAACGGTCGGAATGCTCTGGTGTTCACCGCCGCTTCCTGGGAGGAGGTACAGCCGGGCGCGTGCGCTAGGGTTTAATTATTTATTATTATCAGCCTCCTGGGTCTGATTCCTGCCATTTGTGCCTCTCATTCTGATTGGCTCATTCATGTATTTAAAGCAGGAAGGGCTTAGCCTCCCTGACGGTTATAGCGCTCAGTTCCTGGCTGCTGTCCTGCTTTTGTCCTGTTGTGCTTATTCCTGGATTGTTTTCTGTGTATGACCTTTGGCTTTTTGCTGGACTTTTGATTATTTCCTCGTGGCCCTGACCTTTGCTTGTGATTCAGACACCCTTGTTTGCTGCCGGCCTTGTTTCTTTGCCTGAACCTGACCACGCTGCTTGCTCCTTTCCTTGGACCCTAGCTTTTTCCTCATAAGCTTGCACTCCATTGAGATTAAGACTTGGGGGCATCTGAGTACCTGTGAGCATATCAAGCTCTACGGGAAAGGTGGAAGCTATAAGTGAAGACCTCTGCTACAAGTTCTGTAAGCTTATGCTAATAGCTGGAAGCCGTAACAGTTACAAAAATAAAATGAAAATAAATTCAGAAATATATTGATGATCACTTGCAGTTTGTCCACTTAACTGTACAATTGTAGAAGTTATATGTATGGACAGGGATATCTAGATTTCATAGACATACACATACAAGCCTACCTTCAATGGACAATTATGTGATATGTATGAATTAATAATATATTTATATATATATTTGTGAAGAAATTTGCTTGTTTGTAGGTGAATATCTTCGACACCCCTGCACCGATTCAGATGAAACCAATGCAAGGTGGTCCGGTTGAATCCCAGTCAGATTTTAATGGCTTTAGGGTCACAGTTGGACCTCCCTTGAGTGTACGCTAGCCAGAACTTTGACCCACGGAGACTGTTTTGAGCCTTCCACTGAATGGATTTGGATGAAAATTTCAAAAGACTTTTAACATTGGATCCCAGAAGACATAGTAGAGGGGTGTAGGTCTCAGTTGGGCCTCCACTGGTTTACGCTGGCCAGAATTTTGACCTGGGGAGCCTGGTCTGAGCCTTCCACTGGATGGATTTGGACAAAAACGTCACAATCTGGTAACATTGGATCCCATAAGACATACTAGGGGGTTAAGGCCCCCTGTCAGACCTCCCGTTGGTGTACGCTGGCCAGAACTTTGACCCGGGAAACTTGTTTCTAATGGGTATGTTGGAAGAGCTTCTAAGCTGCTAATTATTTTTAAAATGTTGACAGTTATATCCAATTCATTGTTAACTCAGTAATTTGAGGGGCAATGCTGGGTACTTCAACTAATATTATACATATATATTCTGGTAAAATGCAGATATGTTAGTTGAGTTTCAGATAGTGATTGCAGTGATAACAAACCCGATCAAAAACTAAAGTAATTTATTGAGTGTAGTGAAGATGACATCAGTGGTTGAAATGATGAAGCTTGTCGATATTCCCCACTGAGTACTCCCTGCTATTCAGATAAGAAAACTGTAGCATAGCATTTCTTGTACATTAAGATTTGTATTTCTTTTGTAGGATACAAACAGAAAAGAAAATTCCACTATCCTAAGGGTATGTATCACAACTGTTTATCATTTAAATTGCAAAATAGTTTTAAGCAAGAAAAATGTTCTGATTTAATTTAAAGATATCTTTTCTGACTGCAAAAAGGTTGGATAGTTCAGCTATATTACAGGAAAGTTTAACAGGCATAGTTTATCAAGATCACAGAATATACTGCATATGTGTGTCTACTTATCTGAAACTATAGATTATTTTCTACAAATAATAGAAATTATGAAAATAATTTTATAAATTCCAGAAGTCTTTAAAACTTTATTGCTAAAGCGAAGTGTAAACTATAGTATTTTGAGATCTAGCTTTCAAAAATTGATGCTGTGTCGACTAACATTCAGATAATTCGCCCAGCATAAACAATTCAGCTCCTTATATAACATAATAATACTTATATGCCAATTAGTTCATTTAAATAAATGTATATATATATATATATATATATATATATATATATATACACACACACACACACATATATATTTATATATATATATATATATATATATTCTTTAATACATGAGTAATTGAGATCTAAAAGTACTCTTTTAGAAGAGTCTGGCCTATGTCTGTGATAGGCCGATCCCAACACACAGGTGTTAGTGTGGGTAGTTTGCTTATTTATACTTGAAAATGTTTGTCTAGAATACACTATGGTTGGGTACGGTTTCCCGATTACGAGAACTCCAACAAGGTAGACACCTACAAAAAAAATCCGACTGGCTAAAAAACGAATAGAATAAAAACAGATTTACCTGAACACCAAAGCTGCAGGGGGTAAATGTATCAAGCTCCGATTTTTTCAGCGTGTTAAAATCGCGGCAAATCACGGGTGATAACCAGCGATTTCAGTCACAAATTTCTCAAATGTATGAAGCTGCGATTTTTACCCTGATCTTCAAAATCGCAGGTCATCTTTGGCGATTTGGTGCGATGTTAAACACTCCCGTGTTAGCTAACTCTCCTGTGTTGTAGGCAGCAGCGTGTTCTATAAACACATCACTGTTACACTGCCTGTCAAAAGTGTTAAAAATAGATCAAAGTTAAAAAAAAAAAAGCGTGGGGTCCCCCCTCTATTCAGTCTTAACCCTAGTGCTGCCAGCCTCCTGCTGGTTCCGTGAAAATCGGTGAAAAATTTGCGCGGGATCCCCCTCGATTTTCAAGGAACCAGAACTAGGCAAACCAACCGGGGTTGGTGGCAATATAGCAGGGGGACGAGCGGCAGGGGTCCGCCTGCTATAATGATACAACATGCTGCTAGCAAGCAGCGTGTTGTATCTGGCGTGTTTGAAAGCAAACTCTCCTGAGTTTGCCTAATCGCAGCTTATACATTTGAGACTTATATTGCCGGAGTGATAAACAGTCGGAAGTTTGATCTCTATCGATTTTGAAAATAGCGATTTTGACAGAAGCATAACTCTGGCGATTTTACATGAAATCTCAGCTTCATACATCTGCGAGTTTCAACTCTCCCGAGAAAATCGCTGGATGTCTGATGGCAGCGGCATGCTGACAGGCAGTGATTCCGAAGACTCAGCTGTCCGGCACTTCAGTGTGACGTCAGCGCGACGTAGATGTAGGTTAATTTAAAGCGGCAATGTGTGGACCCCGCAGGTTAAGTATTTAAACACTTTTGTTTCGAAAGCTGCTTGCAATTACATTTTAAAAATGCCTTTATAGGGCTTATCTTTGTTTCTTATCTACTCCCCAACCTGGTTGGCCTCCAGGAATATGACAAAGATGTTCTGCTGTAATCTTCATTTTAAGAAATGTGCTTTCACTCCTCAGAATATCTCCCTCTGATGTCGTTCAGAAGGACAGGGTATATGCTAATAGGGGGGAACTAGGTGTGAATCAGTCTATTCTGAAATAGCCCAAAATTGTTATACTGACCATAACTTTCCTCTTGAATATCACAAAATCATAATAATACATGCAATCACAAAATGTTGTCATTACAATTTATTATGTTAAGTACTGCCTTCAATTATAGATGCATCAGTCTGCTGCTCCCAAAAGAGCAACCGGAACTCTTTATCATTAGTAGCAAACCAAAAATGTAATATAATCAAGGAACCACTGACAATATCATCTTAAAACATCAAAATTTTTTTATTCATCTCACATACACAAATCAATAAATTCTTAAATACTTAAAAATAAATTATAATTTTTATTTGTCGGGCTTCACAAGTGTCACAACTAATATCCAATATTTATATAAACACACAGGGCCATTAAGGAAAGCAAAGCAAAAAAAAATTAGTATCTTTTCACCTGGGCAAAACCATCTTGCATTGGAGGGGGAGGTAATTTTAAAATGTGGAGACAGGGATAGGGCATGTTCTAGATTAAATAAAGCTATCAAGTATTGTGCGCTACATGAAAAAACAGCCAGTATTTAATCTATGTGCAAAATTATAAATTAACATTGTTTTGTCCAGGAAAAAAAAATACTAATTTTTTTTCCTTAATGAATCAGGCCCACGTTTTTTTGTATTCCATCTCCGGGGTTTATAGGTTTGTACTTTAACTGTGTAAGCAATACGTAATTTATAAAAGTTGCAAAACAGAGCACACAGAGTGTGTCTGCTCATAAGCTTCGCTTGTTAGAATGATATTAGTATGCTTAATAGCACAAAACGTGTTAGTATATTAAGCTTCCGTCAACACTTAGATTAACCCAGGGTTGTTACTAGAATATCAAAATTCCAGAGTGTTTATATGTTGAATAGCACCAAGTGCTCCAAGCATGTATTTGACCAGCCAGCATGTCAGTTCTCAGCTTAAGCACAGGCTATCGGCAATCAATCAAATTTCAAATCCAAATCTGATCACAGTTCGATAGTACCAGATGCAGTGTGCTTAAGTGAACAAGGCATCCAGCGGCCTGATAATTAGATTTGGAAAAAACACTAAGGAAGCTTAGATGGGAAAACGAGATGATGTTGTGTGTAAATTAAACAGACAGTAAGAGCAGGCCAAGCTTTTCCCATCTCTTAGCTAGATAGCAGGATGACAGTTTAATAAAAGATACAAACAAGCAAAGTCCAGCATTTCTTTATAAGACTAAGAGAGGACATTGTAGGGAAAATACCTGCTGCTTTGCCTATAGTACAAGCAGATGCATGGAGTTGTTTTTTGGAGTAGCACATAAAATACTGGGCAGTTTTATTTTATTCACTGTGATTTAGAGTTGAGCTACTAAATCACAGTGCTGCCCCCCTGCCATCTTTTAATCTTCAACACATTTTATATTTTTCCATCCTTGCTGAGCTACATACTTTTGCTAAAGTGCATAATTGCAACCTCTAGCTAGATTTACTCCTAAATGAGACTCATAGAGTGTTACATTTTCAGATGAACAGTTTGAATTCTGAGAAATCCGGTAGATCCGAATTTTGAGGTATCGAGCTTGACCGAATTCTGAAAACAAGGCAAAACTTAATTTCTGGGAAAAGGTCTGATCTTGCGAGTTTTAGATTGATGTTTTTTTATTTAAAAAGACCCACCCCGTTTTCATCTGCCATTTTAGAAGAGATAGCATGTGGATAGGAGGGTGACTGAAATTCTGTGCAAAGAAAATTGCTTGTAGAGGGTTGGACAGTGTGAAAAAGGTAATTTATATAGCAATAGCTGTGATTTTACCGCTGTTTATTTATAGATCAGTTTGCTAGAATTGTGTGCGGATCAGTTGGGTGTCAGTGAGTGAAGAGTAGTGGTTACTGGTTATTATTATGATGTATATAGTATAGACATCTGAACTATTTAGTGAAGAAACAGCAGGATGCTGTATGAGTCTGAGCAGCACACCCCAAAAAATAAAATTGCTTTTCAAATCCAAAGTTTTTCAATCTGAATGCAATTGTGAGGGGCAATATCAGTGACATCTTTAGTAAGTGGCCAAAAAAAACGGTGTTCTTTGACTCAGAGCTGCAGCCCCCCCCAAACAAATGTAAACTTTTTTTTAAGAACCAATTATCTAAATATGAATCATATTGTGGAGAAGTGACAGAAGGATTATAAAATAACATTCTCTCCTTTCCTTATCTCAATGGGCGTTCAACTGGCGTGGTGGCAACTACAAGCAGCTCCAACTTCAAAAAGCATTACTCCCCTTGTCAACAATGGAATAGTCTACAGATCAGGGGCATCCCAGTACCTATACTGGCAGTAGTAGTACTTTTTCGACCTCCACTATTATAAAAGGTCATGTGGGAAGAAAGTGTCAGAAAGCGTGCTCAAAATACAAACACTGTTATCATTCTCAAAGAAAACATCAGCTCTTGATGTAAGGATAAAGAGAGAAGTTTCTGATGAATGTGGTGATTTGTCCAAAAAAAGGAAAATAGCTATCATACCATACACCACCTCCAATGGCAAGAAAAGGTTCAGATCATGCCCACTTATTGCTAGTAGAGGTCCTGTTGTTGCAGGTACATGTACTAGAATTCCCATTGATCATCTACCCAGCATCAGCTACCAGACACCTCATGCAACACCTTAATCATCAACCTCTTCATTATGCACGTAAAACAACATCCAATTTTCCAATTCCAACTGACTCCCTGAATGCAATCCATGAATTCTTAGAGACATTCTTCTACGCTACAGCTGCTGCTGCTGGGGGTGATACATCTATACAATAGAGAACCAAGAAAAGTAAGCATAGTTTTACACAGTTGTCTGTGAAGCAAGAGTTTGAAAAAGGAACCATGTATGACAATGAACTTCCGGTTACACAGCAGATCACTAAAGCCATGACACCTATGCTAGCATTGGGTCTGCATCCAATTTCCGCCATCAATGCATCAGATATTAGCTGATTATTTGATGTCATGTGTCCACACTACTATATTCCATCTTGATTCCTTTTCTCCTGAACAGCAATTCCTCAGCTGTACTCGGAGGTTAAGCAAACAGTAATTCAGTCCCTAGAAAATGCAATTGTACCACCTGTCCAGTTGACTAAGGATATGTGGACAAGTGTTACTGGTCATACAAAAGATTACATGACCATGACAGCCCACTAGGTAGGTGTATCAACATCAACAGCAGCAGTACCAGTTACTCCATCATCATCCTCCTCATTCTTTTAGAATTGTAGTGCTAGCACAAAATGTCAGGTCATTCACAGGCAAGCAACTCTTTGTATTGCTGGTTTCATAAAGAAACATATTGTTGGAAAAACTTAATGTCATAACAAAATTGCTCACCCCGCTAAGACTCTCCTTAGGATTCCTTGTTGTCAATAACTAAGCAAACATTATGTGTGCATTACGACTGGGTGAATTTCACAATGTATCTATCATGCATTGCATATACAATAAACTTGGTGGGCAGATTTTTTTAAAAAAATGGGAGGTCAGTGCAGGAGATGCTATTAGTGGCAGTTAAATTTCTGGGTATTTTCAAAATTCAGTGACCACATGCAGAACATTGCAGCAGCTGCAATAAAATTATCATCTGCCATGTCACCAACTGAATCAAGTGGTAGCAACAAGGTGGATTCCACATTTTATATACTTCAGTGACTAAAGGAACAGCAACAATTGATCAAGACCTGCACATCAAGCCATGAGATAGAGACATGTTACCTTAACCCAGCACACTGGAGATTCCATACTGTTTTATGCAAGCTACTGAAACCATTTGAAATTGTAATAAATTAAGTGAGTTCAAACACTGCCATCCTGAGAAGAGTCATACCCCTAAACAAATTACTGGAAGAGCAGCTGGAGAAGCTGACCGAAGACATAAAACTTTGCGTTCTACAAAGTATTGTGGAAGTCAGATAAATTGATTAATATTGGTTTACCATGTGATTGCGATCAGTATGCCACGTCTAATGATGCAATCGTATGGATTATTAACACACACACACACACACACACACTTATATTGACATTTTCACTTGTAAATAGCACACATTTTCTAATACTTCCAATTCACACTTGATCATTTAATAAATTAATTAAAGGTTATTTATACAGATAATATTATATAATATTAAAGCTTATTTCACCAGAATTAACCCAGTTTCGATAGAGTAGTGATCGCATCTAGTGGTCTTCAGTCTGGCTATCGTTCTCAACACTCCACAGAGACTGCGTTGACTATGGTAATGATCTGATCACTGCTAAAACTAAAAGCCATTACTCTCTCCTAATTCTCCTGGATCTCTTGGCTGCATTTGACATCGTTGACCACTCTCTTCTCATACAAACGCTGCAATCCCTAGGTCTTCAAGACGCTGTTCTATCCTGGTTCTCATCCTACATTTCTAATTGCTCTTTCACTGTTAATTTCTCTGGGGCCACCTCTGCTCCTCTTCCTTTATCAGTTGGAGTACCGCAAGGCTCAGTGCTAGGTCCTCTGCTGTTCTCTATCTATACCGCTTCTCTTGGAAATCTAATAAGTTCCTTTGGATTTCAGTATCATCTCTATCCGGATGATACCCAAATTTATCTATCCTCTCCTGATATCTCAACATCTGTGTTGTCCTGTGTAACTGACTGTCTTTCTGCCATATCATCTTGGATGTCCTCTCGCCAACGCAAACTTAATCTTTCTAAAACAGAGTTAATAATATTCCTACCCACCAACAAGAGCATACCTGACATTTCTATCTCTGTTGATAACATGACCAAAAAATCCCACCCCACAAGCTCGCTGCCTAGGTGTAATCCTTGACTCACACCTATCCTTTGTTCCCCACATTGACTTTATATCTAAATCATGTTATATACATCTAAAGAACAGTTCTAGAATTCGCACATATCTCAAGTTTCCCCAAATTAAACTCAAATCCCTACAATCTATTTTTCATGCTGCGGCAAGACTGATTTTCCTTGCAAATCGTTATTCCTCTGTTGAATCACTCTGTTTGTCTCTACACTGGCTGCCTGTTTTCTACCGAATCCAATATAAAATACTTTTACTAACCTACAAGGCCATCAACAATGCTGCACCAACATACATCTCCTCTCTTGTCTCAAAATATCTCCCAACTCGGCAACTCCGTTCTGCACAAGATCTGCATCTCTCATCCACCCTCATTACATCCTCCCATTCCCGGTTACAGGACTTTTTTCGGGTTGCACCCACTTTATGGAATTCTCTCCCTCGCACAATAAGACTCTCTGATTGGTCTACAAACTTTCAAGCATTCTCTGAAAACCTACCTCTTTAGACAAGCTTATAATATTCCTCAACCACCCTCTTAACCTCACTACCTTACCCTACTACCACCCTTTACACAATTTCACACAAGACAACTACCACCTGACCAACATTGTTGTGTGACGGGATCATTTAGCCTATGAGTAACTTTTACCTTTGAATCCTGGCTGGGCCGAAATGCAAAATGTAGACTTAGCCTTAGCCTCATATGTCAAACTCCCATTGTCCCATAGATTGTAAGCTTGCGAGCAGGGCCTTCTCACCTCTTTGTCTGTTTTACCGAGTTTGTTTATTAGTTTACTATGTTTGTCCCCAATTGTAAAGCGCTACGGAATATGTTGGCGCTATACAAATAAATGATGATGATGATGATGGTCGCAAATTATGAGCAATATGAGATTAATTCTCAAAAGCACTCTTCTTATTGGTCAGTTTAAAGCGGTTCTTTGGCATAAAGACACGTATGCAACAGTCGGTGTGAGCAGCCCCCTCCTTTAAGAGAAGATCAAATGAACTGACCTATAACTAGCATTCTACTGGAACATCGTTAACCCTGAACCAATGAAGACCTCTCTTAGTGTTATCTGTGTATATTTTGTGATATCACCAGTGCTATTTTCTAAACTTAACAACATAAAAGCAGCCTCGGATTTAGGAACAGCCTCTCTCTTTGCCAACAGACATCAGGATTGACAGGCTGTTTCTGGATTCAAGGCTGTGCCGCATATGTATCGGTTGTACTTTGTATTATTATTGTGTTTTGCTTAATTTTGCTATTAAATCTCTTTTGTGCTTTGAAACCGCATTAATCGTTTCGGACAATATTTATTGATAGCGACAATATGAACATTACAATTTGGGGACTTGTGAGTGGAGGCTACACTACTCAAGGATTCGCAAAACCTACGGATTTCGGTTTCTCACCAAAGGGTGGAAGACGCGTCATAATCCGGTAGGAAAGCAAATAGTCCTATGCCTTTTATCATTCAGTATTGCCAAACCAAATATCCGCTTTGTGTAATCCAAGGGGTGCTTGTTAAAACCTAGGGAAAAGAAAGAAAAAAATTGTTTCTTTTATGTCATTTTGAGATTAGCACAACGTTTGTTTGCATAGCATATGCATATATTTCCCTGTATATCTGCCACATGTTTAAACAGTTATGTTAATAGATGTTTATGTATTTTATAGTGAATTGTTAAAACCTCTGAGAAGTTATTAAGACCATTTAGGAAAGTATTTTTTGTGTGCAGAAAAAAAGGTGTATGTGAAATTGTGAATTGTGTGATTGTGAATGTATAATTGTTGAGGATTAAGGTTAGAAAAGGGTTGTATATGGTGAATAAAGGTAGTATACGGTGAAAAAAGGTAGTACATGGTGAAACAAAGGTAGTATATTGTGAATAAAGGTAGTATACAAGGTATACTGTGAAAATAGGTAGTCCCAATTGTAATCGTAGAGCATACAGATAATTAGTACTTGCACTCGGTACCATTGGACCGCACGATTATGCAAATTATGGATGCAAATTTACTGGAAAGGCTGATATTCTTCAATATTCGGTTCTCCCAGTTCAAAAGTACTAAGCAGGAACTCAGCTGGAAAGGCGGGTATTGTTTTTAGTTGCAAGGCGTTGAGGAGTCTGCTTCCACACGGGCACTAAAACATTGATATTTCCATTTTCCAGTTAAGTGACTGTGTTAGAGTCCTCACTGTGTACGCTTGGCATCGCATCAGGTGTTAAGTTGTACCCAGTTGAGAAGAAGTGAGTGGATGCAGCTTACAGAATTCGTTCACAGCCACCTCAAATCTCTAGAGAGAGTTTTGCACCCTGAATCATTGAGGATTCTGTTTCCACATGGGTGCTAAACAAACGTGTGAGATGGCCAATGAAGAATGGGTAAAGCAAGGTCAGATAGGTTTGGCAAAGTATATTATGAGTGTGAAATATGGTGCGTACGCAATGGCGTACTGTGATAAGTGGGTCAAAATGACCGATAAATGTGTGTAACCCTTTTCCAAAGTTGATAGTTTTGATAAAGAGGTATTGAGTACTGTAAGAGATAAAATCTGTTTGACAAAATCGCTAAAATTGAGAATTAAACACAATGACTGTTTAAAACTGTGGCAACAGGAAGGGAGTATGTGGCATGATAGCGCATGCGCAGCGAAAGGTAGTTTGCGAAGCAAAGAGAAGCGAGCAGAAGCGCACATACGTGGAGGGGGGAAGTACAAACTGTTACGAGCCGCCGCGGCTCGCTTCCTGCGCTCCCTGGTGTCCCGGCCGTCACCTTGACGACCGGGACGTCACTTCCGCCCAGCACCCGACCGTTGCTAAGGCAACGGTCAGACGCTCCTTCAGCGCGGTGTCCCGGCAGTATAGAGAGCCGGGCGTGCACGCGCATTCAGTAGATTATTTATTGGATTCAGCCTGTGGGCTGAATTAGCAGGCATTAGCCTGCAAGTGTGTATACTTCAGGGGCAAGCCCTGATTGGCCCCTCTGTGTATTTAAGGCAGTGAGGTCTGCAGCCTCACTGCCGGTTATAACGTTCTGCCCTCAGTCCTGCTGCCTGCTTGTTCTATCTGTTTGGTTATTGCTACCTTGGATTGACTATTGTGCTTGTTCCTGGACCTGAGAACCTTCTCTTCTGACCTTGACCCTTTTGCCTGGATTCCGGATTTTGCTTCTTTGCCTGTGTGTCTGACCCTTCGCTTGTCCCTGGATTTTGTATCTGTGCTTGTGACCTTTGACCTTGGATACCTCTTCACTACTGCCCGCCAATCACTCCACTCCTGAGTACTCCTTTAAGTCAGTACACGTTAGCCGACCCTCGGTCGGCCCGCAGCCAAGTCTGTCCCCACCACTAGGGGCTCCAGCGAACACCGGGCCTTCAGAGTAGTCCCTGAGTTTCACTGTACTGGCTTGGGAGTTCCTAACACAATCGATACCAAAAATGATAAAAATAACATAAGTAATTTATATCCCATATTAAGTGGTATGCAAGGTAATGTTTCTGAAGAAGATGACAAACCCACTGTTATTTCAGCTATTGCCCATGCAATTACCATACAAGAAGTGCCACGCTGCCAAGGAAAGGGAGTGGTCCCACAAGCAGGGTTAGTAGCTGAAACCTCCCAATACTGACATACAAAAGTTAATTAAGGATTGTATTTTGGAGGAAGATAAGTCTTTAATGGATGAAGATAGCCAAACATATATAAAATACATAGTCCTCCAATTGAGTATATAATTTTCAGTAGTAGTGGACTGGAGCAAAACTTTTACTATCAAACAAAACTGCAGCAGACTGTTTTACTAGAGCTGACTGGTAGCATATTGTACTGCACAATTGGACACTGTGGCAAATTCTCTCCCTACGTGTTTAAAATGTATAGCAGCAACTGTTCTTCTGGTAAGTAAGAATGAGGACATAGTACAAAGACACAATTTAAATGTCTAGCAATAAAAATGGTAACTCACAGCGCTGAATGGTTCACATACTGCTATACATGTCTTTGGGGAGCAGGTGGCTCCCTATATGTTAACTTGGGCTGCTTTCTGGTGATACATCAGCGCCCATTCTTGATTTTAACTTTTGTAGACTATACAATTTAAATGTCTATATACCACATACAGTATCTGCTCTGTTAAATTCTGCTCAAACTAGGCAAGTCTCAGCGAGGTTCACAAAATAGGAATTAGCTGTGATGACACCTGCAAATATCACCATTAAACAGTGCAATACTTTAAATCCAGCTACATACCTACCATATGTGCCGGGAGATACACAAAGGGTGGAATGAAAAGAGACATTAGCTGAAGATTAATTTGGCAGGTATATTGATACTCATGATTGTATGGTATATCTGAACCAGACTTTTACTGCGACACCTGACATACATGACACCCCCTTAGAAAATGTAAATTTTACACGGATGGGAGTTGCTATAGACAGACAGACATAGGAGAACTATGTACTTGTTATGCTGTTGTAGATGAAGAGGGTGTTATAGAAGTTGAACCCCTTGGTCCACCTCACTTAGCCCAAGTGGCCAAACTCATGGCATTAAAAAGAGTGTGTTAGTTGGCAGAGGGTAAATGAGCTACTATATACATTAACTCTAGGTATGCTTTTGGGGTAGTGCAAGATTTCGGGGCCCTTTGGCGTCTCAGAAACATTATGTCAGCAGCAGGCACACCAGTATTCAAAGCACATAAATGGACTTTTGATAGCAATACAATTACCAAGAAGAAGACCCGGGGGTAAATGTATCAATATGCGGGTTCTTCAACACCCGCGTGTTCAGCCTCTTCCGCGATTACATTTCAAGCGGCGCTGCATTGTAAAGGGTTAACTTCCCTTTACAATGCAGCGCCGCTTGAAATTTAATCGCGGAAGAGGCTGAACACGCGGGTGTTGAAGAACCCGCATATTTATACATTTACACCCCGGTATGAGTGGGTAATAGCAGGGCAGACAAAGCTGCCAAGTGGTCAGCAGGTTTATCTGTAAACATGTCAACAAACAAGATGATGGTTTTTCAAACGACAAACACAAAAATTTATTGAAATACAAGATTTGTTTTCTCTACAGGAAAAGACAGTCTGCAAAGCGAAGGGATGTGGTCAAGAGTCCTCTGGACTCTGGAGAGATGGACAAGGTAGTCCTGTGGCTCCCAGAGCATATTTCCCAGACCTAGCTGAGGCAGCACATGATCTGACTCCTCTGGGTAAAGAAGGTATGTGTAAGCTATTTAGAGCATGCTGGTGTACACCAGGCTTTTCTTCTCAGGCCAGTAGGAAGGAAATGTCTTGTCTTACTTGTTTGATGAAAAATTTCGGGAAGACAATACCAAGAGAGCCATCCCATATCCCTCCTACAGATGGATCTTTCCAGGTACCACAAATTGACTTCATCCAATTACCACCTTGCAGGAATCTCAAGTATGTGTTAGTGTGTACCAATGGATTTTCTAAATGACTAGAGGCATCTCCAGATGCCACTAATACTGCTGTTTTTACTGCTAAAACAATTGTTCAGGAATTTGTATGCCGATTGTCACGGGCACTAGGAGTCTTTACCCAGGTATCACCAGATGATGGACTTACCAGAGCAGTATAGGTGGTAATATGATACTCTGGTAGCGGGGTGATCACGGAACAGGAGACAGCAGATGGTAAGAGAATGCTCGTGAAAGTCTATGACTAGCAGCACTGGTAATATATAGATAATTGACACGAGGAACTGGATGGACAAGGAAACGTGAGGGTAGTCAGTGGTCTGCGGATAGCAAGTTGTACCACTGCTATAGTGAGGAGGAATGTCCAGAAATAACGAGGAGGTGATGAGAGTCAGCGGTCTGCGTATCGCAAGTGGTACCGCTGTCTAGGTGAGGGAATGGAATCCAGGTGAAGGTATCCGGGAAGTCAGTGGTCTGCGTTAGCAAGTTGTACCACTGCTATGTGAAAGGATACTGAAAACAGGTGACTCAGGAAACAGGGAACAGTGGTCTGCCTCTAGCAAGTTGTACCACTGAATATATATATGTGAGGAAGAGCACGGGGAGATAAATGCAATGCAGAGTATACACGGGCACACTGAACTTGATCCCACGATGATATGCACAAATAGTATTAACTGAACAGCACTGCACAATAATACAAAGTCACAAGAACTATCCAAGCAAAGGTAACACAGTCAAATGATGGCAATAGTCTCAGCGGATAGGAAACTCCAGAGGAGAACAACTCAGTCCAGCAAGGTATGCAATACACCAGCACAGTCAATGAGAAGTATGCATACCGTGGTTCAGGAGAACAGGCTGTCAGACAGAAGTGCAGGGATACCTGAACGGCTGGAGGCCGGCAGGATACGAAGTCCCAGGAGGGTAGAAGAGGTAATCAAGTAGGTGCAGCACACAGGTAGGTAGACCAGCAGGGATGGAAACAATACTCAGGAAGCAGTAGTATATCGAACTGGACACCTGGAGAACGCTGAAGAGTAGAGATGGTCTAGACGAGATGGAAGCAGCGGAGCGTTGATCCAATGCAGACAGGCGAGTTGACACAAGCGGAGACACTGTAGAAGCACGGAGAGTGGATCAGCTGGCTGCAGACACGAGGAGTACTGGAGGGTTGCGATGAGCAGGATACTGCGGATACACGGAGGCAGCGGATAGGAATCAGCTGGAGCAGTCACGATGAAACACGGGAGAGTTGAGGTGAGCAGGATACTGTAGATACACGTAGGCAGCGGATAGGAATCAGCTGGCACAGTCACGATGAAACACAGGAGAGTTGAAGTGGTCTGGATACCACAACGAACAACAGGAATCAGCAGGAGCTGAACACACGAGGAAACACAGGAACACCTTCAGAGGCTCATGGGGAATGAGACTCCAAGATCAGGCAACGAGGTATTGACCTCAGGTGCTTTAAATAGGGAGTGTTGCCTGATCAGCCAATTAACTAAAAGGAACATGAACTGAAGGTTTGAAAGGGCTGCACATGCGCAGACCCTCAGGATGGTGGACGGCCACGGTTCCTAAACACACGAGAAGTAGCACTCACAGTCCGGTGAGTGACACCGATATGGTATCCTTAAAATTTTAGAAAGTGATAGGGGTATTCAATTTACTGGTGATTTCTTTCAGATCATGTGTAAACTCATGGGAATTGATAGCAAACTTCATACTCCTTACCGACCTCAAGCCAATGGTAAGGTGGAAAGGGTAAACGGTACCATTAAGAACAAATTGATTAAGGTAATGGATGAAACTGGATGGCTTTGACACTAGTCCTCCATAGCATCAAAACCATGTTTCCCACGATTATTCCAGCATGGAGTGGTGGTTCTTCTATTCTTTTTTTTCCCAGAATTTTCTTATTTTTATTCTATCCAGGACATTCTATTCTTGCGCTGGTAGTCAGATGATAGAGAATGGTTCCGGTAGTGATACTGGTGAGGTGGAGATGGAGGAGAATTCGTTAGAACAATCAGTACAGCCCGTTGCCATATTCAATTCTGGGGTAATAAAAAGGTCTGCTAACTCTGGAGCTCGGATACAGTTTGAGGGGCTATTGTCTGAAGAATATTGTATCTGTAAGTACTGTGATTCCCTAGTTGAAGAGAGGTGCATCCAACAGTGCCAATCCAATAGTAATTTGAATTTGGGCGGGCATCCTTTAGATGATTATCACTCCTTAATGGGTAAGGTCTTAAAACACACCAAATGCTGGATGTGCTCTTGTGTGCCTCAAGGACAAAATAATGTAGGATTAGTATTGTTCTCACTAAACATCTCTGAGGTTCTTGAATTATGGGGAGGGATACCCCTAAAAGGTCCCCTAGTCTGAAGCTTCACTAACACTCTGTAGATCAGTCATTGTTATGAATTTTTCACATATACATTAAAGAAACTGGAGAATTGGGAAGCTGAACTACCTGATCAGACAATAGCTACACCAGTATTGATACCATTAACCAGAAATACTGAAGGACATCATAGATGAAGGCAAGTCAACAAACATAGGAGAGTAGTCATTAGAAAAGTTACTTTAGGTTATTGTCAGAATGTCTTGCCAAAACTTGCATTGAACAAATGGAGACACTAGGCATTGTAAAGACTTTTGCAATATTATCATTGATCATACTGTACCTTATATCCTTCCAGATGATATGTATTATGTTTGTGGGAAAAGGGCTTACACATGGTTAACTCTAAGGGCTAGATTTACTAAGCTGCTGGTTTGAAAAAGTGGGGATGTTGCCTATAGCAACCAATCAGATTCTAGCTGTCATTTATTTAGTACCTTCTACAAAATGACAGCTAGAATCTAATTGGTTGCTATAGGCAACATCCCCACTTTTTCAAACCCGCAGCTTAGTAAATCTAGCCCTAAGTCTCAAAGGTATATGTTTCCTAGGTAGATTGGTTCCTGAGGTTATGACGCTAACACATGGTGAAATGACAGACAGGATCGCTCGGTGAATGCTACATTTTAATTACATACGAGACCTGGCTAAATTAATTGACAATATCACCGAGATATAGGATGACACTTTCAGATATACAGATAAGGAGCTACAGGCTTATAAGAAGGAGTTAGTAGAACATAGGTTGGTGTTAAATTACCTTACATCTATTTATGGTGGATACTGTGCGACATTAGCTACCTAATTTGGTATTAAGTGTTGCACATACATCACCAATAATACAGATGACCCTAAAGAAGTAATTGACCGGGAGATGGACAAAATCTTACAGTTAAAATGGGAATTTCAGAAGAACCATAATTCTTCATTGTATGAAATTAAAGAAAAGGTAGCAGGATTGTTCTTGTGGTTGAACCCTGCAAAATGGTTCTCAGGTTTATTGGAATGGGTATAAGAAATGATCAGTAGTATAGGTAAGCTCCTTATTCTTATATTTGGTGTCATTATAGTAATTGGCTTATGTGTCAGGTGTGTTCCTACTAAGTGCGGAAAACGTTCTACTGAGGTGAATACTGAAAATGAGAATGTGATGACAATGAGAAGTACAGGTACCACGGTTAATAAAGAACTGCATTACAATCCTGAGATAGAAAGTATAATTAGGTGATAGTTATGTACACTATCAAATGGTGGCCTGTGGAAGTCAAATAATTAAATGAAGTCGGATAAATTGATTGATATTGGTTTACTGTGCGATTGAGATCAGCACGCCATCATCAGTGGTTTTTTCTAAACTTAACATCATAAAAGCAGATTTAGGAACAGCCTCTCTCTTTGCCAACAGAAATGGGCTGTTTCTGGATCCAGGGCTGCACAGCATATGTATCAGTTGTACTATGTATTATTACTGTGCTCTGCTTAATTTTGCTAATTACCAGGATACCAGGAATCAGCCAAAGTTAAGTAACATAAAGCCAGATGTATAGGGGAAACCCCTGTTGCTTTGACATTGCTGCAGGTGTACAGAGCTGTACGGCAGGTTTAAATAGATTAGTGAGTTTGAAAAGCCTCTAGAAGCGCTCATGTGACATTGGGCAAACAGCCCGGTAGTGCAGCGAGCCCGCAGTTACAATCTGAGGACATAAAACTGGAGCGTGGAAGGTAAGTCTCTCCTGTGACAGTCCCCCCCCCCCCCGTGAGGGTAGACACTGAGCAGCCTAAAGACGTATGTTGGGACATTTTTTATTGAAGAGTTTTAATAGATGAGGGACATCTACAGCTTTGACCTGTTTCTGAATTAGAATGGGTGATTATTTGTTGAAGGTGGAAAATCGATTGATGACCAATAGTTTTAAGAGAAAAACATGACATTTTTTAGGTATCCACAAGGAATGAGGTAGGTCCAATATGAAGGCTAATGGGTTGATGGTTTCTAAGAGTGTCAAGGGACTGATGAATCTCAGGGTTGTTTCATGCTGGGAATTCAAACACAAAGATTGCAGGTAAATAAACAGCCCTTGTCTCCTGGTTTCAAAATTAGGTACAGTATGTATCAATCTATCTATTTATGTTTTTTTCTAATGAGAACAACTTCTGATCTATTTCTTCTTTTATTTGAGACTAGATTGCCAAAAAGTCTTGAAGAAAATAATTTAATACTGATACTTGAGAGGATGGATAATTAACCAAAGTGGGTAGTTTACGATGGAAACCATAAGAATTACAAATCACTTTATGGAAATGAATATTATGAGTGAATTCTTTCCAGGGAAATAGTTCCACCCTATTATTTTCATTGGCCAAGAAATAAATCCTTAAGAATTTTTCAAGTTCCTGGTTGGTTCTTTCAGTTAACCCATTGGATTGGGGGTGAAATACTGAAAATAAAATAAGCTTGATGCCTATGTGTTTGCAAAAAGCACTGTGAATTTAGATACAAACTGGATTCCACAATCGGCTAGCTTGATACAATTAGACAATCCCTGCAAGAAGGTATCAACCAGAGTCTTATTATTCCATTGAAACTCAGAATCCATTATCCTGAATTGAACCGCATACTAGCCTAGAGATTGAGTGGTTTGGCTCAGATGCAGTATTCTAGAGGCATCATTAGATAGTCTCTCCGGTTCATCAAAAATCTTCCTAAAAGTATCCAAGAAATTAGTACAATTATGTAAGAAAGGATCGCTTGGTTTCCACAAAGGTGAGGTCCAGTCAAGAGCTTGTCCGGATAGAAGAGAGATTATAAAAGGGACTATGGCCTTTTCGGAAGGAAAATTCCCTGGGTGAATAGTGCACTGGTTTATAAACCTCTACACAATTTGGGATCACCATAATGATGGGAGGATTATAAGTGTGCAGTTGAGAAGGTGTTTCAGAAGGAACAGCTTACCAGGCTGTGTTCGAGGAAGGCTCTGAATGGTCAAAGTATTTTAAGAGGGGGTTCAATCGAGTGAACAAGCCTTACAGGAACTTCATTAAGTGATCTTGGTTCGCCTCCTGTTTTTCAATTCTTATTAGCAGGTGTTGCAGGAGATCCCCAGACACAGGATTATCGATGGGTTCCATAAGCGTATCAGTCAGAGCAAACTGTCATGAATACTCTGAGATATAATGATCCTAGTATTAGCCAAAATTTACACTGCCCCGGCAGAGGTGTGGAGTCTAACAACCCCCATGTATGCAGCAAGAACCACCGCAAGGCGGGATGGACTTCTCTGCTGGGAACTCGCAGGTCACAGTCCTCAGGTGAAAACGTAGGACTTGTAGATGGGGGTTTCTATGTCACACCACCAGTGAACATGACCAGCATGTAAGGAGGGGAAGGAAGGGAGGAAGGGAAGGAAGAAAGGAGGGAAAGGAAAGAAGGAAAGCAAGGTACAGAGTTGTGATGTGTCAGAGTGGAAGAGGAAAAAGTCTGAGACCTCTACACTGAGCAGCTAGACATTTTCCTGCCCGCCCACTGACAACATCTAGTGCCATTCAAATTGGCTCGCAGACATGTGTTCAGTAAAATATATTGCTAAAAATGAAGTGAAACTTGCTAAGAAATACAGGGGATGTCATCATGATCAGTAGCACAAAGGGGGGGGGGGCAATAGGTACAAAGTCGTGAAGAGTGGAGTGGACCTGTGTGGAGCTAAGTATAGGCCTGGCTGCCTGTTCCTGCCCTGGGATGTAGTGTGGGTGCAAATTACCCACAGTTGGAGGCAGCATGGAGAGAGCAGGAAGCGGATACAGAACATCATCCATATAGAGAGGTAGGTGATGTGTCCTGTCATATGTGGACCTTAAATCTGACATCAGTATAATTATAGAGTACTATGATGGCACTGTGCATACTGCCGGGTACTATGAGTACTGTGGGATACTATAGAGGCAAAGTGTATACTGTGGGCTATAAATTGCAGGGTGCTATGGGGGTGCTGTGTATAATTATAGAGTATCATAAGGCCATTGTGCATACTGTGGGGTACTTTGTGTGTACTATGGGGTTCTATGGTTTGGGATACTATGAGGGTACAGTGTGTAGTGTGTGGTATTATGGGGGAAATGAGTATATTGTAGTGCTGTGTATAATTATAGGTTACTATGAGGCCACTATATTGTGGGGTACTATGTGTGTACTGGGGTAGTATGGGGTGCAGAGTGTGCAGCTTTCTATAGTGGTACTGTGCATACTGTGGGGTATGCAGTGTGTGGGGTGGGTGGGAATAAAGTACTGCACTTTTGACTCTGAGGGTGTCTGACTCATTAGCTGACACAGCCCGCATCAGTGCAGTTCCACCATCTAGGTACTGCTGATGAATCATCCATGCGTCAGTGTGTTGTGGCTATGCCTCCATGGTGGTGAGCGCATTAAAACTCTACTGTACGCATTGATTGATGGAGACAAAAAAGTTTCTGTACTAAGGCCCAAAATTCATCTTGCTGGCTCTGATCATGATTTCACCATGATCTCTTGCATGAGAGAGAGACCTTGCAGAGAGACATAATCTGTATCTTTTCTGCACAAAAATAATAAAAAAATAAATTTAAAAATGCTCATCTTCCTTCAACTGAACTCCACAGTTTCTTAAGACTGTACCATGTTTTCCCCATGACCCTGATTAATTTTTTGAGTGTCACACACTTATACAAAAATGTATGAATGTCACACAGAATAAATATTGCCCAAACCAGCCCCTTTTCCCTGGCTCCCGTAATAGAGACTTCTTTTGCAGGGTACCTGTGTGCAGTCATATTAAAAAACCGTCACATCACTTTAGTAATGGACCTATAACTTCATGGAAGCTCATGTACTGTAAAATAAACATGTTTGCTACCCCTACACTTGTAGAAAAACTTGTGTAAATGTTGGGAGTAGTTTTTCTGCAGTTTCTGTCATTGTTTGAAAGTAATTAATCGAAAGTGTGCTTATTATCCATAGTGGATAACATTTCCTAAACATTACCATTCAAAATATTTGAAACTAGGGACATGCTTTACTAATTTATACAGTAGTCATATACATTCATTTTAGATACACTTTATCAAAATACAGTTTTACCCATTCTCAGCAAGAATCATTATGATAATGTCAGAAATTGTATTTTTTAATGTGTGGATTCTACATCCTATGGGTAAAATCAAGAATGTGAATAATATTAAAATAGTCCAAAATATCCCCTAAAAAATATTTTTGTCCAGCTGGGCAATCTGGTATAATATTTACTTTTTTAGGCTGATTTGCAATTGGGATGGTGGTCATTTTATAATTAGTTAATTTGTAAGGTATTAATATAAATAAAGTATCACCTACATAGACCATAACTCTAACATTTGTTGTCAGGGCCAAGGTGGGCTGGAGGGCAGGTAGGCATATGCCCCCCTGGTCGGACAGAAAAATGTTACTATTTTGGCCCTCCTCCAGGACCAGCCACCTTTCATCATTGGTCACGGATTTTATGATCTGTCCCCCCTCCCTCACTTCCCCTATGTATGGCCTCCTATCGGCAAGGGACCCGGTGTCACATGGGACTCGCACTACGTGAGATGTGCTGTCCCAAGTGTGCAGAGCAGTAAGACCTACACAGCACGGATGGAACAAGGTAAGTGTGTGTGTGTGGACAGGGGAGTATGTTAATATAATGTGTGAGGGAAGAGAGGGGTCTAAATAAAATGTGGGAGGTAGGCTATTAATTTAATGGTGGCATGCATGTGGGGGGTATTTATTTAATCAGTACTATATTATTTGTTGGGTGATGGTGGGGCCATTTAATTTATCGGGGTGTCTATTTAATTCAATGGGGTAATTGGACATTTAATTTAATGGTGGGGTGGTTTGTGGGCTATTAAATGAATGTGGGACTGTTTGTGGAAAATAAGGTCTATTTATTAAATGTGAATATGAATTACACAGGTCTACAAAAAAATTTTTTGGACAGCTGATTTGGTTTAGTTGACTGATTCTTAAGTTTTTTGGTGCGCTGAATCCAAAAATGACAGCCATTTTGTCCTGGGACGTCAGGTTTTTGAACAAACGGGTGGTCGTCGTTTAAAATAATCTCTTTACGCAAATATTTTATTTACATGAAAAATATTAACTCATTTGCACAGGTGACGACAAAATTAACACCACACTCAAGTAGATTGCTTGTGAAATCGTCTTTTTTTAAACTCTTCTTTTTTGAGCTTTTCCTCTTGTAGGTGGCTTCCGGAAGATCCGTTTACAACATCCAGCAGTAGTCAGCCATCATCGTAACACTCCATTTCCCTTGATACATTCTTTCCATTTCTTTTATATCTTGATGGAAACGTTCTCCCTGCTCTTCACTCACTGCTCCCGAATTTTCAGGAAAATAGTCAAGGTGTGAGTTGAGAAAAAAGACTTTTAAGCTCATGGAGCAACCAAGCTTGTGGAACGCTTTCAACATTGTTTCCACCATTTCCTTGTAATTTGGGTCCTTTTGGTTTCCCAAAAAGTTTTTTATGACCACAGTAAAGGCAACCCATGCTTCTTTTTGAGTCTGAGTCATTGAACTGATGAAGTCTTTGTCGGATATGAGTTTTCTAATTTCCGGGCCAAAAAAACCCCCCTCTTTCAGTTTTGACTCCATTAAACCTGGAAACTTGGATCCCAAGTACTTGAATCATTCGCTATCTTTGGGAAGTGCCTTAACAAATTGCTTCATTAATCCTAATTTTATATGGAGTGGTGGTAATAAAACCTTCTCAGGGGGTACCAATGTATCTCTGAGAACATTCTTTTCACCAACAACTAGACTTCTTGGTGGTCAATTGTTTTGCTTCCAGTGATTTTGTCAGTCTCTACTGTCCCATAAACATAGAAAACAAGGGTATTTGGTGTACCCAGCCTGTTGTCCCAGCAGCATACACAATACTTTTAAATCCCCACATACCAACCAGTTTTGGTTTTGATAACCCACTTTCTTGAGTACCAACTTCAAGTTCTCATAAGTCTCCTTTAAGTATACCGAATGAGCAACAGGAATGGACGCATAACGGCCACCATTGTGAAGTAAAACTGCTTTTAAACCTCTTTTGGAAGAGTCAATGAAAATCTCCATTCAGAAGAATCATACTGAATGTGGAACTGAGCCATCAACCCCTCTTAATCACCATGAACTCTCCTTATATGAAACAGAAACTGTCAGGCGAATTTACACACTTTCTTGGAGGCATTGCACTAATTTTGAACCACACAGACAATAGCAGGATGACGACTGAAATGAAATACAAGATTGTGGAGGAATTAGAGAACAAGTTAATGCATGAAAGAACATGTCTGGGCAGGCCCTAGCAAGCACACTCAACAATGCAGTGATCACCATCAGGACCAATAAACATGTATTTTCATGTTTTTGAGAGCACTGGCAGTGAAAATAAATTTGTTTTTCCATGTTCAGTTTTTTTTCCCCAAGTATGCTGAATTTGAAATTTAGCGATTTCCAGCTACCTGTTTGACCAAGGCACATTTCGATTGTGAAAAAAACCTGACGTCCCAGGAAAAAACGGTGGTCATTTTCGAATTCAGAGCACCAAAAAACATAGGAATCAGATAAAATTATGAAAACAGCTTTTTGGTTGCAGACCTGTTTTATTTATGGCAGTGATGGTTGTGGAAAATATGTATATTTACTAAACATAAATGCTATTTAATTATTGTTGGGGCAGTTTTGAGGGAAATAACTTTATTAAATGGAAATACTATTAATTTAATGTTGGCGCTGGAGGGAGGCCTAACTATAAAACGTGGGTGCTATTGATTTAACATTGGGGCTGGGTGCAGGTTTCTAAATTTTATGTAAGTCAGACTCCGGGTGCCGGGAACGAACACCCTCTCTCCAGCCACCCGTCCCGTTGCCACTTCCGGCCAGCAGAGGACGCCTGAACATCACGTGTGCCTGAACATTGCATCTCCATTGCTAACGGAGACGTCAGGCCGCACTTCCTGTCGGCGGTCAGATCAGCCGACCGCTGACCTACACGTCCACCAATGAAGGAGGGGGTGCTAGTATTTATACCAGACTCTAACACCACTAGGGTGCCAGAGTATCTAGTCTCCTTGTCTAGCCTCCAGTCTTTTGGCTCCTGTTACCCCTGTGTATACTTACCTGCTTCCTCGGATTTGACCCAACTTTCCTGAACACTCTATTCGGATTCTCCTTTGTACTCATTCGGATCTCCTGGTTTGACCAGTGGCTCCCTGACTACTCTCCTGCCTGAACCCTCAGTACGTTCTAGCCCACTCGGTTTGACCCCGGACTATTCGACTACGATTATTCACCAGACCTCGCTGGTAGCTACCTGGGAGGGCCGCGACCGACACATCTCAGCAGCCAAGTCCAAAACTCCTTGCGGGGTTCCCTGTTGAAAACCTGAGGCATGGTTAGACTCTGCTCCTCCCAACTTAGCATCGCTGATACCAGCAGGTGAGGCCATCCTACTACCCAGTTCGTGACAATGTACCCATTTTTTCCCCCAAATAGGGCCTCCAACATTCCAGGATCTAGACAAGCAGCAACTGATCTAAAAACACTAACAGTCATAGGTGGTTAAAGTGACAAGAACAGGTAGGAGAGCATCACAGTTTGCCAATAGTCCTGAACAGGTGGGGCGGTCCTGAATTTGGGTGACTATCTTGCTTAGTCAGGATTTGGTCTGACTGCAAGGACAGTTGAGAGGTATGTCCCGCTTCACACTGTACTACTCGTGAAGGCAGAGCTGCGCACACCTAACTGTAGTGTATGCAGTATTGTCTGTGTATTTACCTAAAATTTGTCTAAAATGATAACCATGTTACATGATAGGGGCTCCCTTGTCTAAAGTGCCCCGGGCTCCCCAGAACCTTAATTCAGCTCTGGGCCAGACTGTCAGACTAACACTAAGTGCTCTGCTCCTCCTCCCAATACCACCCTTCATATTATTTGTTTCAGGTTAACCCTAAAACAAATAATAACCCTATTAGTATATAGGCCAAAGGAAAAACATGTCCTTTTGATGGCAAAAAACTTAAGCTTGTTTTTAAAAAAACTTGATAAACCAGCCCCTGTTCAGTACTGTAATAGAACATTATTATATAATCTAGTGCTATCTCTCTCTCTGTATATATATATATATATATATATATATATATATATATATATTTATATATATATATATATATGAGGGGGCTGCCCACATTGTGTAGACAAAAAACAGGGATATATTTATTTATATATATATATATATATATATATATATATATATATATATATATATATCTCCCATCATAATCTCAGCAAGGCATGTTATACAAAAAATGTGCTGTAGGGAGAGGGAACATACAAGCTAAAATGCCATATAAAGTGAGGTTCTTTTTTTTGTTGCAATATTTATTTTCATCATTTAAGATTTGTCATTTATAATAATAAAATGTCTCTGTATCGGTATCACTATCCTCTTTTTATATTGATAAATATACATTGTCCCAAAAGCCATCATTTAGCGATGGGCAGCTACTTATGGGCTAGTGCTGTGTGCTTATCCCCCCCCCCTCCCCCCCGGGCTAAAGTCTGCCAGTCAGTCCCTGTTTGTTCTTATAGTTGCTGATGGATGAGAATGTAATTGAAAAAGCTCACAAAATGTCCATACCTGCAAATTATCCACTATTGTTTAAATAATGTTGTCAGCACCTCCTCTCATGCACACTTTTTTGTACAGTGTCATGTAACAAAAATAAGTTTATCATATTTTAAAAACTATACTAAAGTACTTTGTTTACCATACAAAATTGTATTAAGTTGTGAATAGCCTCTTCAGTATTGTTAAGCCCTTTAGGCACTCAAAGATGACGATTCAGGGCTCTGAATAAACATTAACTTGATGATGATAAAAATAATGAAGATGGATATCACATAATTAATCTCCCTGAAGCGACTGTATTCCTTGTTTGTCTTCTCTGTATTTTATTTCTGAACAGCTTTTTAAAGAAAATTCCATTCAAAGAGTAATAAAGTATACTTTCTTTCCTTCTATCTAAATTGTGTACTCAGAAAGGACAGTAACTGCAATGGAATTACTTTCCTGCATGTAGTCACTAGGGGGAGCTTATAAGTTTTCCTAACCTTCTTCATTGTTTCAGTGGGATGTAGTTATTCTGGCGACGGTGAATATGTTGATACTTATACTGTTGACGCCAAAATGGTGACAATGTAAATGTCAACATATTCATTCTGTCGACATGTTTAAAATGGTGACATAGTGAATGTCAACAGCATGCTCCCCTCCAGCCAAACACATATCTATATGTATATATATATCCAGTTTAAGTATGTATATCCAAGTTAAAGATTAAGTGCCTCATTCCTCAATGCCGATTTTCAATGTATCGTACGCAAAATCACTCTGCGAATGACCGGAACTGGACCATACTCCAGTAAACGCAGCCATGTCTGCTCCATCATTTGCACAAAGGACACCCACTACAGTCTACAATTTCGGGAGTGAACAAGGAAGGGAAGAGGCATTTTGCCATAGTCAGTTTACAGTAAGGGCATGCCAAACTCAGGCGCATGCAGCAACATCCGAATCAAGCTCTGAACATCGCAAAGTAACTTGCCTGCCTTGTCTCTTGCTCCAGCTACAGGTCTAGTCTAAGCCCTAGGTACTAGTGGTGATAGTCTCATATGCATGCTAGAATATGTGTTTGCAAACAAGAGCAACTGTAAAAATTATTTTATATTCAGTAGACATTAAAAACATCCTAATAAATGTATTTCATGGAAAAAAAAGCCAAAAAACCAACTGTTGACATTAATTCTTTATATATTTTTTTCTGTGTATTTTTTTGCAAATTTATAACCCACATAGAGATTGAACATATCCTGCAGTGCCTTGTGTAGTAGAGCACTGCAGAAGTATAACAGAGTTAATCAGCGCACGTATCTTAAGATACAATCCTTGCTGAATTTGGAAGTGCGCAGAGCCGATTTATGTACGTTTTTAAAACAAACATATGTTGCGCTCAGAATGCAGGCCTTCATGAATCAGGTCCTAAGTGTTTGAAGAAAGTAGTTGTAACACACATACATACCCATCTTGCACCCTAGTTTGTATGTGTGCAGAGGACCAATATATTTTTTCTGTATACAATATAAGTCCCAGCTCTCTTGCACCCTATTTCTAGTTTTTTACATTAATTAATGCCAGCTTGTGTCAGGTGAGTCCCCTGGTGTCCCATGGCAGCTAGTGCTTGGGTAGGATTTGTCTTTAAAAACTGTGTGCAAGTAAGGTTCAATCCATATTAAAAACATAGCAATGATCATGGACTTGCCAGAAGGGGAAGACTTTGGTGTGAGCTTAGCATATATTGCAATATGTGGATCTAACATTCGCTATTTTTCTAATACATAAAAGTAGTTAGGACAGCTGGTGAGTGAAGAGTGTAATAATTTTTGTTTACACAATATGGGCAACCCCTTCTTGGACACCAGATTGTCAGTGGTGAGTGCAACACAATGGTTTAGGGTTTAAATTTTCAAGCTCACAGCACTGGGGTCATGAGTTCGACTCCCCACCATGGCCTTATCTCTGTGGAGTTTGTATGTTGTCCCTGTGTTTGCATGGGTTTCCTCCAGGTGCTCCGGTTTCCTCCAACAGGGCAGGGACTGATGTGAGTTAGTTCTTTGTACAGTGATGTGGAATTAGTGTTGCTATATAAATAGCTGATGATGATGCAGAGGATCAATGTGTCTTTTACTATTACATCTTTCAGAAATGTATCCTCTGTTCCCACACCTCTCCTTAACCCCAGCTCCTGTTTTTCCCTGTCAGCTGCACCAGAAAAGATGGACATGTCTTTTTAAAAGCCCTGGTCAGCATTCCCAGCTAACTTAATTAGAAGTCGAGTCTGCAGACTCTGCATCAGGTCTGTCTCCTTTCAGCCGTTCCTTAAGACAGCGCTAGGACAGCTCTTTAGTAAGCAGCTATAAGGTTGGTGAATGGAGTAGGGTGAATCAGATCCATGTTTACTCAGCATACATAACAAAAATGAAGATCAGAGAACTGTAACCTCCCAGCATGTAAAGTCAATGACTTCACTTTCTGCCAAGCTCTGGCAGGTCATACATTTACATCCTTCCCTTCAAGATACAGATAATGGGTTAAGTCTAAAGTGGCAATGGGGTAGGATGGGGCAGCCAGCTAATGGGAGAAAAAGCCATGGAAGAATTAGCACTAAATTACAGAGTCCTGGAATATCGGGTTGGGCTTCGACACCTGACCAGACCTTGTGATGTAGGAAGTCCCCCTTAGCATTCAGGCATGTCAAGTGATAGTATACTCCTAACTACTTTGGAGTGTGAATAAGTTCTGGGTCAACTATAGTTTAATTGATTATTGGATGAACTTCCTCAGGTACACTCAGCAGGTGGCAACGGTTATTCTCATAAGTGTCAGCTTGTGTTACGTAACTGCTGGGATGAGCAGATTCTTGGAGGATGATGGCAGGTCTATCATGTCCACAAGGATATTGCATTTGGAGTTCTTGACCGCAAACAAGATGCGGAAGACAATTCGCTGCTCTGTCATAACTTCTTTGGTTGGACAGCTGCTTTGAGGTAAGTACTGCTTGTACTCGTGTTTGTACTTGCTGTTGCTATTGTTGCTTTGTAACAGGCATGAGATTTCCTGGTGTGTCGAGAGGACAATAACCGATGGGCAGGTAATGGTAAACCATCCTGTGGTGTATTTCTTAGGTTAAGCAATGCTGCAAAGATATTGGTGTTATCACGTATGTATTTTTCCAGCAGGTGTTTGACTATGTGAACAGCTCTTTCTAATAGGGGCTGCTGGTAGAGTGCTTAAAGTCCCAGGTATTTGCAAATTCTTTGAACTCCTTGCTCATGAATTGAATGGCATTATCCGTGATGAGTTGTTGTGGGAAGACATGTGTAGCAAAGTGTCTCGTGAGCACGGCAATGACAGTAGCGCTGGTGAGATTGGATAGGTAGTCAATCTCAATCCACCCTGAGTAAGAGTCCACAAAAAGTAGATGTTCCTTTCCTCTCCATTCAAAGACATCTGCAGCAGTGACAGAGCAGGGCAAATCAGGAATCTTATGTAGGTGCAGAGGTTCATTTGGTTGATGTGTTTTAAGAGTATTGCAGTGGCCGCATATGTCACTGAACATGATGGTCCAATATAGTGACTCTTTGGCCCTGCACTTGGTGGCTTCAAGGCCTGGGTGCCCCTAGTGGAGCTGTTTTGCATAGTACTTCTGCAGGGTGCACAATATTATGAATCATTGACCTCTTAGAATGACTCCGTCAGACAGAGTAAGCTCATCTCTCATGGCAAAAAATGGCGCAAATTTTGTGATATCTCCCTACACAACTGGGGCCACTCTTGTAATATGATTTGAGAAAATTGTTGGCACAGATCGTCTGCCAAGGTTTCATGCTGTAGCTTATATATTCAGTTGGAGGATAGCCTTTGCCTGGAAAAGGGCTCAGCCACAAATAATTCTTAGCCACACTTGTATACAACATCCAGATGTTATCTCTGTAACTTGAGCATCATTCTTTGTATGCGGACAGAAGCATTATGCAGAGGCTTCCACAGTGACTGATGGAAAGTAGATAGTGTTGATGATAGTGAAAGGGATGAAAGTAAAAATAAGAACTTATATAGGTCACAATATGGATTTAGGATTACTATGGTGGAATGGAATACGTGATTTGGCTAAATTAGACACAGGATATGTTGACAAAAAACAGATACATTTTATCAATGAACTCTATTGATACAGGGTAGTTGATTGCAGTTAGCAACTAAGCAATACAGACCTTTTATCTTGCACTCTGACCAGTGATAGCCAAAGCCACTTTGCATTGATTGGAAGCTGACAGGCTGCCCGACTCCATAAGTCATACACAGAGTTCTTTTATTTTTGCCCAATCGATTCCAAACAGATAGCAAGAAGAGGATCCCCGCAAGATTTAAGTGAGCAACAAAAAAAGGAGCACAAGGATGTGTTTTTTTATTTTTAATAAATGTATATTTCCCAATGTGTGTTTGCTTTTATTTTACAGTATTTTTTTTATAGGTGTACAAGTCCAAATGGGCCCTGGATACCAGTGCATGCTGATATTGTAGTTATACAAGAACCACCATATCCAAACAGGTTAGGCATGCCAGGAATTGCTGGGACCTGTAGTGCACCAGCAAAAAAAAATATGATATCTATTTTTAACACATTTATTGTTGGGAGGATCCCTAGTGCTTTCAGTTTGGGACTGTTTTCTTCTTTGGAATCCCCCTAGAGAATCCAGCCCTGTGCTGAACAAGCTAGGACTGAGTGACATTATGGCAGGGGACACCATGCTGTGAGTTTCCCTGGTTTAGGGTAACCAGTTCTGCTTGTCACTGCCTAATGATGATAGAGGCTTTTACTGGGGTATCCCACATGTTTTCCCTTGATTTTGCTGCTACTACAATTCCAGGCTATGATCACTGGTGCTGAGCACTCTTCTTTCATTGAGGGAGCACAATGTTTTTTTTAATTATTTATTTTTACCTTTTTTTTACACTCTGCAATGGTCCATGCTGATGAAGATTACCTTTGCACCCGACCTCAGCCACACATTAAAGATAAGGTTACCAACAGGTATATCTGCTAACCAAATGCGCATAGCCCAACATAGTAAAAACCCCTCTAACTCAAATCCAGACAGATGTTCTGTGCACTGGCCAATAAAGCACAACTGAGAGCATCTCCAGTTCCATTTCTATCCCGTGAGGTGAACTGATATGAGCCAGGAAGTTCATTCTGGACTATGAAGGAACACTTCTCCATATTTGCAAATAGCAGATTATCCAGAAGCCTCTGCAATACATCCCTCATATGTTCATGATGTTCTCTCTTTTGCTCACTTTTTTTCTCTCTTTCCCTTTCTCTCTATTTTAAACAATAACTCACGTTCCTTCTCACAAATTTCCTTCCCTCCTTCACACTCTCCGTTTAACACTTTTTCTGATGTTTCTACCTTTTTCACTCTCTCCTTTTAGCAATTTGTATGATATTTTGTCCTTCATCTCACATTTACTCTCATTCTTTCTCATAATTTTTCTCCGTTGCCTCCTAGCACTTTTGACTGCAATCTCCTAATGTGTTGAAACCATAGGTTTTTGTGCGGTTTGATAGCTTTTTTTAAATCATGCAATTTACTCGCGGATAAAATGCACATTAAACCTCATTAATCAAAACCACTCAATTTGAAAGCACAATTCTAATTTTTAAGAGCGGGAAGCATACAGCCTATGTTTTCACTGTTGGATTACCAAACCGCCACTGTTTAGTCAAGAAATGAAATAAAAGAGGCTCTGACAGGTGAAATAGCTCAAATCACATGATGTTTGAGCTATATTGTATGTCAGAAAAATTTCAATAAATATA